>NC_089227.1:12109425-12763925 GCF_963924675.1 Phocoena phocoena
ATTGTTAAGGAACTGTGTATGTACATATCACCTGAAGAGGTATGGTGGTATGTTTCTTGGTGGGTGAATTAGGAAATTTTGTTGCTATTACGAAAAGAAGTGTGAATATCGTCCAGTAGAGTCATCAAGCCATCCAAATTAGACTTTAATCCAGACATTTGCAAAAATCTGTGGTGACTTGATGGTTCGTGTGGAACCATACAGAGCCTCTATCTAAAACAAAAGGAACAGATGATTTATCCATTCAGGAAGAATAAGACATGATACTCAGAGGATGAAAATAAAATTCAAACAAATACCTATACTAGAGGGCACCAGGCTTGGACCATAACTTCACTATGTCTATGCAAAGCAGGAAAGGAGAAAATAAATATTGAATCTACTTCTGTATTTTGTCATACCCTCAACCCTCCATGTAAAGAAATTAAAATCTTTATTCCATTCTCAGTAATTTCTTTTGGAAAAGAGATGCTTTAAGAAAATACTGGCAGTAAAGCTAAAACTTCTTTTTCATCTCCGATGAGAATTTGTTTCATGATTCATTTTGAACCATTGGACTCTAAATTGTTCTTTTATTTTTGTGTGTTCTTTTTAAAAAAGGAATTAATACATTTAGACATAGGACAATACAACAAATCCCATTTTACTATTCTCTGCATTCACACACAGAACGCTATTTTTTCAATTTCAAGGACAATTCACCATCAAAACATATAAATATTTAAACACATATAGACCCAAATAATGAAACTAACAATGCAAACATCAATTAATGTGCATATCCTACACACTTAAAGTTCCACACCACTTGAAGTGTATTGTCATTTATCTTGTATATAATTATAAGTTAGAAAACTTAGTATGCCTTAATTTTTTTTCAAATTGGAGAAGTTTATGGAGGGAATATTATGAAACATTAAGTGTACAACAAAGTGTTTGATTTTTATTGCCAGAATAATCTGTTCACTTGCTTCAAAATTGCCAATTTTCAGCTAAAGATCTTAAGGGAGCTCAAGGTGGCTTTTTCTGTTATACTTTTAACAAAAGTCAGAAAAAAAACCCAAAACAAACCCATGAAACCTTCAATACTTTCAAGCTCAAATTTCAGCCCACTGTTTATTTTTCTTTGTGCTCCCACTGCGCTAATTAAACAAAGAGCTTGACATTCAAAGCTGGTTTGGGAAAAGAAAAAGGGGTCACAGCCAGTTGGGATTTGGCCCAACTACCAATAAATACGGAAGATAACAGTCATCTTAAGGGCTTTCATTATGACTTTATATTCATTCACTAAACTTTTCAAGATAGTAAAATGAATTAATGGGGAAAGGGAAAAAAGAAAATCTCACAATTATCCTATTTAGTGTTTAAGTTAGAGAAATTATACCTATTTGAAAGCAAAAACTTTAAATTATTATATTTCAAAATCCATTAGTTTCCGAAGGATCTTCATTATACTGTTTATTTTCAAATTGAATCCAACTGCTCTACATTTTTCCTTAATACACTTTTCTATTTTATACCCCACCCCAAAAATGTCAGAAATATACTCAAATAAATAATTTAGGAAGCTTTTTAATCTCTCTTAAGAGTTTGTGTTAAATTTAGATGAACATAATAATATTTGTGAAACATTTCATCTAGAGAAGCTACACATTTTTATGACTCCCTTTCAGTTCTACAATTTTTGTTTTAATATTTTAAAATAAAATACTGAATGTAAAATTAATATATTATTATTTAAACATTCAAATTATATAGAAGTTTTTTTTTTTTTTTTTTTTTTTTGCGGTACGCAGGCCTCTCACTGTTATGGCCTCTCCTATTGCGGAGTACAGGCTCCGGACGCGCAGGCTCAGCGGCCATGGCTCACAGGCCCAGCCGCTCCGCGGCATGTGGGATCTTCCCGGACCGGGGCACGAACCCGTGTCACCTGCATCGGCAGGCGGACTCTCAACCACTGCGCCACCAGGGAAGCCCTAGAAGTTTTTTAAAAAAGTTCCTATCCCTCATTTCTTCTCCCCTCAAATCTACGAGTTGGGTGTCTGTCTTGTCACATCTCCTTTTATAATACAGAAACATACAGAAACACACACACACACACAGATGGGGTATGGATCTCTATAGACAGTGCTTTACATGTGATCTGTAACTTAATTTCTTCTTCTTTTATCCTTTCATCATGGACATTCTTCTGTAACAGAATAAATAGAGCAACCCTATTCTTCTCAATAGAGGTCATATATTCCATTTTAGGACTGTACCAGGATTTATTTAACCAAACCCTTATTGATGAGTAAGTCAGTTTTACTCTTAAACAAGTACACATGCATATCTATAAGTCACACCACATGAAATAGTCTAAAAAAAAAAAAAGTAAGCCCTCCTGCTTCTCCTCCAAAAGATCATCAATTTTAAAGTTTCTGGGTTTTTTTTTAGACTTTTGATGGTTAACATTATAACTTTTAAACAATAAATTTAAATGTGTTACTTTATGTTACTTGACACAGTGTTAATTTTCTTTAATTAAAATGAATAATTTAGCACACTTACAACTATCCCTTGCTTTGCTTCCCCTTCCCCTTTGTCTTCATTTTATTATTTTTATATTGTTAAACTTTGTAACTTTTATATTGTTTTGATAAACACAGTGAAGTCTTCCCTGCCAGCGTTTAAAGTGAGTCTAAGATCCAAAGGCAGTGAGACAGCATCTGTGGTACTTTGACCGAGTGTGGCTTCTTTGCTGCAGAGCCATATGGTGTGATGTGCCCATGAGAGGAGAACTCGTTCCTTGGTGCATACACACAATTTTTCCAAACGTTAAGGTCCAAACGGCTCTTCTCTAAGTTTGTTTTAGCTCTCTGGGCTGAATTCAGGTTTAATGGTAAGATGACAAAGCTCAGAAGCTGTGTGACCCACAGGTAAGCCCTTCTGTTTTCTGGGCCTTGTTCTCATTTATAGACTGAGAGAGAAACCAGTCTGCCTCTGTTGGCTTCAGCATTTTAATATTCTAAATTATTGAATATCACCTAGAAATGTGTTGCAGGTACAATGACACTGCAGCCCTAAAAGCAGAGTTCTAACAGCAGAACTTAATTCCACTTTTCTAAGTGATTGCCAAAGACATGTTCTCCTTAATGCCTCCATCATTTTAGTCCTTGGAGATATTTTGAAAATATGAGGCCATCACCTTTAATGGCCTCATTGGGTGTTTTGGTCTGTCTGTCTGTTTTGCTGCAAAGAAGAACACTCCTATTAAATCCTAGTGTGTGCACTTTAAAATGTGATATTATCGTTTACCCTTTCCACGATAATCAGAGCTAACAATATAGATAAAGCTGGGATAATAGTAATACATTGTACTAAACAGAGCAAACAATGTTTCTTCCACACTTTTACACCCACAGCCTAGAATCATTTTCATTTCTCTCTCTCTCTAATCGTTGTGGGATTAGCACTGGAGATGAAAGATGGTGATTCAAAAGTCTGGATTGGGGCATACCAAGCAGTTACACATGTAACCCAACCAGGGCCTGTATGCAGAGTCTTCCAGCCATTCTATCAGGTCAGGAATCTTTCCTGGTAGATCTATCACTGCTGGTGTGATTTTGACACTTCCCTCTCTCTTTCCTCACCGGGGGGTTGGGGGGGTGGGGGTGGGGGTGGCGACCCAACACTTTGGCCTTATCAGCCCCCACAAATGCTGCTCAGTGACTCTTCTGGCCAGTTCTGCCTCAGCGCCGTGTCTCCTGGACCCACTGACTGTTGGTTGCCATAATGACATTCAGCAGCCGAGGGAGGCCTGGCCGAGCAGCGACTGGGCCAGGTGGAGAGCGGGAGGTACAACAGAGCTGAGCCACACCGGAGTCCCAGCAAGGATGATCAGGAGGCAGGTGGCCATAGGCAAGGAGGAAGCCTCTGCAGGGGCAGGGGTGGCGAGGGAAAGACTGAACCCATCATTGCAAATTAGCAGGGTCTGGCCTCAGATGCTGCTGAAGTTAGAGAGGAAGAAGCTGGTGGGGAAAAGTGGAAGGAGAAAATAAAAAGGTCAAAAAATATCACAGGGAAGCATAAGAAAAATGGAAACCAGAAAAAGAGACATTTCTGCAACTGAAGAAATGTCAACCTCAGATATTGTGAATATAGTAAAAGCATTCTTCTCCGTGGCCCATTTATGCTTACACCAACATTGTTTTAACATGAAATTAGAGGTAAAGGGAGAGACCAGCTCCAGGAGGGAAATATGTACCAGTCTTGGGTATGACAGACTACTGGTTCAGGCCTTATTTAAATTTGTAAACCATGGTTGAAAATACCTAATTTGCCTTCTTCCCTGAATTGTTAATGATTTCAATGAGCTGTTGAATATTCAGATACTTGGTAAACTCTAAAACATTCTACTGCTTGATGTAATGGCTCATCATTGCTTGATTTTATCATTATCAATATTTAATGGGCTTCTCTTTCACTCTTCCAATCTCATTTGAACCACTTCTGGAAGATTCTTTTCTTTCATCAATTATAGGATATTTGGACTCATATTTTTCTCACAGGAGGAACTGAGATTTATAATCCAATAAGGCCAGATAACTTTCATCTGCTCTAGTTACTATCAGTAGAAATGATACAAAGTTGTAACCTAATTCAATTCAAACATCCCTATCTATATTCAATCAAAATTTCTTGATGCTATGTATCTTTGATGGATTCCTTTTTCTCTGACCAAACTGCCCAGAACAAAGGAAAACAAAATAAGATAAAATATATATTGTATAAATGTATATTAGAGCGCAGGGCCAGAGCTGAAAGTGACTTTGGGGAACAACTAGTACAATGCTCCTTAAACTTTAATTTGAGACGGGTCATCTAATGTTCTTATTAAAATCAGATTCTGATTTGGAAAGCCCAGGGTGGGGCAAGACCGCAGTTTTAACAAATACCCAGGTGTGCTGATACTGTAGGTCTTTGATAGGTAAGAATCTATTACAGTGGTAATCAAAGATTTTGAGTTGCAGAACACTTACTTTTAATAAAATCTGATAAAACAACTGAAATTACACCTGTGCACACTAAAGCAATGGTGGGAGGCCCAGAGACCTGGCTGTCCTCCCACAGTCCCCAGGGGCTTTTGAGGCATTTCCTAAGCACTTTCATGGAAGATCTTAAAATCTGTGGAACATGATATGAAATGCACAGGCTGATCTAAAAAATTCATCTAATCATAAGAAAACAGGGTCTCAGGAGAGTTTAAATATCAATAAATGAAATCATAAGATTCTCTATCCATACACATATATCCAATACACATACACAAAACATTCACATGAAGGCATGTGTACAGGCACTCCAGAGAACGGTGGCTGCTTTTCAGCATCCAAACTCTATTTGGAGGAAGCAAACCAGAAGATTAAAGCTGACACTGTCTCTCTCTGTCCCTTGGCAGGTAAGCTGAGAGCAAGTGACCGAGATTCAGCCAATCACAAAAGCTCATTCCAGGGACTTCAGACCTAGATGGAATGAAGCTAAAATTCAGAAACAGCTATTTATCATTCATGGTGGTGACACTGGAAGCAAAAGTTCAAGAATGGTGGTTTGAGGAGTTACTATTCCAGGTTAATCATGGGAAATGATTGTAAGAAAAAGAGTGACCAACATGATGAAAGTAAAGAAATGTAACAAGTGGAACAAATAGAATATAAAAAAGTGAGAGAGCAGAAGAGCTTAAGATGATTGGAAGAAGGGTTTCATATTGGTAAGTACACAGGAATGAGGCTCACGTTTGGGTTGTACAGGCTAGCCCAGCTGCTACAGGGGCTTCAGTGGCACAACACTTTGGATAGTCTCTAAACTCCATGAGGGCTGGATTTTACCCATAAACCTTTGCAAAAGGTAAGTCTTTAATATTTGCCAAATGAATGACTGATAGATACACATCCAGACAAACATATATTCAGTATTTCTTACATGGTGCCATTTACAAACATGCAGGATAATAAGCAGAAGTTCACAAGGTGAGATTAGGACACTGACTACAATATCACCATGAACTTCAAAAGTAAAAAGAAATGAAGTCAGAAAAATCCTTCCTAAAATTTCTATGACCTTCTGACTACTGCTGGTAAAATTATGGAGAACTGTGGAATGGGAATGTATTTCTGCTTCCTTTAAGAAGCTTTCCAAATGAAAGGAAATAGAAAACTATCAAATTTGAAATAAAGACAAATGGTTGCTAAGGAATTAAAGGGACAAGATCACTGTGTTTAGTTTTTGGAAAGGGGAGTGAGCTTGGGCCAGAAGTAAAACTTCATCAAATTTTAGTCATTTTTATTTACTTATGATTTTCATTTTAATGATTTCATTAAAACATTTTTGTTTCCTTGTTATTTTATTTGTATGTTTTCAGATTTGTTTCTTAGGTACCCAAGTTTTCTTTTACTGTTTATAATTTGGAAATCATTTTTCCCAACTAATGGTTAATTTACATGTAAAATACCTTTATAGGTATTTATTTAATTCTATATCTTTACCACTTCAAAAATAAAATACATGGATTTGAGAATTCCCCCACCCACACACATAAAATGAAACATTTTGCAAGCAATTATTCACACTCCTACTCTAAGATTTTGTTGGTGTTATTTGGAATTTCATACCCAGAATATTATCATTTTTTTAAACATTTTTAGTTTCTTTTGGAAGAATCACTTAAATGTTTTTCTATTGTTTTTAACTTCTCACCATATTAACAACAGAGATTTAAATATTGATTCTTTGATTGGTTTCAATTACTCACTACCCTTCTTTTTACAACACTGTCTAATCCCCATTGGTTTTAATTATTCACCATATTTTCTTTTATAACACATAATCCTCATTATTTACTTTTTTAGTTTGATTCATTCCTCAGTCAGCTGGAACACTTTTTCAAGTTTTTTTTTTTTTCAGAAAAGGAATGTGGGTAAAAACATTTGGAGTCCTTTTATGTCTATTATTATGACTCTATTGCTTTCAAATATGAATGATAGCCTGTCTGGCTATAACATTCTTGGGTTTCAATATATTTCTCAAGAGTCTTGTGTTCGTTTCTCTTCCGTATTTTTCAAATTGTGGAGAGTCTGATGTCAACTTGAATTTTTTCCTTTTATAAACAAACTTCCTCCCCTGTCATCTTGATGCTTTAATTTTTCTTTAATTCAGGATTTTCTTCATCATAATCTTAGATAAATGGTTTTCCCTGAGTTTTAAGTCCCCACCACCAAGAAAACATTCTACCATTATTTCTTTGGGAATTGCTTTTCCCGTAACTGCTCTGTTTTCTCCTGTATGTATCTTTGACTTCTTAGGGATGCCCTTTATATTTCTGATTAGTACACTTATCTCCTTAATTCTTTTACTCTAAATTCTGGGACATTTTCTCAATCTGGTATAGTAATTCACTGATTCAGCTTCCTGGAATATTCAACATATATTTTTTGTTTTCATGCCATAACCAACCCTTGTTAATCATTCTTTTCATCTGAAAGCTATCTTTTCTGATAGGTGCCTTGTTTGGAGACATAATAGCTCCCTGAAATCACAAAAAAATTTTGTTTAATATTTTCACTCATTTCTTGCAGTTAATCTGTTCCATAGATTTGGAGAAGCACTTATTCTTCCACAGGTTTTCTGCTCTTGGATTACTGGCTATATATTAGATATCTGGTCACCTTTCTCTTTGTTCATCTTTACAGTTTGTTTATGTTTTTCTATTTTGTTTTATTTTTCAGTACTAAGAGAGTAAGGTGGTAACTGTAAAGTACACTGTGCTACTCTCATACACCAAATCAGTGGGAAAATAGAAGTATAGGTTTGCAGTAGATTTATTTTGTCATTTCAGACTTTCTCTTGACTGGGATAAAGGACAGTTCAAGGTCAACCATGCCAGTCATCACTATTTCAGAGGATGTATTCACTGTGACTCTTGCTGGAGACCCTTTCTCTAAGTTGCATGACTACGTCCATTAGGCACTGGATGAAGCAGCGCGTGTTACAAAGCATGATGTCAATGGCACACACTTCTGAGAGAGAACACTGCACGTGTGCATCAGGGAGCTAGTATCACTGCACTTTCTCAGGGATGTCAGTACTGCCCACTCACTTCGCAGTGGCTCACCTTTGCTCAGGTACCTGTTGCAAACTTTCTGAAGCCTGTGGGGTTTTCCCATCGTCTCAGATTCTTGTTCCTCAGGCAGAATTCTCTATTGCATCTGTTGACTCATAGATTGATCAGTCCTATCTCAATCCTGTCTCTCCTCACTGTGTTTTATGAAAATTCTCCCAAGCATCTGATGTGAAAATGTTATCTTCCCCTCACTTTTAGTACTTTATGGGTTTTATTCAATTTGTGTACCTTTTTAGTCATCTTAATTCTAAGTGGATGAGTTAGACAGTAGATGAAGATTTCCATCTTTATCCTGAGTTTCTTGCTTCTCACTTTTTTTTTCACATTTCTGACAGTATGAAAACAAACTAATGCTATTTTTTTTTAAAAGCTGATCAGTGAACTGAGATTAAACTGGGATCCTGAAATCAGCTCTGTCCAACAGAACTTTCTGCAGTGAAGGAAATGTTCTTCTGATCTGTTCGATTCAGAAGCCACCACTAGGCTCATATAGTTATTGAGCACTTGCAGTGTGGCTCATACAACTGAGAGACTGAATTTTAAATTTTATTTAATTTGAATTTAAATAGCCACATGCACCAAGCAGTTACTGTATTAGATAGCTCAGTTCTAGGTAAACATCATTTAAGTTTCAACATCTGAAATTGGAAGTCCTAGGCCTCACACTAAACTTATAAAATCATAATCTTGGGTGTTTTGGCATGGGGGGGATACATTTTTTAAAAGTTCTCTCCATGATTCTTAATGTGCACTAAGATAGTCTTAGGTGGTAGGTTTGATACCAGGAATAATGGAAATGAGACTTGGAAGGGTAATGACCTTGTGTTCCACCGAGCTTTAATACAAACTAAGTAACAATGAGCTGTGCACATTAGAAGCTTGACTAGAAAATACTAAACCTTTACCACTGTCCCCCTACCTTATCTGAGACGGACGTCGCCTGTCAATCACTGTGGACTTTTCTATGCAACCCACAAACAGAGTCCTTCTCAAACAGGATCCTGCAACCCCTGAGGATCAGTCCCAGAGGAGAATCATGTTTGCTATCTAGATCAGGGGTCTACAAATCTTTTCTGTAAAAGGCCAGATAGTAAATATTTTAGGTGCTGTGGTCCATATGCTCTTTGTCACAACTCATTTTGTCAATGGAGCATGAAAGCTGTCATAGACAATACATAAAAATGCGTGACTGTGTTCTAATAAAACTTTATGCATAGTGAAGTTCAAATTTTATATAATTTTCCCATATAATGAAGTATTCTTGTTTACTTTTTCAACCATTTAAAAATATAAAAACTATTCTTAGCTCTTAGGCATAAATAAACAAGCATTGGGCTGGATTTGGTCCCCGGTGGGAGTTTGCCAACTCTCATCTAAATGACACCTAAGGTCTCTTCCATTTCTAATATTTTAGGAGTCAAAGCCTTTTTGCTAAATATTTCCTAGAGTAGGACATTAGTATAATACTTGGTGGCTCTTTACGTCTTCTTATAACATAATATCAGGATCTGCACAATTCAGTATACAAAACACAGACATAATAGTGATAACTTCCTAAGGTAAAATCTCTACAACATGAGTGATTAATGTGAATATACGTATGAAGGCAAATATAGTGATGTCTTAGCTTTTTGCCCTTCAATTTGCTTAAAAAATTTAAACATTTTCAAGTAAATGTCTACTGAATTTTATTCCAACAAAACTTTTAATTGGAAAATACTCTAGTCATGCTATTTTTTTTAAAGAACAAACATTCTACTTATATCTAAATTGCAGTTATGTTCTAAGTTAGAACAATATTTATTTCTACAAATCTACTACTAATTTTAGTCAACATTTAACTTCTTTCTATGCATTTAAAGTGGATGAATAAGTAACAAAAGCAAAAGCTTCTTAGGGACCTGCTAGGAGACCACTGTGAGGAGTGTTCTCCAAACATCAGCTGCTATCACCCAATGACCCCCATTCACCATCCTACCCCCCAACCTATGTGACTCATGTTTCTAGGTCAGAACGTGTTAGTGTGATTGAGCATCAATCTCAGCAGGGCTCTGAGTTCGGGAACAACATACACTTCACGTTTCCCAAACACCTACACGTTACGCTTTGGTTATTTGCTTACCATTACTATTATTGCTGCCCATATATTTTATACTTCTTTTCATATTTCATTTATTACACAGTCAAGATAATAGAAGACAGTTAAACATCAATATAGGATTCTAAAGCATCCAAATTTTAAAAATAAGGACATTCTACTCTTTTTCAACTAGTATTCTGGATTTTTAAATTTTGTTTTGATTGTTTTTCTAAAGACTTGAAACACATTCTCACACATATTGGGAGGTCAATAATAATTTTTTTATAAAGATTGCCTTCTTTTGAAAACTTCTAGACTTGAATTTTAATTTTATTTTGCTTGTTTCTTTTTTATATATACTACTATGTTGAATGCAGTTTCAAAAGTCTTCTCTACCTAATACTCTTGATTCCAACTTATTTAATAAAATCGTCTTCCCAAATAAATGGGAAATTACTAGCAACCTCTGACTGGGTTGTTAATTACTATCCTGGGGCCAAGTTGATGTAGCATTGTCAACAATACTAAAATACAAAACCAAACACACACACACACACACACACACACACACAAAAACTGACCAACAGATCTTAAAACAAATATACTGAAGTTAAATAAAGAAAACATTTCATTATACTTGTGAGTCAGCACTTTTCTTCAGTAAAATTTGCTAAAAGACTGAAAATGAAAAAAAAAACTTCATTAGAAGAAAAATACAGAAGCAACACTTCTGTACATGAATTTGAAACATAAAAAATAAGTAAGCATTATATAAAAATAAGAGGAAGAAATGGCAATATATTTTAAATAAAATGCTTAATGTTTTGCCCTATCTTGTTTAATCTACAAGATGATATTTAAAGGGGAAATATAGGAACTTTATAGCTAAAAGAAACTTTAAAAATCCCGTTATTTTATAGATAAGAAGCAAAGTCTGGAAAATGATGTGTTCATTAGCAGTAGAATCAGTACAGGAACACTTACAAGGTACTTTCTTAACCTGCCTGTGGTGGTGAGTTCCATTAAAATGATTTGATTTCAAAAAAAAAAAATGATTTGATTTCAAGTGGCTTCTCTGGGGTCACTTATAAGTTTGATATAAAAAATAGCTCACATTTATAGTACATCTGCTGTATATATTACTTGTAGGCTGAGATCACCAGTATGTTAGTATTTCACCCTAAGGCCCACTATATAAGTAGCAACACTCATATAGAATTATTTCACTATTTTAGCCATCAGTGGGTAGAGAACTATGAACAAATGACAACCATTCATCATCATCCACTTCGATTTTGTTTTTACAACAGAAAATACACATTGCTACAAACCGGTGTGCCTGACATGAATGACAAAGACTATGAGAGTATTTTCACTTAGGTAACAGGTATGGTTAAGTCAACACTTATTAACTGGGGAAACGGCACAGACTTCGGAGTCTGAAATATCCAGGTCCAAAGCAAATGGTTCCCAGTACAGCCTATGGGCTCATGAATCTCTTTTCCCACATGTCAAACAAATTTATAATAACAGATAATATAGTACTATTTGTGAAGATGAATGACATTGAAGATAAAATACCTGGTAGAGTACCTGAAGTAACATTCACTTAACGACAGTATTCTTTCTCCCGTCTGTTACTCCCTGTAGGAGGTCCTGTAGTAATTTGCTAAATATTACCATTTTGGTCTGACAGAATTATTACAACTTTACATGCTTAACTGCTACAGTTACTGAAACAAGGATGATATATAATTGCTGAATTATAAAACCATTAGCCCAAGAGATTAAAAACCATCACAAGAAACTCAAACTTCTCATCTCTCAAGACCACAGAGCTGAAGTAGAGTGGGTGATTTCCCTTCTGTATCTTATGAGAAGCACAGAAATAGAAGTTTGGAAGAGTCAGACTTCAGACTTCTGGTGAAATGAAACTAGTAGGCTACTTTTCTTTTTTTGTCTTTGCAGAAAGAAGAGGTTGGGGATTTGTGCTCTAACAGCTCCTTCAGTGACTCTCTAGAAAGCGGTGGGTAAAGAATTTGAAAATCTAAACTTGAAAGGGAAATAATATGAACATACCTCCATGCAATAAATAAGCAGCCCTGACTTACACACCAACCCTGACAGCTATTATTAGACCCCACTGGTTAATTAGACAAACATATTTGGCTAATTTCCCTTCAAATTTACCATCAGTGTCAACACATTTGGATAATCCTAAAAGGCTGGGAATTTACAAGTCATAAACATTTAACAAAATAGCTAAGCTTCTTAAAATACTTTTCCCATCTGTGTTAAACCACAGAAAATCTAACCGGAACAGCATTATATCCCCCAGCCTACACAAGTTTTTATTAGAGATAGTAAGTCACTTAGAGCTCTATGCTTTAAAGTGTAGGGGAGCAACACAACACAACACAATAAAAAAAAAAAAAAAAAAAAAAACAACTTTGACCCAACTTCTATTACTTTTTTTTTTTAAGTTTCTTAGAAGTTTTATTCATTTAGGAGCGAGTTTATTTTTATCTTTAAATGTTTTTTCACTGTCTCCCTTTAAACCATCTTCTGCATTGTGAAGCCTGGCCTTTCCCCTATGACCTGGTCACCCCGTCAGTCCTCTTATGGATACTCTTATTCCCCTACTCTGCTTAATGCACTAGAAGTCTGGGCCTCGCTCCCCAGTGCAGCTTTCTGATTACTGATCAGTTCTCATCGTTTCACTTTTCTACACTGGAAGTCCACAGGATTTATTTTTATCAGCCTCTTCACCATCGTTTATCACCCTTCCCCACTCACCATCTCTCTGCCTGATTCGTTACCTTCTGCCCCTTTCCTTTTGTCATCACTAGTGACTTAAACATTACAGTGGATATTCTGACTCACTGCTGTTTACCTTCCTCCACCTTTCTGACCTTCCATTCCAGCAACCTCAGCCTCTAGTGAGTCCAGTCATATCCTACAGATCCTGACCTAACGCCTCCAAGATCCCAAACATTCTTATCTTCTCTGAGCGTGAGCTGATTATAGATCACACAACCCTTTATCTCCATTTCCTAAAAACTCTTTTGCTTTTGCTGAGCTCTCTAATTACTCATTTTCTAATGATCCCCACCAGTAATGCCTCTTGCCAGTTGGGACTCTCTGGTTAGTCACTTCAATACTGCCCTCCCTGACAAATTAGGCACCAGATCTCTAGGCCTCCACTCACACACACATTGCTTTTCTCAACGTTTTATTGCTTATGTTCCCAAAGGATGAGTGTCTAGGGGGTTATGTCCTGGTCTTCCCAAAGTGCGCAATCCCCATGGAGCTCAGCTTGATGGCAGAGTGGGAAGGAAGATGCCCTTCTACTCACTTTCTGAATACCCCTTTTGTCACTTAGTACTCAGTGACAGGATTTTAGGCTCAAAGTTCCACATTTTTCCCTCCCATGAACAAACTCATCTGCTAAGACACTTCTCCAGGAGACATCTCCCACCACATACACACAAACAACATATACTTATACAAACTAAGCTAACAATCCCATATTATCAACAACAACAACATAAGCAACAGTCTTCCATCCCATAAGCTCTCCTCAAAATAGCCTCCCTGCCGCAACTCCCCAAGAAGCTTTCGTTTGCTCCGTTCATACTGACATTGCATTTCTGTTTTTCTGGAGAACCACTGCCCCCTACACACACACACACGCACGCACACACACACACACACACACACACACGCACACACGGAAAAAAATACTATGTCCCCAAATAGATTTTAAAATATCTATTTGGCCTTCCTATTATACTAAATGCCAGCCATTGAGTACAAACTAATTGCTTTCTCTAGAATTAGTTATTAATCCATCATAAGGGTATAAAAATTCCATGAGTCAAACAGATTCATGGCTCCCAATCACAGCAATTCTGACTTAGTAGGTCTGGAGTGGGGACTTGACTCTGTGTTTTAATAAGCACCCTACCTGCTTCTGATTCATGCTTTTAGAATACTGCTTACCACACCCCAACTGTTGCTTGAGGACTAGCTTGAATGAGACATCAATCAATAGGATCCATAATACTATGGGTCTGCTGTTTGGGACATCTGTGCCATATGCCAACCACCCACCAGATTTATGATAGGAAGGCCTTCTAGAAGACCAATTTCCTTACATTCCTTTGAATGTTGCAGTAGACTAAGCAACTCTGCTAACATAAGACTAGCCAACTCTATAAACACATTGCTGACCCCAACCATGTTCCTACCAAGCTCCCCTTCCTCTGGTTTCTATGGCACAAAGAGCACGAACAGAGGTTGAGACTGAGCTCACTGTAAAATTTCCTCTGTATGTCACAGTGATATAGTGATATATTATGTGCTTCTTTCTGATGTTTATGATTCTATTCACAGTCCAAATATTATTGCATTTATTAGAACATTCAAAATAATATTAAAAATAATGGCAATGATGAGCTACCTCTTTTCTTATTGACATTATTCTTCCTTAAAAAGAGCTTACTTGTAGTGCACAAAGCACTACTTTGATAACACTTGTATCAAAACATCATGGGGTTCTTGTTAAATAATCAGATTCCTGGGTCCCATTAAATGGTATTAAAATACTCTCTGGAAATCTGCACGTTAATACATACTCTCAGGTGGCTCCAATACCCACACAAAGCTCCCTGTGCCAGCACCAGCCTCTTGTTGCTAATCAGAATCACCTGCAGAACTTTTATAACCTATTCAAGCTCATCCCTGGACTTAAAAATCAAAAACTGATGGGATGGAGAGAAAAAGAAGATGCTGTTGGAAGGAGCTCCTCAGATGACTTTTTTTTTTTTAAAGTATGAAATTCAGGCTGAAGATGGAGTTAGTAAAACTTTCAGTTTGTGGCACATTATCATTACTGACCTGTGCAAGGCCCCCTTTTGTTTGGTTTGATTTACTTTTTCCCCCTTCAAACCACTAGCCCTTCTCCCATTTCATGTCCTTTGATATGTATGGTTATTGTAAAATATATAGGGTTGTTTTTCGGCCTATGAACTCTTAATTTGCATAAATATAACACATGATAGATTTTTTCCTACTGTTTTCATTCAGTAATGTTTTTAACAGTTACACATGTTGTTGCATGTTCAGAGTAATTCATTTGCTAATCAGTTTCTCACTGTCGTGAAGGATTACACAGCATGCATTCGCATCAAAGACATTTCATTTATCCATTTATCCACGTCCCTGAGGAGCGATATCTAGGTCACCTCCAGTGACCCACCACCATAAACAAAGAGAAATAAGCATTTCACTGGACAACATGCTGCGTTATGAAAATTTTTCATGCTTAGTTTAACCGAGAACTGCCGGATTGCCCCCCAGACTGGCTTCATGTGTTTACATACCTACTAGCAAGTAAGGCTGAGCACTTCATGTACCTGTTGGTTACTCAAGACTCCCTCTTAGGAATCACCTATCCATATATATGGACCACTATTCTATTTGATCATGTATTTTTCTCTTTTTCATTTTCTTTTTTTTTAAACCGTTTTATTGAGGCTATGACTGACATACAAAAAAGCTGTACATATTTAATGTGTAGATCTTAACATAAGATCTACCTTCTTGGCAAAAATTTAAGTGTACAATACAGTAGTATTATTAACTGTAGGCTCTACACTGTACAGGAGATCTCTAGGACTTATTCATCTTGTGCAACTGAAACTATGTACCCTTTCATTAATACCTCCCCGTTTCCCCCTCCCCCAGCCCCTGGCAACCACCATTCTATTCTCTGCTTCTATGAGTTTGACTATTTTAGATGCCTTATGTAAGTGGTATAATGCAGTATTTTTCCTTCTGTATCTGGCTTATTTCAATTAGTGTACTGACCTCCAGGTTCATCCATGGGGTTGGAAATGGCAGGATTTCCTTTTTTAAGGCTGAATAATATTCTACTATATGTATGCATTACATTTTAAAGAATAAATCTCTTTGAACGTGTGAACTTGTTAGTTTTGTATGTTGCAAATACCACTGCAATGTGTCATGTCTGTTTGCTTTGCCTATAATGACCTGATTAAACAGAAATTCTGAATATTATGACAAATACATCCTTTTCTCCCTTTAGTGTTTGTGCATTTGGGTTCATTGAGATGTTTAAAGAGTCCTTCTCCACACCAAGATACAAAACCATTAGCTTATAAATTTTTTTAGACTTATACTTCTATCCATCATCTTTAAATATTTAATTCTCCTGTGCTTTTTCTCTCACTTAATGGAATAGTCTAAACTTATGTTTCTTTATAAAGTGAGGCAGTTTCAACACTCCTAAGTAACCCACACTTTCTCTCGAGTTTTGTGCTATCTACTTCATATACTAAGTTTCCACATTTACACAGATCTATTTCACCATGAGTTGTGTGTTCCTGTGCCAACATTTTATCAATAAGACTTTACAACTTGTCTTAAATCCTTGTGGTGCACGTCATCTCTCTGTCCTACCTTTTAAAAGTGGATCTAGTTATTTGTGATTCTGTGTCATGTATACGAATTTTACAGTGAGTATGTAGAGTTCTTAAAAACATCCTATCATAGTTTTTATTAGAACTGACATGAATTTACAGATGCATCAGTATTAATTCATTCCACACATGAACATGCTATTCCTTTCCATTTATTCATTCTTTTCTGTTGCTCAATGTACTTTTAAGTTTATTTCTTACTTGCTTTACACATGAGTTATGATATATTTTCTATTATATTTATTATGATACTACTGCTGGAATAGCCGAACAGTTAATATTTCTGTTAATCTTGTGTATATGGTTATTTTGCTGACCTGTTATTTCTAAAGGTTGTCTGATGCTTTTGAGGGATCTTCTTTGGTAAATGATCATATAGTCTATTCATAAGTAGAGTTTGCATCATCCCTTCAGATATTTACCTCTTATTCCTTTTTCTCATCTTATTGTCTTGTCCAGGACTTTTGAAAATATCTTGAATGAAAGTGATCATAATGAGCATCTTCATCTGGTCTCACATTATAAAGTAAGTTCTTTCATACTTTCTTGAGTTAAATGTTTGAGCCAAGTTTTTGATAAAAGGCTTTATTAACATAAAGGATGATTTTCTTTTGTCTCTGATTTTTATTATAAATATGTGTTATTTAATCAAATTTTATTAACTGTTTTTTTTCTCAATTTTTAAGATAATCATGTGTTCTTTCATGGACCATTAGTGTGGGAAATCATGTTGATTGCTTTTTGATGACCAAACCTACTTGTCTTCTTGGGATAAACCTGAAGGTGCTATATTGCAATATTATATATAATCATAAATATATACTTAGAATAATATATTATAAATGTATGTGTAAAACATATGTATTATACAGAAGATATAGACTACAATACAGATTAAATAAGCTAACATTTATGTAGCACTTTGCCTGTATTTTAATAAGTGAAATGGACTCTACATTTTGTTTCCCTGTATTAACTTATCTTCTGTTGGTATCAAAGTAATACAAGTCACGTAAAATAAGTTGAGAAATTCTCCCTATGTACTTTTTTTAAACAACTTGTATAAAATAAACATTATCTGATCCTTGGAAATCTGAAAGAACATATATAAAATAACACCTGAGCTTCTGCATTAGCAACAAAGGAGGTTGAATAGTATTTCCATTTATTTAATGGCTTTTCTCTTTTTGTCTTGTGCCACGTTGGCAATATTAGGATAAAGATATATATTTTAACAAGATTTTAAAATATATTTTCATATAATTGTTCATAGAATTTTTACTTTAAAACTATTATAGTTATTTTCTTTTTAATTCTTGTTTTCATATTTTTACCTTCTACCTTTTTTCCTCAATGCCAGATTTTTCCATCTTATTTATCTTAAAAAAACTCCAGATTTTTCTTTAGTTAATCTTCCCTATTGTTTTTATTCTCTATGTCATTAATTTCTGCTATTATATTTAATATTGTTTCTAATATCTTTGGGTTTATGGTGAAACACTTTCTCCCACTGAGTTGAAAGCTTTGCTCATTTACTTTCCATATTTCTTCCTTTTGGATAAGTATATTTAATACTTTCAGTTTTTCCCTATGTGCTTCTTTAACTGTATCTAGGAAATTTTGATAGATTTTCATTCATAAAAATAATTTTGTCATTTTTAATGGTTTCTTTTACAAAAATGTTATTAAATAGTACAATTTTTAGTTTTTAAGCCATTATTTCATTATTGATATCTAATTTTATTGCCTTAAGTTTAGAAAATAGTCTGTATGATGTTGATATCACACAACACAGTTTATGTATGCAGGGGGAGGCGTTACATCAGTGTTCAAAAATAATATGAAACCTCTGTTTGTTGAACATAAATTTCCCTATATATTTATCAGTTAAAAATCTATTACCTTGTCGTTCTATTCAATAACTTTGAGTACTTTTTGATCTTTGTTTTTGATGTTCCTAAATTTCATTTTAATAGATTTGGATACAGTTTCCCCCTGCCCCCTTTAGCAATACTCTTTCACTCTCTAAGTCATTTTGACCTGAGGGCATTTCATTTTTCCTAAATTACGGTAAAAATCTCTATGGTTAGTTTGACAATTAATTCCTTTCTTCTACTTATTTTAATCTCATTTTAAGAATTCTATTATATGAATGCTGACAACTCTGCCTTTATCCTTCCTACTTCTTAAATTTTATTTTAAAATTTCCATCTCTTTCTCCTTTCTTGTTGGCTCCTATAATAATTTATTCATCTGATTTTACAGAAACTTATTTGTTCGGTGGCTGTATCCATTCTACCATCCAATGACTTTTTATTGTTTCTAAGCTACTATGCCATTTCATACTTAATTTTTCCAATTGGCTCTTGATAACTATTCACTTGTTTCTTTTTATCAATATCCTTTCTTACTTCTTTAAGAAACTTTCTGACTTTAAAAAGTTATTCTCTCTAGATGATTCTTCATAGGGATAGGTTGTTTAGTTTTTTTGCCTCTCAAAAGAGTTGTATTACTCAGAGGTTTTGTTATTATTCCCTAGGATCTCATATTTCCTTACCTGGCAATATACACCCATAGGGAGGGACTGAAGTCCAGACCCTAACTTGTGCCCCTTCCGATAAGTTTAGGGGTGTGTGTACCAGGGCTCATTGAAAAAAGCCCCCGTCATGAAAGTCTGGGTTCATTGCTCTTTATCGAACAGACCCCCAGCTGATGGCTCTGCCACACAGAAAATTCCTATATCCCCATCTGGAAACTGCTTCCTCCCCAAAGCTACACCCCTCGCTTCTAATCACTTAGACTTTGGGGTGGATGGGGAGGAATAAAGGAAGGAATACTCATGAGTTGACTAGGCTACTTGTAATCCACTAACAGTGTAGGGAACAATCCCTGGACCGCCCTTGGGAAGTGTGGCCTGTGTTCTATCTCACAGTAGCACAGGAAAGGACGTTTGCCTTGTGATGTGTGTGGAAAGGCGGTTTGTAAACAAACACACACACATAAATGCAACGAAAAGGTCTAACCCCTTGGGCTCCTAGACTTTTTTCCTCCTGGGTTGCTGCATCACCCTTTGCCCAATCCCATCTTCTCTTTCCTAGGGGTTTCTCAGGATGTAGCAATATGGCTCTTGGTTTTATGGCATCGATATTATTTGCAGCATCTACAAGAAGGGAATCAGAGGGCTATATTTGTTCGCTATCTTGCCAGAGAGTAACATCTATCCCCAGGTATTTCTGATAGGTGTATTTCCCTCCATGTTGAAAATCTTTAATCTAATCTTTGTCCACTACAAACGATTTTGGCTATTAGTTTATAATAGATGGTGTTTCTTTTATTAAAATATGTGTCAACGTGCTTTTGTAATTACCTGAAATCAATGTTTTTTTTAGGAATGTATATGTATTTTTTCAAGACATCTATAGGAACTTTATGCAGATTGCATTATATTGACAGGGTCTCATATCTAAACATCCATATTACTGGATATATTTTATTTGATTATGGTGGATCATTCTTTTATTGTATATTATTTACTTTTGCTTGTTTCATTTAAGGCTTTCTTATCTACTTTTATAAGTGAAATTTATCTCTATTTTCTCAAATTATTTTTATGGAATATTACTATTTAATAAATTGTCACATTTTCATCCAGGAATAAAAGAGATGACCACCTATAACTTTCCCTCGAATGTTGAAGGAATTAACCAATTAATCCATCTATGGATTGGACTACATGAGATTTCCAATATCCAACTAGTTTTGACCAGGAAAACAGATATTTCATATGTTTTTATCCACATGAATATTACAGGGAACACTCCCTATAGTTCTCATCAAGTTTTTACTTCATTGGGAGTAAACACTGATATACCGGTATATCATTTTGATTAAATGGAAAAGCATTCTTAATTTCTTTCCCAAACCTACCACACATATTTGGAATGATATACAGATGTATACTTTAAGAACAGTTCTAGAAAAATAAAAAAATCTATCCTTTTACTTACTAATCTTCTGGCCTATGATGTTCTAGACAAACAACACAGAAAAATTAAGTTTCATCTATCTATTGTCTTGTTTATTCTGGTCTTTCTTTCAAGGCAAGTACATGGGATAAACAAAATAAAACAGTGAACCAAGAATTCATGGGAGAGTCTTTTGAGTTCATTTTCTGGATGACTGTTTCTCTACCCAAGCACCAGAACAGAGGAGCTTCCAGGAAGTTAGAGAATTGAAAAATAGGGCTAAAGAATGAGTCACAAGGGGGTCTTACCCTTTTACTAAGAGGGAGATTGGATAAAAGATTTGGAAAATCACTGCAACTTACATATACGTGTGCAGTTATCATGGACTATTCTATTTCTCAAATGCAGCATCTACTATAATTATTTTGTGAGGCTATGAAATTCTAGAAATAAATAACATTAAAATGCCACAGGTTGTGTTAAAGTAAAATAATATATTATTTATCATAAATTAAGCTGCATGATAGAAATTTGGGGATTTTAATGATGAAGTACCCTTGGATAGAGTCCAGTATAGGCCTTCTATATAAAACATGTTTCAAAAGTGAAAGATAGAACAGTTTATGTTGCCAGGGCAAAGTATCGAAAAACTGTATGTGACCCCTGTGTTAACCTCAATTTGCTCTGTGTATAGAGAACAATTTTAAAAGGTAAGATAGTGGAGAGAACTAAGTATTCACCCATTGTACCTTCAGAAAATACACTTCAGAATGTACTCACTGATTCCAGGATGGTTCAGGCTCATTAGAGCTAAGTTTGTGTTTGAGAAACCTCCTCTCTGTGAACTTCGTTCTTGCTTTCCCTGTGGTTATGATGGATCCCAGCCCTCCTGTGCTGAGAATCCACATCTATTGCTTCTTTCATGACCTGTTTCAAAGCTCATGTTTTAAAGAAGGATCTCCTAAATATCCCCCCCACCAAAAGAAAAAAAATATTTCCTACCCTACTGACAACTCTCAGGTAAGAAAGTTGATTATAATTCCTAGGAGAGTGAGCCATGCCCTTTATACTCCACAAAATTCTCTCTCACTTCTTAACTTTTCATTACTAGAGACCCTTTTGTGCATTAGACATCGCCCTCTCCTTGAAATCCTCTTTTGAAAATACAAGTATCTGGAGAAGGTCAAACACGAGACCCTTAATATTGGATTCAATCTGGCTGGACTGAAAATATATTATTGTGATAAGAACAGTAACACTTGGGGTTTACCTTGATAATACCATCTCTCTGATAAACTGGAAGCATTCTATAAACCTTGCCAACTATAGTATATAATACTTGTTTCACACGGTTTTAAACTGGGAAATTATTCCCATTTAGGACAAAAAAAGACATTTATTAAATGACACTAGGTGATAGGCAGTGTGCCCAGTGTTTGGGAATTATGAAAAAATGAAAGACACAGTTCCTCTCTTAAGTACAGCTGGGGCTCCAGTCCTTAAGTACAACACTTTTCCCTACCTGGTCTTAGGGCACCACTCTCCTTTCTCCATGTTATCTCATAGTGAGAATGATTTCATAATCACATATACAAGTTTTGTTCACGCCTGATGGCAAAACTTATCAAGGCTTTTCTTAGTGCTGTTTGATCCTACTCTTTCTTACCATGAATAGCAATAGCCTCCTAATAACACTCGCTATGTAATTTGCAACAGTAACGCTTGCTATGGAAAGGTCGTTAACCTCAATCAAGAAGATAAAAACAAGTAGGAGTTAAATCATTATCTTTTCTTTAAATTGTGTGGTGTTATACAACCTCTGAACAACAGGGCTATCCATACTTTGTCCACTTTCTTATACCAATCATATGTGTAAAAATCTTATTTATCTATTTATTTATTTGGTTGTGCTTAATTAACATTTGTATGAGTTTATTCTGAGCTTTTCCTGGTACCATCTTTAGGGCTACATAGCACTCTCTGGCCTTCTTTTGTGGTTAAATACACATTTTCTTTTTTTTTTTTTTTTTTTGCAGTATGCGGGCCTCTCACTGCTGCGGCCTCTCCCGCCGCAGAGCACAGGCTCCAGACACGCAGGCTCAGAAGCCATGGCTCACAGGCCCAGCCGCTCCGCAGCATGTGGGATCCTCCCGGACCAGGGCACAAACCCGCATCCCCTGCATCAGCAGGCGGACTCCCAACCACTGTGCCACCAGGGAAGCCCAATATACATTTTCTTTTGAAATCTGAGTTCATAGAAAATCTTCTTCCCAGAAGCCATGTGCTCTAAATGATCTTTCAGCTTTCTAGTGAGAACTGGAATGACATGATCATTTATTTCCCAAGGTCCTCTTCATTTCCTAATCACCAGCCACTGAAGGACACCACCGTGGATCCAACAGCATGGACTCTGAAGCCAGAGTTTCCATTCTAACTCCCTGCATTAATAATTACTGCCTGTCACACAGTTATAAATCTGAGTCTTTACTTCCTCATCAGAAAAATAGGGCTAATAAGTGCTTCTTCAGTTGGATTCTAAGAAGACTTGATGAGCGGCTGAGTCGCCTTGCTGTGCACCTGAAGCTATCACAACATTGTTAATCAGCTATACTCCAATATAAAATTTAAAAATTAAAAAATAAAACAACATGAAGACTTGGTGAGATGATGGCTATAGAAAACTTGGAAGAGTCTGATGAATGTGAGCTCTTCCATCCCATTTTGTTGACTAGACTCAAGGCCAGAGTAACCATTCATCTGTGGATCCTTCTGGCTCTTCAGTCATAAGATTCTTCTGGGTACTCAAGAATATATCAATTGCTCAGTATTTAGAAGAATGACATTGTCAACAGAAGACTAATTTCAATTCCAAAAGCATTTTGCTGTAATCTAAGGGGGGTTCAAAGGTGAGAGAGATAAGGTTTCTGACACTAATAGCCTGAATACTTGAGTTATAATCTACATGAGGAAAGTATCAGCTGTATCGTCTCTTTCTCTCTCTCTCTCTCTCTCTCTCTCTCTCTCTCTCAGCAGTCTGTGGTGTGGTATCTCTTGGCAACATCATTTATTTTTTTCTCTCCTCTTATTTGTCCATATCCATTTAGAACATTGTTTAACATATCAATGTACTTTTAACGCCAATCCACTTTGTACATTAGATCTCTTTTCTTAAGACGGATTTCACCTCCTTTTTCACTGCCGTCATATACCCCTAAGACTCATCCCACCAAACCTTAGTGATAGCCATGATAGGGATTTTACTTATGTAAAACTGACTATATTAATCAAACGCCAGATGTCGAGTGGTTCATATCAAAACCCAAAATGACAATTTAGCCTCAATGGGGTTCTACAGGTGCCGAAGGTGAATGTCATAAAGTGACAAAAGGAGGCAAATGTCATAAAGTGATGAAGGAGGCAGAAATATATCTAAGATAAGATGAAATCAGACATGGGGCAAGAGACCACAAGGAGTGAGGAGGGGGAGATAGAAGAATAAAGGGTACAGTTTTAAAGCTGAATAGGAGAGCAAACAACCAAGTCACCAGGCTAAAGAGATGAACCAGGAAAAACACTGTCATCACAAGTTGAGGGCTCAGGGGAACTATGAAGTCAGAAGGAAATCAGGAACACAAGAGTGAGAACTGGTCAGAGGAATTAAGGAGATCAAGATTTTGAGACAAATCAGATACTTTCTGAGGTAGCCTCTTTACTAGTCCCCGTTCCACCCAGTTTTTAAGGGGTACTACTCCAGACTCACTGAGGACTCGTATGAGTCCCAACGAGCTCAGCCTTAGTTATGCATACCGCCCACGAACTTATCTACAGCACTTCTGAGAATTGCACTGTAATGTCCCATTCTACATCTTTGGTTGTAATTCACCTTCCTTCACAAATTTTCAAGACCTGCTTGATGAATTTGGGCAATCTTATGCCACACATACTTCTCCCTCAAGTGGATCTCAGCTAATAATACGGCACAGTTGTTAAGAAGTGAACATAATCACAGATACTTCTAATATTAATATAAATTTACAAACCAGATAATAGAACTTCTGGAACTTATGGTTTTCAAATCTTACCTAGAGTTCTTTGTGAATTTTTGGGCTGTGCCTTTAAGGAGTCTTTGAGAGGGCTTCCCTGGTGGCGCAGTGGCTGAGAGTCCGCCTGCCAATGCAGGGGACACAGGTTCGAGCCCCGGTCCGGGAAGATCCCACATGCCGCGGAGCGGCTGGGCCCGTGAGCCATGGCCGCTGAGCCTGCGCATCCAGAGCCTGTGCTCTGCAACGGGAGAGGCCACAGCAGTGAGAGGCCCGTGTACCGCTAAAAAAAAAAAAGGAATCTTTGAGAAACTTTAAAAAGACCACCAGAATGGTGAAAGCCCTGCACGTTATTTTATAATTGAAATGTCTGATGGACCTGATTTTTATTGAAGATACTGAAAGGAGACAGGCTAGCTGATCTTGATATCTGGAATATTCACCTGTTAATAGAATAGATTTATTCTGTGGTATGTCAGAAGGCAGGACTAGGGGAAAAGAGAATGAACATTATAAGGAAGGAGATTAGAGATTTATACATCAGCAAGACAGATATCAAATCTTTCCAACAAAGCCTGATGCCTTGAGAAAGTGTGCGTTCTTAATTTAGTCTTCAGGTCAGCATCTCTCCTTAAAGTTCTTATACATGCCTTCCAAGAGGCCAGGTGCTGCACTAAAAATAGACATTCTGATTTCTAGTAACTAACCCTTATTACCTTTACTCTCAACTATCATTTCAGCTCTTGCCTTACTCTTCATACAGTTTTGAGTATTTTTTTTATTCTTCCCAGCTACAATTTTTCTCTTCTTGACAAAAATGATTATTCTTCCCTCAGACTCCTCCAAGTTTGACCCATCAACCCTGTCACCACTCCCCTCCAATCTGCATTTGGCATTCACGCAGAAAAAAGGAAACTACATATCAGAAATTATATAAAAAGGGCTCGCACTGAATAAGAAATTTAACACCTAGGATTTATAATCCCTTTCAAAGGTAGGACACACTGTCTTATAAAATACATTTAAATTATTGGCATCTCTAAAAAACACATTTCTTTCTTCTGGGAGGATAATTGAAGAGAAAATCTTTAAATTTTTAGTTGTTTTAACCAAAGTAAAATTATATTTTACTTTGTGGATTGAAGATTAACAATTATTGAGGTAACAGATGAAAATATATTGGGATTTTTTTATTGATGGCATGGTGATTCCACAGAGGCTAGACACTGCTGAGCAGGGATTTTCAGTCTTCTTTGGCATTCATTTTCACAAGTAAAGCACGTGCAATTTATAAATAATATTTAAAGAAAAGATTGTGAATAAAATTCACTATTGAGCCCCCGCTCACTTGCAGTCTGGTCTGCTTTCTCATGTTGGGGTAATAGGGTGGGATTCGAATGAATATATGGCACTGCATTCAATCCTGGACAAGGGAGCTTGTTTCTGTCGTGTGTGGTAGTAGGGAAAAAATGAAGGTCTTATCCTTGCTTTAGCTCAGATCACCAACTATCTGTGTCACCTTAAAACAACCCATTATACTCATTGGCACCGTTTAAATAAGGAATCTGTTTAAATCAAGGTAATCTTGGGTCCCCAAAAAGCTACAGAAACCATGGGAGTTTGGGATCAACAGATGCAAAATATTGTATACAGAACGGATGAACAAGGTCCTACTGTATAGCACAGTGAACTATATTCAATATCCTATGATAAACCATAATGGAAAAGAATAGGAAAAAGAATTTATGTATACGTATAACTGAATCACTTTGCTGTACACCAGAAATTAACACACTGTAAATTAACTATACTTCAGTTGTTTTTTTTTTTTTTTTTTGGCGGTACGCGGGCCTCTCTCACTGTTGCGGCCTCTCCCGTTGTGGAGCACTGGCTCCGGACGCGCAGGCTCCGGACGCGCAGGCTCAGCGGCCATGGCTCACGGGCCCAGCCGCTCCGCGGCATGTGGGATCTTCCCAAACTGGGGAACGAACCCATGTCCCCTGCATCGTCAGGCGGACTCCCAACCACTGCGCCACCAGGGAAGCCCTATACTTCAATTTAAAAAAATTTTTTTTAAAAAAAGACAAGACGAAACCGTGGGAGCAGGCCAAGCAAGCCAAGCAGGGCAGGTGGAGAGGCATAGACACCAACCTTTACCTTGCAGCTTCCAAGACGTCAGTGGGGTCCCCCGGACTTGGTTTGCAGGAGTTGAGGGCCCGGCCGCAACACACCTGACAATGCTTCGTGAGGCGCCGGGGAAGCGCCAGGGTCAACGGGAAACAAAGGCCCTACCCAGCCGCCCCCGCGGGAGAGGCTGGGCGGAAGCGCAAGGCCTGCCGGGACGGAGATGGGCGGGCGCCGGCTTGCCGCGAGGCGCTGCGCTTGCTTGGCGTTCTTTTTGACTTGGTGCCAGGGAGCCTGTCGTTTGTTCCAGGTCGGCCGAAGCTGCCCGGGTAGCTGGACTGTGAGTGCAAGCCTGGCAACCAGACTGCAGCTCTGAGTTCGTTGGCCTTGCGAGCAGGCCTTCCCCGGGTGGGAACCGTGACAGCAGCGGCACCCGTGGTTGACCGCTGCTAGATGAAGCCTCGAAGCACGGGGACTTGATGGCCTCAGTCTCCTGCGCGCACCCCCTACTGCGCGGGTCTCGAAGCTGTCATCAACCAGGCCGAAAGCAAACTGCTCGGAGCCCCGTAACAGGTGCTGCGCCACATCCTGCTCTGGTCCATGGGCCTGGGGAGGAAACATTTTCTGTGTTTACTGTCTCTTCTGGAAGTTCTTGCATGACACCAGAATGACATATCTTGGGACAGAAATAATCATCAGTCGTAGGATATTGCCAGCTGAGCAGCAGTGACAAAAGGACCATCCCGACTGTGGGGTTACCCAGGCCCTGGCTGCAACGCCTCTGTATTCAAAAGCCCTTTTAGAAAGGGCTTTTTCAGTGATGTATCTTGAAAAGCACTTGGTACTTCTCGGTCGTAACCCACCAATCTACGTAAGGAGATGTGGATATAAAAAGTTGGAGAAGAAATGAAAACGATTGGAAAGAAAAGAGTACACTTCAAGTTTAAAGAAGCAGATTCGCAGAAGTAAGCAGTATGGTGAGTACAAGAAACAAACTGCCCAAAGAAAAGTACCTCTCCCAGTCTCCTCTGCAACGCTTCACTTACACCCCAAAGGAAATACTAGGCTTTCTGCAGTATGCGCTCACCGGGGCATTTGCACAGCAATCTGTATGAATTTAGCCTATAGTATCTACAAAGGATGAAGAGTTAGGGACCAATTATAGTGGGAATTTCCTGTCAGACTCATTCTGCTTTCTCTGTGTTTTGTTTAGCGTTTGTTTTGTTTAGCGTTTGTTTTGTTTATTTGTTTGTTTTGCATATGGGTAGCCAGAAGGGGCACACATGTGTGTGCATATAGCTGAATGATTCATCTGCTGGAGCTGCTACAACTAATATTTTTAATGAAACAGTTATTTATTGTGATTAGCATTTGGCTTTAGTCAGGTGATGAGAAATGAGATAAATCTTCCAGTAAAGCCTATATTTTGAAATCCTGCCCCTGGGATTAGAGAGAGAGGATACAAACTTGCAAAATGCATAGAAGTTGGTAATGTACCTGCCTCCACCTTTTTATTCACTGTTCATGATTCTTTTCACATGGGCTCTAAATAAGTGTTTCCTCTTGCTGGCTGACTTAGCCTTGTTTGAACAACTTGTGAGCACAGAGGAAAACATTACAGTGAATTGAAAACGCATGAGCTGTTCAGTAATATTTAATACCATATGTGGTTCTGTTAAGATACATTTGGGACAAAATTTTCTGGTTCTGTCCTGTTTCCATTGTTAAGTTTCCTTAACAATGTGTCATTATTTATGTCGTTTACACCCCTTATCCTAAAAGGTCTTAGCTGACTTAGAAAATAATAGGTAGGGCAAGTAGAACTTCTCAGAAAAAGTCCTCCATTTTTCATAGATTAAAAACACAACAATCTTTGGACATCTTCAGTAATTTAAAAAGTACACCCCACTGGTTGAGGAAAATAATTTAAATGATGGCCGCAAGCATGTTTAGACATTGGAGCATGAGGCAAGTTTAAAGTAATTGCAAAATAAGCTCTTAAGTTTTTATTTTTATTTTTACAAAGTTGTTTTTTTTTTTTTTCAATTAAATACTCCCTGTCCTGCACCCCACTCCACCTCATTTTCAGAATGTTCTCTTGCAGTGACAGTTAGCAGTGCAGTTAGTTATGGCCAAGGGGCTAACAAAATATTCCACTGGGGTTTTAGGAGCTTAATTTGTGGCATAAATCTCTGTTCTCAGGCCTCTGGTCTCAGACCCCACAAGGCTGTCAAGTGGTGCCAGAGGGCAGTAGGACTTAGTTATAAGTTTCAACTTGTATAGCATTTAATGTGACTCTAAGACAATTGTTTTCCACTGGATTTCAGATGAAGCTGGTAGTTCCTCAGGAGTCTCCCATCTGGGTTTCCATTAACCTTAGTAACAGGCTCAAATCCTTTTACATTCATGCTTTGTCTGCATCTGCAGCAGGGTGACGGTGGATGGAACAAATTACTCTTATTGTTTCCTGATATCCTTGCTCATTACAAAATCTTCCATAAAAGATGGCATCTTGTGGGTGGGATTTGTAAAAAAGACAAAATAGGAATGGCTTAAAGAGATTTTGTATTAAAATACCTTTTTGTAGAAAGATCTTTGCGTGTGTCGGGGTAAGGTGTTAACATAAGGATTACTGAGGTTAACTTAGATATAGAGAACTTCACCCTTTATGGGTTTATAGTTCTATGCATTTTATAAGGCATATATTACATAAAGCAAAATCTGCCCTTTTCAGTGACTAATTGCAAGCACAAGTTTTTACAAACATGAACAGTCATGTAGCACTCCTGAAATCAAGCTATAGAATATTTCTATTGATCCAAAAAAGTTTTCTTGTTCCCTTCTGTAGTCAATTCCCTTCTCTTACCCTATGCGGTAACAACCACTGTTGTTACAACCACAACCACAAACACAACCACAAAACCCGATGGTTTTGCCTTTTCCAGAAAGTCCTATCAATGAATTAAACATGTATGTAGCCTTTTGTGTCTGGCTTCTTTCAGTAAGCATAAAGTTTTTGAGATTCCTCCATGTTTTTACATGTGTCACTAGTTCCTTATTTCTTTTGAGTATCATTCCATTTTATGGGTATATATTTACACACATACACTTTTGTGTGGATGTGCCACAGTTTGTTTGTTTATTTACTAATAGATGGACTTTTGAGTTATTACTAGTTTTTGGTTATTATGAAGAAAAAGACTATAAACATTCACATACAGGTTTTTGTGTGGACAAATGTTTTCATTTACCTTATATCAAATACCTAGCAGTGGGATTGGTAGATTGTGTAATTGTTTATTTAACATTATAATAGGCTGCCAGACTTTTCCACCATGGCTGAACCTTGCTGGTGATTGTATTCTACCCAGCAAGGTATGAGCATTCCAGTTGCTCCAGATCTTCACCAGGGCTCAATATTGTCATGTTTGGGAAGTGTGTGTGTGGGGGAGGGGTGTTTGTTTTTAATTTGCCATTCGATGTGTGTAGTTATATTTCTTTGCGGTTTCAGTTAAATTTGCCTAATGACTAATAATGCTTTATATGTGTCTAAGTGTGTCTATGTATAATGATGATATATATGCATGCATATATTTATTTAGGGCAAGTGTTACAATGCACATACTGTTTTACACAATGAGGACATGTTTCATAATCCCACCTTGGGGGATTGAGTTTGACACAGTGGGAAAAGTGAGGACTTTGGAATTGGGCAGATAAGGGTTCGAATTCTGAGCTGTGTCACAGGGACAGGGACCACATGTTATTCACCCCTGTATCCCTCTTGTTGAACACCATCAGGCTTGAGGTCAGTACCACTGCCTGGTACCTTGGTAGTGTTGTACCTACAGCCTGAAGGTTGGTAGAAGGAAACCATGGTTTGTCACGGGACTGACAGCAGCCAGTGTTTGGACATTTAAACTTATGTTTTATCAGAGGATTAATTAATGTTTTGTGTCAGGTTTACGTTCTCTCTAGCTGTTGTTTATGTACTCAGTTTGGCAAACTTACGTGCAGAGCTCCACGAGGCTGTGGGAGAGTATATATTTGTCCTTGCTCAAGCCAAGAGCACATGTAGTTCTGCTGCCCCCAAACTCAAGTAGCCCAGGTATTCCAGGGAAACCTGCCCTTTGAGATAAAGGATGAAAGTGACTCAAATCCTAATCTATAAGCAGAGGGAGCTTGGATTTTGCTGATTCATTTTGATTTACGAATTATCATTGCTATACCATGTATGCTCTTCCTTTGTCAGACAACAAAACAAACCACATAAAAGCAGATATTAGACATCCCCATGCTCATAAAAATTCCTGTTTCTTCAAATTCAGTCCAGCATCCTGGTTTTCTGCCCAGATTTCTTTCTTCTGCCTATCTATCTAAACTAAATAAAACAGCAAAACCTTCTCTTATGAAAACCAAAATGTTTCCATTTTCTTATAAAGATTATCTCTTCTCTTTGTTCTTACCTCTCTTGTACAGCAATTTCCATTTCCGTGATTCTGGTTCTAAACTTCATCATTTCTTTTAAGACTTTCCTATAGCCCCTTATTTACATCCTTTTAATATGACCAGGTGTCTTTCTAAAGTATAGTCACAGACTCCTTGGGGGAAGAGGGGATGCCTCATGTCCCTTGCTTATAAAATAATTACAAGTTTCTTGCTATTAATATCTAAAATCCTTCACAATCTGGCCACAAATTAACTTTTTCCAATGAACTTTTAACTTAAATATGTGAAAATAATTCAAAACTCTTAAAGTATGTCCCTAAGCTACTTCATTTTGTGAGTTCAAGACCAACATTTCCAAATGCCTTAGAGCTATTCCTCATGAATGTCTCTTACAAACACTTGAAGATCAAAATGGCCCAAATCATATTAATCATTTTTGTTATTTTATCCTCCTAAAACAATCCTCTAAGGATTAGTAAATGATAGACACGTTATAAATAGAGATAAGTATAACTTGACGGTGAGCACATAAACAGAGTTTGCTTCTTAATGTCCCCGGAATGAATAGCTATGGGAATTGAAGGTATTCTGATATGATTAACTAGAATATTTCTTGTTGGATCTTGCATATTTTGGGGTGGGAAGAGTTATCTGGTTAAGCAGGTTTAAAATTTTTATCATTGATTGATTGATTGAAACTGAACTTATGTAATTTGCCACTTAATGCTAGGTCTGGAAGCATCACTTGAGTGGCCTTTCTAAAGTAAGAGAGCGACAGGCAAGTTGTTTTGCATTGCTTTAATACACAGGTGTTATAGCTTGACAAATGGTATCCTTCTCAATACTCCTTTTATGCAGAGCTAGTTGTCGGGTGTGAATTTGCATAGGAACCAAGGAACCTCCCAGGAGCACATGGATGGAGACCGCAACTCCTTCAATTTTGAGTTTCTATATTATTAGATATTTTCTGAATGATTTCAATACATGCAAATGAAATTCCTTGCCAGGAAATGAGTACTTTCCCATGTGCCTCACCCCTCCCCAACCTAAAAGGATGACAAAAGGAGATGGTGGGGTCTTAGGATGGAAGGAAAGGAGTGTGGACTGAAGATGGGCCTCAAAGCCAGAGCCTACCTTGTCTGTTGAGTGAGGAGGTTGGTCTGCATGTGACATATGAGGAGGTTGGTGTGCATGTGACATATGACTGAGTCCTAACTCCTCTTGTGACCCAGCTATGCTGGCACAGTGGGTGTGTTTGGCAGCAGTGGCAAAGCCCCAGGTACCGTGGAATGTAAATTAATGAGGTAACATACAGTAGTGGTCAAGCACATGGAGTCTGCAGTCGATTGCTGACCTCAAAATCCATTTGGGGCAAGCTACTTGTCCATATCTCAGTTGACTCACCAGTAATATGAGAATATTAATATTACATATTTCCTAAGATTGAGAAGAGGATTAAGTGACTTATTATAAAGTGCTTAGAATAATCTCTTGTTCATAGTAAGTGCCATATAGGTGCTTGTTAAATAAAATGAAATCTCAGGAAGCCAGTGGCATATCAACCTTGATCAAGTATGTCAGCGGTCGAACTGTCCTCTCTCTAGAAACTAGATTTGTTTCATGGAGATTAAAATATATAACGCTCCAGTTACCTAATATATAAGACATTGTTCTCCTAAAATACAGTTTCATTTTAATTTTGTTTCCTTGTATATACCTGGATATTTTTAAAATTAGAATACAACATAGCTCTGTTGTTTTATTTAAAAATCCATAACTGAGTATCCTCTGACAATTCAAACAGTTTTTCCCAGTAATGGTTTTTAAACCAATTGTACAGATGTAAATAAAATGCAAATGTTTTGATAGTGTTACATAAGGCTGTAGTCGTTGTGTGTACAAGTAGTCACATGTATGTAAGTCTGGCAAGTTGCAATCCCTGTTTATAATCAACACCAGAATAACACCAGAATAAAAAGGTAGACTGTTTCAGAGTCCAACCCTATTAGAAATGGCATATCACATTAATTCTTCTCTCGTTTTGTGGCCTGAAACTGGACATTGTCCCATTTCGTTAATCTCAATAGATTCTGTCAGACATTTGGTCATCCCCTTTCACTAAAACTAAAAACTACGTTTCATTTTTTAAAAATGCATTGTTGGCCTCTCCCAGTAACCATGATGAAATGGCAACACCAAGGAAATAAAGCAGCATTAGCAAATTCAAACACAGTGTTTCCTTTAATTGCTTCAGGGACCTGAAAGACTAAAAGAACTATTGTATCCCTAGACAAGGTTGGCCTCTTTAGGAAAAAGCCAGGGACTTAAATAATGAGATTTCTGCACTTGGTAATCCTTCTCAGCAGATCATTGTTATAAAATCAAGCAGGATATCTTTTACACCTGAAACGTAAATGAAATGACATGTTATTCTTGCAAAATATAAATGAAATGACATGTTAGTTTTGCAAAATATGAGTGCTTTAAATTATAGCTAGCACATCTTTTATTAACTCACTTATCCACGGGTCATTAAACAGTTTAGATCTTTGGAATATGACCACAGATATGAAATTAAACAAAAAGGTGGCCAATAATGACCACAAAGTTCATAACCTTTTTTTTTCAGGTTCCCATCTAGTCCTACTTTAAATCGAATTCCAACAAGTTTGAGAGACTGACTTCTCAACCCATGCAGATTAGAATTTGTGTGTTTTAGGAGGGTAAGGCCAGAAGACATTAGTCAGGTCATCACCTACTTGGCTTTGACGATGCTGGAAAACCATAAAAAACATACAGCATCTCACAAAAAACATGAAGTCATTAAGTTTAAGGGTAAGTAGCTATTTATACTTCAATAATACTAAAGAATATTCTACTGAACAGATAATTTTGAGTCATTAAAAACAGGTTATTTTAACACATTTTAGGAAGTTTCCATTTAAAAATATTTAATGGAATAAATTAAATATTTATGTGAGGGTGCTTACAGTGGCAAACTCATATAACTGAAAAATCCACTTCTGTCCAGCAGCTCATTCTCTGTGGCTGTTTCGTATCTGTGGTTCTAACCTAGAAACACCATAAAACATACTCATCTAATGTTTCCTAATATTTTATCCCCATTTTTAAGTCAGAAAATACAGGAAAAAGATCTATATCATATAGAATAAGCTGAATTCAAGTCTAAGAGTTCATGAAATTATTTTAGAAAGACTCCGTTTATCTAGAGTTTCAACTATTTTCAGTGTCACAAAAGAGAACAAGAAGATGGAAGGTGATTTTTCCTTCCTGTACCACCTTATTCATTTTGCAACTAATTCATACAGTCATCACTCAGTATCTTGGGGAACTGGTTCCAGGACCTCTGCAGATACCAAAATCCGTGGATGCTCAAGTCCCTTATATAAAAATGGCATAGCATTTGCATATAACCTATGCATATTCTCCCATATACTTTAAATCATCTCTAGATTACTTATAATACCTAATACAATATAAATGCTATGTAAATAGTTGTAAATACAATGTAAATGTTATGTAAATAATTGCTGGTGTGCAGCGAATTCAAGTTTCCTTTTTGGAACTCTCTGGAATTTTTTTTTTCTGAACATTTTCTATCCTTGGTCAGTTGAATTTGAGGATGCAGAAGCTGCGCATACAGAGAGCCAGCTGTAATTGAGAGGCTCTATGTAGTGCTTTATTCTTCCTCTAAATTTACCCTTGCTTGATAGAACAGAAAAACTTGTAAAGGTGCATCTTAAGTGCAGAGAGGGCTAGAAGCATGGGAGCTAAAAAGGAAACCAATTCCTAGAACATACCAGAAAGAATGATGTGAATGAAGTGATGACAATGGGGGACATTTATCAACTGAAACCGTATTTCAAAGATTATGCCTCAATAATGTAAATTAGTACTGGCATGCCCAATTTTTGTATGGCTGAGGAAAACTTCACAAATTCAGTTGCCAACCTATCACAAACTAGTACAAGTAATATATATGTCCTCCACCAGTGTACATTTGCAAATAGCACTCCAAAAAGTTCAAGGGCAAGACAGTGCAAACTGGTGATGCATTCAGATATGCCATTGGCCCTATCATTGCTCTAACGTCTCACAAGTATCCTTATTACATCTAGGTGGTATTTCTTTCCTAGAGTCAGTTATGGCCTTTAGAACACAAATGAACATCAGTAGACAGTAAACTCATTTTGTTTTGTAAAATTTAAAATTGTTCCTCCTTCAGCATATGAAAATATCCTATACAAAGTACTTGAGACTCATCAAATTAACCCTTGACACTCGTACAAGCGTGATAATCACACGTCCTTTCTCTGTTGACTTTTTGAGTGTACTTGAAGAGAACACAAAAGGTGATTTGAAGTGTGAGACCAGTGGTATATAGTCTCATCATACCACTTGCATTCTGAAAGATGATTTTGATTTGAGTTTTTATTACTTTGTTAATGTTTCCGTTTATGGGATTTTCACTGTTTGGGATTAAACTTAAGGATGTTTTTTAGGCATTTACAACTGATTTGTTGGAGATGGTTTAAATTTGACTGCAGGGAGTCGAAATGAAAATTTCTCCTTAGAATTTGTATGAAGTTTATATTTGATTATAATTTTAATGTCTTTAACCTTTAACAGCACAAGCTGCCAGCATAAGAAGAATGTTTTACATCATGGGGTCATTGAGTAGATTGTAGAGTTGCATTAGTACAAGCCTTGGGTAAAACTGGGATAGGTGACATTTGGCTTTGCTATTCATAATCTCATCTTTTTTTTTTGCTTTCTCTGAAACTTGGTACAGCTGGTATTCCTTCTGGCCTCGAGCACCCCTGTGTGATCTCCTTCTTTCTATCGACCCATACTTGTTGCCTTAGGAAACGTCTGATTTCAGTTTTCATCTCTTTGTATGAATTTAGGTCTAGGTGTTACTCACATTGTGGAGGCAAAATTGATTGATTGGTCTCCTACTTAAAGTATTTCAGGCATCACTGAAGGTGGGAGAGGGGGCAGAGGGCCTCCCCAGTGACCTAGGGGTAAGGTCAGCCTTGATGTCATGAGCTCAGGTAGTCCAAGGGGGGAAACATTAAAAAGAAAGAAATCTGAACCAAACTTATCAAATATTAAGGAGTTGGGTAGAACTGAATTTTTTCATAGAATTTATTGCACTAATGTTGGCAGGCTGAAAGTCAGTTTCTGATTTATTTCTTTCCTGTTACAGACCTTAATTTGATTCAGGCAAACTATTTTGCAAACCACCCAGCATTTCTCTGTTTTCAAAGTGAAATTAATCATCCTTTCCACCTGCCCATCCTTAGGCTATCACTGTATTAAGGACACTGGTCAAGGAGTGCTTTTACAAATCCCCAAGTCAGGTGTGGCTACATGTGTGCAGTAGAGATCAGTGAGGAAAAAAATTAATGGCCGGAGGAGGATATGACATCGTCATCATTAGGAAATTGTTGGTCGAATAACCTATTTTGTCTTTACATAACCAGCTGCTTTGCATAATTAGATAGCATCTTAAAATACATATTACATGAAAAGATTATTTTGATAAATTTATAAAAATCTGGATCTGATCCTTTTACCTCACTGATCTGAATGCTTCATAAACTAAGCCCAGCTTCCATTCTCAGCCTTACCTCTGGACACAATTTAGTCATACTTATTTATTTGAGTCCATGAGGTGCAATGGCATAAACTCTGAGGTAGTAGTTTATGAGGTAGCCAGGACAACACAAAATTTATGAAGTAACCAGGACACACACAAAACCCAAGGGACGCACTTGATACATCTTCCCAGAGCTTCAAATATTCCTCAAGAAAACATTGATTCACGTGGCAAGCAATTTTAAAACATTATTTGTAAACAGATACAGGTGAAGTTTGGACTAGAATTCCAGATACTAATCTTTACTAATTTTTAAAATAAAGCAAAAAACGTCAAAGAAATTCTACTTTGGTAAGATTATTTCCATCCTGACCCTAATCTTGCATAAAAACCTTCACTCTATTCTTTAGGGGTATTTAGGAACAGATATCTGAGAAGTACTTCATTAGCTCCACCAGATTATTCACAGGTTCCAGAGCATTCCAGACTCTTGCTTGCCTCTGTACCTTTGCTCTAAGTAAGTTCCTTATTCTAAATAAGTTCCTTCTATTTAGAAGGAACTTGCCTCTGTACCTTTGCTCTAAATAAGTTCCTTATTCTAAATAAGTTCCTTCTATTTAGAACCCTTGCCCCATCTCATTTCTCTTAAGAATCCTTACTAAAGCATTGAGTCTGGATCAAAAAAATTTTTTTTTTTTTCACGTTCCTTGAATACATCCCATCCTAATTTACAAAATAAACCTTTCTAACCCCTTAGCATTTTAATGGACAACTATTATTATATATATATTATACTGTATTATAGTTACATATTTAACTTTCTTTCCTTAGACTTGAGAGAATTTTAAGAGAAAGGACCATGACTTTCTGGTTCCTTAGATCTTTTATAGTTATCTGTGTCAAGCATATATCAGGTGTTTCTTTTTTTTTTTTTCCTTTGCGGCACGCGGGCCTCCCACCGCTGTAGCCTCTCTGGCTGTGGAGCACAGGCTCCGGACGCACAGGCTCAGCGGCCATGGCTCATGGGCTTAGCCGCTCCGTGGCATGTGGGATCTTCCCAGACCGGGGCACGAACCCGCATCCCCTGAATTGGCAGGCGGGCCCTCAACCACTGTGCCACCAGGGAAGCCCTCAGGTGTTTCTTGAATGAATAATGAATTTTATTAATCTAATAACAGTGGCATATATATTGGTTCTCACACATGGTGGCTTCTGTGAGACTTCAGTTAATGTATTTAAAGATAGCAAATACTTTGAAATCAGGCCTGGGTTTGAATCTCAGCTCTGCTAGTTCTTATTTGTGTGAATTTGGGACATCATTTAGTTTATCTAAACCTCAGTTTCTTCATGTTCAAAGTGGGGATAATAATAACTCCCTCAAGGTGTGGTTGTATGGATTCTGAAATGATCCATGCAAAATGTCTGGCACCTAGTAGGTGCTAAATATTGTTTCCTCCTCTAGACCTATCAATCCCTACCTATGTGATACAATTTGAAGAGTGATGAATAAACTCCTAGCTCTATAATCACCCAATCCCAATGAGTCGGAGTCTCAGAAACCATGGTCAGGAGAGGGAGTGGGCTGGTTGAGTCAAAGACTGGGCAACTGGGACAAAGGGATGAAGTAAATGAAATATCATGTCTACAGGGGAATGTAAAACGTAGGAACAGCTCCAAAGCTGAAGTTCTACGAGTGAGCATCCTGACTGACTATAGATCCTAAACAAGATGGAATGTGTTGAATGGAGGAGCAGGTCTGCAGGTGCCCTGTGAAGCATCAGTAGGGGTAGGGGGTCAACTTTGCTTGGAGCAGCTTTCACTGACCCCACAAGAAGAGAGAGGGTCTGTTAAAGCTTTTGAGATATTTAAAGACTTACCCAAAATACATCCCCAAAGCTTTGAATCTCCACCCATCGTATTTCCTCCTTGGGTGATTTGTGGAAATGGCCATTTTTTAACCTGAATTAGTCAAATCTGGCAGAAGAGCAACTTGGCATTCGATCAGAGATTGTTGCATCAGATTTAAAGACATGACAACAATGCCTGCTGTCAGTCAAGCAGAAAGCAGAAGCTTGATGGGGTAAGAAAGAGAATGGGTAAATTTTGAGAGAAAAGGAAGTTGGGGAATAATTTAAAATGGGACATTGTCTAGATTCCGTTGGAATATTATCCAGCTATGAGATACACAGTGACTACCCGGAGGAGCTAAAAGGAGAGGGGTGTAGGTTTGGGCAACTGCAGACAGGTGCTGGGGACATTGCGTCATGTCATATCACATCAGAGGGCCTCGTCAAGGCCCTCTCACTTCCTGCAAGCCCTTGTGAGGCTGGGAGCCTCTGCTTGGACCCCAGTCCACCATTCATCTGGTTGAAAATAAGAGGACTCGTTTATCCACTCAGTGGAAGTGGATTAAAAGAGTTCATAGTGGGTTTCTGAAGGATCATTCCCACACGTTATTGTCCTTTCTCTCTACTGTCCATCAGATAAAGCCATGCTGTAGCCAGTTTGGTGTAATCCTGTATCTGCCCTTCTCCTCTCTCTGCTCTTTCATTCACATCCTCTCTTCCCTCCATCTCCCTCCTGCCTCACAACAGTGCCACACAGACAGCACAGCAAGATGAACCTGTGTTTTCCAAATATCAGGGCCCGAAATGGTATGTAGAGCAGCAGTTCTCTTTTCAGACTTTCCCTTGCCCTAACTTCACACCCTGAGTTCCTCTTTATCCTTTACCAATTTACACTAATCCCGTGGTTTTAATAGAAGGTTCACTGACATCTGATATTTAAATGTTCCTTCTTGAAAATATGTAAACTTCAACTGATTAATATAATTAAAGTAAAGCTCATGGGCACCACTTTGGAACTGGATAAAAATATTATTATCCAACAGAATAAGGATAAACTTGCTTGTTGTTCCTCTTAGGAACATGTTCCCGCATGGGATCTCTGTAACTGGTATGGTTCTTTTGGTTTGAGGCAGAGATGCTTTAAGGTGTCATGTTGAGCCACGAAGGATCAGTTACCCAGAAGAACTAAGGGGAATATACGGTGTCTTTGTTATTGAGACCTAGGCGAAAGTCAGGGAACAATTCAATAAAACTAATTAATGCTGATTTGATTCCACCTACAAATGTCACTGGCATAGCATTTGCGGTCATCTTAAGAAAATGTAGTCATTCCAAGCATGGAAAAGCAAAATAGAGTACTTGTGAATTAAATAGCAAAGTAATTTAATAAGGTACGATTCTTGAAAACACATTTGCTGAAAAATTCCATAATGTTACATAGAATGTAGTCATAACTCGGCACAATTCTAAACAATCACTGACTTATTAGCTTCAAAAGACGTTTATGGGGTCATCTAATTGAACTTCTCTTCAGCCACAGACGTACCCAAGATAGCTCGTTTTCTAGCATTCTGCTAAGCATATTTGAGACCAGAGATTTTGCAGTTTTCCTTCAGTAAAACAGTGTGAGGTGGCTGAGTCATCCCCTGACTTTACTGAATAGCAGTGGCTCTGCACCGCAGAGGTTGGAAGCGGTCTGCTCCCTCCCAGCCGCAGAAAATAGCAGGAAGGAGAATGAGCTGCAGAAAGGAGAAGGCCAGGTGGGGCCAGCCCTGTGGAAAAGGCTGAGTGTGACTTGAGTTGCTGAAGTTTATTGCTTGGGAGAGTTAGGAACATGCTTGGCATTTATCAGGGATCGCTTGATCTGATTTAACTGTATGAGCACTGCCACCCACTGTTACTACTACCCACTGTCATTGGGGGATGTGGTTCCACACCCCGGCAGCTCATGCCTGTTGTTTATAATTTCGTGAAATTACTGAAACTTGCGATTTGGATCACTGGGTCTTTACTGGTAGCTTGAAATTCTTCCTGCAAGGGGATCTTGGTTCAGTTTGCGTGACCGTGACCTCCAGGTGTCCCACGACAGCCTCAATACTGTACAACAAGGCTTCATCGTCCTTTTTGGAGCAGAGCCTCCTCGTGAAGATGAGGAACACTGTATATATATATGTACAGGATACACGGAAAACTATGCAGACAGTTCCAGGAGGTTTGCAGACCCCTTGGCATCAGCCCGTTGGTCAATATCTGAGTCACCTCGGGCCACTGACATTACAGAAAGTAGCAAGTGCAACTGGCCAGACTGAAGACCTCACATTTTCTTTCTCTTTCTCTCTTTCTTTTTTTCTTTCTTTCTCTGATTTTAGAAACAGCACCACCAGGAGCAGGGACTTTCGCATATACAGTAAAAATGTACAGTATCTTCAATGCAAAGTTGGACAGGTGCCAACCCCCTCCCCCTCCCCACCCAGAAGCATCTTCATTTGAATTTAAAGGGGTGGATGAGTGACAGCAAGACTCTGTTCTCCTTCTGACAGGGCTTTGGCAGATCATTGGTTGTCATCAAACCTATTCCATTTCTTGCTCCCTGCCAGGAATTCCACCTACATGCCTGATGGCAATTAGTCCCTCGTAGGTGCTAATGAATAAAACGCAGCACGTAGACTTCACGAGGATGAAAAAGCCTACGATCCAGATCCAGAGAGTCACTCCAAGTATCAGTCCCCCACGCTGGTCCCCCGTCAGCTGTCGCTCTCACCCTGTCCAGCACGTGCTGTGCCAGGGCCGGCAAGCCCGCCCCTCCTCTGCGCAATTGGGCACAGGGAGTAGAAGGGAGCTGTCCGATGAGGACACAACTCAGCAGAAAGCACGATTTTAGAACCTCAAGTGTTAACCTGTTTTTCTGTTGCTGTCACAGGCCATGATGCTACCAGTTTAGGACAGTCTGTGTTGGGGCATGCGAGCTGAATCTCCAAACCAAAAATGCTTTAGAAGAAACATTTAGAGACCTCGTCAGAGAGCATTCTGCACTGGGTGGGTTTCGGGGCTTGTATTATCAGTGGTTCCCAAGACTGGCTGATAATCAGACATCTCTAAGCAGCCTTTAAAAGTACAGATTCCTTGGTCCTGTCTCTGGAGAGTCTCTGCTGGGAGGTCTAGGATAGAGCCTGAGAATCTAACTTTTTAAAAAATCTTCCCAGGTGAATCTGATACTCATGCCGGGATCGATACTCTGGGATTAGATGAGCTCCTGTATCCCATCTATCTGGAAAACTCCAGGACTAGGTGTTGACTGAAAGATTCTCAAAGATTGTGCTCACTAGTCACCTGCACCTTTACTATGTTTTGGTGTTTAAAACGAGCAAAACAGTTCTCTTTTGTAATGTGACCACCTATCAGATATAAATCAATGTTCAAAAATTATTTTGAAATGAAGCTGTAGGTGATTTTTAATTTTTTAATACTTCTATTATAATTTATAAATTTTATAACTTTACTGAAAAATGAACATGTATTTTTTTAATAATAAAAGCTCAAAAAATGTTATTTTTAAAGATCTTTCTGCATCCCAACAGAAGCTAATTTGTTCACAGAGAAAACTATATTTTAGTACTGTTGACGTCTTTTAAATCCTATGTGTTTTGACTTATGCATTTAAAAATATTGCTTAGAAAAGGGGATTATAGACCTCACCAGACTGTCACTTAGATAGTCCAACTTAAAAAAAAAATGTTAAGGACCCCGATACACCAAAGACCAGTTTGTTATTCATATTTCGCATGTACACAAACATTGTCTTTCTAGGATCTCAAAATATGTCATCAAACAATTGCAGCTAAAAAGCCTTGGAGTGACACCCATGCTTGCAGTTTGGTCTTCTCTGATGGTAGCAAACCAAAGAAAGTGATGAGAAAGAAATTTTTCTTCTAGTTTTCATGGGCTCCAAAAGTTAAGATAGTTTGAATAGGATTCCCTGGAGCATTTAAACTCCATCATGTTTATCAGAAAGAGAACTTAATCCAAACCCTTTGAGGTTTGTTCTTCTCTAGTCAATATCTATTACAGCAAAACAATCATGGTTCTAAAGTATAACAGTGAAGCGAGGAAGAAAAGAGAGATTTTTCTTTCTGATAGTGAAATGGGCAGGTGCAGTTGAAACTGAAAGGCCATAATTAAAACATTGTTCAGCGGAGGCATGGTAGGGGTTCATGCAAGACTGCACAAATCCTCCCCTGCCCCACACTGACGAGTTCAAGGTTTTGGCAGGAAAGGAAGCCTAAGGTGCACTGCCATTCAAGAAACAGAGTCCTGGAGCCTGAACTTTAGTACCCTTGAGGGACACATGGAAGAAATTCTACACTGCTGGACCTACAAAATTGGCTTGTTTAAATCCATACATTTTGAACCACCTAAGAAAGGAAAGGAAAACAAACAGTTTTAATTGAACATATAGTTACATGGCAAGACTTACGCATATAGTAGGTTTTCAAAGCTCTAATGGAATAAGTATTATTATTTCTATCATACAGATGGGAAATTAAGCCTAGTTGTATAACTTGTCCAATGTCGGAATCAAATATATTTTATTTTTTACTGGCTGAATTATAGGATGGCCACTGACTGCATCTGTACATGATCAGATTAGAACATGCAGACTGAGAAAAGTGGGGAGAACAGCGTTGGAAAATTCCTGGCACATCCTCTCAACTCATACCTGAGGCAAATCTTGTAAATCGATCGCTGCGTTTTTTTTTCCTTTCTGGCCCAGAAACGTGCCCAATGAAACATTCAAGGAAATCACTACAGATCAACTAGAGTTAGCACATGGGTAACACCTAACACCAGGGCAGCCAGGAGCGGTAGGCAGGGTGAGACCCTAGAGAAGGTAGTCAGGGGCTGGTTGATGGAGCCCCGATTTCTAACCTCTTCCCCAGGCTCCATGGAGGGGCAATTCCATAGCAACTCTGTACACTCCTTAAAAGATCACCTAAGTGAGAAGATATTATCCTCTGATAATAGTTTATTGTGTTAGCTGTTCCCCTGAATCATTTACAGGCTCTACATTCAAAGGAAATAGATTGCTTTAACACAAAGGATTTAGTCTCTGTGGAAGAAGTGACTTACTCCTTGACTAGAGGTTAAGGCAGCTTTCTTTCTTTCCTTTTATTTTTTATTATTATTTTTTAAATTTTGGTGGAGCATTCCCACATCTCTCGTGGGTAGCTGCCTCCTCTGCATATGGGTAAACCAGCTGTCCTTTGTTATGACACAGGCCCTCACAGTGTCATGGGTTAAGACTGGTGGGAGTTGACTGAGAACTTTGAACAGCGATGACTGGTGGAGGCTACTAGTAGTTCTGGGCCAGGTAATATTTTGCCAGGGTTCAAAGCCAGAAGGCCAAGACTTTTGACCTGGACCACCATCTTTCAGGCTGCAGGCCAAGGATTGCTGAGGCCTAATATAGGCAGGGAGTCAATCAGGAGAACTTAAGAGGGAAAAAAAAAAAAAAAGATTCTGCCTTTGCTTAGTTCTCCAGATTGGCTCTCCAGATGGCCCTCTTTTCTCTGGTAAATTATGCAACAAGCTGCTTCAGCCGAGTTTTGCAGACCTGGATGATCTTGAACTGATTTCAACAAACGGGCGGACTTGTGGGGTTGCAGGGCTTTCTCCTAGTCCTTTCATCTGAGGAAGAACACTGGGGAAAGAAAGCCAGACAATTTCTGGCACCAGTCATAGAAATAGAGCAATAAACATACATAAGCACCATTGCTTTATGTCCGCCTTCATAAAAGAAATGAATTTGAAGAAGCTAAGAGACTGTCTCATTAGGCAAGGTTAGAGTTCATCATGATTACTCCACAAAGAGGAATTTGGCCTTGCAAATTCTCACTAATTAAATGCCAGAATCGTTCTCCAGTAATATTGCTGGAATTGGAAATGAAGAAGGGTTGCTTTTCAACATAAAGAGGTATGAGGGTCTCACTCTCTGCTGTTATTAACATGTCCTGGAACCAAAATCAATAGTGCATGCAAATGAGCCTCTGATTATTTCTTTGATTCGGAGAATGTCTCCTCCCACCGTACCCTCCTGATTGAGGCAAAATGGATTAAGCTCCTCAAGCCCTGGGACTGCTCTGAGTGCTGAGGAAGACGAGGTGGGGAGAGGCCACTCTGTGCCTTCCCACCCCCAGAAGCAGAATCGCAGCCCTGACACAGCTTCTTCCGGTCCCTGCACTAGAAAGTAGAGGCACTGGGACCAGATTTGCCACTGAGCAGGGAGGAAGGCAGAGTGAGAACAGGAGGGAGAGTCAACAGACCAGGTGGCAGGGGGAGCAGATGGGTAGGTGGTGGCTGAGCTCAAACTACAAAGTGAAGGGTTTTAGGAAAGAGGAACAACCCACTAAGAGCAACTTGGGAACTAAAATGAAAGAGGAAACAAATAGAAGACTCCATGGCAAAAAGAATTTTTTGAGATGATGAAAGTGTATAAAAGCCAAATTACAATCCACCCAGTCATCCATTCAAAGCTTGTTAGGCAGCTTTCAGACCCTGCACTGTGTGTTGGAACACAAATAGGAACAAGATACGGTCCCTGCTCATAGTCTTGGTACATAGGTAAGACCTTTAAAGGAGAATTAAAATATGATGTGATAAACTGCCTAAAGAGAAGCATCAGGTGATAGAGGGACACAGAGGGAAGAGTGACTCAACGGGTGAAGGTTACAGGAAACGCGACAGAAGAGGAGTTGCTTGAGTTGGATCATGAAGTTGATCAGGGTTTCCCAGATGACAAAGGGGAGAGAGCATTCTCAGTAAAGGGAGCGGCAAGGCAATGGCATGGATGAAGGGGTGGAAGACCCCACTCGAGGGTGAGACAGTGGTACTTCTGAGACAGTGATACTGCCTGAGAACAGGCTGTGGAGACAGGAAGTGGTAGTCCAAGAATATGGAAGCAGGCTAGTACCAGCCTTACATGTCGTGCTAGGAACTTTGGATTTTCCTTTGAGAGTATAGCACATTTGGAAGAGTTGGAAAGATAAAGTGATAAGTTTACTTAGTAGAGGGTAAGAGAAGGTAGGAAGGGAAAGGATTAATGAGTGTTTAAATTCTGGTTCCCCAAACCAGAGCTTCCTTAGTTTCCCTTCAAGCTTAAAGCCAATAAATACCTAGTAGAGTGGGGCCTGGTCAATTTACTGACTCCAAATATAACTCACAGCTGATTTCATTATTAGTTATGCTTCTGAGAAGGACCACTGTAACCACAGAGTGAAGAGAATGCTAGTGTGAATAATTACTATTTATTTATTCAAACACTATTCCTAGGAACACATTCTACAGGCCAAGCACTGTGCCTGGCACCAGTTAAGTGATGAAGAACATTACAGTTGTGTTCTGTGACCCCTTGAAGCTTCTGTTGACAAGGGAAAAACAGTAAACATATAAGTAAATACATAATTATAAATCATGATACATCAAATGAAGGAAAAGACCAGAAAACCAAAAGAGAAAATAACAGGGTAGAGGGAGAGGACCAGTTTTACATGATATGTGAGTAGGAGTTTCATGAAAAGGGTAAGGTTGTAGGAGGTGGAAGGAGAAGGGTGTGTGATAGAATGAGTGAGATGACGTTGGAGAAATAGTGAGAACCAAAGTAGGCATGGACTTGTAGGCAGCTTAAGGGGATAGTCTATTATTCTCCATGGAATTGAAAACCATTAAATGGGATGCTTTAGGTTTTTTAAAGATCACTCTGGCAGTGGTGTAAATGGATCAGAGGAAGGAAAGATTAGAGGTGGACAACACCAGCTAGAGGGCAGCGGTCTAGGGAAGAGAAAACAATAGCTTAGAGAAGAGTTGCTCACGGAGATCAGAAAAGCAGATGAGTGTGAGTGGTTCTGAGGATCCAGTTAGAAAAAGCAACTAGAAAGCACTCTAAAGTAGAGGAAATGTAATCTATGGAGTTGCTTGTCAGGCAATGGAAGATAGGAAGCCAATAGGGGAGAGTGAGACAACCTTGAGCTTAAACAAGACACTTTCATCCCTCTCAACGAGAGGGACCAGGAGAGAAGGTGGCACCACTGGAGCTCCTGGGCTAGAATCACCTGCTGGAAAGTTGGAGCCATTGCAAAGATGCCACCTATCATGGGGTGGAGGAAGAAATACCCTTTTCTCTCCCTTCTTCCTGTTCTCCATTATCCTATCAATGCCCTCCATTTACGCAACACAGCCAGAAGCCATCTGGCATGGGAGCCTGGAAACATAATTTTCAGGGTTAAATCCCCTATAGTACAGAACAGAGAAGATAAAAGGTAAAGAGTGACTCTGAGTACAAATAGACCCAGGACTGGTATAATATGTTACTTGTATTTTAAGGTAGAATTGACATGATTGGTGATGAGTAAGGAGTAGGGAGATGAGCAGGGAAGAAATGTCAAGAATGGTCGCTAGGTTTTTGGCTTGAGCTGCTGGTACCATATGCAGAACGAGGAAGATGTGGGACAGAAGTAGATTTGGTGAGTAAGAGTATAAAAAAAAATTCAGTTTGGGAGGGGTCAAGTGTAAGATGCCCATTAGATGTATATTCAAGAAGCCATTTAAATCAGGAAGTTGAATTTATAGATCTTGAGCTCAAAAGAGAAGTCAGAGCTTTTGATTTCAAAGTCGTCAACATTTAGGTTGTATTTACGGCCATGAAAATCAATGAGGTCACCGAGGAAGAGAATTTAAAGTAAAATGATGGGGGCTTCCCTGGTGGCGCAGTGGTTGAGAGTCTGCCTGCTGATGCAGGGGACACGGAGGAGGAATAGAAAAGGAGATGGGGAAGCCCATGTTACCAAAACAAACAAACAAACCCTACCACTCTTTTTTTTTTTCCCAAGAGCAAATATATTTATTTTATGATAACATAAGAATGTAAGACAGGTCACTTTACAGTTATATTTTATAATAAGAACAATAAACTAGAACTTAAATGAAATTCTTAATATGAAATGATTCTGAGAATTACCATAAACCTTTCATCATAAAGTCTTCTGTAAAGAGTATGGTACTAAAATTTCATGTATAGCTTCATCTTTCCAAGGAATAGTTTGTAGAAGGAAATACTGAGAATAGCATACATGTATTTAGTACATTACTATTTTCAAAGCACTTAAGATTTTTTTAATTGATGTAAACAACAGTCCAGTGAGATATTTTTACCTCTCATTTTATAGATGATAAAGTTCAAGAGTGATAATATGTGGAGAATCACCACAATTTACTACTCTTTTCCGTTTTAATTGATCCGAATATTTTATTTGCATTTTAATATTATGCTGCAGTCTTATAAACAGATAAGTATCCGTTCACTCTGATAAACAGTAAAGAATAAAGGTTGCATAGGTAGTATTCCTTGGGAGAATGACAGAATTATAAAGAACCTTAATGAGCTAATTCAGTTTTTAGTCTCTGTTTATGGGACTGTTCTAAATAGCAGTTTTTCCATGTATGCAAGGTAATTTAGCTTATAATCAAGGATAAAAGTAAGCTGCCTTTTTTCCATTATTTCAGATAGCAAATAATATTGAGAACATTCAGTGTAAGGTAAAATAGAGCTGAGGCACATTAAATGAGAAGGTAGGTATTTTCATTTAGTCAATCAACTGAATCAATCTTCAAAGCAGGTGAAATTGTACTATATGACGTCAGCCCCTACCACCCTTGACAGCAAAATGCCTTCTGGCTACAAGCTACTTTTCTGCTCCCTTTTTAAGCAGAACTTCTTGATTCAGTTGTCTTTACTCACTGTCTCCAATCCTTCTACTCACGTTCTATCCTGAGCTCTCTCTGCCCAGGCTCTTACCCCCATGGCCTCCACCGCAACTGATTATGTCGAAGTCATTAACAACTTTCACATTTCTAAGTATGAATCAATCCTCAGTTGATCTTACTTGACCTACCATTTGGCTGACCACTTCACTTATAAGAATGAAAGGTGGTACTATTAATAACTATGCCAAGACAACAGGCATGATAGAAGACTGTGCTGGGCAAATCACGACCGGTAGTCTTCCTGTCTATCAGCAGCAGTAAACACAGGTTTTCACTCCCTGCCTGATGCATGTGTCTTACTTGGCTTTCAGTGTGCCACATCTAGTTTTCTTCCTGCGCCACTGTCAGTTGTTCTCAGTCTCCTGTGGTGTTTCTCTCGTCCACCAAACCACTTTGGAGGGCACTCCAAAGTGGCCCCAGACTTCTTTTCTTCTCTATCAAAGCCCATTTTCTTGGTGATCTCATCCAATAGCCTTGCTTTCAGATCTACCCGTGTACTAGTGTCTCTCAAATGTATCTCTCTAGTTTGAAAATCTCTCCAAACACAGATATTCAATTACACTGGTATACCATCTCTACAACCAAAAACTCTGAACGTCCTCCCCAGACTTGTTTTGTGATCCTTCCCATTTCAGCTAATGCAACTCCGTGCTGTTTTTGTACAGGTCAAAAAGCTTGGAGTCATCCTTCTCTGTCTCTCTTGCTCACAGCCACATCTAACCCATCAAGGAATTCCAGCATTTGCACCTCCAGGTATTTTCAGAATCCAGATGCTTCTTACCACATATACCATAACCACCCTGGTCCAATGACTGAACAGCGGTATCCACCTCCTTGCTCCTGTCCCTGTCCCCAGGCACTCTTCTCAGCTGGCTTTTGCCAGAGTGATTCTGCGAAACAAGTTGAATCGTGTCACTTATATGCTCAAAATAACCCAGATTTCTATGTCACTTAGAATACAAAGCCAAAGTCCTAACAAAAAGCCTACCAAGCCCCCAAATAACGTTTCTTCTCACCACCTTGTCCTCTTGCCTGCCATTGCCTTCTTCTCCTTGCTGGTCCTCGACAAGCCGGGAGTGCTTCTGACACTGGACATCTGCTCTGGCTGTTCCCTCGGCCTGAACAGATCTCCCACCATTTACTCACGTGGCCCCTCCTGCAACTTTTTTGCTCAAATATCACTTCAGTGAGGTCTTCCCTAATCTCCCTTCTCGAAATTGAACCCCTTCCTACCTCTTCCTAGTTTTTTCTCTTTTACCCTTACCATTATCTAATATACTGTACATTTTTGTATCTATTTTATCGTTTGTCTCCCCACACTGGACTACAAGCTCTGTGAGGTTGGAGTTTTTATCAGTGTTGTTTACTGCTATATCCTAGCTCTTGGAATATAACGTAGAGTATAAACTCGATAAATATTTGTTAAATAATGATGAATAAGAGGAGCGGGTCACAGAAAAAAAGAAAACCAGGAGGGGATTGTGTTACAAAAGCCAAGAGAAGGGAGTGTTTCACAAAGAATAGAGTGATCAGTGGCATCTCGTGCTGTTGAGACATCTCCTGACATGAGATTTGACATCATGTAGGTCCCCAATTATCAATGTATCAGAAAGAGAAGTTTCGGTGAAAAGTTTGGAGGAAGAATACAGGCTGGAGGTTGTGCAGATTGAGTGGGAGATGCTAAAGGGGATATACTTCAGCACACACAGCCAAGAAGCCTGGCAGTGACAGAGCAAGGGAGGGGGATGAAGATGAGGCAAATCAATGCCGTCATCAAAACCCAATTAGCCAAGTTCCAAAACAAAGAACTTTCTTTGATACTTGATCTATCCAATCATAAAGTCCTAACAACTGCATCTCAATTCAATTCAATTCCATTTCAATTGTTAGAAAGACCTCTCAATCCTACTCTTTCTTTCTGTTGTCATAGTTCCAGCTCTTATTTTAACAGTATTTCAGTGTATTCCTTACCATCGGTAAATGAGCTAGCCTCAGGCTCATCGCATTTTTGGAATTCCCCTCAGGGGAATTAAATAGGCTATGATCACAAGATTAACAGAAGTAAGAACTGAAGAAAATGGACCAGAATAACAGGGCTAATCTTCGAGCTCTTACTCCATCAACCCAACAGTCCAAAACCATGTACAAAAAGGTGCATCAAATTTAGGCTCAACCCTTACCTAGATCAATAATCAGTGGGTAAGGAGCGTAGGGAAAATTGGGTGTGGTATCCAGAGCTCCAGGTGGCAGCTCTTCTCTGTATGTGGTGATTCTGCAAGCCATGGTAGGGCATTCACGTAAAGAAGTGAGAATACTGGTCGCATGGTGTATCCCTAGATAAAAAGAAACTGACAGGAGTAAATGGAGAGCTGATGGCATGGAACGATGAAATGGGTACAGAGAATAGAAAGAAAAGAGTGAATGGACACCTAGAGCTTGAACAGAGATCAGGTACAGACAGACGGGTCACGTTGGGTGAAGGTAGACGGGGAGACTGTAAATCCTGGCTCTTGCTGGCACAGGACTCCAGGAGCAGGGCAGCAGGATATTTTCAGACCCTATTTTCTGAGGCAAGGAGACTCTCAGTGTATCACCTGGTCTAGTTTTCATTGAACCAGGCTCTGACCTGGTGAAAAACCTAATCATGGATGCTGAGCGTAGGCTGCAGCAGACTGGGGCTGACGCATGTCTTCACACCCTTCATGCTCTCCTTTAGTTCCATTCCCCCCTCTTCGGGGATACCAGAGTTCTCTTCCTCAGGCACATTCTGATCACACCACTTTTGTGACATCAGTCACTTAATCATTTTCCATTTCACAGCCTGAGTCTAACTTAGCTTTCAAACTTTCATGCCCTTCCTGCTCTCATTTCCTAATCATGCAGAAAGGGCCACTCTTTACCTCATTAAGCTCATCTGATGCCTTTGCTACTGCGGTTCCCACTGTTGCAAGGCTTCTCCTTTTCCATTCTCTACCAGACAGACTCCTATTCATATGTCAAAGTCCATTTTACCATGTTTCTTCCCCAACCGTATATATTAATGTGTACTAATGAAGGACTACATCAAGTGCCATAAACTACAAGCAAGTGTCTTAACACTTGAAATAATTGCTCAGTGTTTTTTTATAGCATTTTAAAGCTATGAAAATGAAATGACCCAGATAAAAGTTGCAATAAAAACACTAGCGTTTCGCATCATCTTGTACTCAGGTGTTTATGCGACACAGCATGTTATGAGACCATGGTCCCATATTTTTAAACTCATTTTTTAAAAAGACATCTTTAGAACTCATTAACAGTATCCCTGGCCTTTGTATTAGGTGAGGGACGGGTATGTTTAAAACAGTAGTTCTCAACTGGGGGTGACTTTTGTTATGCAGGGGACATTTGGCAATGTCTGGAGACATTTTTGATTGTTGCAACTGGGGAGGGGAATGCTACTGGCATCTTGTGAGTACAGTCTAAACATGCTGCCAATATTAAGTTGTTATGGAGTAATTTATCTTAAAGAGAACTTTGAGAAGCCTGGAATGAGCACAGTATAGAGACAGCTTCTGTCTGATGCAGAGGAGGGAGCAAGGTGGAGTCAGATGCATGAGAGCAGCTGACTGGGGCAGGAGGTGGCCCCAAGTGGACACTGCCAAACACAGCTCCACAGAGCTCAGCTAGGAAACCACTAACGTAGTGAAAAGAAGATGGGGGTTTAATTCATTTAGATCTGTGTTATAATCCTGAATCCACCACTTAGTAATTTCATAAATTTGGCTAAGCTCTTTAATCTTACCAAGTCTTAGTTTTCTCCTCTGAAAAAGAAGAATGGCAGTGATCACTTCACGAGGTCATTGTGGAGGTTAAATAGAATGTTTGTAAAACTAAGCCATTGCCTAGGAAGTGGTGCTTAATATTTTTAAATTTGTTTTAAAATAAATTCTTTCCATACTAAAGAATGCCGCAGTTAGCCCCAGAAATACTGACTGAAAACTCGTTAAAGTTTGAAGTTTATGATTATAAATTTCACTTTTACCATTTAAACTATTAAGAAAGACTTTATAGCAATATTATTTTTAAAAGGAAGACATTTCAAAATCTACAATTTATAGGACTACCCATTTACCAAAACAATCGACAGATTTTATAAATAATGATTGATTGCATATTTCTACAAAGCAGAGGCGTGTGAGCTATTATGTACTGTAGACACACAAAGTATGAATGTAGATGTTATTGTAAGAGTGGGGCAGTAGACATCTATTGTTTCACTTTCCTAGACTAGCGTACACCTTTCTGCTGGGAAATCTTTCTTCCGCTTTAACTTTGGGGTGTAAACAGGAGCTTCTCTTGGTTTATAAATCCCTCCCCCTCACCCACTGTTTATTGTTCCAGGGGAAAACATATAATCCAAGCTGGAATGATATTCTTGTCACCCTCCAGCTTTTCTGTACAGGTATGGACTCCAGATCCATATTATACCAATAAAGCCCTTTCCTGGGATTTTTGAGCTTGAGATCAGAGAGAGAAAAAGCAAGTCTTAACTCTCTCTGGTGGTGAAATTGGAACATATAAATCAGCAGGTGGATTTCCTTCAATCTGAGAAAATGAAATAGGAAGCAGAGTTGTGGGCATGTGTGTATACTGTGCCGGGTGGTAGGGACAGTGAAAGACTTCCTCATTCCAGGTGTACACCTGAGGCCTGGCTATGCACCCAGCCGAACGCCCTGCCTTTCCCCACGTGTGGATGTGAGTCAAGGAGTTCTCCCTTTGGCCTAATCTCGTTCTATTTGGATTTCTGTCACCTAAAACCATAAAAGTCTTTACTAATTCAAGTGAGTTATGCTTAGTCAAAAAATAAAAAACACTCTCTCTCTGCAAGTATCTAACTGGAGGCTATTATGGTGAGGGCTGAAAGAGTAAAAGATTTCTTCAGATAAACTACAATTTATAAGTTACAAGTTAGTTGTGGAAACTTTAAAAAGTTAAATAGATTAGTTAATCTATGTAAGTTTTAAGTTCAGTTGGGAGACAGAAACCACCCCAGTTATTTTAACAGAGAGAATCCAGTGTAAAGGGTTGTTAGTTATGTGTGAAAGAACTAAAAGAGTGAAAGGAGAATTCTAAGGTATGAGGTGGCAACTGCAGGAAACAGCCACTGCCCACAGGGCCAGGGGAACCAAGGGAGGGTGGGAATTATTCACACTTCCAAGCGTAGAGGAGCAGCCTGCTGGGGCCAGAAGCCAGGCCTTTGAGAAGGTGTCCCTCAGCTAGTGCTGGTACCTCTGAGGGGGCTTCAGGAGACCTACTCTGCCAGTGTAGGAAACCCTGCCAGCTAGATTCAGCTTCTGCTCCAGTGCACTGTCTCTGCTGGGGTGAAGAAGCATTGCTCCGGTGACACTCACCGACAGGGAAGGCAAGCCCTGCAGCCTTGCAGTCCCCTTCTAGCTTTCTCTATCAGCAGAGCCTAATATGGAGCCCACTGACAGGCAGAAATGCACTTTCAGAGTCCCAGGCCCTGAACACAAAGCTGATCGTAGAAGATGGATTTGAAGCTGAGGGACAACAGCTTAATAATTGGCAGTCTATGAGGATGATGAAATATACGTCAGCAGAATTGGGGGCATATTATTGACATTAGTCTAAGAAGAACATTCCCTGAAAAGGAGTAGTTGTTTCATAAAAATTGTATCTCTTCTTCCAGTGAAAATTCAGTCTCATGAGGCCACTGTTAGAGGTGCCAAGGTCTTGGCCCTCCCCAGGGAGACACTAGTCATTTGTCTCCATTAGGGTCCCTGTGATGCCATCAGATCACCTTCCCAAGTTCTAGCTGTAATTATTCACTTCCAGTCTGTTCCCTGCAATTCAGATTCACCTTTCTCTTTCATCCTTTGCCTTCATAGACTGTCTTTTTCAGCTGTTGTCTACCTTTAAAACCCAACACATATTCTTTTCCCTTTGGGAGCATTTTCCAAACTAAAGTGATTTTTCTGCCTTCTTAGTTCCTAGTATGTTTTCTATGTTTTTCCTTTTTTTTTTTTTTTTTTTTTTTTTTACAAATAATGGTGATATGCTTTGTAATGTGGCTGGGGTCCATAGCCAGGCTCAGATCTCTCTGAACGAGAGAAAAAATTGGAAGAAACTGGAAGGAAATGTGAAGGAATTGGTGGGGAAAACTTGTGGCCTGGGCAGAAAGGCTCACCAGGCAGTCTGCATCCCGTGGTGGGGCTAGGAAGTGAAGCTGAAGCAATCCGCTCTCACTGGTACCGAGTGCCCCTGTTCACCTCCAAGCTCTTGCACCTTAAGCATGGGACACTAATAAACAATCTCCAGTTCCTAACTGTTCTTGAGGAAGAATGTAAGACTAACCTGCTGATCCAAGTTTGCTTTAATTCCAGGACCGGGCATGTTTAAGGCTGTGCTTGAGTATCATTATGGGCTTCTGGAGTTTGGCTAAATTTGACATTGCTTAGAGTAGACAATGCTTTGTATCCTCATGGGTCTTTACGTAGTTCTTTAATAAGCTACTATGTGTAAAGGAATTATATCCAATCTTTCCTGTGAAGATCTACCTCCCCTATGGATTGAGAAAGAGACTTCTAATCTTTTACCAGTTCTGTTCCAGTACTGAAACTAAATTAGATCTGGATAAAATCTGAGATATTATCTTATTTATATGGAATCCCCACAGTTGACTATGGACCAGACCATAATTACCAAAGACATTCTACTCATGGTAGAATCTAGAAACTATATAGAGGGGCAAAAAGTTCTACACATAAACACTGCATTCTTCCTGGAATAAATCCTTCCCATGGAAAGATTTCTTGTGACAGGCGATAACAGTCTTCCCCAATTACTTGTAAAAGTAAGTTGACAGTACAAAATTTCTTTTGAAGATACTCTGTTAAGTACATGTCAACCAATGTTTACTGTCAAGCCAGGAATTTATGCCAGACAGGTAGAATCCTTTTCCTTTATAAACCTATTATTAGCATCAGATAGACAAGCAGGCTGCTAAAAGGGTTTTCATTAGCATTTGCACATTACCAAGAGACAAATATTTTATCTCCCGGTCCCTCCATATATAATCCTCAGTGAAAAATATAACTACTATTTATCATGCCATGTACCAAAGCCTGTGCTAAATGGTTTATGCTTGTATTTGACACTAAGATCAAATACTTAAATGGGTTGAAATCCATGGCCTTTGATAATTTTCAGGCCATGTACTTTATGTCAAGTGTGTTCACAGTTCATTGGTTTTGCTAGAAATACTTATTGAATGCAGTGATTTCCTATTATTTCCTTGGTTTCTCCTTTCTAGGCAAGCAGTGAGTAGTGAAATGAGGAAAGATGGTTTCAAAACATACAAAACCTGTTCCTTGTGTAGATACAGCTTAAGGAATATAAACAGATGGGTTTCTCCCACAAGGACAGGTCATCATACCATCAGGGGAAAATGAGTTGGCTGCTGCTGAGTTAAGAAGCAATGAAGTCATTGCTATGCACATAATTAAAATGTGATATTTCAAGAGGAGTGAATCCAAGGAGGAAAAAAAGAAAAATTGCAGATAATACATACTGTGGTTGTGGCTTTGAATTAATATGTGCCTGGGTGCAGAAGAAGTAACGCAAACAAATGTCAGCCATTAAAAATAGGCAAAATAGGGCTTCCCTGGTGGCGCAGTGGTTGGGAGTCCGCCTGCCGATGCAGGGGACATGGGTTCGTGTCCCGGTCCGGGAAGATCCCACATCCCGCGGAGCGGCTGGGCCCGTGAGCCATGGCCGCTGAACCTGCGCGTCCGGAGCCTGTGCTCCGCAACGGGAGAGGCCACAACAGTGAGAGGCCCGCGTACCGAGAAAAAAAATAAAAAATAAAAAGGCAAAATAACAAGACATTTAACTTGTAACCTTTTCCACCCCACCTTCCTCAACATACACCCTTAAAGCTAGTATTATTTACTTTACTTTTGCTAAGCTCCTTTGAACTATATAAGTGTTGTTAGACTGGATTTAGGACAGGTAGAATTGCTTGATGCACACCATTCTACTGTCTAATAGAAGCCCTAGTCAGGATATAATAAGACAAACCAATCCAGAAAACATGCATCCAGTTCACGCCCCTCTTGATGTTGCAATGACAGCTCTTGCATCTATATCTGAATTACTAAATGGACCCATTTAGGAAAGAAGCTCTTCTTGTCATAGCCGTTATCTGGCTTACACAGGTATTCACCTTTCTAAGCAGACTTAGGCCTAAATAAAGAAAAGAACACTATAGGATTTTGAACAATGGATCCTGTGCCCTTCCTGTCCAGGAAGCTGCCTAGTGAGGAGAAAACAGCAGATGCACAAGCAACTGTTATCTTGGGTAAAAGAGATGCTTTTCTTGGGACCATATCAGTTTCATGTTTATAGCTCCTTAGAAGGCTATATCTATATGATGACAGGCTTTCTGGTGAAAGCTGAGAAATTCAGTTGCAAATCTGAATGCTACAAAATGTGTGGCTATTTGGCAACGGGAGGATCAAACATCTGGATCTTTGACTCAGTTTTTCCATTTTCACCCAATATTTTCATATCGTGAAAAACACCAATTAAAAAAAGCAGCCAGTCTGGTGCTTTGGCTTTCTTAACAGCCAATTTGTATCTCAGAATGGTTGGACCAATTGATTGTTCTGCTCTACATGGCCAAAATGAACAGATCAAGATAAACATGGTTGGTCAGGTAGCTATTCCGATTTATTTCAATTGATATACTGGTATTGTGACCTCTAGCTAAGTGCTTTACAAATGCAAATAATTTCTGGCATCTCAGAATTCAGTCATCTATCAGGAGGTAGATAATCGTCATTTCTCTCCAGTTCTCCAGATAAAGAAATGGCACCAGGAGTAACATGATTTTCTTTGGGAAAAACACAAGTCATTGTGTTCATTCTCTGTTAGAACTTGTGGGTTCCTCTCTCAGTGGGGCCTCAAACTGTCCAAATGAGACCAAACTACACATGAGTATTCACAGACAGCACACTACAGTTTACTTCTGAGGCTCTGAGGAATAGAATTACTGCAAGACTAAAAAAAGACAGAAAAGTAAGAGAAATTGTATTGAAATTCTGTTTTACAGTGTACTATGTTGGAGTTTCCAAATATTCTAATTCTGGAGACTAGCCTACATTTTTTCAGGCTATCAATGTTAATATACTAAATGCATTTCATTTAGGAAATTAAGGGGTATGTGGATCAGGATAGAAATTATTGAGGTTATGATACAGTTCAGGTACAATTTCACTTGAGTAATACTAGGTCTAATATTAAAGTGGTAAGAGCCCTAGTCAGGGAATAGATTGTTTTTGGTAACATTTACATAATCAGGAAATGTTTTAAAAAGCAATGTAATTTATATACCTAAGTAAATCACCTTTGCATTGTATATGCCATTCTTTTCCAGTAAGGATCACCTAGATCTACAAATACGAGCACAACCATTTTTGTAGCCGGCATCTAGGTTTCCATATGATGATGACTCTATAGCTGCCTTCAAGATGACATTTTTTTTCCTTCTGGCAAGGAATATGATGCTATGGAAAGATTAAAAAAGAAAAAAATACTAAGTCAAAGAATAAAATTGAAATAATATTTAAGGAAAATTATTTTCTTTCCATGTATTTTTAAATTTTACAGCTTTCAAAATAACCCAGCATACAGTACCCCTCAGATTGACTGACTCATCTCCATGTCCACACACTTTCTTTAAAAACAGAAAAATCATTTTTGAAAATGATCAAAACATAACATTTTGCTGGAACAGATGCCGTGCCTGCGCTCTGTGCCACATTTTTGTAGTATTTAAAATGAATGTTTCAGTTTTAAACACCACGACATGACTAATCGCCAGTGAGGAGGAAAGGAAGGTCCTGGAGGAAAGGAAGGTCCTAGAGGGGTCAAAGCTGGGGTCCTCCCGTACCCCACTTGTGAGAAACACTGCAGCGCTGGTCTGTGTGCACCTGGCACGTGTCCTAGGGCCGCCCCTCTCATGCTTTCTTCCCAGCAAGAAGTGTTTGTGAAAATTTAACTATCTTGAGATTCAAAGAAAAGGGGGCATTTTTTTAAATGTCTAAGACTGATATGCACTTTGGGGGGGATCTGTTTGTAATTTAATTTTGCATCTCTTATTATAGTCCATGCATCCTTTTAAGTACCATCTGAATTTTAACTTTTCAGGGTATATGCTGAATCCCAATTTAGCATAATATCCCAATTTATATGTGCTTTGCCAGCAAAGTATTTACAATGGTCATTTTCCCTTTTAAAATTGGCCTGATTTGGAAGATAAATTATGTTGTGACCCATAGTACAAAGAGTCTCTGTCCAGGGAAAAAAAAATACACGGTACATTATTTTTCTTGTTACATTTTTTATGTTAGTGGATTTAGTGATGGATGGATAAAAATAGATGACACTTTAAATCAGGCTTCTCCACATTTCCGCAAGTTTGGAAGACCAGCTATGTGATCTTTTACTCTTCACCAGGGTAAGAGATCAATAGGGCTTTGCCCTCTAATATTCTGCTGATTGTCATATTACAGTTGACTCCTGTGACTGGCACAGTGGCTTTCCTCTTCTTCTCGCACTTCCAGCTCCACATGCATGCCTCTGAAACCCGAGGAATCATTGAAGAAAACGTTTTCCAAGTTTTCTTATTATAGTCCATGCATCCTTTTAAGGTTTTATAGGTCACTGTAGCATGTTAGGATCCTATGGATATCCCAACCATGATGACAGTAATAATAAGTATTCTTCAGTATCAATCTGTATGCAGTAGGACTAAAGACCTCCTTCTATTTATTAATAAATATTTTGCTCATTTGTAATCTTAACACACATGTAGGTTTTGGCCTGCTATGAGCTCCAGAGTTTTTTGTTTGTTGGTTGGTTTTGTTTTTGTGGGATTTTTGTTTGTTTGTTTTGTCCTCATGGAGTTACTCAAATTCTGTATCTTCTGGTCATTGATGGGAAATGTGGGATTCATGGAGAGACACAATCAGACAATTCTGTCCCAATTTTTATATGTTTCTAAATGTGTAAGGCAAAATCTAGGATCTACCATTATGCTATGCCAGTCCACTGGAATCTTGTAATAATTATTAAGAGTTAATTTACCAACAAGGTTTCAATGGAAATATGGACAGAATGTGGGTGCATTTCATGATCCACAGTGTTGCAATTAGTGATAAACCACTGATACTTCATCTTCCTTACATAAAGTATTCGTCTAACCCTGTGTCTAGAGTATTTGTCAGGGACTCAATCACACATTACATAATACCGTATTTTCCAGAGAGGAGTCATGGCTCACACCCTCAGAGCAATATGGTGAATGTATAGAAGGGATATAGCCAGGTGTGGAGCCAGACAGGGATGGAGGCTATGCATTCATATTTCTTTACGTCATCCTGATTTATCATTTTGGGGAAAGTTCTATTTAAGTGGATTCTTGAATAGCACAAGAAACCCTATGTCTCTCCCTAATGGATGGTATTTATAAATGAGGAAAGAGTTGATCATAAGATAGAATATGGAAATGGAGAAATCGTCAAAACATTAATCTAAGCAGAAACTACCTAACTCTATTGTTCCCACTGAAGCTCTGCAATGTAAAATGATCAATACATTTCTAGAAAGTATTTACGTTTCTTTTATTTTGTTTTGTTTTTTGTGGTACACAGACCTCTCACTGTTGTGGCCTCTCCCGTTGCGGAGCACAGGCTCCAGACGCGCAGGCTCAGTGGCCATGGCTCATGGGCCCAGCCGCTCCGCGGCATGTGGGATTTTCCCGGACTGGGGCTTGAACCCATGTCCCCTGCATTGGCAGGCGGACTCTCAACCACTGCGCCACCAGGGAAGCCCTGTTTTCTTTTTTATACTAGAAAAGCTTTGGGAAGCTTATACATGTACTATATGCAAGAGGAGGTCAGGAAGACTAAAAAATATGACTCTTGGGCATCTAATGACCTAAAATGCTGTTGAGAATCAGCAATTTGAACTTATTATGGGGGTAAATAATTATTTGATAAATAGTGTCACATGAGAACATGTCACATATATTTGAGACTATCTCAGGTGTTCCAGGATATTTCATATATTCCAGAATTATAATGATTTCTAATATCTTATTTCATTCTTTCATAGGTGCCTTTTCATCAGATGAACATTTTTTTGGGATTAGATAATATAATCACCGTTAATATAGCTTGGAAACCTTAAAGGCATCTAGAGAACAATTACATTAATGAATATGTGCATGTTTAGTAAACGCTTCAAGAAAGATAAAAAATAAGTTGGGACTTAAAGAATTACTGATTGGTTCAAGGGGAAAAGCTGAATATTTCAGGCAGTCAGAACAGAACAAGGAGGACCTAGGAAACTGGGAGATGGTAAGAACAGTAGTTAGCAAAGTCAGGGCTTAGGGAGTGGAGGAAAATAAGGTTGGATGGACGGGAATTCTGGAAGATCTTTAAAATGAAGTAATGCAGGAAAGATTTGCCCTGGGGACCACCCCATGCTTTGATCAAGAAAAGTGACCACTTATTGTTGGACTTAGAAAGGTTGGTCTGATGGTGATGTGGAATAAAGCAGGGAAAGGGCAGAGTTGGGGCATCCAGGCCAGAAGTTAGTGTAATAATCTAGTTACGAAGTGACAAAGACCTCAATAGCTAATTTTTCTTTTCAGTCATACAAAGATACTTTGCTGTTGACTTATAACAGTCCGGCGTAATCAGTCACCTCATTCAACAGACACAGGGTTGAGTGAAGGCAGTTTCTAAAAACCGAACCACCTCCTACCAGTGAGGGGGCTCTAGCCTGCAGCATTTCCAATCAGATTGGACCACAACACTTTTGTTCCATGTAGCATATCCTGGGACCAGGGGGCCACTGAACATAGTAAGAAAGGCTCGTATATGCAAATAAAAGAATGCAGTATAGTCTCTCATGTGTGATATGGAATATAGATAAAATATAAAGATATATGGACATATAATTTCATTAGGATGGAATCACTTCATAACTGCAAGGAATTCAAGTAATTCAGCCTTTGCTAATTGCCTTTGGCTTTAAGGCGTGTCAGAATTCTTCTGCTCATTAAATTCATAATCTCTCCTTATGAGGGAGCATTGAGGACTCCAGTGAAGTGGTTCACCCACTCACAGCCCCCAAATCAGGCTGTTCATCATCTGAGTGTTTTTCTTCAAGCACACAAAGACATTATTTTCTTCTGGGCAGGGGCTTCCCCTGACCTCCCACCCACCCCTGTTAGGTAGGGAGTCATCCCCAGAGAGATGTGTCATTCTTGGAACGGAACATCCCTTGGCGAAGATTCACTGAGTAATCATTCAGCTAGAAGCATAAATCTACCCCGAGGGTCGGAAAAACCCATAGTGCATGAGAATAATGGGCAAAGGGAATTGCATTCCAGGCTATTAAAATAGACACAGACACTGAAGTCAATGTGCTGAGATGAAACAAAGGGAATTCTCCAAAATTCAAACATGGAACTCTGGGTGATAAACTCTTGCCTGGGTCGTGATTAACTCTTCAGTCACTCAGGAAGAGATCATTCTTGCCTTTTACTCAGGACAGTGAGGTGGTTGATCTACACTGAGCCATTTTCTGTTGACTTCATGGAGCCTATAGGGAACACAAGCTTTCTTCCTTTTCCTCTTTCCTTTCTTCCCTGCTCCCCTTCCATCTGTGGCTATCACGTTGACCCTGAAAAAGACATTAGACAAAGGATTAGTCAGAACTCAGGATTCTCTGGTGAGTCAGAGCAGCCTACCTGCAGCCAGACAAGCCTGGGGCAGGGAGCAGAGTTGGCACCAGCCCTGCTCTGTAGGTTGGAACAGGAGCTGAGAGAGCTGTCCTTGCTGCAGAGGCTGGCGGGGAAGTTACTGCTGGGTGGGCTAGGCACAGGCCCAACAGGGATCAACATGTTCCCGTCACGATTCAGACAGACGCCTGGCACCAGGGGGTTCCAAGCTGGAGCCACCCAACAGGTGGGCAGAGCACTGCTCAGAAATTCAGACTGGCCAGGGGCTTGATTATTAAAAAGACAGGATATGGAAGGAGTGAGAACATGGACCCCTGGTCTCCTTTGCCTCCCTTCTAACTATGTGATTAGGCAAATTACTGAACCTTTCTGAACCTCACTTTTAAATAATGTTACTAAAGCTTTTATTATTTAAGGGTGAAATGAAATAATAAAAATATCTAACATTTATTCAGCACTAACTATATGTTAGGTACTATGCAAAGAGCCTGCTATGTGTCATCATATTTAATCCCCATGAAGCCTATGGGATAAACGTCACGATGATCTCCGTTTCATATGTGAGGAAGCTAATACTCAGGTCATCAGCCGATAAGGGATGAATCCAGATCTGGCTTCAAGGACCGAGAGTTTAGCCAAATGTATATCTCCTCTGAAAAATCTAACTCCCCTACCACTGCTGTAGGGGTTGGGGATGATGTTCCTGGCCCAAGTCCCTAGTGTACAACTCCAGTGCTTGGGGTGAGAGAGAGAGCAAAAGATCATAGCAAGGCTCTGGTCTTCTTCTTGGTCCAGAGAGAGAGCTGGGGTCCTGCTCAGTTTGTTGGAAAGGGCACCAAAAACAAAGTTCACCCTTATAAACTGTAGCACATCGAAGGGACTTGAGTACTAGGATCCATCAATAGAACTCAGTCTTCAAAATGGGGTGCCATGTGGGTGGGCAGGTAGCAAAGAAGGAGCTCAGGGATCAGCCCCAGGGGCAGTGGCCCTGGATGATCATCCAACACAATCAAGGAAATTAGGAAAGAGTAGCATAGACTGCTACATGGAAGGTAGTTGAATCCTAACGCCCAGGTCAGGAGGTATGGGAAATGTGGGACAGGATAGGGTCAGAATCAGTTCAAGAGCTGGAGCTGGACTGAGCTTGCAGGTTTGGGATATCAGCGGACTCCTGTGGATTAAATCTAGATGGTAGAACATTAGAATTTATTCAGGTTGTTTCTTTAATATTATCATGTGTGATTTAGCATAGCGTACTGTAGTGTAGTATATTGTAGTGCAAAATAGTGATAACAGAGTAGTACAGTAGTGTGTGGTGTGATGTAGTGTTGTGCTGTGTGGTATAGTTTGTTGCAGGGTAGTATAATACAGCATAATGAGGTGTAATATGGTGGTGTAGTGTAGTGTAGAGTAGCGCAGTGTAGTACAGAGCAGCGTTGTGCTATATATCGTGTGCTGTAGCATAGTTTGTTGTAGTAGACTGTAATGTAATATAGTGAAAGAACCACTGAGCTAGAAGTCAGGAAACTTGAGTTCTCATCTTGTCTGTGCCATTAGCAGCTCTGTGGCCCTTGGATAAATCACTTAGCCCTTTTTGGCTGTAGTTTCTTGTAACATGTAAAATGGGGAGGTTGGAAAAGATGATCTTGAAGGTCAGTTCTGAAACATCCCACAGCTTGGTCTTACTCATGAGACCTCTAACAACTTTATATTCTGCCAAGATTTAGAGGTTGCTTAAACAGACTTTCCCCAAGTTTAGAATGCCAGATAATGTTCCTGGAAGAAAATAGAAAAGGAAAAAGCCCATAAATAGATTTTAGTACCAATCTAACATTAGGAACTAAATTAAATGAAAGGTTAACTTATTGCAATCCAATTCTGGTCATAATTCTTTGTGAAGTGAAAGGCATTCTTAGCCAAATTACTGGGAGGTCTGGGTAGCTGGAAACCAGCTCCAGAGAGTTTCCTTTGTTATACCCTTGGTACAAGCACAACTGCAGTACCTGGAGGTAAGCACTCAATTTGGTCAAAATTGCTGGACCAGATGATCCTACCAATCCAGATTACTGTTATCAGTAGTCAATTTTGACTGATTTATCCGCCAGAAGAAGTATGAATTCTGTACAATATTTTCAACTGAATTATTAATTGATCTAAAAATAAATGTACAAGTTTTAAAGCTAAATCATATGAAGAGGCTTATTGAAAAGCATAGAGGTTCTTTGTCTTACTCCTTTTCTCTTGTTCTAATCCTCCTGCCCCAAAGCAACCACTTTTGACTGTTTCACCTATTGCTTCTGGTATTTACACATTTTCATATTTATTAAATAATGTTATAGTACTCTCTTTTGATTCATCAATTTTAGACATTATCTGTTGACTTCCTGTGTTGATAGATTAGGCTTTAACTCTCTAACACCAACATTCCTTCTGAGTCCACTCTCCCACACTCATAACTTAGTACCATATTTTGAGATTGAATCAATATTCAGTGTTAACATTATTATGCCCCAGAAAATAGGGTGTACTGTGATTCCATTTCCTTCCTCCCTTTTGATTTTCCTTAATACAGGCCTTATTTTTGATAATTTTCTTTGTATGTATTGTTAATTGTTTAAACATCTTCCAAAAACTTGTCTGTGAAGACTAATTTTTCACAAGGTAGATCACATCAGTTATCTTTCAGTGCCTTGTTCTGTTTCTTTTTGTTCTGAGACATCTCTAGGTCTGTTTCATAACTGTCACCCTGGGATATCCCTTTGTCCATCATCCTTAGAATTCCCTTTCTCCTTATTTGGGCTTCCTGTTCCCTGTGTCTCATGATGCCGTCTGTAATGACATGCTCCTTTGTTTTGAAGGAGCAATTCCTTTAGCCATTCTTTCAGATTACAAATATAGTATTAGAGCAGGCATCATGATGATAACATGCCCTCGACACGCCTGTCTTTTGAGTCACAGCGTTCTAATTTAGACTGATTTCTTCAGTTCTGGGGACCGTTTTGTCATCCTGGAATTTCCCTTCTTCATCATTATGAATATTTCCTTGCTTCTCTTCTGTGTTGACTTGTCTGTTGTCTGAATCCTTTTTTCTACATTAATCTATTTCTAGGTTACTACCTCCTCTGGTGGAGAACTTCTTCCATTAGCTTCCTGAAAAAAGGTACAAGGGAGGCAAAATATTTGAGACCTTGAATGTTTGAAAATGACTTTATTTTTACCCATACAATTGATTGATAGTTTGGCTAGAAATTCCCTAACAGGGAATTTCTTTTCCTTCAAAAGTTTAAAGAAATTACTCTATCACTTTCTTGCTTTCAGTCTGATCTAGAAAAGTCAGATTCCATTTTGATTATTGATGCTTTATGTGTATTTTGTTTTTTCTTTCTGGAGGCTTCTAAAACTGCTGGTTTTGTTCTTTTTCCTGGAAGAGTTCCTTAACTTTATTTTCTAACCCACTATTGAGTTTTTCCATTTCTGCTATCTATAATGTTTTTAATTTCCAAGAGATTTTTTTTTCTATGAATACACACACACACACAAACACACAGAGTTGATCCTCCTTATTCACAGAATTTGTAGTGGCACTTCTGTGATCATTCATAGATGTGTAGAACTTCAAGAAAATTTGAGTAAGTGGTGCACACATTCCCAGCTGAGGTCAAAAAAGGTGATACTTTGCCTTCTTTTTTCAGCTCTCATACCGTAAACAAGTGTCCTTTTCATGGTATAACTAGGGCCTCATATTCCACATTTTTGTGCTTTTTGTTGCTTATGTACTGATCAGTTGATGAAAATGTTGTCAGAGGCTCAAAGGAGTCTAAACCTGTATTTTCCCCTAGGGAACAATGATTCAGTATTCTCTACTTCAGAGTTGTAGTGACATTACAGAATATAGCTACCACTAATAATGAGAATCAACTGTATATATAATATAATGTATGTCTGTGTGTGTATGTATATGTGTATTGATATAGTTTTCTTCTCCCTGCATAGTCTCTGTTTCTTCCAAGTTGCTTTTATTCTTCAATGTTCAGTGCCTCCTCGGTTATTTGATAGTATTTAGTTTCTTGATCATGATAAAAGTGAAAAACTAATAAGATGATTACATTCTCAGAGTGTGTGTGGAATCATGTTGACTTTGGGCTTCACTGTTTTTGAAAAACCCAAGTATGTCAATATCCTTACAGTTATTTTTGGTTGGTCAGATTATCTAGAGATTACTTCTTTCAAAGAGTATACTCTTTTAGTTTTATGAATAATCGTAAAACTTTTCACCTCAATTTCCCTTTTCAAAATAAACCCTTAGAAAAAGTAAAAAGGACAGATAAAAATTTAAACAATGGGGCCTCCCTGGTGGCGCAGTTGTTGAGAGTCTGCCTGCCGATGCAGGGGACATGGATTCGTACCCCGGTCCGGGAAGATCCCACATGCCGCGGAGCGGCTGGGCCCGTGAGCCATGGCTGCTGAGCCTGCGCGTCCAGAGCCTGTGCTCCGCAATGGGAGAGGCCACAACAGTGAGAGGCCTGCGTACCGCAAAAAAAAAAAAAAAAAAAAAAAAAAAAAATTTAAACAATGAATAGGTCCTTTGCAGTATAGTCATTTTGAGAAACTGTCAACAGCCTATATTCTCAATGATCAATTAAATAAGAAGAACATACAAAAAATTTCCAGTGGAATATTACACAATCATCAGCTATTATATTTACAAAGAAATGTTAACACCAAAACAAATGCTTATCTTATAATAAAAGCAAAGAGAACAATGTAAAATATGGTGGGATCTAAACAATGCCAGAATACATGTGTAGATGGAGTTATGTCTAAATAGTAGGATTATGAGTGACTTTTATGTTTTTCTGTGTGTTTCATCATTTACTTAGCAAGTTTCCTACCATAAGCATGCTTTAAAAAGAAGAAAAGTTTATATCTGAGAACTAAGTACTAATAGTAGTCTGCTTTCCTTTACTCCCAGTTTTCTATAGGACATAATAGGACCAGAACTAGGGTTAGCAACCATCTTGGTTTGCTTGGAACTAAGAGATTTCTCAGGATGTGGGTATTTCATTGCTAAAACTGGGACAGCTCTGGGCACACTGATTGCTGGTCACCTTATAACCAAAACGCTTAATGGCAGAAATATATGGCAACATGTAAAATTGTTTTGAAAACCGGATTATATTCTTCTAAATATGCAAAAACCATAAAAATCTGTTAACTCTGCACAGAAAACAAGTTTCATTGAATTATACTTACAAACACATTCAAGATTGCCTAAAAATTATAGCATCAAATATTTGGATTTGTGAAAGTTTAATTGTATTTTATGTTTTACTTTCTTTTATATTTGGTTGTATTTTATAGTTAACATGACACAGAGGGACTATGTTGTATTGTGTAATGCTAGAAAAAGTTGGGAGCTTGCCTCCCTCTTGACTTCTTCTCAATTTCCTTCTCCTTCTTTGCTCCATCCACCCAATTCCAAAGTCCGTTCCTGTGGTCTCTTCATCTATACTCTATCAGTGACCCAAAGCTATAGCTTCAGGTCTCACCTTTACACAGAGACTCTCAAATTTATCCTTTCTTCTGATTTCCAGTATTTAATTTTCATCTCTGTATTTCCTGTCATTTATCATATCCCAAACTACTTTTCCCTCCCTAAGTCACCAAGACCCTGCAGTTCTCTATTCAAATTAATCACTGTACCAACATTCAGGTTACCATCCATTTTCATTCATTCTGTCCCCTCACCATTCCCAAAGCAATCTATTGCTAAGTCTTGCCGATTTTAACTTCATAATATCTCTCTTCTTTGTCTATTTTGATAATTCCGGACTTTTTTGGCCACTGAGTGGTACTTTTAATATAGCCTCTAGCACTACTAGGAAGGCAAGTGTTTTGTTCTTTTAAATAGTCAGATGCCCGTACATTACTCTCTCTCCAGGTTCAGCAAAGTCTTCCTGCATCCCTAACCTCTTGCGTTTCTGAACTTGACTTCTCTACTCCATTCTAATTTTTATATCCACACCAGTCAGTGCTGGGCATATCTCTGACCTTTGCTTTGCCCTTCTACTTTGCCAGTGTTTCCTGTACTATACTTTAGACAAACAAAATGTAGTTCTGTGGACACAATCTATGCCTCTACTTGCCACCTGGATGCATGCCAGACCTTGCTTGCCTGAGTATATCAGAAACTTGCAAAGGACACCAGGAGACTTTCAGGATTTTCCATGTACTTTACCCATATATGAAAGTCAGGAAGATACATTTCCATCTTCTTTCCATTGGATCCCAGAGCAGGAGGAATATTAAGGATACAAAGAGGCTCCTGACAGAGCAGTAGAGTCCCTTCTTGAAAGAGTTCCAGAGGTATTTGGAGATCCTTCTAAGTGGCAAATTTCCAACTAAGCTCCATCAAAGGTAAATCTCAAGCCAAAAGGATACTACTATTTTTTGCCTCTTTTTTTTTTTAACATCTTTATTGGAGTATAATTGCTTTACAGTGGTGTGTTATTTTCTGCTTTATAACAAAGTGAATCAGCTATACATATACATATATCCCCATATCTCCTCCCTCTTGCATCTCCCACCCTCCCTATCCCACCCCTCTAGGTGGTCACAAGGCACCGGGCTGATCTCCCTGTGCTATGCAGCTGCTTCCCACTAGCTATCGATTTTACATTTGGTGGTGTATATATGTCCATGCCACTCTCTCACTTAGTCCCAGGTTACCCTTCCCCCTCCCTGTGTCCTCAAGTTCATTCTCTATGTCTCCGTTTTTATTCCTGTCCTGCCCCTAGGTCTTCATGACCATTTTTTTTTTTTTTAGATTTATAGCACCTAAAGCAGAAATCATACCAGCAGAGTTAGGTGGATCACTACCTCCAATGAAATAACTTGGCCTATGAAACTCTGAAGCACATCAGGTTGGAAGGGAGTCACAGCACTTCATAAAGTCTCTTACCTGTGAACCTGGTACCCATGATTAGCCCATTTGGTCGCCTCAGATAGAGAAAACATGTAACACTTGTATTGAGATGTCAGGATCAAGCTATGAGTTTGATTCCCAAGGGTACATACAGAAAAATCTTGCATGCATGGCAAATACAGAAGTGGTTTTCGACAGGACATTTTTTTTTTTTTTTTTTGTGGTACGCGGGCCTCTCACTGTTGTGGCCTCTCCCATTGCGGGGCACAGGCTCCGGACACACAGGCTCAGCGGCCATGGTTCACGGGCCCAGCCGCTCCGCGGCATGTGGGATCTTCCCGGACCGGGGCACAAACCCGTGTCCCCTGCATCGGCAGGCGGACTCTCAACCACTGCGCCACCAGGGAAGCCCGACAGGACATTTTTTTTAAAAGTAGTGGAACTCTCTCTTTAACAGTTTTATTTGAAATCAAAATGTAAAGCAAAATTGGAATTATGTGCTTAATGCTGGTTAGGCATCTCTTGGTAGATTCCATTAGAGCCTTTGGAGAACTCTAGTGTTCTAGGAAATTATAATTTGAAATATATCATAATAAAGGTAAACTTTGTCCACATTTCCATAGAGGAAAAATTACATATGCAACTGTCCCCAAAATTAACTCTGTCCCCTTTCTCCAAATACCTTAATGACGAGTTCATGATGACTTGGATTTAATGTGCTCAAGCTGATTGGGTTGGTGCCCTAAGGCACTATTCAAACCCCCAAAATCTAAGTTGATGGGTCTTCACTGACCTATACAATGGCATAGACATAGATGCACAACCTCAGGGTCGGTCCTAGTGCTTTCAGATTATCCCCATGTGCATACAACAATCAAACATTTTTTCCCATAACAATAGACTGGCTTATTATTTGCAGAAACTGAGGATTGCTTTATTCCACAACATTAAAAAAGAAAACACCTTGTTTTACCACAGAATACTTTTCACCAAAGAAATATTCAAACTTTCAATTTCTGTAGAATTGATGTCAGGTAACAGGAGTAGAGTGTACTTGTTGCCCAGTTTTAGACTCCTAGAAATGCCCTTGCACTTTGCTTTTTAAGTAAGGAGGAAAATTTTGTGCCTTGTTCCGGAAATTGAATTTCTTTCTTTCCTTCAGTTCTTCCTTGCCATACCAACAAATGGCATATCTTTAGAAAACAGGAAAACATAGGAGTCTTCTCTTGAGAGAGATTGCCTACAACTTATAAAAGTCCAGTGATGCCTACAACTTATAAAAGTTCAGTGATATCATTTATCAAGTCAGCCAAATCACCCCTGTTTGTATCTGTAAATGCTGGACATGAGTCAACAAGTTATTGTGTAGACTTGGATAACTGACCAAATAAAATGTGAATTCAAAGCCCCTTTTAATTCAATTGCCCACTGATTTCTTCCTCAATTCTTAGAGCTGATGATCCCATAAACATAATTAGTAACTTCTTTTCATTTAAATTCTACTTTAATGTCAACAAGTCAGCAGCCCTTTCTTATTAATGTAGTTCATTCCAGAGTAAAATATAGATATGCTTTGCAGAACAGGATGTTAAAACTAAAATTTCTGCTGAAGTGACAAGATTCAGTCTTGAATCTCAAAATGAAGGGCCACACCAAAATGCAGAATGCATAAAGGAACGTATGGAGAACCAACCCCACAGTACCTTCATCAAACTAAGGCCAGAAAGGGGGAATCAGAATAAGTAAAGGAGTTTTGAGGCATTGTCTTTCAAGAGAATTGTTCTGTGAATGAGCCACTTCCAAGCTTAAGGGGATTTGTTGGGGAGGTGGGGCTCTGGGAGTGGGATGTTGCTGCGTACTCTGCCTCACTTATAGAGCCATATGCAGAGCTTGAAGCATGTTCTTGGAATATGGGTTCCTCTTGGATTGCAGCCTTTATTCATGCCTGTGAAGGCTATATGAAGGAAGTGGTTTAAAATGGTTTATGGCAGGAAAGAGAGAATAGAAGACTGCATTTGGGAAGTACTCTCATTCATTCCAGGGCAAATGGTGTGAGAGTTTTTCTCAAGTACCACACAGAAAAGAGAAGCCCTAGAGCTATCTGAGTCCTACTTGAGAGGGTGCTTGGAAGGAAGGAAATTCATCAGAAGAGAATGGGCATGGAAAGGACCACCTGAGAACCATCATCTGAGGGGAAGGGGCCTGCTTACCAGTCACTGGCTGAATAAAATTTCGGGGGAAAGGAGAGAAAAGGCTAACCATCCCCCTTCCCAGATGGTAGGTAGTTGTCCAATATAGGCCTTAACAGGAGGACGGGATGGAGGCGTCTAATCTTAGAATGAAAACTGAAATTATAATTGTTACCTTAACCTGGACATTCTAATTTCTCAATTGGCCAGTTTGCAATTTAAAGTGATTTTAGGTCTGCCTGTGACCCAGGATTGACTGGAAAAGTCTTAGTAGTAGAAGAAACAATGCCTTACCCCCAAATAAACTTTAAAAGAACAAAGGGAGACAAAGCAAAGTTGCATTTGATTACATTTTGGGTGCATTTTGGTCATGAGTTTTCACATATTGATTTATATTTGGATTGTTGAATTCAATTCAGTGAATATTTATTAGGTCCTTACTACAAGGAAAATTAATATTGTTTAGTTTAAAAAAAAAGTATGTTCTTTGGGGTCAGAAAACCTGCCTTTGAATGCCAGACTTTCACCTAACTCACAGTGTTGTCTCAAGGAACTTGACTTCTCAGAGCCTCAGTTTCCTCGTCTGTTGACTGAGGAAAAGAAATTGAGATTATTTTGAGGATTGAATGGGATAGTGGAAAGACCAACAACTTCTTGGCATTTTGGAAAGTGCATTAAAATGGTCACTGTATAACACATAGTCCTAGGTATGTACTCTTTAAGTGAGTTCAAAGAAAGAATACTGGTATTTGTATCAAGAGATCATTTCTTTGTAATTTTGAACAAGTTCTTTCTTGTCTTTGGAGGAATTACTTTTCAAATGCGTTAATTAAGCAGTCTGCAGACTCCTCTCCGCAGTCATATAAGGACAGATATACACAGAATAACAGTAATCGTCAGTCGTATTAATACTGGTTAACCACAATGACACACACCTCTGAAATGGTTATTCAAAAAGAAATGTTAGAAAATATCTTTTTAAACACATGTCTCATAATAATGAGTACATCTTGAGTAGTGCCTAAAATAGACTGACCGTGTACTTTTTTAGTGTCTAAAAAACGTAGATTCAGCACATCCAAAACCTCAAATGACTTATTCCAGGCTGTTGAAACCCCCGTCAGTGAAAAGCCACTCATATTTTGGTGAAGGATGAGCCTACAAATTCTGCTTATTTTCTTCTACATTTAAGATCCTGAGCTATAACTGTGTGGACATTAAGATGACTAATACAGACTCTCTGGTCCTCGAGGAACTTAACAACAGAGTTGGGTAAACACAGCCTGGATGAACACAGTTACAAAGAAAGACATTTTATGCCAAATTCCAGGGTGGGGTGAGGTGACAGGGAGGCAGGTAAGAAAGTACCACAGAAGTTCTAAAAGAGTCAGGCAATTATCATTCAAACTAGCCATCTCTGGCCTCCACCTCATGCTTTATAATTATATGGTCCTCTGACCCCTCCCCAGCTAGCAGTTTCCAAAAGACGGTAGAAATGCTCCACTGTGGATGACGTCATCCTTTGGCATTACTCACTATACTTGCAAGCTAGCCAGGACAAGGAATGTGATCTAGCCCTGTCAGGAGGATGCTGTACTTTCTCTGACCTGACTGAATACTTCATGGTCCTCAGACCCCTTTTTCATCCCTGGCCATCTCCACACACTTTTAATCATAGTATGACAAGACACACTAACCATAATTCATATGTAGCCCCATCAATCCCTTATAGGGGGCTGCAGTAATTTCCTTCCATTTACACTCATTCAGACTCTCTCTTTCTGGTTCCCAGTCTTCTCTTTATACTGTTTATTCTCAATCTGTGCTGGAGACTTGGGAATTTATTTTTCCAGTCCCTCAGAACTCTTTCTGTCCTAATGCCGCTAAGCTTTATATAGTTCCTTTTTCTAGAACTTTGACCCTGTCTTCATTATTTGACATTTCTTCACATGGAATTTCATCTGTCAGTTATCAGAATATGTTTTCCATTTGTCTTTTCACATCGTCCTGAATTTTACCACTGGTCTTCTCTGTAGGGATCTAATTCTTTACTTTCATCACCTTATTACAAATAACTTTCGTTGGGTAAAGTTATTCAGTAAGAACACATTTAAACATGCCCTTATGCCTCCTAGCAATCACTCCATCTTTCTATATTTAGAAAAGTCAACAAAAAAATTAACCTCCTCCAAAGGCAACAGCATGTTCTATATATTTATGTGCAAATGCAAAGATTGCTGCTTAAATGTACCTGCTATTCTTAGGCATCATTCTCCCAGAGAACAAAACTCAAAGGAGTGTCTTTGGGGATACCATTTTTAAAAGGGTCATCAAAAACTGTATGTCTCCTTCCGTTGAATATTTTATTATAACCACTTTTCAGTAATTTATTCATTCACGGGTGCCCCTAATTTGCATCAAAGTATTAACTCCTTTCTAGATTCATTAAAGCTCTGATACCGTCTCTAACCCCTTAGCAGCATTTGACACAGTTGAGCACTGGCCTTGGCTTCTTTAACACCACACACATCTATTAGTCCTCATACCTCCCAACCACTCTTTCTTAATCTCTTGCTGGTTCCTTCTTCTCTGTCTAACTTGAATGATGAAGTCCTTGGGGTTTAGGTCCGGACCCTATTTTCTATGCACATTTTCCCCCTCGATGTTTTCATCTTATCTCATAGCTTTAGATACCATCCATATGATGATATCTATCAAAGTAATGTCTGAATCTCTCCTCTGAGCTTTTTTAAATTGAAGTATAGTTAATTTATAATTCTATATTAGTTTCAGTTGTACAACATAGTGATTCAATATTTTTACAGATTATAGTCCATTTAAAGTTAGTATAAAATATTGGCTCTATTCCCAGTTCTGTACGTTACATACTTGTATCTTATTTATTTTATACCTAGTAGTTTGTACCTCTTAATCCCGTTCCCCTGTAATTCCCTCTTCCTAGAAAACTCTTCCCATAGTTCTTCTTATGAATGGGTTATTTTCGTATTTCAGGTCTTAACTCAGATATTACTTCCTCAGAGAATGTTCAGTGATTATCCTATTCTTCTTACTAGCACTTATCACTATCTTGTACAAGAAGAAAAACCACATGTTAATGTCAATAGATACAGAAATAGAATTTGGCAAAATCCAACATCCATTCTTAATAAAAACTTCAACAAACTAGGAATTGAAGGGAATTTCCTCAACTTGATAAAGAATATCTACAAAAAACTTACAGCTAACACCATATTAATGGTGATAAACTAGAAACCTTCCCATTAAGGTCAGGAACTAAGCAAGGATTTCCCCTCTTTCTACTCTTTCAACATTGTAATTGAAGTCCTAGCTAATGTAACAAGACAAGAAAAGGAAATAAAAGTTATACAGATTGGGAGGGAAAAAATAAAACTTTCTTCACAGATGACATGATCATCTATGTAGAAAATCTGAAAGAATTTTTTAAAAAACCTCCTGAAATTAGTAAGACATTATAGCAAGGTTGTAGGATACAAGGTTAATATATAAAAGATAAAAGTCAGTTGCTTTCTAATATTTATATCACTAATGAAAAAGTGGAATTTGGAATTAAAACACAGTGTCATTTACATTAGCACCCACAAGGTGAAATACTTATATATAAATCTAACAAAATATGTAAAAGATCTATATGAGGAAAACTACAAAACTCTGATGAAAGAAATTGAGAAAGAACTAAATAAATGGAGAGAGATTCCATGTTCATGAGTAGGAATACTTAACATTTTCAAAATATCAGATCTTTCCAGCTTAATCTATAGATTCACTGCCATCCCCAAATCCCAGCAAGTTATTTTGTAGACATAGACAAACTGAGTTTAACATTTGTATGGAGAAGTATAAGACCCAGAATAGCCAACATAATATAGAAGGAGAAGAACAAAATTGGAGAACTGGCAGTACCTGACTTTAAGACTTACTATGTAGTCAACTGAACTTTGACAAAGGAACAAAGGCAATACAGTTGAAAAAAAGTTAGTCTTTTCAGAAAACTGTGCTGAAATGACTGAACAACCGCAAGCAAAAAAAAAAGAAAAAGTATCTAGACACAGACATTACAGCCCTCACAAAAATTTACTCAAAATGGATCATAGACCTAAATGTAAAATGCAAAAACTATAAAAATCCTAGAAGATAACATAGGAGAAAATCTAGATGACAATGAGTATGGTGATGACTTTTTAATCCATAAAAGAAATAATTGATAAGCTGGACTTTATTAAAATTAAAAATTTGCTCTGTGAAATACATAGTGAAGAGAATGTGAAGATAAGCCACAGACTCAGAGAAAATATTTGCAAGAGACACATTTTGCAAAGGACTTTATCCAAAATACACAAAAATACTCTTATAATGCAACAATAAGAATATGAACAACCCAATTAAAATGGGCAGAATATCTGAACAGACACCTCATCATAGAAGATATACAGATGGAAAATAAGCATATGGTAAGATCCTCAACATCATATCTCAGGGAATTTCAAAGTAAAATAAGATCTTGCTCTACACCTATTAGAATGGTCAAAATCCAAAACACTGAAAATGCCAAATGCTATCAAGGATGTGGAGCAACAAGAACTCTCATTCATGGCTAGTGGGAATTCAAAATGCACTGCCAGGGCTTCCCTGGTAGCGCAGTGGTTGAGAGTCCACCTGCCAATGCTGGGGACACGGGTTCGTGCCCCGGTTCAGGAAGATCCCACATGCCGCGGAGCGGCTGGACCCGTGAGCCATGGCCGCTGAGCCTGAGCGTCCGGAGCCTGTGCTCTGCAACAGGAGAGGCCACAACAGTGAGAGGCCCGTGTACTGAAAAAAAAAAAAATGCACCGCCACTTTTGAGGACATTTTGGCAGTTTATTACAAAACTAAACATACTCTTACCATATTATTTACCAAACATGTTCCTTGGTATTTATACAAATGATTTGAAACGTTATATCCACACAAAAGCCTGCACGTGAATATTTATAGCAGCTTTATTCTTAATTGCCCAAAACTTGGAAGCAACCAAAATGTCCTTCAGCAGGTGAATGGGTAAATAAAGTGTAGTACATCCAGACAATGGAATAATATTCAGCACTACAAGGAAATGAGCTATCAAGCCATGAGAAGACATGGAGGAACCTTAAATGTATATTGCTAAGTGAAAGAAGCCAGTCTGCATATTATACAATTCCAACTACGTGATATTCTGTAAAAGGCAAAACTATACGGACAGTAAAAGAATCAGTGGTTTCCAGGAGTTAGGGAGGAGGAAGGAATGAACAGGCCAATTTAGAAATAGTGTTTTCCAGTTTGGAAGTAGTATGATCCAAACTGTAGTTGACAAAAGTAGTAATAATAATGGCCCTAACATGTCTCTAAGAAATGACTGTTTGAGTCTCAATAGCTTGGTCATTCATTTTTAAAATCCTTCTTATATGTTGCAACATTATGTGTACTCCTAATGTACAATTTATTTTTGGATTTTCAAAGTCTGTAAACCATTTAATGAAAAACATGAAACATAACAAATACAAAAGTCAAACAACATTTTTAAACAAACGTTCTTTGAGGAAAGAAAAAAAGTTGAATTAATTTATATAGCAATTTACTTTTAAAGCAACTCTGTAGTAACTAATACCAGTCATTTAACTGAAACTATTAATTGAATCAAAGAGAGGAAAAGGACCGTGAAGAGACATTTATGTCAGGTCAATTCTTCCAGATTGTAGGTTTAAAATATTAATTCAACAATCAATTTTTTTCACAAGGAAATTGAAATGCTTGACAATTCAGTTCCTTTAGGCCCTGTTTGAAGTCTTGTGTGGTCTGACTTTGTGTGGCCATTCATCAATAAGATGATTCATCAGTGGTTTTAGCTTCCAGCACACCAGAAGCGTTTCACTTGGGCATTGCTAGGAGTTACTCATAAAGCTGGCTTCTCTACTCTGTAAAGGAAAGGAAACCGAGAATAGAACCTTTATTTTATTATGTAGCTATAATTTTTTACATACTGGTGGCTTTAAAATTTTCATTTAGAAGAATAAGTTGTATCTAGTGGGTCTCAGTCAGGGTTCAGTTTATATAGGGAGTTAGCAAAAGAAAGAGATGAATCTTTCAGAAATCCAGAAAGTAGGTTGAAGGTAGTAGTGAGGACCTTTGACAAGCACTGATGAAACGAACTTCTCATCCTGAACCTCCCTGATGCTGTTTCCCCCACGTACTTTAATAATGCAAATCCATCGAGGGCTAGCTCTTAAAATTTTCCTTCCTTCTGAATAAGTTGTTGCATTACAAGTTTGATACCCACTGGTCCAATTAATAGATCTGTAAATAATTGCTTTTATTTATTTTTGGTTATCTGTGCGCTCAGGATGCATTTGTTTGATTTTTAATATAATTGAAGAAGATAATCCACTCATAGGTAGCTTTAAATTTACAGGGCATGGACACAATATAGAAAATTTAAATCTTCTACTAGGGCTTCAAGTTTAATTATATAATTGAATGCCTTTGTTAAATGATCAATAAGTAATCCATTTACAGTTCACTCTAGTCTATTTGACAAAGGAAAATTACATAATAGAGTTCCTTCTGGCTTGTGAATCCTCCTCTTAAAACATAAGCAGCCTTACTGACAGACACAACATAGGAATGCACAAACCCTCTTTGTGGAAACTACCATGGCAATTTCTAGCAAACAGAGACGTATTTGCTCTGTTGTATCTGGAAGGTACTAGCAATACGTGTCAGTCTGACCTCTTTCTCTAGTCTCCTACATAGTTGGGCTTGGAACAAATCCCCATCTGTGTTATGGCTGTAGTACTTCTAACAGTTTGGCTTATGAGGTACATTTTTTTTTTTCGGTACGTGGGCCTCTCACTGTTGTGGCCTCTCCCGTTGTGGAGCACAGACTCTGGACGCGCAGGCTCAATGGCCATGGCTCATGGGCCCAGCCGCTCCGTGGCATGTGGGATCTTCCCGAACCGGGGCACGAACCCGTGTCCCCTGCATCGGCAGGTGGACTCTCAACTACTGCGCCACCAGGGAAGCCCTTATGAGGTACATTTTTAAAGTGGGCTGCAGGCTTCCCTCCAGACAGACTTTTAGAGCATTAGAAGAATCCTAGAGCATCCCACACTTCTTCACAGTCCCTCACCAAGGGCCAGGTCCTTCAAAAGAGGTATGGCACAGGGCTCTCGTGAATGTCCGACAGAGGTTCCTCAGAGCCTGAGAGGACAGGGGCCTCAGGGATTGGTCAGACAACGGCACCATGGATCAAGTGTGCCTTAGTCAGAGGGTAATTACATCACACAAAGCAGCGAATGAGGAAAAGCTCAGAAAACAGCAATTTGCACAAATAACATGGAGATTTTTAAAATAGATTACCCAATCTGCTTTTGAGGATTGAATGGGAAAATGTGTTCATTAATATCCTGCGGGGTGTGTGTGTGTGTGTGTGTGTGTGTGTGTGTGTGTGCGTGCAGGTGCGTGGTTGTATGAATTTAGGTGTTATTAATATAGTATTGGAAATTTATTGTCCTCCAGGATAAACTGGTCACTCATCAGGAGATATTCAATGAATAGTTGATAGGTCAGAATCAAAGTTAGATCTAGTATTGTAGTAGATAAAGTTAGTAATAGTAGATAGTAAATAAAGTTATAGGATTGGATTAGATCACCAAATGAGAAAATATGGAGACCATCTAAAAAGAGTACCAAAAAAAATAAGGAAGAGTACCTATGAGGATTGCAAGAGGCTTCATGTAGGAAGTGACATCTGAATTTAGACGTGAAATACTGATAATATATCAGTAGGCAGAGAGGTCAGAAAGGAAATTTCTGGCAAAATATTCAAATGTAGGTATATGTACTCAACGTTCAAGGAAGAGAAAACTGCAATTTGGAAAGTACACAGGTTGTACAGAGGCTGTATTCAAACATACTGGTGTAAAGTTAGGTTGAGGGGAAATGCCGTACTTGCCCTATTAAGGTAGAGATACTTTAAAGATTTGTTCATGCTATGACCAGTTAATATAAAAAATAGAGATGATAAGGGGAAGAGAGGAGAACAGAGGAAATAGAGAAAAAGGTAATAATATGAAATAAAAACTGGATAGTAATAGGGAGAGAAAGACTCTAGAGGAATAGAGAAAACTAAACAATGAGACAGACGAGGCTGAGATAAAGGAGAGCCTCTGGGAATTTAAGATTAGCATTCCAGGCCCTGCCCTGGTGCTGTGCTGGATGTGAGGTCCTTGGCCATGTAAAGGATCTATTAATGACTGGTTAGGCATGGCTGTCGGACGGCTCTCCTCTTCAACTCGAGTCTCTCCTCTGCCTGATATAACCACGTAAACACCACAGCCTCTAGGAGAGTCATTCTTGTCTGCCCTGAAGCAGAGGTGACCATGGCAGAAAAAACAAGTCTGAAGGTCAAGTCTGGCTCCTCAATCACAGGTTCCTCATCAAATACTAAACAGACTCAAAAGTTAGCAGTTTTGGGGCTTCTCTGGTGGCGCAGTGGTTGAGAGTCCGCCTGCCGATGCAGGGGACGCGGGTTCGTGCCCAGGTCTGGGAGGATCCCACATGCCGCGGGGCGGCTGGGCCCGTGAGCCATGGCCGCTGAGCCTGCGCGTCCGGAGCCTGTGCTTCGCAATGGGAGAGGCCACAACTGTGAGAGGCCCGCGTACCACACAGACACAAAAAGTTAGCAGTTTTACCCAAATGACAGTCTGTCCTTCCGTGTAGGAAAGAAATCTCAGCCTCCAAAAGATGAAAAGAAAATTCCTTTTGCAGGATGTATACCCTGGCTAGTCAAGGATAATAACTATTGCCTATACTTTACTCTATGGCACACAAAGAGAAAATTCAGCAGATTACACATGGGTATTTTTGCCTTCTCACCAGGAGAGTCTCCATTTCTGGACCTCAAGTGAAAGTGCTGCCACATCCCTTGTTGTTGTTGCTGTTATTCCCATACACTGTGCTGAACCATGGGAAGCACTGTGTTCTGACCAGCCCCAGACCACGTGGTCTGCAGTCTGGGCAGTGTAGGGTCCGCTAGACCCAGTAATGTCATCCCCCTGTAGTTGGTGCAACTGGAGATGGGGCTGTTATCTGTGAACTTGTGTCATCCCAAGATTTAATTCACCTGATTCATTTCTGTGCTGTGTTTTCCAAACTTCTCTTTGCAGGTTATTGAGACTCAGAAAAGCAGACTTTTGCTTAACTGATTACACTGAATAATAACTCTAGTCTAGTTTGCTTTCACATAGTTAACCTTATCACATTTCACACCAATTACAAATGGCTACTCACAATTGCAGCATTCTGCCCACCCCTAAACTACAGGACAGTTTCACACTTCTCCTGATAAGTTATTTCTCTAACAGGCCAAAATACAACGTTCCAAGGGCCTTAAGACTGTGGATTGCCCTGTCTTTTTGAACTAGGAGGGAGTGAGTGGGGCTAGAGAGAATTTTCTGAGTGTTTTCTAAGTACCAGGCAATGAACTAGGCTCAGTACATATTTTATCTCATTGAATCCTCACAGCTCTGCAAAGGATATATCATTATATTTATTTTATGATATAATGGATCCTTTATAGGTTGATTAACTTGCCAAAGATTTTACAGCTAGAAAGAATATGCTCATCAGTAAAGATCAGAAATGTTTATGATGTTATCTCACGATTCTGAATCTAGAAGCAAGGCTAGAGTTGAACAACCCCGCAAAACAGGGACACCCAAACCCAGGATACCTTCTTGTGTGTGTGTGTGCGTGTGTGTTCTTATTCTTTGGGATTCTTGTGCTGCAAACCCACAAGTTTTCTTAATATATACAAGTCTCTTTAGTCACTTGGGGAAGAAATTTCTTTAGCAAGTAATCCAATATTTCAGAAAGCTTATTTGGGTCTATTTGCCATAAGCCAATTTGTGTTTTTCAGGAGTCCTGACCTTTGTGAGTAATTATTATTGAATTTGAATGTGTTAAACTTCTTACTGTGTATTCCCATTTTTAACTATCTGTGTGGTGCATATATTCCGTGAAGGTCAGATTTCTGTGTGGTCCATATATTCCCTGATGGTCAGATTTTGGACTTTCATATGGCAGCTATCCCTCACAGACCCTTCCAAAAAACAAACATAGAAACAAACAAATAAATCTTACATTTTACTGCACTAAGTTCTCAGCGGGCTTTCCCACCTATTTTCTCATCAGCTCCCCACAAATTCTTGAGAGATAAATATGAGCTTCCAATCAAATGACAAAGACCTTTTAACCTGCGGTTGAAGAATAATTAGCGTGCCACTTATGCAGAATGAACTTGGCACAGAGTTCCAAATACAACACATTTTAAGGGGAAAAAAACCCCACTGATTTCTAATTTCTGAGCGTTCCCAAACTCTCAATTACTGAGTTCATCAGAAGCCCCAAACTGCCCAGCCCTGAAACCATGGCCTTGGGCATGAGGGAAGCTGGGTTGTTGTTGATAACTGGACATGTGTTTTTTCCACATGCTTTTCTCAAATCACAACCTGACATGGCTTGCTTTTCAAAATCATTATTGGCCTTCCTCAAACCCAAAGCACTCACCCTCCAGTGCGTAGCTTTTTAGCAGTGGAAATAATAGTGCTAGTAATACTTTATTCACTCCAATAATCCCAGTGATTTTTCCATACATCACCTCAATTACTCAATTGTCTGCTTGTTAATCAGACTAGCTTCTCTCCAAGTGTGGCCTGGGGGTAGCTGTGGGTCCCTGAAATTCTGTAGAAGATCCTTGCAGTCAAAACTATTTTCTTAATAATAATAAGGCATTATTTGTCTTTTCAAATTCTCATTTTCTGAAGAGTGTACAGTGGAGTTTTCTAGAGGCTGCTATAACACCAATAGCAAAACAGATTGAATACAGAAGCAGATATAAGAACCTAGTGGTCTTCTATTAAGGAAGACATTGAAGAGATTTTGAAAAATGTAAAATCTATTTTTGTTTTGGAACATATAGTTTCTTAATATGTTATTTATGTTAACATGGGATAGGTTTATTATTGTTATTTTAATAAATTATTAAACATTTTAGAATTTCTTCAGCTTTAATTTCTAATATGGTAACTATATAATTCATATAAACAAAAGCTCTTTTTAAGAGTGCAAAGTGGTCCTGAGACCAGAGAGTTTGAGAACCACTGATCTTAGACCAAGGTAAATAAGTTATTGTCAAGGAAGAAGCCAAAAACCTGATATGAGTCTGATTAACTTTTTTTAGAAATCTTACTGGATGAAGCAGCCAGAACAATGCTATCTGGAAAAACTACTCCTGTCTTCACTGCCACCTTCCAAATACTTCCTCCTGAGTGTAAGCTGCTTTTGCACACTCTTTCCTAAACCCCATCCTTGTAAATATATACATTCGCTCTGATTCCTCACTGTTGGAAGAAAGTAATTTCTTTTTACACACACACACACACACACACACACACACACACACACACACCCTTATAAACATAATTCTCTACTTTCCTCTTGTAACTTTTCTCACCACTCAGCTTTGTAGGTCAAGGGTTCACTGTTAGGACTTGATTTGCACCCATTCCTTATACCACTGAAGAAAATAAGGCAAGATTCAGGGGAAAAAAAAAACACTATTGAACAGTGTGTAGAGGAAGGGATTTGGAACACCACAAAGTCCTTTTATTTTTGCCATTTGCACCAGACACTATGAGTTCACACCAACTGTGGACTTGCAGAAGGGCTGATTTTCTTTCTCTGTGACCCAGCAGTAATGGCCTGCTCGCCTCTCTTACCCTCTTTCTCAGAACCTGGGAGAGAACAATGCAGCATTCTGGAGGTGTCAGGTAGCAGCTAGAGCTTGCCAACATGCTTGACACCTGAGTCCTCTAGTGATGGATACAGTAACTCCTCCTTTGGAGGTGGCCAACTCACTGGTGCCTGGAGACATATGGTGACTTCTTCCCTGCCAAAGAAACCAAGCCCCTGTGCCAGGGACTTAGCCAACCTTCCCAGGGGACGATAAGTGAGCACCCCCCGGCATTGTTGTTTGTTCGGAGTCCAGCAGCCCTCTCTGGGCCCCCGGGTATCACCGTGTCAGGCACACAGAAAAGGAGAGAATTCGATCGATTGATAGGAGAGACATGATAGAGAGGGCAGCATCCTTCTCTGATCTCTCTGCTGATAGGAGAAGCAACACAGTGGCGCCCACGTTCTGCTCCAGCAAGTCAGTCCCGTAGGCCAGCTCAGGAAAGGGGGCGCAAAGCAAAGGGCCTCCTGCTCTCGGGGGTTAAGTGACTTCAAGTTTCATCACTCCGTGCCATAGCGAGAGATTTATGCCAGCCTGGGTCGTTTTTCCCTGGAGTTCCTGAGGACGCTTGGGATCCCTTCCTTTTTTTTTTTCTTCTTTCTTTTAAATTTTCTTATTTGTTTCATCAAGAAAAATTAAAAATCTGCATATGGTTTTTAAAAAATCAAACAAGTACAGAAAGTTATAAAATGATTGTAAGTATCCCATATTCCAGTACCCAACTTTTTTTTTCTACCCCTGGTGGCTACAACTAATAATTTTTTGTATCTAGGAAGTAACAGTGTGTGTGTGTGTGTGTGTGTGTGTGTGTGTGTGTCCCCACAGCACAGTGATTAACAGTCCACAGTGCAGGATTTAGACTTGCACTGCCTGGTTTTGAATACTGGCTCCATCATTTGCTAAGACCCTGGGTAATTTACCTTGGCATTCTGACTCACAGATGGCCTACCTTTTAGAGTTGTTTAAGCGTGTAAAGGGCTTAAAATAGTACCTGGCACACAGTCATAATTAAATAAGTGCTGGGCATTAATACTTTTTATTATTAATATAATTAATATAATTATGATTTACATATAACTCCTTTTAAAAACTTGACACATACTAAACATTGATACTTTTAACTTTGCTTTATTTTTTCATCAAAATGAAATAGCTACAAGATATTTCCATGTAAGCACAGATCTACTTTATTCTCTTGAAATAGCCTTTTATTGTATGCATATACACTTCAGAAATTTAATTAGACTTCTATTAACTGGCATTTGGGCGTTTCCAGTTTTTTTCTATTATAGACAATGTTTGGAAAATTATTAACATATCTCAGTGGTAAATTTCTAGCAGTGGAATGATATGGTCAAAGAATAAATGTATTTTTTAAATTACTTTTTCATTTTTAGCATTTGAAATTTTAATCTATTTGGAATTCACTTTTAGTAAGCTGTGAGGTAGGGATTCAGTCTTGTTTTCTTCCAGATTGATGACCAATCATGCAAATTTTATTAAATAAAACATCCTTTCCTCACTGAATTGAAAGCTTATTTGTTATATATTCTGGATCTTTTTTGAAAATTATATGTTTCAGATGTATAGCATTATAACTTGACATCCGTATACACTACAAAGGATCATCGTCACAAACCTAGTTACCATCCGTCACCACACAGTTCACCTCCTTCACCCATTTCACCCACACCCCATCCTCTTCCCCTCACTAATATGATTTCTGTATCTATGAGTTTGTTTTGTTTGTTTGTTTTGTTTTTTAGATTTCACATAAGAGTGAAATCATATAGTATTTGTCTTTTCCCTTCTGACTTACTTCACTTAACATGATACCTTCAAGGTCCATCCATGTTGTTGCAAAAGGCATGATTTCGTTCTTTTTTATGGCTGAGCTGTATTCCATTATTGTATATATACCACATCTCCTTTATCCATTCATCCATCAGTGGACACTTGGGTTGTTTCCATATCTTAGCTATTGTAAGTAATGCTGCAGTGAACATGGGGGTGCACGTATCTTTTTGAATCAGTGTGTTGTGTTCTTCAGATAAATATGAAGAAGTAAAATAGCTGGGTCATACGGTAGTTTTATTCTTAATTTTTTGAGGACTCTCCATACTGTTTTCCATAGTGGCTTCACCAATTTACAATCCCACCAACAGGGTATGAGTGTTCCCTTTTATCCACATGCTTTTCAACGTTTGTTATTTCTTGTCTTTTCAATAATAGCCATTCTAACAGGTGTGAGATGATATCTCACTGTGGTTCTGATTCGCATTTCCCTAATAATTAGTGATGTTGAATATCCGGGTCTGTTTTTAATCTTTATTCTATTTCAATGATCTGTCTTGTTATTCTTATATACCATTTTCATTAGATGGTAAATACATTTAAAAAGGTTATAAGTTATGCCAATGTGGCTTATGGAAATGCTGAATCAATGCACAACTCCCATTTTCCCACACATGCCCAACTCTGGATATTATCAATCAATTTTTAATTATTTTTGTGAATCTGCTAGTTGGAAAATAGTATTTTTTATTTGAATAATTCAAAAGTAGTATGAACTACTTTTTTTTACAAATTTTTACATTTTTATTTGTATCTTGGTTTCTATCAGGTTGTTAGTATTCTTCATATTTATTTTTAAATGTTCTTTCTATTTCAGTAAATTAGCTTTTAGTCAACAATGTGTTTTAGTATTTTAAAAATTTATCTTTTAATTTCACTTTTTATATTTTTATTATACATTAGTATTTTATATAATGTTTAGTATTTTCCTTGATAGGGTCATGATTGGGATTTCTGCTTATAAAGATTGTTTGCACTCCTTTACACACACACATTATAGATGTATATATCTCTCACAAATTGTCTTCTAGATCTTTTGTGAATTTATTTTTGTGTGTACCAATTTTTAAGGAACTGAAATTTCTTTTGGTATAAGACCTCACAGGTCGTCTTCACAAGCATTTTGTTTGTGTTTGAAATGTCCAGCCTGTTCTTAACATTGTTTGTTGACTATTTTGTCTTCTTAATACTGAGTTGGAATTCCAGAATTATCAAATACTGAAATCCACATGTTTACATGATCTCCAGTATCAAAGTGAATTCATTATGAGAGCTCCACATATGATTAATATCTGGCTTGATGGATATTACCTTCTTTCTGTTTTTCTGCATAATTTTGGTAACTACTCTTGCACATTGGATTTTTCCAGATGCAGTTTAATATCATTTTCTTAATTTCCCTAGCAGAAAAAAAAAATAAACAGGTATCAAACTGTGAGTCATTTAAACAAATCAAATTGTATAGGCTGGGTACTAAGATTATTAAAGTGTGTGATCCCTATAAAATATAGTCTGAGCATGTCTCTTCTCTACTCACAACCCTTCTAGGGCCCCAGTCTCACTCAGGCTGCAAGCCAGAGTTGTACTTGGCCAAGGGACCCGATGTGGTTCACTCCTGGCTGTCTCTCTCAACCCATCTCTGGTTACTTTCTCTCTTACTCCACACCAACCATTTGGGCCTGCTTGCTGTATGTAAACACCTGAATCCTCTCTCACTTCAAGGACTTTGCACATGACTTGCATCCTTGCTTCCTTTGGTCACAGCTTTAGATGCCACTGGTCAGTGAGGCCTTCCCTGACCATCCGGCCATGCTGTTTGAAAGAACACACTTTTAGGCAAATCTTCAGCACTCTATCTCCTCCCGCTGCTTTACATCTCTTCACAGCACTCATCCGCATCACTTATGGTATACTGTCTGTCTCCGCTTGCTATATCCCCCTCCATGAGGTCAGGGACTTTTGTCTGTTTTGTTCACTGCTGTCTCTCCTAGGCCTAGAACAGTGCTTGATGTATACCAGATCCTCAATAAATACTTTTTGAGCGAGTGAATGAATAAATGAATGAATCTTTTCAAAATTCAGTGTCCCTATTCAAGACATGAGGTGGTTTAACACTTGAGTTTTCTTTCAAGTCCTGTACTTACATAAAAATATATAATTCCTATTTTTCTATTGTACAGGAAACATTTTTTCCAATCTATTTTTAAGTGGGTATCATTTGCACCCAGAAAGGCTATTGATTTTTTTGAGTTTTAATTTTGTAAATAGCTCCTTATTAAATGATATCATTCTAATCATTTTTCAATTCATTCTCTTGAGTTTTCTAGGTATCAATAGTATATTATGCAAATAATGATAATTTTTGCATCTGCACTCCAATTATTATACCTGATTTATATGTGTTCCTTAATTGCCTTAGCTACTATTTACAGAAAATGTTAAATATAGTAGTTACAGAGGGCATCCCTGTCTTGATTCTTAATAAGAATGCTTCTAGGTATTTCATCTTTAACATGGTGGTGGCTTTTTGTTGCAGGTATTTATACATATACATATAAAATACCCACATACATATACACACAGAGAATGTCACAGGAGTATCCATTGAGTTCTGTCAGTGCTCCTTTTTTTTAATTAGCAATTAATGTTGAATTTATTAAATTATATTTTGATATATTTGAAATAATTATGTTTTTACCTTTTAATCTATTTATATAATGAATTTTATGATTCATTCTTGAGGAAAAGCTATTCGATTATGCTGTATTTTTCTTTCAAGGTGGTGTTGAATTTTATTTGCTAATGTTTTAAGATCCTTGAATTCATATTTATAAATGAAATTGATCCCTAGAGTATATTTTCTCTACCATTTATTGGGTTTTTGATTTCAAATATATCACTTATCTTTATATTAGTTATTGCTTTCTAAAATTGTTTTAATCCCATTTTTTTCTGCATTCTTTCATTGATATAAAGCCTTTTTCCTTATTTACTAATTTTCAATGGTGTCCATTTGGTTCTTGATATTTCTGATTTATTTAGTGATTCTGTAATTGCTTTTTTTTTTTTTTGATCCTGTATTTGTTTCCTTAGCTTTGAAATTGTATTCTGTTGTTTTAATGTTTTGTTCTTGATGTCTTTCTTTTTTAAAACTTTTTGTTCTGTTTAAGTTCCAAAAAGAAAAACACTCATTGCAGGGAATTTCCAGCCAGTTTCTGGCTGGTATCATCTTACAGAATGCAAGCATTACCTGTCTTAGGCCTACTTTTCCTTTCCTCCATACTTATCTCAGCAGAATTTTTGCGTAGTTACCATCAGTGGTGTGTGAAGCTGATTCACAAGTGTCAAATCTTCACATCTCTTCCCAGCTTCACATTCAGTGATGTCACTTTGGCAGGTTGAATTGGCTCTGGTGGGAGTATTTACCCCATGGCAATTGGCAAATGTTACATATTGGGTTTTTTTTCCCCCCAGAAAGCCTATTGTTAAAACATTTACCAGCATGATCCTAGTTACCATAATATAGACATTAATACCATGTAATCAGTTACCATAGTATTTCTTTTCACCTCATTTATTACGAGCAAGGTGTAACGTCTATTAGATCTTTGTTCTGATAACATGCAGATGAATTCTCCTGGACATTGTCACCTTTTCTTGATTTTGTCCTTAGAGCTTCAGTTTGGAGTCAGGATAGTGTGTGTTTTCTTGAACTTTACTTCTCTTCCCCAAGAGTTCGGAGGGAGGAAGAGAAGGCGGCGCTTTTCTCCCTCAATAAGCCACTGTGCCTGGAAGCCTGATCTTTGCTACGCCTCCACCAGCTTGGTTAAGGGGGTGTGCGATAGGGTTCACTTCCCCTGGCCTGGGGCCTCTCCTCATCTCCCTCCCAGTACAGAAATCCCTTCTTCCACACCCCTTCAAGGTGGATCCTTAGAGAGGTATGTAATCTGCTCTCAATGTTCCCCTCCTCCACTTTACCCACAGATCTCCAGCAGCTTTCCCCTCCCCTTCCCAGCAGACTGAGGGGTCTTGCCCAGCTTTTTGCTTTTTGACCTCAGGTGAGATTTTGGAGTGTTAAAGAGGGTCTTCTAATTTTTCAGAGCTTTCCTCTTTCTCCCCATCTCCTGCCTAAATACCTACACAATCCCTCTTGTCTAAGTCTCTCTTGGTTGGGCGATATTCATGAAGTTTTATTCTGGGTTTTTTCAGATCTTTTCCCAAGACTAACTCTGAGGATCATGACTGAGAAGCACATCAGTTTCCAAAACTGCTTATCTGTTTTTCTCTTTCCTCATTCATAACTTTGCAAAGATTATGATCTAAAGTTGTGCCTTTTTTTTTTTCTGTAAGGTTTTGTGTATGTTTGATGCTGTATACTCACTTTGAGTTCATTTTGTTACATTTTAGTAAATAGATATTATATGATCTTTTTGCTCTTTACCATGTTTCCTGCCTGAAATCTCCTCCTTCTGGCCCCATTTTTTGATTATACTTGTCAAAGAAAAATAAGATATGATATTAATAATGTTATTGAGTGTGTCATATAGAAATGGATGAGCATTTTTCTTACCATTCTCCATTTACTCAAATAGGGCTGATTCAAGTTCAAGAAAAAATGTGGCTTCCGGTTAAATGCATATTGACTGGTTTTAATTCATAAAAGCCTTTCAAGTGACTATGAAATTCAGATTGGATTGGAATTGTTCTGTGGGGAAAACAATAGTTCATTAACTGTGTATGATATTAGGAATTACATTTAGTTATTTTAGACAACACGAAAAGCTACCAATCTAGTATCTACTATCCTACCTTGAAATGCACATATTTAGATCAAGTGATTTTTATGTCAAAAGTACAATTATGTATTTACAAGATACAGGTAAACACTTGCGACAGTTCTGCGCATTCCATTTCTCTTGACCAAGTTTGCAAGTTCTGTAAGGATCAGAAAACCTAAAGATGCTAGTTTCTATTGCTATCAAGGCAGGCAAGACCTGTAAGCATTGCCCTAAATAATCTTTGGTACCTAGTGAAATTGGGCAGTTCAAACAAATTCTGCAACAACAGAAATTTTGTACTGAACTCTCTGTCTTATACTGGAAGAGAATAAAATGATAAGCAGAGGGATTTGAAATTAGTCCACCGACACTGAGAAGTTTGATCAACATGTGCTGGGACCTACTTTCGATCATGCTCTACATATCTTGTATCATTTAATTATCATGACAACTCTGAGGTGCAGGTGTTAGGATCCGCATTTGACAAGTATGGAAATGGAGGCCCAGAGAAGTGGTGGAACTTACTGTAGATCACAGGGCTAATAAGGGGTGTTGGCAGACTTTTGGTTTAAGTCTGAACCCTTTTGGTTGTTCTATAATGCTTCCCCAAGCCGTCAAGAACATTCCATCCTTGGAAACTGCAGTTACTCTCAGGAATGAATTACTGGGGCTTCCCTGGTGGCGCAGTGGTTGAGAGTCCGCCTGCCGATGCAGGGGACACGGGTTCGTGCCCTGGTCCGGGAAGATCCCACATGCCGCGGAGCGGCTGGGCCCGTGAGCCGTGGCTGCTGGGCCTGCGCGTCCGGAGCCTGTGCTCCACAACGGGAGAGGCCACAACAGTGAGAGGCCCATGTACAGCAAAAAAAAAAAAAAAAAAAAAAAAAGGAATGAATTACTTAGTTCTTGTCTCTGTGGCCACAGAGAGTCAGACCTACGGCCACTGTAGTTGGTAGGACTTGTTATTTAGACGCTGTCTGGAGGCTATGAGGGAGATAAAAAGTAGTCAGCAAGAGTTAATGTTTATGACAAGGGACAAGGACAATTGACCTTATAACCTTGTTTTCCTTGACTCACTGAATCTTTACAAAGGCAGCCAAACTAACGAAAACAGAAACTTTGTACATTTTGTCAATGTCTGAAGCATGCATACTTCTCCGTCATGCAGGTAATGTCATGAAAGTTCACACAAGAATCATATATGACTATTTAGGTCAAGTGCCAGACTTAAGAAGTGGGTGTAAAAAGGAAAGAAAGAAAATAAACCCTTCATTGTATTATTTTACCTCTATACTACTCTCCATTCGATATAGCTGATTTTGTTCATAAAATTTACTGCTTTCAATATATGAATTATTCAGATGTTAGTCAAATTAAGTTAATTTTGGTCTATTGGTGCAAAAAAGAAAGTTGTGTCCATAACAAACATGTGCACCTACCATGTACTTTGGAACAAAGGACATGAGGTGAGAATGACATTTCACTGTTCTCCAGGATCACCTCTACATGTAAAAATACAGGAAAACTATCCTTCTGTTGTTTGAAGAGAATTGATTTTTATCTTGCCTCCTCTCTCTAAAAGGAAGATAATCAGCGTGTGACAAGGAGAAACAGAAATATCAGTATTCTCAGAGTGGGTTGCCATGAAAATTTGGCTTCCAATAACTTGATTAGAGAAACATGGAGGAAAAGCCAGATGTGGAGTCTTGAATACTTAATGGGGAATCCCACTGCTCCCTCCAATCACAGAGCAAGACTGAGCCAGATTTAAAGCCTGAGGGAGGGAGCCAGGGGGTCAAGACACAGGGAGGTCTGGCCCAAAGAGCCTGGAGGATGATGACAGGATGGAGGTAATATCTGCACAGAACAGATACACCCTAATACAGTCATCATACATTTAGCGTCTCTATTTAGGATGATCTCTTATTAAAACATTCAGGCTCTTCAGGGAAGCTCATAGACTCAGGAGAGCTATTGCTTTGTTCTAGACGGAAGTCTGAACTGTTACTTGAGGGTCATTGAGAATACATCACAAGGGTGTCATCTGTTCCAGTGTTTTCATAATTTTCCCCCTATGCAAGGTTGACTGGGATAAAATCTAGACATAAAGGTAATGACCACATAGAGAAGGGAACAAGTTAGCTATTACCTTGCTCATTGATTGGCTATAAACAACAGTATCAGTGATTTCTGGCCACAAAACATGCCTTCTGATCTAAATTTGTTTTCCCTAAAATGTCGGTTTATGAAAAATTCACCTCCAAGTTCATCTATGTAGATTTACAAGGACTTTGAGTGTTAAGATTGGTGTAAAATTTTGAAAACCATTAAAACGATGACAACTTTCTAGTTCCTGACAACTGGAACTTATTCAGCACAGGTGTATTTTGATGAGGATATTTACTTGTGATGAGTGCTAATTATAAAAGAATAAAATTCAATCTCATTTGTAATGGGTATTAAAATGTCATTAAGTGCAGGCATTTTCTCTCATTTCCTTCAGGTGAGAGGGAGAAAACTATTTTCCTTTAGGTATGTTAAAATTGTGGCCACTTGCCTTGATGCAGTTGCAATCTCATGGACCAGCTGCTGATCAGAAAGAGCATTTTTGGTGCCCAAAATGCCTGATTCTGATGGATTCCAAAGACACTATTACAACCTAAGATTCTGATCAAATGTGTACATGGTCAGGTTTTAAGAATATTGAATTCTGACAATCCACTAGCCTCAATGAAGTGGGCATTAGCCTGAGGAATATCAGACTCTTTCCAGTGAAAACATAATCAATCTCTTTGGTCACTGAAAGAGCAAATAACCAGAGGTTGATTTCCAAATTTCAACTTATTTGTAGACTGGCCTGAACTTCATTGGAATATTCTGTTGAGGCCAAAGACCAGGAGGAAATCTCCTGAAAACAAACAACAAACAAATACAGTCCTTGTAATGATAAGAAAATATACAAGAAGCATTTTTTTTTCAAGCCTAGAAATCACCATATAGAAAAGGTATGGTGATTTTAGAAGTAACCTTATTCAGATTCATGATGGTTTGAGATCCTTGGGTGATCCTTAGTATGTACAAAAATAACTAAACAAACAGGGAGGAAATACAACTTCAGGAGCTATTTGAAGCACCTTTATTTGAAGTTATTACTATTACAATTCAAGATGTCAAATGCCAAAAGACATAAATTCAACATAAAGTTCAGCTATCATGTAGTTGTCCCAAATGTTAAGAGAGATTGGCTTATCTGTAAATGAAGAAACCGTGAGGACTGTATAGCTTTTCTTGTTTTGTTTTGTTTTGTTTTTCTTTTAAAACATTACTGAGCTACATGCAGTATAGCTTTGGCTTGTGGGAGGGAAAGCCGATGTGATCCTTGTTCTGCCTCAAAATGCCTTTTGGATGACTTCCTAACTCCTTTACTCCTATACATTTGGCATTAATTGTGCTTAAGGTTTTGGATGAAGCAGGAACCCAGAGGGACATTAAGTTGTATCACTCAATAAAGCATTCTCTGTTCAGCCTGATGCATGGCCTTCTGGATCTTGGTGGGGTCACTGTTGGAATATCAGGGTCTGTCTGTCCTGGGATAGCAGGAGCCATAGGAGAGCCAAGATGGAGACCTTCAAGTACTGGGCCACATGGGCAAACTTGCAACTCTCTTGATTGGGAAAAAATAGCTGAAACTTGGCTATTGGAACAGCAGATCCAATTGGCCTGAGGAACAGCAGATCCCTGGTGCCTTCTTCGAAGTGCTTTCCACCTTTAATTTAGATATTTCAAGGGAAATTTAATCCATGTGTTTTGGATTCATTTGGACTTAACTCATAAATATGCTTCATCAAGTACTGCCAAGCTCTGTGTTCACCAGAATCAAGTAGTTTCATGGGACAATAGTGCAGAAGGAGGAAACTTGATATACAAGGGTCCATCACCCAAACAAGGAAAGGAAACCCTCTGATTCAAACCACTATCTATAAATAATCTTAGAGCAGTAATTTACCCTCCAACAGTGTCATGGTAAAATAAACCACTTATGACTGCATGGGGCACATACAAGTACACATACAATAGATATATGCCCTTTCCCAGAGAAATATCACAACACGTGGTCTTTCTCATCATCAGTTCCAGAAAAGTTAATGATTCTAAGAAGGAAATAGAGGGATCTACCTATTTTAGCAGCTTTTAAAGTCCTCGCAGACTCTTTTCTCTGTGTATCTCACTTTATGTCTCTTGCTTTCTGTCTCTGTCTCTGTCATTACATAAGACTGGGGCTCTGCCAGGCCACAGGCTAAAAGAACCCTTTTACCTTCCGTGTATTTCTATTTGGTCAGATAATTTTGACCAACTTTACTTTCCCCAATATAAAATGATATTATATCATTGAATATGCTTTCTTCCAAATGAAATCTCCCTTGCTCTGAGATGATTTTACAGCTTCCTAGGGGGCTGTGCCCTGCAGGCTAAGAATCCTTGTGTGGTCACTGCTCAGAATAATGCAGAGGAGAGTGGCTCAGTGAGAATAGTATCACAGTCCCTCCCCATTCGTTTTTTCCCCTAAATATTAAAATGTGATAAGATTCAAGATGACCAGCTTCTATGTACTTTTAAACAAAAACTGTATTTCGGAGCAATATGTGATTTTAATATTGTCTGTGCTATAACATCTCTGTTCAGAGTTTTCAAAAATAAAGAAAGGGAATTTACGGCCCATTTCCAAATCAGTTCAAATTTCTTGTGCCAATGGCACCTAATACCTCAAAGGATCCGAGGGCATCTAATAACCAAATGCACTTCAGGTAGTAGAGAAGCCTTTGGCAGGGTTGTTATCTTCACATTCTCATATTATAGAAAGTGAAAGGGGAGAGAATAGTGCAGGGTGATATGTCAGATGGGATTCCCAGATTCACGCACGCTGAATTCTCACTTTTCAGTGAGGATGGACAGTCGTGCCATGATGGACAAAGCCCCGCAGTGCAGAGTTAAGTTGGCCTGGGTTAATGTTCTCATAGGCCACATTCCCTGAGCATTTCTTACCTAAGACAGTGTAACAACAATTATGACGTCTGTTGGTTAGAAAGTTTGATGACATAGATGAATAATAATCAGATTGGGCAACTAGATATTAATGTAAAATATTATATAACTATCTTTTAAAATGCATAGCGTCTTAGGCCAAATGTCCAGAGATTTTTGCCTTGTACAACACTGCACATTTCCCCTTTCACAAGAAAGGACTATACATCTTTTTTTTTTTAGGATTTTTTTTTTTTATGTGAACCATTTTTTTGTGTGTGTGTGGTACGCAGGCCTCTCACTGTTGTGGCCTCTCCCGTTGCGGAGCACAGGCTCCAGACGCGCAGGCTCAGCGGCCATGGCTCACGGGCCTAGTCACTCCGCGGCATGTGGAATCCTCCCGGACCTGGGCACAAACACGTGTCCCCTGCATGGCAGGCGGACTCTTAACCACTGCGCCACCAGGGAGGCCCTATGTGAACCGTTTTTAAAGTCTTTATTGAATTTGTGTTTTTTTGTTTATTTTGAATTTTATTTTATTCGTTTTTTATACAGCACGTTCTTATTACTTATTCATTTTATACATATTAGTGTATATATGTCAGTCCCAGTCTCCCAATTCATCACACCACCACCTTCCCCCCTGCTTGGTGTCCATACGTTTGTTCTCTACATCTGTGTCCCTATTTCTGTCCTGCAGACCGGTTCATCTGTACCATTTTTCTACGTTCCACATATATGTGTTAATATAGGATATTTGTTCTCTTTCTGACTTACTTCACTCTGTATGACAGTCTCTAGGTCCATCCACGTCTCTACAAATGACCTAATTTCATTCCTTTTTATGGCTGAGTAATATTCCATTGTATATATGTACCACATATATTTGAATCTGTTACAATATTGCTTCTGTTTTATGTTTTGGTTTTTTATCTGTGAGGCATGTGAGATCTTAGCTCCCTGACCAGGGATCGAACCTGCACCCACTGCGTTGGAAGGCAAAGTATTTACCACTGGACCGCCAGGGAAGTCCCAGGACTATGCATCTTTTATTTTCAAGCTAGAGCAAGAAAACAGGTTCAAAACAACACAGAATTGGGCTTCCCTGGTGGCGCAGTGGTTGAGAGTCCACCTGCCGATGCAGGGGACACGGGTTCGTGCCCCGGCCCGGGAAGATCCCACATGCCGCGGAGCGGCTGGGCCCCTGAGCCATGGCCGCTGGGCCTGCGCGTCCGGAGCCTGTGCTCCGCAACGGGAGAGGCCACAACAGTGAGAGGCCCCGCGTACTGCTAAAAAACAAAACACAAAAAAAACCACAGAATCAACTCACATTGTTCTTGTCCTCAGGCAGAGCGTGTATCAGATGAGGCTCATTTTCCTCCCCTGTGCACTTTTACAGTCAGAAACTCTGGTAGAGAATCTTCGAGGGGCCCGCATGGAAACGGTGCTTTGCCTACAACCCTAAATCCTTCCTGGTGGGTGTGGTGATTTGCTGAGGTATAACAAGCTCTCAAGAAAAGGAAAGCAGAGGCAAAAGATGAAAGGGAGAAGAGAAACCAAGTAGGTAAAGAATGTTGACTGGTTTCCTAGCTGGTGAGAGCCACCAAATCCCTTTCCTGGTTCCAATGCAAGACAAACAGATTCTCAAGGAAGGAATTGTACTTAGCAGCGGACTGAGGCAGCCTTAGCCTGCACAGCCAAACCCCGCTCAGAACCGTGGCCAACTTACCCGGGTTCCTTCACCAGCCCTGTCTACCTCCTTCTCCACCCACAGCCTCCAGGCATTAAACTGCTTCTGAGCAGCTGAGCTCCGCCCTACCCCGAGCCACACAAAGCCGCCATCTGCACATCGCCATGTCACCAGTAAACCCTTCACAGTGCAGCGGTGGCATCACGGTTGGCGGTCACACTCCGGTGTCTTTCAAAGGGCAGTTTCAGCTTCTAAAATGGAATTTTCTAATTTTTGCAACACATCTGTGAGGTAGGGAGATCCAAGGTATTTCCCTCTAATTGAATTTTTCACGTGTTAAAGGTGATTAGAAGTGGTTTCCATTCAACCTTGTGTGGGTTTCCCTTTTTAATACTCAGAAGTGCCCCAAATATATTATGATTGAATGAGGTGGGATGTCTCCCCTCAGCCGAGGTGGATTTCCCTGGAGAGAGGCTCCTGTTAAGGCCAAGTGCCATTCTAAACTGTGAGGCACTACATTTAGTGTCGGCTCTAGTTCCTTTTCGAGGATTACCAGAGGAGAGGGGCCTTTGTGGAGAATGCTGGGGGTGGAGAAGTAGTGGCAGAAGGAATAAGGTCTGGGGAGCTCTTAGGAGAAAACGGGGGAGCTGCAACCTACTAGCTCAACAAGGAAATAGCGCCATCAATCAAGAACCATGATGGGAAAGATTTTAGAAAACCTGGGAACCCGCACAACTTTGGTTTTATGCCCCTTGTGCTTGTATTGGGATCAGCCATTGAATCCTTGTCCTGCAGGAGACCCAGCACCAAGTGGGGAAGCTGGGGAGACCACGCCACAGCCCACAGCCCTATGTTGAGCCACAGCTCGCCGAGGTTCTCCTCAAAGCGGACAATATCCCAGTTCATCACTGGGATTGACATATATACACTAATATGTATAAAATGGATAACTAATAAGAACCTGCTGTATAAAAAAAAATTAAATTAAATTTTTTTTTTTTTAAAAAGTGGACAATTTCTAAGAGGAATGCCAAGTGAGCCCTGAGCCAGAGAAGCAACTCAGGCTAAAAGCAGACTGAGCTGTGGGGTTCTAGGACCCTCAGTTTTATAGTGTGACTGGTGTAGAGTCGCCATCACACGGAAAGGAGGTAAAAGCCCAGTGGGTTGTGGAGCGTGGAGAAACAACACCCTTCTTGGTCAGAAGAAAACCAGTCATTTCAGCTCTTCAGTCCTGGGAGGTTTCAAGCTATTAAAGCAGACACTTGATGTGTATGTCCATCTGGACCCCATCCTTTCTCTTTTGGTAATAGCACCTTTATTTTACCTGTGGAAACTCTCCCCCATTCTCAGCCCACCCCACTCTCCGTCTCAGTGTAGACAGGTACCCCAGCCTCAGTCAATTCATGGGCAACAGTGATTGGTAAAGGCTGGAGCATGCGAACGATTTGGGATCAGAGAGAGAATTGCTTAAGATTGTGTCAGCTGTTGGTAAAGAAAAGCTCTGTTCCCCTTGGACTTGTACCTGTGAGGCTGAAAGTCTGAAGTTTCAGGGACTAGGCAAGGTAAAACTGAATCCTCCTGACATCCTTTGGGTTCCTGAATCAACTCTGCTCCTGGACTTTCCAGTTAAGCAGTCAGAAATAGTTCCTTTTCTGTTTCAGCTGGGTTCAGTCTGGTTTTCCATCACTTGCACCTAGAGATCCTAATACAGAACAGCATCAAGTTAAAAAAAAAAAAAGAGCGGGGGGACTAGTACAAAAAGCATAAAATTAAAAAATGAGCAAGCAGATTAATTTAACTAGAGTGAGGGTCCATATAGGAGAGTAATGAGAAAACCATATGATCGTCTCAATAGATGCTGAAAATGCATTGGACAGACTCCAACACCATATGTGATTTTTTTAAACAAAAGACTTGAGAAATGGATGGCTACTTCCTTATCATAATCAGGAACATCTACTTTAAACATCATACTTAGTGATGAAACAGTAAAGGCATTCTAATTAAAATTAGCTACAAAACGAGGTAGATAGATAGAACAACAATTTATAGATTTGATATTTGCACAAATTCCTGAAATGATTATTTTTCTTCTTTTGTTCTTGGAACTTTACCAAATGGTTTTAAAGTTCATGGGGAAAAAAAGCAGATGAGAACAGCTAAGACTTACTCTAAAAGATATTAAAATATATTTTAGTACAACAACAATACAAATGGTATATTACGGTATAAAAATTGACTGTAAAATAAATCAGTGGGATTGTTCAATAAATTTGGTTTATGAAATTGATGATTTGGCCAGAAATGAAGTTAACTTTTATTTATTTAATATTTAGCTGAACTTGCAATAAGTACAAACTTTCTAAAATTAAAAGATAGAAAAATAGGAAAGACAAGAATGTACAGGAAGATATTGCACAGGAAATGATTAGTAAGTTACCTGGGCTATATACAACACATCCTAGGAAAACATAGATAAACATCAAACTGGAGAAAAGAATTACAACAAATATCTGAAGCTTAATATTCTTCATATATAAACTTTTTTTTTCCAATTCAATAAAGAAAATATGTATTTACTAACAGAATCCTAACTAAAGGAGATGAGATGATCATTCTCAGGGCAAAAGATAAATTGCAAATGATCAATACAGGAAACGGGAACTCCTGCAATCTGCTAAAGGGAAAGAAAACTGTTTAAACCTTCCTGGAAAGCAATTAGGTCATGAGTGTCAAGACGTTAAAGAGTTCAGACTTTTTGACCCAGTGACTCTGCTGTAGGATGCATCCTGAGAATACAGGCAGAGGTCTAAACACACCAGTAAGAACAGGATAGTTCAGGGTGGCTTTACGTAGAACAACAAAAATGGACCCAACTGAATAAATAATTTTAATACATCCATTTCAATTTTTTAAAAATCACAAAGATATTTTCTAACAATTTTTGCAAGTTATATAATTTGTAACATTATAAAGAATATTATTTATTAAATGTAGGTGATAGAATTGTAGGTTATTTTCATTACTATGAAAGTTTTTTTCAGATCCTACATATAAGTGAAATCATATGGTATTTGTTTTTCTCTGTCTTATTTACTTAGCATAATGCCCTTGAGGTCCATCCATGTTGCTGCAAATGGCATTATTTCATTCTTCTTTATGGCTGAGTAATATTCCATTGTATATATGTACCACATCTTCTTTATCCATTCATCTGTTGATGGGCACTTGGTTTTTTCCATATCTTGGCTATTGAAAATAATGCTGCCGTGAACATAGGGGTGCATATTTCTTTTCTAATTAGTGTTTTTGTTTTCTTTGGATAAAAACCCAGGAGTGGAATTGTTGTATCTTATGGTAGTTCTATTTTTAATTTTTTGAAGAATCTCCATACTGTTTTCCCTAGTGGCTGCACCAATTTACATTCCTACCAGCAGTACATGAGGCTTTCCTTTTCTCTATATCTTCACCAACACTTGATCCTCTGACTTCATTCATTTTATAGCTGAAAGTTTTTACCCTTTTACCAACCTCTCCTTATTTCCACCACCTCCCACCCCCAGCAACTACTTTTCTACTCTCTATTTCTATGTTTGACTTTTTTTGTCTTTGTTTTTAGAATTCACATATAAGTGATAGTGTGTAGCATTTGTCTTTCTCTGTCTGGCTTATTTCACTTAGCATAATGCCCTCAAGTTCTATCCATATTGCAAATGGCAGGATTTCCTTCTTTCTCATGGCTGAATAATATTCCATTTTATGTATACACACACACCCACTTCTTTATCCATTCACTAGGTTGTTTTCTATTGTAAATAATACTGCAGTGAACATGGGGGTGCAGATATCTCTTCAATATCCTGTTTTCACTTCCTTTGGGTATATACTCAGAAGTGAGATTGCTGGACCATATGATAGGTTCTATTTTTAATTTTTGGGGAACCTCCCTACTGTTTTCCCTAGTGGCTGCACCAATTCACATTCCCACCAACAGAGCACAGGTTTCTCTTTTCTCCATATCCTCACCCATGCTTATTCTCGCCTGTCTTTTTGATGATATCCGTCCAACAGGTGTGAGGGGATATCTCACTGTAGCTCTGATTTGTGTTTCCCTGATGATTGGTGATGCTGCACACCTTTTTACATACCTGTTGGCCTTTTGTATGTCTTCTTTGAAAAAAAATGCTACTCATTTCCTCTGCCCAGTTTTTAATTGGGTTTTTAGGGGGTTTTTTTCTTCTTCTTCTTTCTTTCTTTCTTTCTTTCTTTCTTTTTAACATCTTTATTGGGGTACAATTGCTTTACAATGGTGTGTTAGTTTCTGCTCTATAACAAAGTGAATCAGCTATACACATACATACGTTCCCATATGTCCTCCCTCTTGCGTCTCCCTCCCTCCCACTCTTCCTATCCCACCCCTCCAGGCTGTCACAAAGCACGGGGCTAATATCCCTGTGCCATGCGGCTGCTTCCCACTAGCTAGCTACCTTACTACGTTTGTTAGTGTGGTGGTACGTGGGCCTCTCACTGTTGTGGCCTCTCCTGTTGCAGAGCACAGGCTCCGGACGTGCAGGCTCAGCGGCCATGGCTTACTGGTCCAGTCGCTCTGCGGCATGTAGGCTCTTCCCGGACCGGGGCACGAACCCGTGTCCCCTGCATCGGCAGGCGGACTCTCAACCACTGCACCACCAGAGAAGCCCTTTAGGGGTTTTTATTTTCAATTGAGTTGTATGAATTCTTTATATATTTTGGATATCAACCGCTTATCAGATATGTAATTTGCAAATATCTTCTATTCAGTAGGTTACCTTTTCATTTTGCTGCTGGTTTTCTTTGCTGTGCAAACGAACAGACAAAACAGAAACAGACACCTAGATAGAGAACAAACTGGTGGTTGCCAGAGGGGAGGGGTGGTAGGGGGATGGACAAAATAGGTGAAGAGGATTAAGAGTTTTGTACAAACTCCCGGCTACAAAAGAAATAAGTCACAGGGATGTACTGTGCTCATAGGGAATATAGTTGATACAACTTTGTATGGTGACAGATAGTAACCGTTTTTATTGCAGTGATCATTTCATAATGTACAAAAATATCGAATCCCTATTCTGTACACCTGAAATCAATGTAATATTGTATGTTAATTATAACTCAACTAAAAATATTTTAGTTTTTGTTTTATTAAAGGAAGATCAGGAAGGAAAATAAAAGGCAAAACTGTAGTTAGTCATTTTAGATTGTCTCCTATTAATATAACAACCTGAAAGTGTCAGGAGTTTTTGTTTCCTTAATCAAATTGTACTTTGATTATACATAAATGTGTGAATTTTTTATGGCATGCATTTTTACTTTTCATAAATTGGATTTATTAACATACAGATAGTCGTACTTTTATATATTTTATTTAAAGTTAACCTCAAATTAAAAATGTCTTTTTTAGAGACATAATTTGAGATAGGATCACCAAGGTCAGTTGTGCATGAATTGTTTATGTGGATAATTTCTGTCACCTTAACTATAAAGGAGAGAGGGAAGGAATCACTCTTCTTCCAGAGGTCTCCTGATACCTGTGCTTAGACAACATCTATGGGGTAAAAGATTAAAGATTTAAACTTTGAAATTAAGTGTCTTTCTTAGGTGTTTAACTCTCTCATAATATGTGGTATCCTATTGGGTATTTATTCATTCTGTTAATCTGTAGGTGTATTAGCTAAGCAAATGCTTTAACCTTTCTAAGCCTCAGTTTCACCATCTGTAAAATGGGAATTATGTGACACTATCAATGTCTTAAAAGAGTGCCTGGTCACAGCAAGCACTGTGGACTCCAGCTCTGCTGACTCGCACTGGCATCCCTGGCCAATAGCAGTGCCACACGGCAGGTCACAGAAGTAGAGCAGCATGGTGCCAGCTCTGTGGCTGGGCCCATATCCCAGATCTTCTTCTGCCCAGGCTGTGTTTCATTTCAGAAGAACATGACCTGGACACGCTCAGGGCAGAGGCATCTGTCCAAGTGGCTCTGATGGTTGGCCCCATGGTTAGAAATGCATTCTTTTGTAGGCCTTGTAAATCATTTACTGATAGCAGTAGTAGGTAAGGAATTCCCACGCTTGTTGCGCAGGTATTGTCTGTCACTCAAACACAAGGCCAGTGTACGTGAAGACAATTCACACCCTGGTTGCCATTGTTGTTCATGCTTCATAATGGCCTAAAGTTTAGAATAATCTGAAGTTGAGAATGTGCTGTATTAACTGCTAGCAAACTACCTGCCCAAGCGTACAGGCATACTGCCTTGGGCCCTTTCCTGCATGTGGCCTGGGGCTGGGCTTTGGACTAGGGGGTTCTGATGGACAGAAGGAAGGACTTTATTGTTTTCTAAGTGATTCGATTTTTAAAGAAAGGTTTTGCTAACAATGCTACCTTATATTCCAGGAACAAGTGCCAGTATTAAGGTAATCTTTAGGCAGGTGCCATTGCCCATGGTGTGTTTACTTTCCTACAAGTCCCTTTTTTTTTTTTTTTTTTTTTTTTTTGCGGTATGTGGGCCTCTCACTGTTGTGGCCTCTCCCGTTGTGGAGCACAGGCTCTGGACGCGCAGGCTCAGCGGCCATGGCTCATGGGCCCAGCCGCTCCGCCCACGTGGGATCTTCCCAGACCGGGGCATGAACCCGCGTCCCCTGCATCGGCAGGCGGACTCCCAACCACTGCACCACCAGGAAAGCCCCAAGTCCCTTTTTAAGACCTCCAACTGAAGCACTGTTTTCAATAAGTTAGAGACTAAAACCACTTCCTCTGTTAAAATGCAAATACACATGGGGTGGGCAAAAGACATAGTATACCCTGTCTATTGTTCCTACCTTCCTGAGGACAGTTTCTGAGAGCAGGCTTACTGGGGCAAGTGGTGCTAGTCTCCGGACAAGAGGAAATGGTGAGGATGTAGCCCACCACTGGGGAGGGACATTGGGAGGGGGCTGAAGACCTTGCCCTTTATCTCCCATGGCTGGTCCAGGCCACACCTTGCAGCACAGGGCACAGGGGTGTAGCCCCCTCTGCATGCACCCCCTCTCGGGGGCTCCACCCCTTTCATCCCTGTCCCTCTGTGACCCATGGCAGGCCCTAGGGATGTTTGTATGTTCTTCCTCATGGTTGAAGACATTTTCTTATTTCCTTCATAAAACCGGACGCTTGCACATCTTGGTCCCTGCCTAAGCTAGAGTTAAGGAAGCAAAATAAAAGGTCCTCTTACCCTTTCATCACATCTGGGTCAGAGACAAAGTGGGGAAGAGTGTTGAGAGTGCCCAACATCAGCAAGTCCCAGTATTATAGTAATCTCACTTTCTGTTTTCTCTAAAATTTGTTTAATCTTTTCCAGATTTACCAGCATAGACGATCACCTCATGGCCTGACCTTCTCCTGCCACACTGGAGGCTGGGCAAGGGGAGTGACTTCCCAGAGAAGAGGCTGCCCTTTAGCCAACGTCCATTGCTGCTAAGTTGTCCAGGAAATGGCCATTACAGTAGGTGCTTTTTTGAACTTTCTCATGTCCCATCAGCACCTTGATACCAGCACAGTTGGGGGCTTTTAAATATACCCGGTGGATAGGTAACTTATTCCCTTTTTCAAACTCAGATACTCTTGGCTACTCACTGTAAACTAAATACTTCTCTCCTTGGAAACCTCAGAATAGTTCTGTGTGATATCAAACACCTATGCTGGGAAGAACAGGAACAAACAAAGCCATAAGGGACTGCCTTTGAAATGGAGCCTGGGAACCCGTCAGCCACACTGAGTATTTGTTTGCTTCCCTTGTTTCCCCAGAACTGTGCTCACCTGGAGGCAACAGCCTGTACTTTGTCGTTTGCTGGGATGAGGCGGGGCAAGGGAAGGGAGGCACTTTGGCTGGCTTGTCAAAGCATCCCCAACAGGAGACGGTTTAAAAAGTTCCTATCTTGAGTAACCCTCAACCTGCTGTTCCTTTCATTGGGGGACATGCCAAGGGCTGCGGCTGACTCAGCTTGGGCCCAATTCTGCTGTCATTACTTAAACCCAAAGCTCCTGGTTCCAGGGCTTTGGTGGGGAGTTTGCCCACACAGAGAGGGTAGGGACAGCACCCTGGCTAGGACTGGCTTTGCATTAGGTGCGTCTGAGGCTCTCGTTTTCCTCTGTGAGCTCTAATTTCTGGCATCAAAGGAATGAAGGAAGCAAGGAGTTCTCTTTTCCAGAAGCAACCCAGTTGAGGACACATAGGTTCCTATGTCACTCGAGCAGGAGGGTGGAGAGGGGGACATTGACTCTCCTCCCTTGATAATGGAACAAGAGGCAGAGTCTTTTGAACCTTTCAGGTGAGAACAGATGTAGTCCAGTACCTTTAGTTGGGAGCTACTTCTTATAAGGATGAGAAAGGAAGGGACTGTTTGGGGTTTTTTTTTTAATTTTAAAAATTTTTTAATTTTTTTATACTGAAGTATAGTTGATTTACAATGTTGTGTTAGTTTCAGGTGTACAGCAAAGTGAGTCAGTCATACATATACAGATACCTATTCTTTTTCAAATTCTTTTCCTGTATAGGTTTTTACAGCGTATTGAGTGGAGTTCCCTGGGCTATTACAGTAGGTCCTTGTTGGTTATCTATTATAAATATAGTAGTGTGTATCTGTTAATCCAAAACTCCTAATTTATCCCTTCCCCCCATCTTTCCCTTTTGGTAACTGTAAGCTTGTTTGAGAAGTCGGTGAGTCTGCTTCTGTTTTGTAAATAAGTTCATTTGTATCATTTTTTTAGATTCCACATATAAGTGATATCATATGATATCTGTCTTTCCCTTTCTGACATACTTCACTTAGTATGATAATCTCTAGGTCCATCCATGTTGCTGCAAATGGCATTTTCCCATTCTTTTGCATGGCTGAGTAATATTCCTCTGTATATTTGCCTACCAACAGATGAATGGATAAAGAAGATGTGGGAAGGGACCATTCTTTACCAGGGTTTGAAATGCCATGTAGGACAAAGCACAGACCTGGCTGCCTGTGATTTTCTCTACTCCAGGGCTCTGCCATCAGGGTGCTGTGTCGTCTCCCTATCTCTGCAGTCAAGTCATCAAGTTACTATGTAGCTTGGGTTCTAACTCCCCAAGGAATGATCTCGTTAGTCACTATCTAGTATAGAGTGTCCTGTTGACCAGAGCTTCTCCCTCATCTGCCAGTTGGCTGACCTCTATCTAGATGGCTGCCTTTGGCCCTGATGCCCATCCCTGGCCCACAGGTGAGACCAGCTAGTGAGACCACATGGTATGCTTCATTTATGCATGAGGGATTGCCATGGCTCATGGCCTTGGATGGGGGCCATAAGTGTGGCAAACAGTCGGTATCATATTTTGTCCAGTTCTGCAGAGGCAGTGTTGAGGTGGTGGTGGTGTGGGAAAGGGTGTTTGTTTGCTAAATACTCTAAATAATTTGAGGCACCAAAAGTTTGGCTTTGGTTCTCCTCTCATGGTCGCACGAAAGTAAGATGAGAAGCATTTTCCTAATTACTGGGAGGGACCCTTAGCAGCTTTGGCATATGGGGAATTTACCACAGAGCTAAGCTTTAGCACCCCAAGGATGTCGGTGCCTCATAGTGAATGTGGCCCATGTGAGGGATCAGAGGGAGTGAAAGAGGTGACACTGGATGAGCCAGAGCAGGAGAGGGCTAGGATACTGGGTGGTTGAAGCCTGAAGAGAATGGACTGTAAGAACATACGGAAACCCTACAATGACTCTAAGACTTGATTGTGCAGCCTTTTGGGAAAGGCTGGGGCCCTAAACCGGCAGGTGTAAGAGGAGCCACTAAAACATGCGCTATGATAAGGAAAAGGACAAGAAAAAGTCCAAAGAAAAGGAGTAGGGAAAGAAAGAAAAATGAACTAAGGGGTAAGAACTTCAGCTTTGTACTGTGTAGGAATCAGCAGGCATTCTGAGATTTCATTCACTCAGGAGTTTAGAAAGAGATCCAAAATAAAGCCCAACCCAAGAGCAATTACTGTCACTCTTAGAGCAGTGAAGAGACCCAAGAGGTCATGTATACATCATGCCAGGTGGGGAGCAGCGTGAGTGAAGTTATAAGGAAAGTGCCATAAAGTGAAGACTTGGGGCTAAAAATGGTGAGGGCTTTAGAGCTGGAATTGGCAGAGAACTCGTGTTGTAATCCTGTGTCTTGTGGAGCAAACCGACTTGCCAGCCCAGTTGAAATCATATTCCATTATATGAGCTGCTGGCCTGCAATTGTGCACTCTAGACATTGACGTCTTGACTATAATCGCCATGCCAACCCACCAGGCCACGTGTTTGCCTGTAAAAATACCTGCAAGTGTTCCTTAACTTGAGGTCTTACGACAATAAAAGAAGAGATTTGTTGAATTATATTTTAATATACTAGTCAATGCAATTAATATATACTATAAATCATTCAATGATTTTTTAAAAGTGGCTCTAGGGCTTCCCTGGTGGCGCAGTGGTTGAGAGTCCGCCGGCCGATACAGGGGACACGGGTTCATGCCCCGGTCCGGGAAGATCCCACATGCTGCGGAGCGGCTGGGCCCGTGAGCCATGGCTGCTGAGCCTGCGCGTCTGGAGCCTGTGCTCCGCAACGGGAGAGGCCCCAACAGTGAGAGGCCCGCGTACTGCAAAAAAAAAAAAAAAAAGTGGTAAAAGTGACTCTAGTAGAAATTTGCAGTTTTTCTTCACTTAGGAGCTGTTGGGAGCTCATACGCTGGGGGTGGTCTGCTCTCAAGCTCTGCTGACTTTCTTCCACCTAGGCGGTGCTCTTCTTAACAAGTAGATCTTTAATCAAGACTCCGTTTTATTGTGTCAGGGCTTTTCCTCGTAATTCCTGCTGACGAAGTTGCTCCAAGTTAACTTTCAGGACAGTCTTCATCAGGAATGGCTAATACATTTTCTTCCTGCCAATCCCATCTGGAAATATTGACAGTCTACTCTGCTTGGGGCCCCAGGGATTGGCATTCTCTCCATTTCCCCTCCAGCTCTTCCTCTTTCTGTGTGGTTCCAAATTAGCCCTGAGTTTCCTGCTTTGTATTCTCTGCCGCTGGTGGCCAAGGAAGGAGTTAAATTCTGCCCCTTGGGTTAGGTCAGAGCATCCCTGATACTAAACAGAAATACGAACTTGATGCCCCTTTTTGTGTAATGCTGGCAGGAATCCCCTCAATAACTGCAACTCGGGAATTGTTTATGTTGAGCCACTTTATACCTCCTTTAGTGAAGGTGTTAGTTATTTGAGCTTTAAAGAGGTTCAAGGTCTTCTACCACCACCCCCATCCCCCAATATTATACGTAGTTACTGAAATGTTCCATACATACCTCCCATTATGAGGACTACTGCTGCCTACGCCACCACTCCAACCATCGTCACCACAACTTTGCTACCTTATACTTGTATATTACTTCACAGTTTTCAAGGTGCTTTCACAATCTCTACCCTATTTGACCTGCACAACCTCCTATGACCTATTCATAGTACCTGTTACTACTCTTTTTCCAAGTGAAGATCCTGAAGGTTACATGTCCCAGGGTCACGACTTGGCCCAAGAGCACACGGCTAGTAAGTGGCAGAGCTGGAAAAGAACAGATGCTCAAGGCATTCACGGTGCTCAAAGTCCTTCCATAGTTTAACGTCTTCCCCATCATTTGCCCAGCTCCGGAGAGAGCTGCTCTCTGAGCGCTGGGAACATGAAGTTTGAAAAGGATCTGACGAACTAATCTACATATGCTAACATTCAATGCTGATAAGTTTCAACATGTCACCCCTCTCAAGGACATTGCATTTTAATGAGCTTCATTCGGTTATATAACGTGAAGGAATACTTTCCCAAATATAAAATTGCAGGCATAAGTGAGAAGTTAGCCGGGGACGTATTGGTGGAAAACGGGGACGTTCTGACATCCCTCAAATCACATCATGTCGAGGATCCCCATCTGACGAACTCCCTGTTCCTCACGAGGCTGCCCCACCTGGGAGGTGTGGATTTACGCACCTGCCAGGAGCTTGAATACAGGCCTCCAGCTTCCTTTCCAACCATGCATGGTAGGGTCTGTGTTTGCCTTGAACTCACTCCTCAAACACGCATTGGCTCTTCTCCTGCACTCTCCCCAGCGCAGTTTTGCTCCAGGGCTTGTCACACCCAGTGCTATCAGATCTCTGACCATGAGAAGAAGCAGCCCGGTGACCCAAACCTTGGCGCAGTGGCAAGCAGCAAGGGTTAACCGGTTTTGCACGAAGCAAGCCTGGCTCAACCCTGTGAATCTCTTTTTCACATTTGCTGCTTATTCATAACCCAAGCCCATCTGCTGCGCAAGTAACGATCAGCCGCTCCTGTTTCAGATGTCAACCGCCCCAGCTGTTTTTCTCTCTCTCTGTAAACATGAAGGGGGGGAAGCAATTACCACAATATTAATATTCTGGCTTGATTATCTCTATGCAATGAAATGAAGACTGATGAATTCCCCTTGGGGCCCACCGTCACTTCAGCCCCACACAGAGCACACCTATGCAGCGTAGCGCAGGCTATCGCCTCCCAGGAAGGCCCAGGTGAACCTCGGAGCTTCTGCCGTGACCCTGGCCACCTGGAAATGCCAAGGTGAACGTGGTGCATTCAGGGAAAATTGATGAGTCGCTTGGATCGTGCAGGGCTTTGAGAGTGAAGTCTACGTTGAAGTTAAGGAATGAGGCTTAAAGATACCCCATGTAGCTCGGGATGACTCTTAGATCTGTTTTGATAGAGATTCCCAGAGTCATAATTTCTTCCATCAGCATTCTTTGGTTTAAAGTAAATGTCAGACAAAAGCTATCATCAAGAACATGTTTCCCTCTCTGGTTTTTCACTGCCATCCCGAGGCAGCAGGAACTGGAATGATCTGACTCATCAAGAAAGCTTTCTTCATTATTTCCTAAGTTTGTATTAGGCATCGGCACATCCTCCCTCGGTCATAAGCAGGCACCCCAGCACCTCGTATGAGGAGCTCCGAGATACAAAATTTAATGTGGACCGTTTCCTGCCCTCCTCAGACTTCATACTGCCTGATACTGGGGCAAGAACTTTATTTTATTTTTTTTTTTAGGCCATACGGCACGTGGGATCTTATTTCCCTGACCGGGGATCAAACCCGTGCCCCCTGCAGGGGAAGCACGGAGTCTTAAACATTGGACCACCAGGGAAGTCTCAGGGGTAAGCACTTTAAAAAGGAGGTTGAATCAGAATCAGTCTGCCTGGCTCTGCCGCTTTCCACGTGTGACCTTGAGGTCCATGACCTGCTGGTGCCTCAGTTTCCTCATTTATAAGATGAGGATAGCACTGTTGAGAGGAGTGCTAGGAGTTGATAGGAGTTGACAGGCACGCAGTGTTTAGAACAGGCCCTGGCCACACTCAGTGAAGTATACATGTTGCTGTTCTGCTGCGTCTCATATCTGAAAGGGATTTCGTGTGATGGTGTCTGGGTGCAGGTACCGGGAAGGCCCCAGAGAAGAAGCATGTGTAAGCCATGCCTCAGACAAATGAACTCAAGAGTAGAAGAGAAACTGGAGGCCGCGGAAGACACATGGACATAGTGATGAAGGAATAAGAGTTCTCAGTATGTTCGAAGTTAATTGTCACCCAGAGGACAAGAGAGTTGGGTGCATGGAGGCAGGAAAGTGAGCTAGAGTGAGCAGGGGATTTAAGTTTGGAATAGATTAGCAAAGACCCCGAGTGATAAACCGAGGAATTGGGGTGTGTTCTTATAAGGAACGGGAAGCCTTGGTAAGTTTCTAAGAAAATAACCTAAATAAATTCATATTTTGAAAAACTGTAGGAGCAGGCAGTTCGGAAGACTAAAATGGCAAAAGCACGGGGAGACTCCTGCCGGGTAAGTCAAGGCAGGGTCTGACCCAGGGCAGCAGAATGCAGACAAGTGGACAGGGCAGTGACCAGAGAGCCGAGGGGGTGAGCGAGAAGTTCAAACGGAAGCAGACCGTGAGGCTCAGGGTCCTGGCACGTGGGAGGAGGGAGAGCCCCCTGCTGGCTTAGAGGACACTGGGGGACGACGTGAATAGCAGTGGGACTCCCCTGGGGGCTGACATGGTGTTCTTGGTCACTGTGGGGGATTCCTGAGGTGCTCCAAGGCAGAGAGCAGGGCCTTCCCTGCAGCTGTACTTGAACAAGCCGCTTCTCCCCCCAGCGGCAGGTGTGAGCCCTGAGCTTCCACCCACCTCCCAACGGAGCCAGCCAAGCACTGCCTCACGAAGGGAGGGAATCCTAACAGACTCTTCTTAGGCATGGAAGTTTGCTCAGCTTATTCTAGCTTGCTGTAAGAGTCCTGCATTTTATAATGGACAGTCTTATTTCACGAAGCAGCTTCTTCTGGTATATGTGCACGTGTGTATGTGTGTGTGCCAGAACACAGGTGTGCATGGGTGCACATGCATGTGTATGTGTGTGTGAGGGGAGGGGGTGGGTCCAATAAGAAGAGTCGAATTTGCCTGATAAAGTGTCGTGGGCTTCTAAGCCCATCCTCTCACCCATCCCACTGCTCTGGAATCTCGTTAATGGCGACTCGATTCTTTCTTTCTGTTCAGCGTAGCCATACGCACCACAGTGGGGAACGTCTGTGGGTAGAACTCCCTCCCTCTCAACAAGACAGCTCTGTGACCTTGAGCGCGTTACGTACCGTACCTGGCTTCCTCACGTGCAAATGATGATAACTGCAAGGGTTGTAAGAAGTATTGTAAGGATTGAATAAAATAAGGCAGCAAAGCCTCACATCTGCTAAGTGCAAAGTAAACGTAAGCTGTTATCGTTGTGACAGGATGCTGACAAACTGACAGGGCTCACGGTCAGGGGTGGGGTCGGACAGGGCGCCTTCTCACCCCAGGCCATGCTGTGTGCGGGAGAAGCCTGCAGTTCAGCTCCGCCCCTGCGTGGCCCATACCCCTCCGTGCCTGAGCTTCCCTTTGTGCAAAATGGATATGCTGACCACGCACCTTCTGCATCGACTTACTGTGAGCATGAAACTGTGTAAAGTGGTGTGAATGGTGCCTGGCATCTGATAGGTACTACTGATATTTAAGTTTAGCTGCTGATACTTCTAAAGTAGAGGAAAGGCAGAGACAAGGGGACTGGTGTGAGGGAAGGTGTCATTGGTCCTGTCGTTGAAGATCCGCTTTTCTGATGACTAGGCCCGAGGACACAGCAGTACTCTAGCTGTCCCTGGAACTGGCGTGCTGTGACTATAGGCTTGGTAGCCTGTCCTCCTAGTGTCGTTTCCAAACTGGAACTAGAAACAACTCCCAAAGTACCCTGCCAGAACGTTTTAGGTTGTCTCAGCATATGACTTGGAGGGGTTGGCATTCCTTTGGATCTATGAATTCAAATTTCTCTTTTTAATTGAAGTATAGTTGATCTACAATGTTGTGTTAATGATGTGTAAAGACATTCAGTTATACATATATATACATTCTTTTCTCAAATATATTTATTAAATATTACATTCCTACCTAGTCACCACTTTTTAAAGAGTTAAGAACAAGATGGGAAGAAGAAGAGACACATGAAGCTAGCCCCAGGCCTAAGAGTTGCTGCTTGCCTGTGAACATGGGTGTCCCATTTTGAGAAATCCCAATACACATCAATCAAAAAGCTGCTAATCTTGTAAAAAAAAAAAAAAAAAAAAAGGAGTGTAGTTTTCTGGAAAAAGAGTGAAGAGAATCAACATTTGCATTATCAAAGGATTCTTTGCTTCACGGGGAAAAGAAACCACAAAGAAAGAAAGAAAAGAAAAGAAAAAGTAAAAAAAAAATTGAAAAGGATTCCCCACATGGTCTGTTTAAATGGTAGCCTTTCTTGGTGAATTTCAACCCTGATTCAATTTGCAAATATTGGATTTAGACTGCAGTGCGTAAACCATATGTTCCTGAGGAGGCTTAAAAACGTGTAAAGTGAGGTACCCCTGTAGGAACAATATTTAGGAGAAATTAAAGCAAAGCAGAGAGAAGGAGCACGTTCCTTTGTAAAGAAATCGGGTAATTGAACTCAGAGTATGTGAGCTTAAACATCAGCTGAAAAACAGCTGCTCTTCAGAGGCGGATGAGCCAAAAGAGTGAGGTTGGGAGGAAGTTGAGATGAGAACTGTTTAGTTCTTTAATGCTCCTGTGTGTGGATAAAAGGGTGAGAAGGAGGGGATCTTCTTTGGCCCCAGCAGCGGTTCCAAGCAGTTCTGGAAGCTTCTGCCTCCCTGAATATGATCTTCCCGCATGGCGGCTGGAGTGGAGGACCAGGGTCACACACATGGAGCGGTGATATAGCAGGGCCAGCGGGTCAGGCACCTGTGAAGCCGCAGCCATAATACATTCTTCAGGAGCTGCTTTTTGACTTAATCGAGCACAATTTTCCATCCCATATGTGCAAAGCATTTCATCTGTTAGTGTCTTCTTGGCTCCTTTGGGCTTCTTTCTTTCCATTCAAAAAAAAAAAAATCAAAAAAATCAAAACTCCCCATACTTCAACTCATCACACACAAATATTTTGCTTCTGAAATCCACTCCATTTTCTCCTTGACGACTGGCATATTTTAACCTGCAGAGGTTCAACCGCCCTCATCTGCTTTTGATTAATGCAAGTTCCCTCCTTCCTGGGTCTGAACCCAATCACATTAAACAAGGTACTTTGCTAAGTGTTCTGAGGCGTAACAAGGGATCACGAACAGCTGTCTTAAAGGAGCTTACATTTTAATTTAATGTAATTTAACTTTAATTTAATTTCCATGTAACTGCCTGTCTGATTTTCTCAATTTCTACCGTAGAGTACCCCCTCCAAAAAAGAAAAAAAAAACACCAAATGCTTCTAGAAACTTGCAAACTGACACTTTAACTCTTGTGTAGTTGGGGAAGGTGTGGAATACACGCGTCTATGTGCATATGTGTGCACTCACACACACACAAAGATGCACAGATATCCAGAGTAACAACCTCAGATTCTATGTTGTGACCATGCTTTACTTAATTTTTAATTAAAAAAAATAATTTTTTTAGCTAGGAAATGCCGAGCATCACTTTCCTTGAAATGGTACTTTGCAGTTAACCAAATGAATGACATAGGTTGTGTCTTTTTTTTTATACCCCCTTCACCTATTTCTCTGACCCTGCCCCCCACCCCTGGCAACCACCAATCTGTTCTCCATACCTGTGAGCTTGGCTTTTGTGTGTTTGTTTTTTAAGGTTTGTTTGTTTTTTTTTTTTTTAAGATTCCAGACATAACAAAGAGCACACAGTATTTGTCTTTCTCTGTCTGACTTACTTCACTTAGCATAATGGGCTCAAGGTCCATCCACATTGTCACAAATGGCAAGATTTCACTCCTTTTTATGGCTGAATAATATTTTACTGTGTGTGTGTGTGTGTATATAGATATATATATATATACACACACACACACACACACACACACACATTTTCTTTATCCATTCATTTGTCAATGGATACTTAGGTTGTTTCTATATCTTGGCTATTGTAAATAATGCTGCGATAAACACGGGGGTGCATTTTATCTTTTCAAGTTAGTGTTTTCTTTTTTTTTCGGATAAATACCCAAAAGTGAAATTGCTAGGTCATATGGTAGATCTATTTTCAATTTTTTGAGGAATCTCAATACTGTTTTTGACAGCGACTGTACCGTTTTACATTCCCACCAACAGTGCATAACGGCTTCCTTTTCTCCACATCCTAACCAACATTTGTTAATTCTCGTCTTTTTGGTAATAGTCATTCTAACCAGTATAAGGTAATATCTCATTGTGGTTTTGATTTGCATTCCAGGTGACTGACGATGTTGAGCATATTTTCATGTACCTGTTGGCCATCTGTATGTCTTTTTCTGAAAAATGTCTATTCCAGTCTTTTGTCTATTTTTTAATTGGATGTTTTTTCTTCTTTTTGCTACTGAATTGTATGAGTTATTTATATATTTTGGGTATTAGCCCCTTAACATATAAATGGTTTGCAAACATTTTCTCCCACTCAGTAAGTTGCATTTTCATTTTGTTGATGGGTTCCTTTGTTGTGCAGAAGCTTTTTAGTATGATGTAGCCCCACTTATTTATTTTTGCTTTTATTGCTTTCACTTTTGGTGTCACATTAAAAAAAAAAATCATTGCCAAGACCATACTGCCTATGTTTTCTTCTAGAAGTTCTGTGGTTTCAAATCTTACATTCAAGTCTTTCATACATTTTGAGTTAATTTTTGTATATGGTGTAAGATAGTGATCCAGTTTCAGTCTTTTGCACGTGACTGTCCAGTTTCCCTAACACCATTTATTGAAAAGAATGTCTTTTCCCCATTATATACTTGGCTCCTTTGTTGTAAATTAATTAGCCATATATTCATGGGTTTATTTCTGGGCTCTCTGTTCTGTTCCATTGATCTATGTGTCTGGTTTTTTTTGTTTTTTTGGTTTTTTTTGCGGTACGCGGGCCTCTCACTGCTGTGGCCTCTCGCGTTGCGGAGCACAGGCTCCGGACGCGCAGGCTCAGTGGCCGTGGCTCACAGGCCCAGCCGCTCCACGGCATGTGGGATCTTCCCGGACCGGGGCACGAACCCGTGTCCCCTGCATAGGCAGGCGGACTCTCAACCACTGCACCACCAGGGAAGCCCTGTGTGTCTGTTTTTTATGCCAATACCAGTCTATGCTGTGATCATGCTTTACTTTAAACAGTAACAACATTTTTTGGAATCTAGAATGAAAGGGCCTTTGACCTCAAGACCACATGTAGCCCAGATGTGAATGGTTTCAAAGGGGTAAATGCTGGACGCAGGAAGAGTAGCAAAGGGCACTGTTGCAGTTGTGCAAGAGTGAAATGACAATGACCTAAACAAGAAAATGATTGTGGGAAGGGAATGGAGTCAAGATATATTCAGAGATAAATTTGTAGGACTTGGTAGTTCCATGGACTGGGGGGGATAAGCAAAGTTTTGAGTCTCCGTTCACTCCCTTTTATCTGACCAGATTGTTAGGAAGTTGGCATTGATGTTCATGGAGATACAGAGCTCATGGACTGGAACAGGTATGGGGTGGAAACAGAACGAATTAAGTGTGGGACAAATTACATTTGAAATTACCACGGGAATTCCAAGTATATATATGCAGCCAGCCCTCATATATGTGAAGGAGTCTGAGGCTGAAAGGAGAAATCCCTGCTGGAAAGTAGAAGAATGACCCATCGGAGAGGGTCATGTAAGTCAACAACAGAGCAAGGATTAAGGAAGGGTGAGTGGACAACTATGTCGAGCAGCGTGGGAATCCTGTAGACAGGGATTGGGACACATCCACTAGATTTGGCAAAATGGGGGTTCTCCCCAGGCAGCTGCTGTGACATGTTGAGAAAGTAGACAGCAGAGGAGAGTTTGGGAGTTGGTAGAAGGCTGTTAGGCAAATGGCCATGACTGTAGCCACACAGATCATCACAGTAATCTTGGCATTTGTTCTGCAACTGCATGGCCTTTAGTTACAAAAGGGATTAGAAAAGCTTGGGACGCTCTCTGTGTAAAGGCAGATCCACGTGAATGCCCAGGAAACGCACTGAGTATAGCATCATTCTAGTCTCTGGTTTCATCTTAAACCTGTCTCTGTCAAAGACACACGTACACGGCCAGATATGTGTGCCCCAAGAACGTGAAAGGACTCAGATTCTTTTCAATGTAGAAAGGTAAGAATTTTAAAGATCAATACACATTGATGATCCTAGGAACATCAATGTATTTACAAAGCTCTCTCCATCCCTTTTCTGGTGTCAGATAGCAGGTTGGTAGATGACTAATACCAGCATTTTCAGGTGACAGATGATGTAATCGAATGGTCAGGAATCCTTTATTTACAGTTAAGAGGCATGAGATGTGATATTCAGAGATGGCTAGAACTCCAGAGCCTCACTCGTGTGCAAGAGATTTTGCAGGGATATCGATTCAACTCAGTTTCTCTACCAAACTCAGTCTCTACAAATCCTTGGATCCTTTAAAATGTAGATTAAGCAGTTCTAACATATGACAGAATTATAGAGCAACTCCATATTTCAAAACACCTCTCTGAACAGGCTGACCTTTATTTTCAGAGAGTATGTGGTCAGTGCTTCCTGTAGCAGTTGTGATGCCTGTGTGTTGATATACCCATGTGGGCTGGCTGGTTCCCTGGGTACACAGCAGGCACTTAGAAAATGTGTCGGGTGGTTCGTGGAAAGTGTGCATTTCTAAATACCTGGCTAGGGTGAGATGTAGTCCACAGCTGTAGATCAACACTTCAGACCTTCTCTGTAACCCCAGATTCCCTCCCCATACCCCAGTCAGGATGACAGCTTCTGGTTGGTTCTCCTCCCATCTGAAACCACACTTGTGTAAGTCTCCTTCATCCATGGCTAGATGTACCCACTCACCAATTTCTGCCCCTCATAGGGACTATAAAAAAGCTCATAAAATTACAGGTGACTTAAGTGTGTGTTTCAGTTACTAGTTTTGTCTCTTGACCTCCTTGATCTGTTGAGCTTTGGGACCTTTGCCCACCTTTGCTAGATGACCTCTGACCCCTTCTAGGTAGAAGCAGCTCATCCCAGTGGTGGAGAATGTGACCTCTGGCACTGCCTGGGCTGACTTCCTAGCTCTGCCACCTCCTATCTTTGTGCTGTGGGCAAATTGCCTAGCTTCTCTGTGCCCTGGTTTCCCCGGATCTAAAATGGGACTAAAAATAGAACGTCTCATCTGGTTATTATGAAGGTTAAATTAGTTAATACATGTTATGCGGCTGGAAGAGTGCCAAGCACATGGCAGACAGTCACTAGAGGCACTGTAGTTGCGGAGTTGTGGTTATTACCTACTGCTCTAAGCTTCTCGGCCTATAGCTCCCCATTTCTGACCCCATGGAGTGGCCGATGGAGGAGCCCTGCGGAGCCTGGGATTGGGTGTCAGCTGGCCTCGCTGCCGGCCGCCAACGGCACAATGCACACTTTAGCCACAGGTTCTCGGGCAGCTCTCAGTAAAGACAAATGTTCACTTGGGGCTCGGAATTGCTCTCCTGACTGAAAGGAGGTGCAAAGAAGAGGAAATTCAAATCATTGTTCCCCTCAAATTATCTTCTATTGTACAGTGTTTGCTGATCCTTCGAGTTTTTAATTTACTTGCTCCTGACCCACTCAACTTCCAGGGGAAAAGAGAATTTCAGAGATGTTGTAGGATTGAGCAGGGGGCAAGACACATAACAGGAAGACATGTGTCCTTCGTTTACGAGTCTTAATTTGTGAAACTTTCTTCATTTACACCAGTTTCTTAACCCCTCAGGCAACTGGTGTCACCCATTCTTGTATGAAACTGCTCTCTCTCCATCACTGGAGAGGACCGAATCCAGCTGTCCCAGGTGATCTTCACAAGAAGCATAGGTGAGAGCCACCCTCCAACAGAGCTCCCAAGCTGCCGGTCCCCAGTGAACCCAGGCATATGATCCCCGTGGGGATCCTTCCCACATTTGGTGGGAAGGCACCCACATCAGCAAGCCCTAGGAAGGAAAAGGAAATCTGTCTTTTCTTACTATAACTCACAGGCCCTTCTGGGAAAGGGAAATGATGATCCAGGTAGCCTTGGAGACATTGCTGTTAACAGAGGCAAGAGGCTGGGGATGCAAAACTTAGTAATGGCTGCAGCAGCAACAATGGCAGCTTGATTTATTGAACACTTACTATGTGCCAGCCATTGTGTTTAGTGCTTTATATGCATCATCCCATTTTATCCTCCCAAACCCCTCCTATAGATGTTATCTAGTGAGAGACAACATCTAGTGTAGATGTCTCTTAGTGGTGGCTAAGAGGACAGGCTCTGGGGTGGGGTTTCTCAACCTCAGCACTGTTGACATTTGGAGCTGGGTAATTCCTGGTTGTGGGGACTGTCTTGTACATTGTAGGATGTTAAGCAACGTCCCTTACTCAACCCTGTAAATACCAGTAATATCCCTCCCCTGTCCCAGTCGTCACAGCCAAAAATGTCTCTAGACATTGTCAAATGTCCCCTGGGGAGCAAAGTTACCCCTGGTGAAGGATCACAGCTCTAGACTCTCAGAAAAAGCACGAAGAATCCTAGCTTCAACACTACTGGTATGGCTGTGGGTTAGTTTCCTCACTGGCAAATGTACACACCACATATTTCTAAAAATTAAACTGAAATAATTTCTGTATCATGCTTAGAACAGCACCTGGCCCAAAGGAAGTTTCAGTCGATGTTAGCTCCTTTAATTACTTGAAGTTTTACCTTTCGACATATTTTTGTAAACAGATGAAGAAACTGAGACTCAGAGAAGTTAAATAACTTATTACATTCTCAGCAGAGGTGTGGCTGAGCCAGGTTCAAATGCAGACCATCTGCCATCAGAGTCGCATGCCCTCAACCTGGCTCTCCTGCGGGGTAAGCTCGGAGTCAGCCAGGCTGTAAACTGTCCAGCCAATGGCTCGGGGCTGGCTTCCTGGGGTCCTAGTGGGACACAAGCCCTGGAGCCTGGTGACTCTCCCTGACAGCAGCAGGGGCCGCAGTGGCCCGAGCAGCTCAGCCAAGGCGGCCACTGCGGTTCCCTGGCCTTTGACATTGTTTGTCAGCATCACAAGTGGCCGCTATCAGGGATTACTATTTGCGTATCCGTGAATCACAATATACCAGATTCATAAGAGCCAGATGTCACAGCTGACCCAGACGAGGCCTCAGACAGATCCCACGCGTTTCATGTGTCAGGCCTATATCCATTCATAAAACAGCTCCCTTCCAATCCCCAAATATAAGTCTTGAGAAAAAAAATTCAAAGTTGGATGTGCAACTCTGAGACTAGTTGCAATTGATTTCCAGACCTCACCCCCCTCCACCATCCCCAGCCCTGCAGTCATCTTACACTTTTAATTCTGGGTTAATTCTTCCATGGTTCAAAGCAGAAAGAGGGGCATGGTATCCATCATTCGACCCCAGAAAAGGAAAGAGGAATTCAAAGACATATGTAGGTGAGCATAGCATAATTAGTTTTGCTGTTGTAAATGTTAAAGCTACAGAAATAATTTGTGGTTGGACTCAGGGGAGATGTGCCCCTAACACCCTCCCCTCTTTTTCTTTTACTGTTTTTGTTTTTAAACTGTTTTTGGAGCCACTTTCTCAGAAGCACAGCTGAAAACCCCTTAAAAACACACACACGCATGCACACCAGAGGGGTCTGGAGTAAGGATTTGAGAGGTTCAAGTCGGCTCCCCCTGTTAAAACTTACAGCTGCACCAAAGATGGTACAGAATATCAACCCAGGGCTCAGGAAACTCGTCTGGTTCTCAGGAATGGGAAAATGCATCTGTGCTGGATCAGACAGAAGGTAGAGGGTCAGGCTTCCCTCTCCTGTCACCACTCTGTCCAGAAAGAAAGGTCAGGGCAATGTCCACCGTGTCTGGCAGCATCCTGGTGGCTGGGTGCGGTCAAAACACAATGTCTGTCATTCATGAGTGGTCAAAAGACAGGGACGCATTTTAAAAAAACAAAATATGCGTGAAAAATCAACCTGGCGTTTAGTGTTACTCGGTTTTCGTTTCCACTTTTTGATTTCCTCCAGGGGCTGAAATTTAATCTCTCTTTTAGCAAACTGGAGCTGGCTCCTTCTCTCCCTCTGGCTTTTTCTCCCTAGTGGGCTCTCAGTGCCTACCCCACAGATACGCTCAGCCGATTAGGAAGCCTGTGCATTGTCACCAAGACCTGTTGTCACCAAGGAAATGTGTTGGGGCAGGTGGTTTCCATCCACCCCTCCGCACACCTTCAGCCCTGCTGACCCTGCTAATCTTCAGGTTCAGCAGTTGTCAGGTGCTGACAGAGAAGGCATCCCTTTACAAAACACACCCACCCTGGGGGTGTCCGTGCGTGCGAGCCTGTGTGCGTGCACCTGTGTGTCCCACTCTCCCACAAGGTTCCACATTTCCCATGGGTCCCACTAGTGCAGGAGTCGAAGTGACACGGCCTCAGTAGCTGTTCTAAGAAACTCTGGCCAAGGGCTAAGCTTGCCCCTCTTCCGAGGGTGTGCCCCCGGACATTCCTCCCCTCCCCAAGAGGCACTTTTGGTGAGACAACACAAACACCCTCACCCACTGTGCCCCCGCCCCTTGGCTTGATGACCTACATTACTGGCGAGCACAGAGTCATTTCTTAGTTTAACTCACATCCGGTTAGACACAGAGATATTTGTTAAGGCTACTTTGTGGCGGGTAAGAATACATCAGGGGTCACTCCAGATCCATTCCAAATCAGTCTTGCAGGCCAACCCCGCAGAGAACAAGAAGGAGGAAATGACTCACTCTCCGAGCCCATTGCTGTCTGTAATTCCTGAGACTCTCTCCTGGCACAGAGAGCCAGGGGCCGTCACCGAGGTTCAGCTGCTACTTGAAATCAAGTCCTGCCTCTAACAGCACCCATGCTCCCCGCTTTGCAGAGGAAGGCCCTGCCCTAATGGCATGTGTCTACACCCTGCCATTCTTGGATTGTACGAAAAGTGGACAGAAACAGCTCTCCCACCCACTCACTTTCTTGATAACCCTTAGAATGTCCGTTGTTGAAATAAGGTAGATTTAGTACATCGATAGCGAATGAGAATCACACATTTTCCCCAACTCACAGTACTTCAGCTCTGTTGTTTTCAAGCAAACTGATAGATTAAGTTGGAATTGTATAATCATGATACACCATCCTTCATTGGCCAAAACTTAGATTTCTTTACTCGTGTCTCCAACCATCTACCCATTCATTGGAAAACACGTTAAGTGCGGGATCTGCCGGAAACAGTGAGACCCAGGGCACGGACATGAAGACACAGTCCCCGTCGCTGATGGGTTGGCCGGGTGGTAGATGAAGATGGGCAAGCAAACATGCACAATTATGTTGGCACCACGATCTGGATCTTCTGAAGCACAGGGCAGTGACATAGTGTAGGTGGTCAGTACCACCTTCAGGCATCAGGAAGGCTCCCAAGGCTGAACGAGCACGATTTCTGGGCATGAATGTGGGCAAAGGTTAAGCAGACAGTGGGAACCCTTGGAGCTGTTTTGTGCCTCTGCCCTTACTCCTAGGGCTTTTTCTGCTTAGAATCCCCTAACCCAGCAATAAGGAAACTGCTGGCACATAGTAGGCAGCTACTGTATGGCCACTGGGGAATTGATGAATAAATTCCTGACGATGAGTAGTTAAAGAAGCTGATAAAGATGTAGTAAATCAAAGAAAGTGGAGGCAACTACAGACAAGGCCCAGCGAACACATGGCACGTGAATAGCTGCCCCTGGAGTCCTCGTCCACGGCGGATATTATCCATGATCAGAGAGGTTTTCTGGTTGTGTTTAGATGGCAAAGGACTCAGCTCTGCACAACAGAGTGCTTGACTGGTGCACAAAGTGGGACCTATTTGCCATTTGCCTTTGTAGACTATTCATAGGAGGCACTTGACAAGGAAGAGTAAAATACATACATACATAGCATTAGAGATGAGACTAATTTCTTCATAAAGAGCCTTTGAATATACCTGGAGAAAGAATATGAGCTAGAACATCTGCATAGCGCTCACATCTTGTGTATAGTGACAAGAATAAGAGAAACAGTTCTAGAATGTCTATACTTTTTTTCACTGTGATGTTTGTTTCTACACTGAACAAATGATTTGGATTGTCTGTGGGGTCCTAGGCTGTCCGAGGGTAAGATGAGGTTGGTGGAGTTGTAAGGATGAAGCGCTACGGAAATGCAGAGGGAAAGATGTGAACCTTCCAGCATGAGCACTGGAAGACTGCTCCAGAGGACGTAAAATCGAACTGCACTTGAAAACACGGGTCAGGTTTACATAGGAAGGAATTGTTAGAGAAATGACCTCTTAGGGAGGAAAAAGTAGCCTGAAAAAGAAGTCTAAGAATAAAAATTTGAGGCATGGGGGGGATTACAGGGAAGAGTATAATGTGTCCAGAATATGCACCATGCTAAGTGCATCCTGGGCATTAATTAACTAAATCATCTCTTAATCACATGTGGTGTCAGTCAGTACAAGGGTCAGGCAGACAGTATGCTCATATATTCATACTTTAGGGCCTTAACGAAAATAAGTGACATTTTTAGGAAACAGAGGTTATGACAGTCACAGCCGATAAGAGATCCTTCATCACATCTATTTGGTCCTGGGAGAAAAGTCTGAACCACTGGCTCAGCACAGGGCTGTCTTTCCATCCCCGGACAGGACGGGTATACAACCAGATTTCCCAACCTCAAAGGACTGCTGTAAATAGTAGATAAAATATATGAGTCTAGGACAAAGCCAGGAGCCCAGTCTGTACTTGGAGCACAGGAATTGTGGATTGTGGACAGTAAAGGAGTGTTTCTAGCTTCACCGGTGCATCAGGATCACCTGGAGGCTTCTTAAAACAGATTGCTGCCCCCTCTGCCCCCCGGGAGTTTCTGATTCTGTAGGTCTGGAGAAGGCCAGGACGTTAGCATCCTTGGGCAATGCTGCTGGCCCAAGGACTGCTCCGTGGGGACACCCACACTGGGCCACACTGCCTTTCTGTGCTGTGTCACTTGACACACCCACTCTGAGCCTTTACTTCCTTCTGCAACTGTAGACTCAGAGAGAGGGAGTTCATAAACTATTCCAGGGAAAAGTTTCAGACAAGCCATTAATTTACTACCTATTACTTAATATAAATGAGGAAAATCCAATGGTAGAACTTATTTGAGGCACTTTCGGTCATGAAGTGGAAAAGGATTTGGAGGAAGGAAGGATTGATAATGCTTTTGAAATCATACCTCTCCTATAGGTGAGATGACTGGAAGTCTGAGAATTTCTTGGCTAATAAAATGTAGTCAATATTCCTACGTAGCAAAAAGATCACTGCCTTCACCTGGCCCATGAATACCGCAGAATTCAAGTCCCTTTTTCATCTGTTCTTCTTTCCCCCTCCCCCTACCCTCCCCACCTAGGAGAGTACTGACCTGGGCACTCCAGAACGGCTTTGACTGACCCTTTTGCAATAGACAAAGCATCAGTTATCATGATATCCAACCCAGCATGGACAAGTTGGCACTGGTGGTAGGTCAAATACATTCCTCAAAATTTGATGCTTCCTCTTGAATGTCTAAATATTAAGGTTTAAGAACAGAAAACCCTAACCCCAGTCTGTCACTCAAGGATCCTGCGATTGCCAAGCGGAGGTTTAGAAAAGAAGCTGAGATTTTTTTTCTGGGAAACCACCAGTATTCCAGCAAAAGCCACAGCATAGTGAGAACTTCTGAGTAAAACTAGGAAATACCAGCTATGGAAAGAAATGGCAGTATGTTGACCATACATGTAAATAATTTCCTGCCCCCCCCCCCCCCCGCCAGCCATCATCTCCAGGGGAAAATAAGCACATTTGTGTGGGAGAGTGTCTGCCTTCTTCTGAACACAGGTGAGGAGCCAAGTCAGTTAGGAGAGCCCCATGGAAGCACAAGATACACAGCTTCGAAACATCACTGGCCTCTCTCTCAAGTACAGTAATTGCCAGGGATGGTCCACAAGGTACACTCCTTCCTCACATGAGACCTTCCACATAGACCTCATTTCCAGTTGGCCCTCACTGGTGTGTGTTCATGAATATTAAGTAAAGGAACAAACATTTATTGAGCACCTTCGACGTACTAGACTTTGTGCTAAGTACCTTACACATAGTGATATCTTATTTAATCCTCACTCCAACCCTGTAAGGAATGTCCTACATTAACAGATGAAGCATAGGCTTAACCAAGGTCGAGCCACCTACTGAACATTAGTGATGTGATAAGATTCAATCCTGGACCTGCTTGAGGCAGAACAGCATCCAGCCATTGCTTTCAACAAAAGACCTGTCTTTTCGGTTGTTTTTTAAAAAATTATGTTAAAATACACATAATATAAAATTTACCATCTCTGCCGTGTTTAAGTGTTCAGTAGTGTTAAGTATATTCACATTGTTGGGCAATCAGTCTCCAGAACTTTTTAATTTTGCAAAACTGAAATGTTCTACCCACTAAACAACAACTCCCCATTCTCCCTCCCCACATCCCCTGGCAACCACCATTCTACTCTTTGTCTCTAGGATTTTGACTACTCTAGGGACTTCATATAAGTGAAATCATACAGTAATTATCTTTTTGTGATGGGCTTATTTCACTGCACGTAATGTCTGCAGATTTCATCCACGTTGTAGCATGTGTCAGGATTTCCTTCCTTCTTAAGGCTGAATAGTATTCTATTATATGTACATATCACATTTTGTTTATTCATCTATGAATGGACACTTGGATTGCTTCTTTCTTTTGGCTATCATGAATAATGCTTCTGTAAACATCTGTGTGAAAAGAGCTTTTCCAGACCCTGCTCTAATTTTTTTCTGGATATATATCCAGAAGTGGAATTTCTGGATCATTTGATGATTCTATTTTTAATTTTTTGAGGAACTGCAGTACTGTTTTTCATAGAGGCTGCACCATTTCACATTCTCACCAATAGTGCACAAAGGTTCCAGTTTGTCCATGTCTTTGCCAATGCTTGTTATTTTCTAATGGGTGTGAGGCGTTATCTTGTGGTTTTGATTTGCATTTCCTTGATAATTAGTGATGCTAAGCATCTTTTCATGTGATTGTTCTATATCTTCTTTGGAGTAATGTCTATTAAAATTCGTTGCCTAGTTTTATTTTTATTTTATTTATTTATTTATTTATTTTGCGGTACGCGGGCCTCTCGCTGTTGTGGCCTCTCCTGTTGCGGAGCACAGGCTCCGGACGCGCAGGCTCAGTGGCCACGGCTCACGGGCCCAGCCGCTCCGCGGCATGTGGGATCTTCCCGGACCGGGGCACGAACCCGCGTCCCCTGCATCGGCAGGCGGACTCTCAACCACTGCGCCACCAGGGAAGCCCTTGTTGCCTATTTTTAAATCAGGTTATGTGTTTTATTTGTTGTTGTTTCATTTTAGAAGTTGTTTATATATTCTGGATATCAAACCCTTATCAGAGATATTATTTGCAAATATTTTCTCTCATTCCATAGGCTGTTGTTCACTCTGTTGGTTGTGTCCTTTGATACACCAAAGTTTTTAATTTGAATATAGTCCAGTTTATTTTTTCTTTTATTATTGTGCTTTTGATGTTGTATCCAAGAAATCATTGTCCAATCCAATGTCATGAATCTTTTCCCCATGTTTCCTCTAAGAGTTTTATAGTTTTAGGTCTTATGTTTAGGTCTTTGATCCATTTTCAGTTACTTTTTGTATATGGTGTAAAGTAAGGGTCCAACTCCATTCTTTTTCATGTGCCTATCCAGTTTTCCCAGCATTGTCCTTTCCCTACTGGATGGTCTTGGCATCCTTATAGAAAATTATTTGACCATATATGCAAAGGTTTTTCTCTGGGGTCCCTCTTCTATTCCACTGGTCTATACGTCTGTCTTTATTCCAGTACCACACTATTTTGATCACTGTAACTTTGTAATGAGTTTTGAAAGTCAAGAAGTGTGAGACCTCCAATTTTGTTCTTGGTGAAGGTTGCTTTGTCTATCAAAAAACCTGTTTTGAAGAGATAATAATAATAATGACTGTTGATTATTAAAAATCCAGAAAGGGAATGGAGTTCTTAAACATACAAACTATTTCGCTTGCTTAGGATCAATGAGTATAGATGTCAGAACCATCTTTCAGTTTGAGAGGATCATGTTTCATAAGAATTTGAAAATGTTGTCCCCTCCTTCATAAGTTAGGTCAGCTGACTTTAGAATTAGCCCTGCCTTGTTCCCCTGTCTTATCCCTACTCAGGGTCCTGGCTGAGTTTCTTGTTAGTTGAGCTGCTCTGGATGGAAGTTGTACTATATTCCTAGCCTCAAAATTGGGAGTCCAGGAGCAGCAGGGCAGAGGATATCAGTAGTAAACAGGAGATTTGTGGAAGCTCCATAGAGGGTTGGGGCAGTTCAAAAAAAATGGAGTTCCCTCTCCAGTTTTCAGTTTAGAGGCAGAGGGTTAAAGCCTGACAGAATAAAAACACCAAATTCCGTAGGAAATACCTGTTTCAGTCCAAGGTGCTGTGGCTGGATATGTGGAGTGGAGATGGAAACCTTTTCTCCTTCCTTAAAAAAAATAAAATTGAAGAAATACGAGAAAAGACAATACTATGTTAGCGCATTGGAAGAGAGTGGTGGAAGAGCGTCCATGGGAGCCTGGAGACCAGTCGTAATGCCAGAGCTGAGGAAACATGAGCAAAAAGACAAGAACAGCAGTGATGGGAATAAAAGAAACCCAGGTGGTGGTTACAGAGACGTCTCAGGGTCCCAGCGCTAACCTTAAGTATTGTCCTAAGGCACCGGCAGGCTTCCTAAGGTAGTCTGAGGCAAACGGTGGAGCATTCTCTGCTCCATAACTCTCCCATCCCCGGAAGCTCTCTCCTTCCCAAGTATTCCCAGTTCATCATCGCTGTGGTCTCTCCTTCCAAGATATCCTTGGCTTCTAAATAAACCCTCTCCTCCCCCCACCTCCACCCTTAACAAACCCTAGACACGTGTGCACACACATACACACACACACACACATGCACACATGCGTCTCCCTTTTTCCTGTCTTGAGCCTGGTCTCACAAGCACCTGCTCCCCGGGTGTTGCTCACCCAGGGGATGCTGAAAGATTGGCTGTCAATGGCAAACACTTGATTGACAGGTGGCCTCAGAATACCTTCACTGGGATAAGCCAGAGAGGCATGGGGGACTTGGAATTAGAACAGGGATCTCTGCCTCTGCTCAATATATGTGGCAGCCCGGGTGGGAGGGGGTCTGGGGGGGAATGGATACATGCATATGTTTGGCTGAGGTGCTTTGCTGTGCACCTGAGGCTATCACAACGCGGTTAATCGGCTCTACCCCAATATAAAATAAAAAGTGAAAAAGAAAAGAACAGGGGTCTCTGGTAGAGAAAGAGTTGCCAACAAAGAAGTGAGCAAAATAATAGAGGTAAAGTAAAACAATAAAACCTTTTTAAAAGGACTTAATAATTATGCTTTAAAGAGCAGTTTGTATTTCCCTGCTCTGCCTCACACGGGGCCTGTGTACTAGGTCGTTTAATTCTGATAACCGCACTGCACGGTAAATGCTACCGTCTTCAGTTTGCTGATGATGAAACTGAAGGGGAGAGAGAGGAGACCCATATGCTCTCTTTTATGGAAACTATGAGGTCGGGTCTGACCGGCAGAGATCTGGCCTCCTTTGATTAACCTGTTCTCCTTCTGTGGATAGACCCAGCTTTGGGGGAGTTCAGTCTGGGTTTATTAAAGCACAGTCACACTGCACAGGTCTGTTGAGAGAGGCGACTCCTCTCCCTCTTCTTTCTGAAACCCTTATTGAGCACAGAAGGGGTGAGTCCACAACTACTGAGTAAAATATGCCTGCTTGGCCTATTCAGAGCAGTGTCATTCGTATCCCACGTACGAATAGGTGTGAGGGGCGTACCCTGAGGGGTCAGAGACAAGAAGCCTCACCTGGGCTTTTGGCCAAGGTGCCATTTTTGAGGGTTAACTTCTCAGGGCCTCAGTTTACTGTCTGCAGCATGGTGGAGGAGAAGGCATCAGGGGGAAGTCTCCAGGAGTCCCTCAACACCCCCAAACAGCCCTGCAGCAACCCTTTGCTCTCACCCAGGAAGCACAGAAGGGGACGAAGGGAGGGAAGAGGGACTCCTGGGGACTTCCCCCCGATGCCTTCTGCGTGTTGCTTGTCCCTTATTCTTCCCTCACCTCCACCTCCCTTTCCTCCTGTCCCAGCAACGGGCTGGCATCCTGGTGACCTGGGCTGTATAATTCTCAAGGTCTTCTCCCAACCCTTCCCTCTCGCCCCCCAGTTCAGGATTTCTTGGGAAGAAAAATACAAGGATAAGAAGAACCGTTCGCCTCCCTTGCAGGGTGTGTATGGATTATAAGATAATTCTTTTCCTTTCCTGTGTTCTGAGTGACCCGACAACATTCCTTCATAGCAACTGCACTTTTATATGGATTAAGAACCAAATGTTGAAAACACAACAGAAAAAGGAATCTTATTGCAGTTTCCAATATCTGACCTGCCAAGAACCAGGAGCTTCAGGGAAGCTAAATCAATTACTTAAGAAGTTTCCATCTTTTCAGCTTTTCTCAAGAAAAGTTGGAGGGAGCCTCCAACCTATCTTTCCAAAAAAAAAAAAAAAAAGTGCACACACGGCAGTGAACGGATAACAAAGGCATTTCCACCAATTCCGCATTGGATGGGAGGGCCTGCCTAGAGATTTGCCAAGAACACCGAAGCCAACTCCAGAAAGCTTCCTGGGATTGCAGTTGAAATAGCCCTCTTAATCAGTGAACTTTCCCAGGTTGGTTAAGAAATTTGCACTGTTCCCCTGTCAGCAAACTCAATTTTTTGGAATTCAGCACTTTGAAGCAAAAAAAAAAAAAAAGATCTAAGAACATGGACTGTATTGTCTTCTTTCGAGAATCTTATTGAAAATGTGTATTTTGTCATTTTTTAATTAATTTTTATTGGAGTCTAGTTGCTTTACAATGTTGTGTTAGTTTCTACTGTGCTGCAAAGGGAATCTGCTATATGTATACATATATCCCCTCACCTTTGGATTTCCTTCCCATTTAGGTCAGCACCGAGGATTAAGTAGAGTCCCCTGTGCTATACAGTCTGTTCTCATTATTTATCTATTTTATACATAGTATCAGTAGTGTATATATGTCAATCCCAATCTCTCAATTCATCTCACCACCTCCCTTTCCCCTATTTTGTCATTTTTAAAAAGCTGCATTCTACCCAATGCAATTCACCTAACGTTTTTCGAATGCCTAAGTGTGTCCGGTTTGTTGAACGCCTGATGTGAAAATTCAGAGATTCAGTGTGAATTCAGGAGGTCACGATGTAGAGGGGAAGGCAGCCTGCAAAGGGAGATCTGTGGAGGTACGGAATCCATGCTTCAAGGAAGGGGGTGTCTCTGTGGGGAAAAATGAGTCTGCTTCAGGGAGTCAGGACAGACTGGAGAAAAAGGATAAAGATGAATGCCCTTGGCTGGCAAGGGGAAGAAGTCATTCCCAAGTGAAGGGGCTTCCTTTGTGCCTCCAATTTTACATACTTTACCTCTGTTCATCCACACACAACAGGTGGGTTTCAGGTCTTACAGAATTAGTCTTTCCACGTTATGAGTGAGGAAACCAAGGCAACGAGAGACAGTTACGTGTCCAGGGTCACAAAACCGTAAAGCACGGTTGGCACAGGCATCTAAGTCACAGTCTGGGAGTTAGATCTAGATGGAGGCCAACAGACTTTGGTCAGAGGTGAAAGGAATGAATTCTGCTCTGAGTACGTCAAGCTCGAGGTACACGTGGGAATAGATGAGCTAGAAATAAGGACCTGGGATTGGAAGAGAGCTGGGGGCGAGATTCAGGAGCATGGGCAGGTTGGTGACAGCTGGGGTATGTGGGAGAGTGAGTGAGATTGTCCTGGGCAGGCATGTGGTGAGAAAAGCAGCTGTAGATAGAACCCCGGGGCCACAGGAAGAGCCCGAAGACAGACAGAGAAAACGGGGGAGTGGCTGAAGCAGTAAAAAGAGAGGCAAAGCCATGGACACCAAGACAGAGGAGAGTCTTCAGGAATGAACAGGGCCAGCCAATGCCATAAGTGCCGCCAAGAGCTTACACAGGATGACAGCAGCCATTCCGTGGATGAAGACAGGAATGGGCATGCTAAGAAAAACAATTGAAGTAGATAATTTTTTCAAACACATTCTGTGTGCCCGGTACCGTGTTAATAGCTTTATATATACGGGCTATTTAAATTTTCCCAGTATGAATTGTTGTGGATGTTACCTCCAGTTTACAAATAAGGAAACTGAGGGTTTGTTAAGAAACTTGCCTCATATCATCAAACTGGTTTGTCAGAACCAGATTTAGAACCCAGGTCTGTCTGTCTCATAACAGCACGCTCTTAAATATTACTTTTTTCCTGATGTAGAGAGATTGCTAACATAAATTGTCACAAAAGGTTTGATAGTTACAAAAACTTTCTAGAAAGGGGCTTTAATGTGATTACCCTCCTGATGAGGTGGACATGAGCTGTTCATCCATCACTTGTTCACCCACGCACTCATTCATTCATTCGTTCATTCATTCCACAGACATGTATTTCTTCGAGCATCTATAATGAGCCTGACATCAGGCAAGTCAGCAAAGATCCCCATGTGAAGGAGACCTGATTCCTCCCTGGAGGAGCTTTCAGCCTCAGAACAAACATGTACCACAAAGATGTCCACTTCTCTGTGGTAGGCGGCGTGCGGGAAGACGGTGTTTGCACCCAGGGGCACCGAGGGCAAAAGGTTGCTCTTCCTGAAGGTCAGAAAAGATTCAGAGAGGAAGTGGCCGGATCTGAGTGTCAGTGGTGAGTCGGTGTTGTGTGGACTCCCTTTGGGGCTGGGACCGCAGGCAGGGGCAGTCCTGTGAGGGGAGGCTTAGGGCCAGGAACAGTGTAGCATGTGGAGCCACAAAAAGCCCAAGTGGGCTAGAGTGAGTTCTCAAGCATCAAGAAGCTGCCCTCTTCCTGATTTTTTGATATACCAGCATGCACCTGCATAATTATCTGAGGGCTATATTTATTTATGCCAACTCTTTAAAAATAATCTAGCTTCAAATTTAAAAAATCCACAAAATTGCTGTTTTGGTCAGTGGTTATTTATTCTTTTGTAAGATGTTAAAGTAAAAAAATATCCATTGGTATATCTTACAAATCACCTGTCGTGTGCATAATAAAGTATGAACCCCCTTTGAGAGCACAGAGATTAGAGTCCAGATTGGGGGGGTCTTAAACTTTCGGGTCTCATACAGCACTTGGAGAGTATAATGAAAACGATGGAGCCTCTCTGTGTCACCCTGTGGGTACTAGCACACACCCTCACGTGTGGTATTTCGCATGTTATTTAAGAAACTAGCGGGGGACTTCCCTGGAGGTCCAGTGGTTAAGACTTTGCCTTCCAATCAATGCAGGGGGTGCGAGTTCGATACCTGGTCGGGGAGCTAAGATCCCACATGACTTGCGGTCAAAAGACCAAAACATAAAACAAGCAATATTGCAAGAAATTCAATAAAGACTTTAAAAATGGTCCACACAGGGCTTCCCTGGTGGCGCAGTGGTTGGGAGTCCGCCTGCCGATGCAGGGGACACGGGTTCGTGCCCCGGTCCGGGAAGATCCCACATGCCACGGAGCGGCTGGACCCGTGAGCCATGGCTGCTGAGCCTGCGCGTCCGGAGCCTGTGCTCCGCAATGGGAGAGGCCACAACAGTGAGAGGCCCGCGTACCGCAAAAAAAAAAAAAAAAAAAAAAAAAAAAAAAAAAAAAAAATGGTCCACACACACACAAAAAAATCTTAAAGAAAAAAAAGAAGAAGGGAGGGGGGCAGTGGTTCCTGGATGAGAGGTCGGGGTACCCTGCTGTAGGAGTAGGCGGGATGCAATATGAATGGTCGTGTTAAAGCCTGAAAGAGCAAAGCTGAATCCACCTGCTCTTCCTCTTATTTGGATCCCAGGAGGCCACCTGGTTGCACTCAATAGCCAGAGGTATCATTTCAGAAACTTTGTCATCTCAGCAACAGGAAAACGGCAGCCTTAAGAGGTCCAGGCAAAACTGCTGTATAGTGCAGGGTTCCCAGCTCCGTGCTCTGTGGTGACTTAGATGGATGGGATGGGGGAGGAGGGAGGTGCAAGAGGGAGGGGAGATATGTATACGTGTAGCTGATTCACTTCGTTGTACAGCAGAAACTAACACAACATTGTAAAGCAACTATACCCAATTAAAAAAAAAAATGCAAAATCAGCCTCGGCCTGCGTAGGTGGGGACTTCAGCCCTCTACTGGCTGAAGGGAAAGACTGAGTTAACCCAGCAGGCAGCTCGTGGCAAAAAAAAAAAGCAAGCCACCGAGGTGCAGAAGCAGGGCCACTGCCCCCAGGCACGAGCAGGGAGGTAGGCACTTGGCAAGCCGAGCTGAGAGCAGGGGAGAGGGAAACTGCAGCCACCAACCAGGGGCAGAGCCACGCTATTCAGTCTCTTAGCTCCATTGCTGTGGCCGGGGCCCCATTAAGGGGTGCCCCCCAGCATCCACAGAGAGAGGGCCAGACAACAAGTAATGCTCGTCTTCCGCTGGCAGAACAAGTCCACTAACCGGCTACTCTGCCTCCCCCAAAAAGGCCAGAAGAAGGGCAGACGGAAGGAAGAGGGAAGAAAGAAAAGCAGGGAAGAAGGATCGATGGACACGCAGAAGAATGTGTCTGCTGCTCCAAATGTGGCACCGTTTAAGCTCCCGTTAAATGGTGAGTCAACAAAAAGGTCAGCTCGTCCAGGGACCCAATTACCCTCCGCTTGGTGCCCAGGAAGGCCCAATTAATCCTCATTAGCTCGGCTTTGGTGGGGCTCTGAGCCCTCTGGCCCCTCCAGCTCCAGCCCGGGTTCTGGTCCTGGGTCCAAGCACCCCGCTGTGAACCTTGTTTTCTCAAAGCTCACACTTGGCTTAAAACTCTTGCTGGTTTGACCCAAGAAAAAAGAGCCTGTGGCCCAGAGGCAATGAACTGTTCTAAGTCTGTCTCATCTTTCTCTAAAATAAGAATTCTGTCGACGGCACAAACGTGACACGAATCAGGACACGCCACACCCCTCCCCCTTGCACACACTTACACTCAGTCTCCTGAATGCACGTGATTTGATTCTGAGTGAGAAGCTGGACCCTGTCACTATAGCCTAAGTAAACGCTTTAAGCGAAATGAATAGTATCATTAAATTGCTTCTGTCTCTTGTGTTCTACTGGTTTAACACCTATGATGATAAGTCTGCAGCCCTTAAGCTAAGCAAACAATTCGGTACTAACATCCTGCCCCTGGAAGGTACAAGGACAGGAATGACAGGTCCAAACCTCTGCGGGGATGGACACTTGGTCTTCTGACAGTTTCATCCTTTCATTTTAGTATTCTCATTCCCCCTCCCTCCTGCCCATTTTCTTTTCCCACATTCCTTATTCGCAACCCCCAGCCGTGCCCCCACCCTGGCTCGATTTCAGTTTCCTGTTCCTCGAACCTTGTTCTCGGGCGAGGACCAGCTTATTCACACAGAGCCATCACAGGCCCACCGTGGGTCAGAGTTCCCTAAAGTCTGATCCAGGGACCGCCTGCAGCTGAAACATGTGGTGTGTGTCAACAGTTTAAATCCTGGGCTCCACTCACTGAATCACAATTTCCAGGAGTGGGAAATCGAAATAAGCATTTTAATTGTTTCCCAGGTTATTCCTCTGCGTACACACACACAGACACACACACACACACACAGGACAAAACCTGCTAAGATACAGCATTTGGCCTCCCAGGGCTATACGAGAAGTTTGTAAATCATACAGACTTGGCAATTCCAGGACAAGGAATGCTCTACGAGTTGGTCTCAGCTGGGAGATGTACACACGTGTGTGGATGATAGAGTTGCTGCTGTGTATGTGAGCTTCTCATATCCAGTTCTCCACAAAAGGCCAACTGGAGAAGTTCAAGTGGCCATACCTCATCGCCCAAAGGCCAAAAGAGGGAGCTAGTCTGGTAAGAGTGAACGGGGGAAGGAATGCTGGCAAAGGCAGATGCGACAGGAAGGGTGAGGGGGGAAAGGTCTGTACTTGTTGATCTGAGTTCCTGCAACTTCCGAACGTGTATTAGTAGGATGTCCCCACCGTGGTGGGATTAAGTGGGCCTGGAATATTGAATGACTAGATGCTCCCCCATTCAAACGCACTCACTTCAGGGGCCTGGAGATGAAGCCCTGGGTCATTTAGAAATTGAGCTCCTCATAGAACACAAAGTCTGCTGTGGCTTAACCAGTTTCTCTTCCTCATCCGATGACACAGCTGCAGGTAGGGGCTGCCACCTTTTTAAAATCCAAGGCTCCTTCTGTCTTTCTGACCTGCCCTCCTTAGAATGCAGCCTCACCCTTATGGGGGTTGTATCCTCACCTTCCCTCTGTATTCCAGGCCAAAAGAGGAAAAGGGAAAGCACAAGGAGGAAAGGTGCCACTTCTGTCAGGAAAACGCAACTTCCCCTGAATCCCCAGAAATCTTCTGCTTCTCACTGGTGAGAACTGCCTGTAATAGCCGCCTCAGTTGCAAGGGAATGTGATAAAGGTAGCTCTTGTTTTAAAAATCTGGAACACTGTCTCCTTGAATAACATTGGGAAGCTTTAGTAAGGAAGAAAAGACACCTGGATACTGAGGAGGTAAGCAGCTTCAGATGCTCGTGGTGGACCTGGCAGAGGCAGGGGCTTCCCAAGCTAAGGGACAGTTTCATGGACGTCCATTCACTCAGTGGCAGCCTAACACTGCTGACTCGATAAGGGTCGAGTAAGGGTCGATAAGTCCCCTGCAGAATCTGGAGGCAAGCTCTCCCCTCTGACTTGGGGGTGTTCTAACATGTGACTAGGAATTTTCAAGGAGACGTGACCCCATTGTCCGTGCTAACAGCGCTGTCCTCGTAAGTGTAACATTTTGAGAGAGGTGACTCATGCTCACGTCAGAGTCTTCAGATGACTGGGTTTTCAGGTCATCACACAGCATGGAGGCTGGCTGGCTGGCTGAGGAGTCTTCATGGGGGCTCCCACGTCTCTGGGGACCCCAGGGGAGGAGGGCAAGAGGAAAGGCTGACAGAAACGGGCTGCGAACAATCAGAAAAGCTAACCCTTTGATCCATCGTCTGAGAGACGCGCCGCAAGTGTGACTGTGGTGCTGCTGTGTCCTCTGAGCATAGAGCTTCTCTGGGGACAAGCGAAGGAGAATACAGGATACCACTACCGAGGACTGAACATTCAGCACTTCAATAAGCCCACAAGTGACGCACAAGTGATAACACGATGCTATACGTGAGGAGACCTGGGCTTACAGGAGGTGAAGGGACAGGCCTAAGGCACCCAGCCAGAGCACACTGTGGGTGCCTGTGTCCAGAGCTGGAGAGCTGAGTGGATTAGACATATTGATTTCCACATTAGTAACCCAGGATGGCCCGTGATGAGTTTAGTCCTCTCGGGGATTATTTAGTGTTCAACAGAAACAGGAAATCCTAATGCTTTTCTTTTCTTGAGGCCTTTCTTAGACCTCCCCTGCTTCCTTTGTTCCATGCTAGTTTTCCCCACATATCTAGGCTCTCAAGCCTCAGAGGAACTAAAGCTTACCTCCTTTCTCTTGGATTCTAGGTCTACTGCTGTAACATAGGTACCCTCCACACTGAATTTAGGGGCAGGAGAAAGGGTCCAGACATGCGAGGCCCCTGCCTGACAGCCTGTGCCCTAATCATCCACCAAAGGCTTCCCGAGTGCCAGATTCAGAGCTAAGCGTTTTTCATGCAGGTTCTCATCTCACCCCCGAAACCTTATGATGAAGATCCCAATATCACCCCCGTTTCCACAGATGTGGAAAGTGAGACTTGGAGAGGTGCATTGCCTTGCAAAGGGGCAGAAGGCGTGGCAGCACTGAGATGACAGCTGTGCTGTTCCAGACTCTTTTTTTGTCAATCTGCCTTTTTTTAAACTTTTTATTTTCTATTGGGGTACAGTGGATTCACAATGTCATGTTAGTTTCAGGTGTACAGCAACGTGATTCAGTGATACATATACATGTTCCAGATGCTTGAGTTCCACATGTGATAATGTGTATCTACTCAGCGTAAGCAGACCAAGGAGGAATGTCAGTCTTTCATGTCGCAGACTCTCTGTGGTCTTTAGATGGCACTAAAAAAATCAAATATGTCCCTGTTATGTCTATTTTCTTCTAATGTTTTCCCAGTGGGAGTTCGAGACGTCTCCACGGGAGACAGCTACGTTATATTCCCCAGGAGCCCTGCGGCATGTCAAGAGTGACGGTGCCATTGCCCTGAATGCCCCCGATGCCCTCATAACCACAGAGCACAGTGTGTGCAAAACGCAAGACAAACTTCCTGTATGTTTGTCCCCTCCATTCCAGTCATGCTTCTTATACCACAGAATGTTATGTGTACCCAGGAATTAATGAGTCTGCAAAGGGGAACTCCCCCTCCCCCCAATATAATACAAGCTTCAAACCTAGGCAGCCACAAGGCAGGATAAGCATTTTTCTGCTCACGAGCACGACAGAGCCACCAAGACCGGGAGCACCAAAGCCCTGGGCCCATCCTCAGCCCGGCCCCAGGAGAGGTCTTCCTTCTAGAACTGGTTCTTCCACTCATGGCACCCAGAGCCATCCTTTCCTCCTTTCCCTGGGATTCTTGCCTTAAAATTCCCCGAGAAGTCTACGGAAGGCAGTGGCAAAGGATGAAGCCTGGAGATTTTTAGAGGACCAGCCCTTTAAGGCCCTAGGTGGAAGGCCTGAACTTCTTTTTCCAGAATTGCTTCAGCTCCAAAAGTGAACCTCTGCTGGGTTCTGGAAATAATATTGATCTTTTAAAAAAAAAAAACACTTTTCAAGTATAAAACCTAAGAATCAGATACTCAGTATCTATGAAAGCCAGCATTAGGAAGGTGCCTTTGACGTGGATACGGACTGTATGTGACTTTCCACCTAGGTGTGTGTGTTAATGCTGTGTAAATACAATCAGATCGTATTTACCTAAATACAGATAATCACTTCTGAGATACCATAACTGAATCTCTTCTTCGACTTTTACTTTAAGTTCTTGTTGTGAGTTTCACTGAAGATAGACAGAATTAGCATGTCAAAAATCAAACTGAATGTGGTCTTTTGCCCCAGACACCAAAGTTTCCCAGAGCTCCGTGGCTGAAGGGCAGCTTTTCTCCAAACCCTCTTTAGTGCTACAGAGATGGATCTGAAAGATCAAAGCTGTAACATAGAGGCAGCCAGTGCAGAGACCCGCAGAGACCTGGCAAGTAATGTAAACGGGAGATGCCATGTGAGTGTCAGTAGCAGTGGCGACCAGGAGAGGAACGAAGGCCTTTAGACACAGGCCGTCACCACTCTGTTGGTGCCACGAGCAGCCTGGGCTACGTGATATGAAGGGCTCAGTGCAAAATGAAAATGCAGGGGCCTTTGTTAAGACGGCAACGGCAGAGCATGAAACCAAGCACGGGGCCCTTCTCAGTGCGGGACAGAGTGTGACCATGCAGGTCAGGGGGCCCAGGAAGCCAGCCCTGGCCACACGGGTATGTCAGGCCAAGTTGACAAAAGCAGCGCACAGAGACTAGAGCTTGCTCGCTTCTTGAGACCTTTAAACCCAGATGAAGGCCCAGCCTGGATGTTGTAGGAGGTGGCCTGGCCTGCTGAGGGGTCAGCACTGAAGGGCCCCGTCCTCTGCTGCCTTTCTTGGGGTCCACCCTCCACCGCTACCACCTGCTTTCAGACTTACAAATGCACACCTGTTCAGAGAGCCTGAGCTCAGCTGCAACTGAGTCTCTGATAACCTGGCAAGGAACTTCTCCAGAAGCTGCGGGCACACAGGTAGACTCAAGGTAGAGACCTGACACATCTTCCTTTCTCGTCCTTCCATTCTAAAACAGAATGGATGTCTTACAACCATAGTATTAAATGTTTTCACCTTTTTTTATACCTCATTGTATATTTAACTTTTTGTTTATTTTATAATTTGTTATTAATGTTTCATTTAAAAATTTTTATGCGTTGATTCTCTTAAACATGCAAAAGAATTACATTTCAAATAGAATATACAGACCTCCAAGTATATTTAACCTTAGATTGAATAAATGATGGCATCTGACCTATTTCTTTCAGATCCATATCTTTGTTTTAAGAAGGAGATCTTGCAGATATATTTGAAATGTTCCATATACTCCTTTCTCTTTTACCCAGAATTAACCACAGTCTTGAAGTTTTTATAACTTTCCCATCAAAAGTTTTATGTTTTGGGCTTCCCTGGTGGCGCAGTGGTTGAGAGTCCGCCTGCCAATGCAGGGGACATGGGTTTGTGCCCCGGTCCGGGAACATCCCACATGCCGCGGAGCGGCTGGGCCCGTGAGCCATGGCCGCTGAGCCTGTGCGTCCGGAGCCTGTGCTCCTCAACGGGAGAGGCCACAACAGTGAGAGGCCCGTGTACCACAAAAAAAAAAAAAAAAAAAGGAAGTTTTATGTTTGGACACTTAAGTAGATGTATACTATTATTTTCTTTTTCTGTTTAATTTACCAAAATCATATATTTGCAAGTTGTTTTGTTATTCCCTCAACGTAGAATAGATCTATGTTGATACAGTAGATCAAGGAGTATTCATTCTAACTGCTGTTTAGTAAGCCCCTATACATATGAAGGAAAATTTATTGATGCCTCATGTATGAGTCTTTCTGTTTCCTTCCGACTTTTTGTTGTTGTGAACAATGTGCAGTGAGGGTCCTGCTCTTTGGGTCTTCATACGAGCAGGTCCATTTCTCAAGGATCTGTATCTAGTGGTAGAGTCTGAACATCGGCAAGTTGGGAGCAGCTTGGTGATATCCATCAGAGGCTGTTCCCATTTACTCCCCACATCAGATCTGAGAGTTCCCAAGCCTCACATCCTCGCCCACACTTGTTATGATGAGACATTATTTTTTGGTCCAGCCAGTGGGTGTGAAGAGACACTTCATTGCTGACTGAGTCTGCATTTCCCTGCCACTGATGGGATTGATCTGTACTTCCATATATTTATTGGTCACTAGGGTTTTCTCTTCTGCTAAACACTTGTTTATATCCTTTGTCACTTTTGTAAAAAGTGGATTGTTTTCTCTCTTTTACTACTGTGAGGGAGTTCTTTATATGCTGAATATGGATTCTTTGTTGGTTGTAAGTGTAGCAAATATCTTTTCATGGTCTGTGGTTTGCTTTTTCACTTTGGATTGCCTTGTGTTATACAGCAGATTTTAATTTGTCACTAAATGTATCATTCTTTGTTTTTACCATTTGTGGTTTATGTGTCTTGTTTTGGGAATTCTTCTCTAATTCATGTGTATAAAGATACTCTCCAATGTGTTCTTTTGTTTAAACTTAACTTCATAATTTTATATGGATTATTAAGTATTTGTCCATAAACATGTATTCTTTAAAAAATTGTGGTAAAGTACACATAAGAGAAAATTTAGCATCTCTCCAATATAGTCTTTGAAATATTTCAAAATTTACTCTCCATATTTATGTCTTTAATCCTCCTGGAGTGTAATTTTCTGTATTACAGAAATAGGTAATATTTCTATTAGGTAGGATGTAATATTTCTGAGTTAGTATTTCTAACATTTTTTTTTCCAAATGGAGTTTTCTCAGGATTATCTATTTAATCGCACATTCTGTCTCCACTTACTTGTAATGCCATTTCTGTCATATATCAATTTCACGTATGTGTAGGTTGTCTTTCATTGGTCAGCTTGTGTGTTTCTTCACTAATACGCTGCTGTTTTAATTGTCATAACTTGATCATACCAAATAAGGCAAGTTCATCTTTGTATTGTTAGGATGTTTTGGGCTGCACTAATACAGAAGAAATGGGGTTTTATAAAATGCCATATAATAATAAGTCTGAAGGAAAACGGCTAGTTCTACTTCCAACCATCACTTTCTCATGAAGTCCCATTCAAAGACAGAACGAGGGGTGGAGACTTAAAAGGCATCCCTTGATTTTTATTAGGAAAAACCTATCCTTTCCCAGAAGCCCTGGTAGGGATTGCTCTTTACATGCCATTGCTCAGTTGTGGGTGAAATAGACAGCCATCCACCTGTACCTGGCAAAGAGAAATAAGATTGCAATGATCGACATATTATTGTGGCTTTGTCCATCTCTCCTTGTAATTCTGTTGTCCATTTTGACTTCATATGTTTTGGGGCTGCGCTGTTAGAACTTTAAAGATTCAGGATGATTATCTTCCCGGCAGATTGTTCCTTTTATTCTGATATAAGAATATATTTTCTATTTTTCTTCTTTCCCCTTAATAATTGTTTGTTGTCTTAAAGACTGTTTTACCTAACAGTAATATCAATATGCTGGTTTTCTTTTGATTAATGCTTTCCCCTATCTCTTGTCTCATCTCTTTCCTTTCAAAGTATATTTCTTTACATTTTACACCTTTCTCTCACATATGTCAGTGAGGATGGGTTATGTCATGCCGTGGTAATAAACACTTCTAGCATTTCAACAGCTTAAAACAACAAAGATGTATCTCTCTCTTTCAAGCTGCAAGTCTCACAAGGCACCATGGGGAGCTCTGTTCCATTTCATCCTTCCCCTGGGGTTCAGAGCAGTCACTCTCCTAATCAATGCTAATGGTTGTAGCAGAAGAAGGGGGGAAAGTGATAACATCACGCACTGGATGTGAAGGTTTCCACCCCAGTGTGGCACACATCCCTCCAGCGTATGCTTTACAGGTCGTAACCAGCACCTTCCTCTCATTCCTAGGGAGCAGGCAAGTGAAATCCAAACCATGAGTTCAGAAGGAGAGTAAGAAATATTTAGTGAACAGCATTAATAACTATCATAAGTTGTATTTGAATTGTTAAAATAAAATTCAGTTTGAGAGTATCAATTGGTAAGTTTATTTTATACTTACTATGAATGCTGATATATGGGATGATTTGTGTTTTCTATTTATTTCCCTTACCGTTACTTTTTTTTTTTTTTTTTTGTGGTACGTGGGCCGCTCACTGCCGCAGCCCCTCCCGTTGCGGAGCACAGGCTCCGGACCGGGGCACGAACCCGCGTCCCCTGCATCGGCAGGCGGACTCTCAACCACTGCGCCACCAGGGAAGCCCTCTTTTTTACTTTCTAGCTATTCTTCAGACCTTCTCCTTGTCTTTGTTGCTCCATAGCTCCACTACAACGTGTCTAAGTGAGGATTTTCTTTTAATCTATCCTGTTTAGGATTCACTGGGATTCCTACATCTGAGAATTGATGTGTTTCACAAATTCTGGGAAATCCTCTGCCATCCTTTTGAATGTTGCCTCTCTTCACTCTATTTTTTCTTTCTGAAATTTTATTTTTTAAAACTTTTCCACATTCTAGTATTTTATTTTTATTTTTAATTTTTTGACCATGTCACACGGCATATGGGATGTTAGTTCCCCAACCGTGGGATCAGACCCACAACCCCTGCATTAGAAGCACGGCATCTTAACCACTGGACTGCCAGGGAAGTCCCCCATTCTGAAATTTTAATTTGACATATTTTAGACTGCCTACATCTATCCTGCTTATTGCTTAACTTCTCTTTTACCTTTCAGGTATTTCCAGATGCTGCATTACAAGTAATTTCCCAGATTTTATATTTTTGTTTGTTGATTCTCTTTTCTACTATATGTAATGTGGTCTTTAGTCTATCCTTCGAATTTTTTTATTGTATTCTTTTCTCTTTGTAGAAAGAAGCTCAGTGAGTTCTTTTGTTTAATTAGATTGTTCTTTTACACAGCATCATGTCTTTCATCATGTTTTCTATTTCTTTTAAATAAAATATCTAATAATTTTAGATAATCTTGTTTTCTGGTTTCTTTCAGATTGTTCTGTTTCTTCTGGTTCTTGGAGGGACGGGAGACATTCATCCTCTTTTGACTGTCCCTGTTGACCTTCCTGTGGTGAGTAATTATTTGTATTATGTGCAATGTTTTTCTTCCAGGTGCATCTTGACATATTTCAGATTGGCATGTTTCCTCCTGAATGGTGATTTCTTACATAGAAAGTAACTCATTGTCTCATTCTAGCAACATGTAGACCCAAAGTATTGCAGACTCACCTTCAACACAAACATACAAAAATTTTGGATAAACTGTAACAACAGCACAGTTTTAAAAACCTATCTGAGGGGGAAGAATAGAGGGCATCTCTTTTTTTCTCTGTACGTCTCTTTAGCCCTGAGTCCTTAGTGGTTTTGTGTTTTTAAGGTACCCAAGCACTTCACCTGGGCGAGAGCAGCTTTCACGTCAATTTCTGAGTTGAGATTCTGCACTAGCTACAAGTGTTCATTTGATTGTCACTGTGCATGTGGCAGGCTGGACACTTATTTCTTTCTTTTTCTGTTCTTCCCTGAGCCCTGGGCAGAGCAAGCTAGGTGCAGCATGCCAGGTTGGTCCTGGTGGTTTTTCTGTGAAGGTCTTTCACAGAGTCAGTAACCTTCTAGGGTTCAATGCCAGTCTCAATTCAAGCATGGGGCCAAAGTCTCATGGGGCCAAAGTCCACGTTTCCTGTCAGGGTGTGAGCACCAGTATTTCCGCCCATGAATGGTAGGACACCTTTCTAAATCTTATTACCCCACTACCACATCAGGCTGCCTCTACGTCAGGTCTGTGCTGGCCGGGAGTTCTCTTTTCATTTCTGGCAACTAGAGATTCATTTTAATATTTATTTGCTCCCCTTGATATGTTTTAGAAACTGCTGTGTTGTTATAACTTATCCAGAATTCTTATGTTGTGGCGAAAGGTGCAATAGTTCAGTGCCCCACGTTGCTAGAACCACTCGGTGCTCTGTTTTCTAAGTGAGAAGTCACTGCTCAGGGAAAAAAATTGCCAACCTATAATTACTTTTATAGAAGCTTATTAAAACATTGAATGTTCATAATGACGAAAACCTGGAAATACATATGTGAGTGTGTCAGAATGGCATCTACACCTCCAGGTAAGAAAAGTGTTCTCCATTGCATCAGTCGCTTTTACCTTTTGTGTGTTAATCCAAGGCCACGTTGTTTTAAACCTGTGTTTCGATAACGAAACTTTTCAAAATTAACATATGGAACCACACTTTCGCTAAACTATTTACTTCTCATTTCTTGTTTCCAGGTTTAGTTTAATATTATCCTTCACTTCAGCTACCATACTTTGTAGAAAATGCGTTCTCTTGCAGAGCCAAAGAAATGTAAAACAAAAATGACACACACACATGTCCCAAAAGTGTCCATCTGTTCATTCACCCTTCTGGAATTTAGGAATTTTTTCATATACTAGTATGGAGACTTTTCCCCTTTAAGACTCATATATTTGATATTCTGTGGGACCTGGTAAATCCATAACATAACCTGAGATAAGTTCCAGGGAGTAAGATAACATTTGTTATTTACAATCCATTCAATCCCCTTGACAATTGAGTGTTATTTTCACTCTAAGAGAAATGGTAAGATGAATGAGAATGAAAATTAAGTGCTGGGAGTTGGCAAAATAGGACTCTTATGTTGGTGAATATTGAACACAGGGAGAATGACAAGTGACAGCCAGCTAGGAATTATATTTCATGGGAAGGTACTTCATAGCCAAATATAGACAGAGGAGATTACTGCTCATTGAAATCCTGTTTTGAAATATTCCTTCAGATTGTTAAGAGATGTGTTTGTTTTCCTATAGCCAAAGCCCCCAGAAAACCCATAGCAGTTCTATTCCTTGCACCGTTCAAGACAAGAACCGTTACCAATAACACCCCCTCAGCCAGAAGCTATATTTACTGAATCAACCCTAATTACAGCTTTAGCTGAGGTTGTGAGGTCAAGAGAAGCAGTCACATCTTTCTCAGAAGGAAAACATGAGGTTGGAAAATTTGATCTGCAGAATTTGTTTTCCCACCCCAAGTATAGGGGATCTATCCAAGATATACAAATAATGGTGCATTTTCAATTCTCTCTTGTAATCCTGAAAACTACAAAAACAGCGTTAAGGCAGCTGCTAATACATGAACAGGTTGGATCTCTGAAATGCATTCATAAGTATAGGAAGAAGAATGAAGGGAAGACCAGCTCAAACACTGGGTGACAATTTAGTCCTTTGAGAGTCACATTGTAAATCAACCCACAAGGGATCAGGGTCAGGAGAGCGAAGTCACTTTAGGACGGCAGAACTTGACGGTTCCAGTGTATCTATGACAGGTGCATGCGTGGATGACATGTAAATTGTTGTGATTCGGCAATTTATTGCTCAAGTTTTCATCATGAATCTTAACCTCGATCCAGTAACCTGGCACGTTGTGCTAAAGAGATCCTTAAAGATATACAAAGTAATCACATCAGTGTTGTTTATAGAGAAAAATAAAAAATAACCAAAGGTCAATGATGCTGGTTAAAGAATTGTTAATACTTGTTCACAATTATTTGTAATTGTTAGTAATTTCAAAATCATGTTACAATATAGTGCATGAAACCCAGGGAAATTCTTCAGTTAGCATCTTTATTTTTGTCTTCCACAGCTTCTTCTGACTTTATTAGGTAGGGGGAATTCTCCAGATGGAAACTTAGGGAGCCCCATGGTTTTTGTTTGTTTGGTTTTGGGTTTTTTTTTGCGGTATGTGGGCCTCTCACTGTTGTGGCCTCTCCCGTTGCGGAGCACAGGCTCCGGACGCGCAGGCTCAGTGGCCATGGCTCACGGGGCCAGCCGCTCCGCGGCATGTGGGATCTTCCCGGACCGGGGCACGAACCCGCGTCCCCTGCATTGGCAGGCGGACTCTCAACCACTGCGCCACCAGAGAAGCCCGGATGCCGCCCCCCCCCCCCATGTTTTGTTTTAACCATTCTTAGCACGTAATTCTCAAATCTTAACACCTGGTTTTTGTTTTTGTTTTAGCACCTGGTTTTAATATAAAACTTCTCTAACTCGGACCCTCTGCAGGCAAAAAGTCTGAAAGGGCTGGTGGTTCTTACTCATTCTCCACTCTGTCTCCTCACTTTCCCCCCATTTTCCTGAACTGTTCAGGGTTTTGGTCAGGGAGGGCAGGAGGAGGGAACAGGAAAGCTTTTGACTGGTTCTGTAATGAGAGGAGCCCTTCTCCTGGAGCCTGTTTGGAGGTCGAAGCTGTCTTTCTCTGGTTGGCCCTTTGCTGGCCTTTCCTGAGACCCACCACTGGACTTGCTTAATTGCATTTCTCTTGATTCTGTCATGTGTTCCTACCACTTGGCCACTCTCTTCACAGCAGCCCACTAGACAGAGACTTTATCAAGTCCCAAGGCCCCCAGGAAATCCTCTTGGGCTGCATTAGAGATGGTCTGACCAGCTTTCCCTGACTATGAGGCCACATCTGGTCCATAAGAAACATCCACCTTCCTTTTCTCTGAGGGCGGGTAGGCTCAGCCAAGTGCCCAGCTCCCTTTTCAGTTTTCCAAGCAAAAGTCAGACATCAGCCTAGTGTATCTCCCCCACAGAGGAGAACACATATCAAATCAATTCTGAGTGGTCCTTGAAGCTTTTCTCTTTTATTTTTTTTTTTAATTTTATTGCGGTACGCGGGCCTCTCACTGTTGTGGCCTCTCCCATTGTGGAGCACAGGCTCCGGTCACACAGGCTCAGTGGTCATGGCTCACGGGCCCAGCCGCTCCGCGGCATGTGGGATCTTCCCGGACCAGGGCACGAACCCGTGTCCCCTGCATTGGCAGGCGGACTCCCAACCACTGTGCTACCAGGGAAGCCCCAGAAGCTTTTCTCTTTTAATCAAGAACTTGACGTGGAATGGAAAGCATCCCAGGCCCCATATTGGGATGAGGATTCTTATAGCTCCCTAACTGCTCTATTCATTGAAGTCCTTCTAAAACCTTTCTCGATCTCCATGCTTGTCTCTTTATATACTTGATGTGAGGAAGGGGCCTAAGAACTATGAAACGCATTTTTTTAACATCCCCTTTGAAACCCCCACCATGTGGAATGTCTTATTTTCACTCCCTTGTCTTTGCCATGCGTTGCATATCTGTATCTCAGTGGAAACTCCATGCCACATCTGGGGATGTGAACGGCCCTTATCCAATAACTCCAGCCCCTTTGAAAATGTCAGTGTCGAAGCTTTGGGGGAGACTTTGTGTATAGAAAGGGAATTCCTGAAGTTAAGTTTGTGGGAAAGGTCTTTAGTCAACTGAACTGTTTTGTTAGAGGGGAAAAAAAAAGTGAAGAATATGATTTCTGTTTGTGAGAGGGAGAAAGCAAAAAGAGATTGGGAAGAGGGGAGAAAGTGCATGGCTGAGTAACATGGCTTAAAAACCGATGACCCCTAAGGAAAAGGATGTCTAATATTCAAGTGTAATGGCCTTCACATCCTGAACTTGAAGTCAGCTACGCATCAAACAAATCCTTGTTTGGATAATTTGTTGTTACTCACCAGTCAAGGAAAGAGCCTTATTTCCACATTTGGGTCTATGGCCAAAGCAAAATAAAGGAACAGCTGTAAGCTAAAGAGTGGAGAATGGAATTGAGAAGAAGCAGGAAGTTAGAGTCACAGTCACAGTCATTAGAATGTGAGACCCCGGGAAGTTGCCAAAATCCCGAGGAAAGCAATGAAATGAAGGACCAAGGCCTCTTATCTAGATCACAAGGAGCAGAGACCCTGCTGACACCTGGCTTATGCATACAAGTGTACATATTAAAATGTCTGGAAGATGTTAACTGTGGTTATTGCAGAATGGTGGGATTATAAAAGATCACTATTTTCTTCTTCATTTTTTCCCACTAATATATGTTTCTTAGATTCTTCTACCATATTTTTGTAATTAGAAAAAAAGCAAAGTTGAGCTTAAAGGAAAAATAAGAGAAAAAATATGAATCAGAACCAGGTGAGTCAGGGAGACAGGAATCCATGGGCTCTACCTTGGCAAGTCCATTCTAGATGTAATGACCTGTTGGCCATGACACATTTAAATGTAAAACGGTATATTTCTATTTTGTTTTATATATGCATCAGTCTCTGAGATTAGGTAACATGCATCCATCCTGAAGGTACTTACCAAACAATAAAAATAAAGACAAATAGTAATTTTCAAAAATGTATTTCCCTGAAGAGCCAAGAAAGCTAAGGAACAAACATCAAACTGTAGTGACTTCAATAAGGAAAATGTTCTTACGGGGCCTTTGGATAGCCAACCACAAGCTTTGCCAAGATACATCTTGGTGGGTGTTGGGAAGGTGGGGACATTTTGTCCCCTAAGAAGAAAGCCAGGCATAGTGGTGGGGCTGGTCCTAGGGTTCCAGCCTGGCAATGGCTCTCTGATTTTCACAGAACCTCCCTCCACGTGTCTGCTGTTTCCTAAGGGGTATAGAGGGGGAGGGTGGCTGCTTAGGGGGCAGGTCTTCCAATGGTCATGGCAGCTGGTAGCCGAGGCTGTAGGTGCCAATGGGCAGAGTTGTTTGCAAAGCTAGTGCTACTTGTAAACGAGAGTGGTCCCCAGGTAACCACACTTGGAGAGATGAGGTACATCTTGCCTTGTGTATGGAAAAGTCTTACTCTCCACCTCGATCAGAAATACAGGCTTAGCAGGGGACATGCCAGTGTCCTGGCTCCTCCTGGAAAAGGGCCTTGGGTTAGGTGAGTAGACTTTCCTTTACTAGGACATCCTAACAGATGGAGAGAAAAGGAGAAGGAGGGCGGGAGGAGAGCAGTAGAGAGCTGTCACTGGTTCAGTCTAATAAAAAAAAGTAGGTTGACAGAAGTGACACCCAGTTAATACAGTGGTACAAGGTTGGGCTCCGGAGTTTGACTGCTTGAATCTGAATCGTGGCCTTGCCACTTAATGACCAAGAACACATTTCTTTCTTTTTTTTCTTTCTTCTTTTTTAAACTTTTATTAGTTAACTTACAATGTTGCGTTACTTTCTGCTGTACAGCAGAGTGAATCAGTTATACATATATCCACTCTTTTTAGATTCTTTTCCCATACAAGTCATTACAGAGCACTGAGTAGAGTTCCCTGTGCTATATAGTAGGTCTTTGTTAGTTATCTATTTTATATATAGTAGTGTGTATATGTCAATCCCAATCTCCCAATTTATCCACCCCCCCTTTCCCCCCCCCACCCCGGGTAACTATAGATTGTTTTCTATATCTGTGACTTTATTTCTGTTTTGTAAATAACTTTATTTGAACCATTTTTTTAGATTCCACATATAAGCAATATCATATATTTGTCCTTCTCTGCCTGACTGACTTCACTCAGTATGACATTCTCCAGGTCCATCCATGTTGCTGCAAATGGCACTAAATCGTTGCCCTTTATGGCTAATATTCCACCACACATATGTACCACATCCTCTCGGTCCTTTCCTCTGTCGAGGGACCCCTAAGTTGCCCATGACCTGGCCATTGTAAATAGTGCTGCAATGAACACTGGGGTGCATGCATCCCTTCGATTTATGGTTCTCTCTGGCTGTGTGCCCAGGAGTGGGATTGCTGGATCGTATGGGAGCTCTATTTTCAGTTTTCTAAGCAACCTCCACGCTGTTCTGCCCAGTGGCTGCACCAGTTCACATTAAAGAGCACGTTTCTTAACCACTGTCATTTGTGAAATGGGGATCATCAGGGGCCAGTCTAACAGGTTACTATGAACATTAGATAAGCTATTGCAGAAAAGCACTTACCACGGCACTCAGCCCAGAGTCCGTGATCAATGAACGTCAGCTCCGAGGACAGGTGTTAAGGCCTGTGGGTGGGCGGTCAGAAATCTCTCTCTGCACCCACCCCTCTACCCCACTTCCTAACTTGCTTTCCCTCCTGGGTCCTCCCTTGTTGACCACCAGGGACCAATCTTCTTGCTTCTTACCTGAGATTGGCGTTCTTGATTTAATGAAAATCATCAGGGTTAGCCTGTTCAGTCAGTACTGAGCTGCCAGGTCGCCCAGATGTTCTGCACTGGTCTCCACCAGCCAGGAAGAGGGGTAATTATACAGGCTGTTTTTAATTGAATCCACTCAACAAGCTCCTCAAATAAGTATTATTATTAGTCTGTTTTTATAAAATGTGTAAACCAAGGCTCAGATAGGATAACTTACCCAAACACACATAGGAAAAATAACCCAAACTGTTTTTTTTCTAATTTCAAGATGAGTGTCTAATTTTTGAAAATAAGACTGGTAAAAAGATAGGTTCTTTCTTCTTTTCTCTTCTCTATGAATATGTGAAAAAAAAACCCAAAATTATTTAACTTACCACTTTTTGAGTGTAACATTATCTAAATGCCGTTGAAGAATCACTAGTTCCACAAGAAGTTAACTCATAATAGACAAGAAAGGGAAAAAGAAAAATGAAAACAAAACACATTTCCAGATCAAAGCAGTTTGGGTGATGTTGGATTAAACCAAATGAGAAAAATTGATTTACTGTGGGAGTTCTCAGACTCTTCCACATGCAGATCTCCAGAACTGTGGTATGAAGTACTATATTACCCAAACTATTCTGGGGAGTTTTACACAGGAAATCCTTTTTGTTAATGGGAAATCTTTCTGGATTAATAGTCCTTTGAAGTTCTAATCTATTACCATTTGGTGAAGTTTTCAAATATATTTGACAGATTCTGTACAGAATATTTTGAGATGACATGGAAAAGGGGCAAAATATGATGAAAATAAGTTTCTGTGGAAGTTACTGTTGTTAATAATAGAGTTCGTGATATGAAAATCTAAAAGTAGTGATCCCAGTGAAAACCAGGTGAGAGGTTTCCTGAATCCTGTGCGTGTGTATGCGTATGCATGCGTGTCTAAGGATATGTTTGTTTTAGCACAGAGGTATAAGAGCTTTTAATTTTTGCATTATTTCTTGTTTTGGTCCATGTTCTTAGAGGAGCATAAAGCGTGGTATTAAAAAGGTAATATAAGAATTGTTCTTGAGACATGATCACTCTGAGATGAGGAAAGGTAGAGGGAACAGGTGTAAGTGAAATAAATGAGTGTAAGGGGAAGACCAGAGTAATAATTTCTCAGTAGACAAAGTGGTTTTTCATGGCTATGGCAGGAAAACAGCTGTAGTAGGGTTTCCTGGCACTCATTTTTAAAAATTTTAAACGAACTTAAAAATTTTTTTTAAACAGTTTTAGATTTATAGAAAAGTTATGAAGGTGGTACAGAGAGTCCCCACGTGTCCCAGACCCAGATTTCACTATTATTAGCATCTTACACTCATATGATACACTTGTCACAATTAGTGAACAAATACTGATACCTTGTTATTAACTAGAGCCCACACTGTATTCAAATTCCCTTAGTTTCTATTTAAAGTCCTTTTCCGGGATCCCACCCAGGACACCACATTACATTTACCTGTCATATCTCTTTGGGCTCTTCTTGGCTGTGACAGGTCCTCAGACTTTCCTTGTTTTCGAGGACTCTGACAGCTTTGAGGAGTCCTAGTCAGGCGTTCTGTAGACTATCCCTCAGTTGGGATTTGTGTGCTGTTCTTCTCATGACTAGTCGGGAGTTCTGGGTTTGGGGGAGGAAAACCTCACAGATCAATTCATTCTCATCACATCGTATTTTTAAAGCTGCCAAAGAGATGGTGGCAAAGACTATGTGTTCGCCAAAACCTGTTTCTATTTCTGCCTAAGCACATAGCTAGCCTACATTTCTTAGCCTCCTTTGCTAAGCGAGGTCATGAACCTGGGCTCTAGCTAACAGAAGCCCCAAGCTTTAACCACAAAAAGCGTCCCATGGATTTTCCATGTTATTCCCTCATTCCTCACCTGCTGGTCTAATGCAAAGACTTCAGTGGAGGACTCTGAGACCCTGGGAAATGGCAGAACAGTGAGAATGAAGGATCCTGGGTCCCTGAATGACCCCGTGGAGCACAGCCCCAAGTGGCTTGCAGTACACTGGGATGGGAATAAGACGTTAACCTTCGTTAAGCCACTGAGGTTTGGCGACTGTAAGAAACAGAAGTTAACCCTCCCTGAATCATATAGAGTTGATCAGGGTGAAGCTCTGTGCTGGTCACAAGGTTGAGAAGAATCCATTTTTGAGTAAAACCCCTTCTCCTTTGTCAATCTGGCCAGTCAGGGTGTTTTCATAAAGAACCAGTCTTATGAGTACCCATTCCCTTTAACAACAAGTCCTTCCAGTCCGGAGGACTCCCTGAAACACAAGATCTTGGAAACCGTTCTAACTGAATGCAGACACCGGGCTGAGAAGGGGTCTGCCCTGAGGGCCTGCCTCCTGGCAGACACACTCCTACTGCCACACACAGCCTGGGGACTTTTTGTGTGGTGAACTGTTGGCATTCAAGGGAGGAAGCAGGAAAGAGATTTGGGGGGATATGTGTAAATGGATTCCTGGGTTAAAATAGACAAATCTAGAAATAAAGTCACTCTGAATGTGTTTCCCACACAGCGGAGAGTTCACACTGGGTCTGCCATTGTCTCTGGGAGTTCATTGTCTGAAAGGCTCCACCAGGAATGGCCCATGGACAGTCTTGTTACCTCAGCGCAGTTGAATAGAAATGGCCTAATGCCAGTGTCACTTGAAGGATGGGAAACTGAAACATCCATTCATTCCTACCTAGTTCTCCAAACCTGAGTGATACTAAGAATCATCTGGGGAGCACTTAAAAATCTAGAATTTAGGGCTCTACTTTCAAAGATTCTGACTCACAAGGTCTGGAGCAGGGCCTGGGAATCTACACTTTAAAAACACTACAGGAGGTAATGATCAGCCAAGTTTGAAAATCTCTGATCACAACCGTTTTCAGTAATCATCTACACTAATTTATTTTGCTGCATCAGTCGCTTAAAATCAGCATGTGTACACACACACACACACACACACACACAAGCGTGCACACACGCCATCAAACCATGCAAAGCAAAAAGCCTCCATTCACGCCACTATCAATTAATCAGTCTTCTTTCTGAGACAAGAGGCTCTTATTTGAGTTCCAGCTCTAATTCATTGTCCGTCTTTTCACTCCTGACTCCTTCAATGACCACCAGACTGCTGGGGAGAAAAAGTCTTCTCAGTGTTAAGAATCCACATCAGTATCTCCTGCCTGTAATTGTATCTCCCCTTTAATTAAAAAGTTCTGCTTGCAGTAATACTTGTCCTTGTGTTTAAAAAAAAATTCACAATTCTGGGAATTCCCTGGCAGTCCAGTTGTTAGGACTCCGCGCTTCCACTGCTGGGGGCCCGGGTTCGATCCCTGGTTGGGGAACTAAGATCCTGCAAGCTGTGTGGCATGGCCAAAAATCAAAAAAAAAATTTTTTTTAATTAAAAAAACCCCACAATTCTCAGGTATGTTATTGGGAAATGAATAGATTTCCAGTATATGCCATACGTGGGCTAATCTATGCTCTACCTTTTCATTTGGTCATTCCCAGTTTCTCCAACCTGCTTCTCTGGGTGTGAATGCTGTGTCAGATCCCTAAGGTATTATGTCTGCCATCTTCCTTCACCTAGCAGTAAAAGAAATCTAATGAAAAAAACAGAAAGGGAATTCAGAAAGCTGAGTAAAAGTTTTCTTAGGGATCTTGTGTGGCTGTGCAACTCTCCCTAGTTTCATTTTCCGTTGTTTAAAAAAACATCTCTTTAGTCATCAGTTCAAACTGATTCCTGGGATTAATGTCAAGTTTGGTAGCTTTTCCCTTCAGGGATTATCACCTCCAGCCTGGCAGTCACATCCCCAAGTCCTCTCAGTAGCCTGGAAGAAACTGGAACCCACCAGGAGAGGCTGGGATTCTTTTACAGTTTTCAGATCCCTTTTATCAATACTTATCATGGTTTTCCAGTATGAAAGTGGTGCAAATTGAGGTGCAAGTAAAATGCCCCTTCTCACTTCTTAAATCTGATGTGAGACTAATGGGGCGGCCGTGAATTAATTAATAAAAATATCTAAATTTGATGTTTCTTTTTTAAACAGTAGCTAATATATGTAATGATCAAACTTTTATTAAAGAGTCACTGGACGTTCCACCAGAATATTGGCCATTGCAACTCAATCCATTCACCACATCGTCCACCCCCCCCCCCCCACACACACACATGTACTCATATACAGCCACTTATAATTTTTTTGGAAACAATTAGATTCACTTGCAGTTGCAAAACTTCACAGAGACATCCCGTGTACCCTTCATCCAGTTTGCCCCAATGTTTTCGTTTTAGGTAACCACAGTTCAGTATTAAAACCAGGAAACTGGCATGGGTACAATGTTGTCACACTTTAAAAAATATATATTATTATCTGCTTCTCCAGGCAAAGGCTCCTTCTCAGAAGCCGCTGACTTTCGCCAAATCAGCATCAAATCACAACTGCCCTCCCGTGTGAACCCAGGTGGGTGGATTCAGTCAAATGTTTTGGTTTGTCTTGGAATTAGATTACGGTTCCCCCAATTTAAAAAAATTCCCCAAAGGGGAAAAAAATCATCAAGCTAATTTCACATGGTGTGTACTCCAGTTATCCGTTGTTGTGTAAGAAACCACCCCCAAATGGAGTCACTTAACCACATTTATTTTGCTCATAAATCTGCGATTGGGACAGGATTTGGTGGGGATAGTTGATCTCCGCCCATCTGGATGAGTCCGTCTCGACTGGGAGGCTGGCTGCACCTGACATGGGCGAGGGCAGCGTGAGGGTAGGGCGCGGGGTCGTCTGAAAGCTCCCTCAGCCCCGTGCAAGTTTACTGCCTCAGCTGAGAAAAGTCAGAGAGCTGGGAGCTGGACCCCTGCGCTTCTTGGGCACGGCTCCCTCTGCAGTGTGGTCTCTCCTCAGGTTGCCTTCAGCAGGGCAGCTTCAGGGAGAGTGTACTTCTTTCTTTTTTTTTTTAATTTTTATTGGAGTACAGTTGCTTTACAATGTTGTGTTAGTTTCTGCTGTACAGCAAAGTGAATCAGCTATGCATATACATATATCCCCTCTTTTTTAGATCTACTTCCCATTTAGGTCACCACAGACCATTGAGTAGAGTTCCCTGTGCTCTACAGTAGGGTCTCATTAGTTATCTCTTTTATACATAGTAGTGTGTATAATATAGGTCAATCCCCATCTCCCAGTCCATCCCACCCCGCCTTTCTCGCTTGGTATCCATAAGTTTGTTCTCTACATCTATGTCTCTACCTCTGCTTTGCAAATAAGTTCATCTGTACCACTTTTCTAGATTCCACATATAAGTGATATTATGCGATATTTGTTTTTCTCTGACTTACTTCACTCTGTATGACAGTCTGTAGGGCTGTCCACGTCTCTGCAAATGGCACTATTTCATTCCTTCCTATGGCTGAGTAATATTCCATTGTATGTATGTACCACATCTTCTTTACCCATTCCTCTGTCGATGGGCATTTAGGTTGCTTCCATGACCTGACTATTGTAAATAGTGCTGCGATGAACATTGGGGTGCATGTCTCTTTTTGAATTATGGTTTTCTCTGGGTATATGCCCAGGAGTGGCATTTCTGAGTCATCTGGCAACTCTATTTTTAGTTTTTTGAGGAACCTCCATACTGTTCTCCATATCGGCTGCACCAATTTACATTCCCACTCACAGTGTAGGAGGGTTCCCTTTTTCAGGGAGGGTGTACTCCTTACATATCAGCTCAGGGTTCCCAAGACATGTGGGAGAGAGGCTGAGAGAGAGAGAGAGAGACAGAGACAGAGAGAGAAGCTGTAAGCTCTTAATGGTGCAGCCTCAGAAGTCATGTAGCCTCACATCCATGATATTTTATTCATTGGGGTAGTTACAAAAAGGCACACTTTCAAAGACAGGGGATTTAGACCTCACCTTTTGTTGAAGAGTTGCAAAGTTTTGGAAGAGCGTGTGAGACCAGAAATGTTGTTGTGAGAGATCAGGAGGATAAACAAACCAGTGGAAAAAAAATCTAAAGAGATGTTTCTCTTTTTTTTCAAATAATTTATGTCATGATCAAAATTTTATTAGGTAGCCCCTTGAAATTCTTTCAGAATATTTGCCTTCCTCCATTAGCTCATAACTACAGCCACAAACACGCACACACACGTGTACACACATGTACAAAGCTTGATTTCAGAGCAGATAGAGACCAAGAAACCATGGCATTGAGTGTGCTGAGTCCAGACAAATGATATTTACACACACATCCAAATTGGAAGAGAAAATGTATTTCTTTAGGTTTCAGACACTGTAATAGATATAAAGCAAAAATGAAAACCCGTTGCAAAGTTCTAAAAAACAAAAATACATGCATATGTATACCTATGCACACACAGACATCACTTTTTTTTTTTTCCTATTACTGTACTTTTATCTCTGTCCTCAGCCAAAGCTTCCTTCTCAGAAGTCAGAACTGACTCACTGGCTGTCCATGAATCCAACATCAAGACACTACTCTCGGGACTTCCCTGGTGGTCCAGTGGTTAAGAATCTGCCTTCCAATGCAGGGAACGCAGGTTGGATCCCTGATCAGAGAGCTAAGATCCTACATGCCATGGGGCAACTAAGCCCACGTACTCTAAGGCCGGTGCGCCACAACTGGAGAGCCTGTGCTCTGCGACAGTGACCTGACGCAGCCAAACAAATGAATATTTTTTAATGTACACTTAAAAAAAAAAAAAAAAAGACACTCTTGTCCCCTGATGTGGACTCAGGCTGGTGGGTTCAGCCAAATTGTTTTTGGTTTGTCTATGAACTGGGCTGTGGCTCCCAGGAGAAGAAACTGAAATCATCAAACTAATTTCACGTGATGTACTAAGAACGCAGTACTACATGAAGGAGGTGAGTGATTAGTTTACCAAGCCATCCAGCCCTATGTAAATGACCTGTGATAAATGACGGGTCAGCCAAAAGAGCAGAAATCATGTCGTATTCCCACAGTTTGTAGTGAGATGCCATTTGTGTTTATCATTGTTAGGAAACAGCACAGTCGCTTGCGTGGGACAAAACTTTCTGCAATCACAGAAGTGACTTTTTAGTTAAAAAAACAAAATCACAGTATAAGATTTTTATCAGACATTCTTTACTTGGATTATCAATGGTGGCTTGCAGACGGCCTCAGTGTGCTGACAGCCGTGTAATCCGCTTATACAGATATTGACAAGAGTTCTGAATGTGGAAATACTTAAACAAGGTCGAGCTCTTTTGCCTTTTGTTTAGGATTTTCATCGTAGATCCTGAGAGTCAGAAAGTACACCCACAGCTTCATCATGGTACACTTCCTGACTCTGCATTCTTTTACTGGATTTTTCTTTCAGTTTCTCTGGATATAAGAGTAGTGTAGTTGAATAGACAATCTTCTCACCTAAAACCTACATGAATCTTAGGGTAGCCCCGTCCAGAGAGAATTGAAGTAATCACAGTATAAATGAGGCATTTGGATAGACTGATGCTTCTTATAAGTCAAGATTATCTAATTTACCATCAAAGGCCCCAGCTAGCTGTCACTTACCATTTTTTGAGCACTTGCCATGGGCAGGTGCCATGCTGACAGCTTTCGGTAACATTGCCTCTTTGATAATGACAAATTTCTATGCAGCTGGTATTATTATTATCATTCTACAGGTAAAGAAGCTGCAGCTCCTAAAGACTGAGGAACTTGACCAGGGCCACAGACACCTGGAGCCAGGTTGAACTCAGATTCGTCAGATGTGCACTGCTGCCCTAAGTCAGGTTAGTGCCTTGCCCTTGACAGAGACTTAAAAACTACACAGAAAGGCAATAAGGAGCTTTTGAGATGATGGGAAGAGGCACAGTGGAGTGTGAGCTAATTGAGTCTGGGCCCTCCTGAGGAGTATAAGAAAATACTTACGAGTGATGGAAAGCTCACTGGAACTAATGTGGGAGGGTCCCTAGGCCCTGGAAAGAGGCTGGTTCTGAGAAATTTCCACACTTGAGAAGCTGGGGAATCATTATTTTTCCAGCTGAACGGCAAATAACTGTGGTTCTAACTGTCTTGATTTGGCTTTGCCAGTTATTGGTTGACCTGGGGCTGCACTCAAGAAAGATTCAAGAGTGGAATATGAAGTAAAACAGGGAAAGAACATAAAACATAATTGATGAAAGGAACTGGGTGTAATTCAGGGAAAAGACAGTAGCTCTGAAGTCATATTGTAAAGAAAACAAGCTGATCTGAGGTTGGACACAGCAGAAATTCTCCCACCGATGCATTCCCAGGGACTTCTATTTGTGTGCACAAGTGTACATCTGTGAGTCTGAGTCTCCATGGTTGGATATAAGTGGGTGGGTCTGCAGTAATTCTTGTAAACTGTCCAAGTTCCATTGGCAGGGGGGTGGGACTACTTACTCTGCTTCCTGTCCCAGGGGCTTACAGTCATTCTCTCACCTCTAATTTTCTCACCCCTAGTTTTCTCTTATCTACTTTGCTCCAGATCTTCTGACACAGCGCTTCTCAAACGTTAACATGCTTATGAATCATTTGGGAAAGATTGTGAAGGTGCAGAGTGTTCCTTAGTAAGTCTAGGGTGAGGTCAAAGTCGCGGTATTTCTCAGAAGCCCCTGGGGGTTATGGATGCCCCTGTTGGGGAACCACACTTTGAGTCATGGGGTTCTAAACAGTGAAATCGTCCTAGCACCGGAGGATGAGGATGGTGACTGTCTCAAGAAAACAGCATTTTTCTCTGTCTTCCCACTCTTGTCGGGCAACTACACACCATTTTCTATAGGTTCTAATTTGTGGCGAGGGCTGAGGAAAGGACGGGCAGTAGGTGCCACAGTCCTAGCCTTGCTCTCTTGCTTTCTCTTCCATCCTCTCTTTGTCTGATCCCATCTGGATGGCTGGCCTGCCTTCCCCTCCAGAGGGAATTCCACTCAAACAGCTGCTTCCTCCTGTGTCTCAAGCAGTGTTCTTACAGAAGAGTTAGACTCTAGAGCTTGGAATTGAGCATGCAAAATCAGCTGGCCTAGCCTTCCACCCTCATTAGGGGGATGTCTAAACCATTCAAAGGGAGAGAGATGCCTATTTTCCTCACCCAAACCACCATCTTTTTTTTTTTTTTTCTTCTTAGCTGTTCATATTTTCAAACATTGGCGTGGGCCTTTGTTCAGCTGGAGACTTGGTCATCAAGACCACATTTGGATTAATTTGGTTCCAGGTCAAACAGTCCAACTTCACACATTTATCCCATGATTTCCTAATGCTATTGAATGACACATCGTTTTATTTTTCCCTTTGTTTTTCTCTTTCAACTAATTTATTTAATGGGTCCAAAATGGGGGACTGGACCATAAAAACATGTGGTATTCTAATTGGATTTTGAAAATGTGTAAACATGGCCCTTCAGTGGCTTCGTGTTACCATCTGGACCAAATAGAAACTTTTGACCCTTGATTCCAACTCGCCTCCACTTGCTCCACCTCGGTGTCCCATCTCATGTGTTCCTTCTCTCCAGGGTCTCTCTGCTCCAGCAGAGCTGGGCTTCTGATTTTTCACAACCCATCTCTCAATTTCTGCCTCAAGGCCTCTCTGCCTGAATATTAGTCTACAGAGGCGCAGCACGTTTCTACTTTCCGTTCTCTATACCTTTCAGAAAGGTTTTCAGATTTCAGCTCAAGATTGATGCCTCTAGGAATGTTTCCAAAATCAACCCCGACCACTTTTCAACCTTCTGTGATCCCTAGTCCATTTCAGTGCCTTCTGATTATTTTGGCAAAATTTGTGTTCTACTCATATATATTTATGTGTGGGCTTCCCTGGTGGCGCAGTGGTTGAGAGTCCGCCTGCCGATGCAGGGGACACGGGTTCGTGCTCCCGTCTGGGAAGATCCCACATGCCGCGGAGCGGCTGGGCCCGTGAGCCATGGCCGCTGAGCCTGCACATCCGGAGCCTGTGCTCCGCAACGGGAGAGGCCACAACAGCGAGAGGCCCGCGTACCGCAAAACAAACAAACAAACAAAAACATATATATTTATGTGGCTCACTGAGTTCTTTTTTTTTTTTTTTTTTTTGCGGTACACGGGCCTCTCACTGTTGTGGCCTCTCCCGCTGCAGAGCACAGGCTCCGGACGCGCAGGCCCAGCAGCCATGGCTCACGGGCCCAGCCGCTCCGCGGCATGTGGGATCTTCCCGGACCGGGACACGAACCCGTGTCGCCTGCGTCGGCAGGCGGACTCTCAACCACTGCGCCACCAGGGAAGCCCTCACTGAGTTCTTAACAGAAGCTAACTGCATGCTTCTTACGTGCTGGGTACTAATCCAGGTGCTGGGATCACAGTGAACAAGCAGGCAACGTTCTTAATATCGAAGAGTTTACATTCAGATTTGTAAAGGTGGAGAAGAGTTCTTGCTGTTGGGTGGTGTAAGTCTATCGGGCAGGGTCAGGGTTAGTAAGTCAGTTTACTTTTGATCTGAATGCACTTTACAGAAACCTTTCACATACTGAGCAAACACTTGTAGACTCACTTTATTCAGATGTGCACATTCCAGTTTGCATGTGAATAAAACACGTTGGACCAGGTCTCAAGGGAAGGTTCTTCACAAGGCCATTCATGCCTGGGAAAATGTCACTGGTGAGACTGACCACTGATTTCACTGGTGAGAAAGGGCCATACTGTAGTTTGCAGTGTAGCCCAGAGTTTCACAAACTTTAATTTCTCATTAGTCTTCCAAACTTCAATCAGATTTATCTGGGGTACTTGTTAATACTCCAGATGATTCTAGTGCATTGACCTGTGGCCCACATAATTAAACACTGTGTTACGACAATTTACTTGACAGCAATCAGGACACGGAGATGGATGATGGATGGTGTAAGGATGGAAGGAAAGATGGATGCGTGGGTGACCCAAAGGTCTTTAAGCTGGAAGCTGAATTCAGGGGGCATGTGATACAACATACGCTCGTGACTCTACCTTTATCCATCCCGTGGCTCTGTGCCTGCGATTTGGGAAGGTGAGCTCAATTCAGCCTCTTTTCTCTAATTTTCGTGAAGAAAAAGCTTATTCTTTGAGCCCCAAATATAAAAAAAGAACTGGTTTAAACAGGGTATGTGAAATGTAATCTTTCATTCAATTGCCCATCACTTACCATAGAAGTTGCATTTTTTGGAACTACATTCCCCCCCCCCCCAAACAAGTCACTTTTAAGTCATGTCCAATTTTACTAGTATAACAAGATATTTAATACCATTGGAATCAGAGGTACCTTCATATTCTAACAAGACCCATAAAGAAACCATCGTGCATTAGGACCGGAAACTACACTTTAGGGTGTCTGAGAGGCAGTAGGATGGTCCCACTGCCACCAAGCACCATCCTACCAGGCCCTCCCCAGTCTAGAGAAGATGGCTTAGTAAGGGCGATGTGGGAATTACAGTGCACTGGTACCAGTCTGTTCTCACCCTAAGCCAGGGGCTGGGAAGAGTATGTTTCCACTTCTGAAACAAAGTGGGGGGGGGGCGCTCCAGAAGAGTCATTTATAATGACTGGGGTGCTTGCAATAAAGGGGAATTGACATTGCATTCTTTAATTGGAGGCCTTCCGAACCTCCAAAGGTGTCAGACCTTCCCTTAGGATGTTTCCATTGCAGAGTGGCTGCTAGAGCTCTTGGGGGAGCTTGGTGTACAGCCCTGAGGGGCGGCAAAGCATGTAGGAATATGCAACCTGTGGCCCTCTTCTTAAAATAGTTTTAAAGATTTTTTTGATGTGGACCATTTTTTTTTTAAGTGTTTATTGAATTTGTTACAATACTGTTTCTGCTTTATGTCCTGGCTTCTTGGCTGCCAGTCATGTGGGATCCCAGTTCCCTGACCAGGGGTTCAACCAGCAACGCCCCACAACATTGGAAAGTGAAGTCCTAACCACTGGACCGCCAGGCAACTCCCTGACCTTCTTTCAGCCTAGAAATTTCTGAAGGCATGAGTATCAGAGCTTGGAGGAACTGTGGTGGAAATACGTAGGAAGGGCAGGATGGTCCCCAGCCCACCTAGTTTCCTTCCATTCTTGGATGATGTGAAAGAGGACTCCTGCCTTTCACTGGCTCCACCTGAGGGAGCCCAGATATTAGCAGAGGTGCTGGGTGCAGGAGCCATGGGATTCCTTCAATAGTCACCAAGTCAAGACCTGGGATGGAGAGCTAATGGCAGACATGGCTGAATTGGGGAGGGTGGGGGGAAGCTTAAAAACCCACATACTCCACCTGTGGTGAAACCACCAGTAGTAGATGGAACCAGGAAGAAATCAGAACAATGTCCAGAGGTACCTCTCTCCCAAGAGTGAGTGGACATTTAAGGAAGGATTCTTGAGTCCCCTAGCCCTGCTTCAGGCTCCCAAGTATCTAGGTCTAGAGGAAGAAGAGGACAGCATTGATCCAGAGCCAGATCTTGCCCCCATCCTCTTTCTAAACAGTCAGAGTCGCAGCTCTAGCTGTAAATTGGATATGCAATTAAGGGTTTAAATTAAGCCACACTAAGTTTTAATTACCAAATGTGACCAGGAAGTTATGGAATACACCCAAGATTTTGTTAAGGGAGGAGAAAATAGTGGCTTCTACATAGCACAATTGAACACAGATTTAAAAAAAAAATACATACGGCTATCTCATTTTTCTTTGGATCTCAGCTGCAATTCCTTCAAGACCCCATTGTCATAGAAGGCTTTATTGAAAGCAATTTTCATGCTCTCATGGTCAAATAATCCAAGAATGTTTATTTCCCTTTTCTTTTCCTGACTTTTTGCACACTTCTGGGATTGCATAATGCACTTTCACTCATCGATCACCCCATATTAAACCTTTCCTTAAAATTTCAAAGTCAAGGGCTTCCCTGGTGGCGCAGTGGTTGAGAGTCCGCCTGCCGATGTAGGGGACGCGGGTTCGTGCCCCGGTCCGGGAAGATCCCACATGCCGCGGAGCGGCTGGGCCCGTGAGCCATGGCCACTGAGCCTGTGCGTCCAGAGCCTGTGCTCCGCAACAGGAGAGGCCACAGCAGTGAGAGGCCCGCATACCGCCAAAAAAAAAAAAAAAAGTTCAAAGTCAAGTATTTGGTCATTTGCAAGAGAATCTATCTGGCATTGAAGGCTAGGGCTCCAGAGTGATGGGATTAGAAGACAAGCCACAGCACTGCATCCGGTTCCCTGGGTGATATCCTAAGGCAGGCACACAGCAGAAATGATGCTCCAGCCAGACTCGGAGAGAAGTGTGTGAGCCCCCATTCTGAGCTCATGCTTGAGTTGACCTTTTGTTTACATTTAGTCACTCTTGTATATACTTAGCTTTATTCTGGATTAAGGAGGCCTTGACTTGATGTAAAATGCTTTTAGAAAAGTCTTTTCAATGAGGGCAATCTCCACTGATCAAACCAGACTGTGCAGACTGATCGGCAGGTTAACAGTAAGTCGGGTTAGTGGACAACTTGAGGCACGAGACCCACCCTTTATTTTTATCTGCTGACTCTGAGAAAATCTTTGTTTTATTGTTACCAAAGTTAAAAACAAATATGTTTGAAAATGAAATCGTATTTGTGTTTCTATAATTTAAAAAATAAATTTTGAATCTCTAATTCTAATATTTTTCCAGATCAATAAAATAATATTTTTTTTCCCAGGAGCCTCCCCGAGGCCCCTCTTCTTTGAATTTATGTCATCTGTCTAACAAACTAATGAAGATGCATGTTATAATGGATCCCTTCACTTCAGGGGATGATTATGTAACTTTCAGAAATCATTCCACAATCTTAGAATAGTCATTCTTGAATCAGCCAAGATATTCAGTCAATAAATGCCATTCCATGTGATCATTACTATGACTGCCAAACTATGCAATCTTAAAATGTAGGGGAAAAAAAAAAAAGCAAGAAGGGTAAATATCCAGGATAAGACCAGGTACTTTGGGGCAGGAGGCTTTTCAGGTAGACTGGTCAGGTTCTACCTAAGTCCATTCCTACCTGGAAGTCTTCATCGTTGTCTTAAGCCTGGAGTCAACGACCATCATCCCCGAGGGTCTGAAACCTGAAACAAGCATATTTCTTTAAGCACCTTTGCAAAACTGCTTAATTTTCCATGAGAGCTCATTGCCTTGACCTGGCTCCTGGAATTCAAGAAAAGGGTGGAAAGTCGAGTCCAATAAATGAATAACTTTCAGGAACTTCAAACTTCATTATTTCTGATGGCAACCCAACGCGTTTTCCATTGTAAAAAAGAGGGGGGGAAGGCCAGGTATTTTGTGCTCAAGTAGCTCTTTCTGAGCGAATGAACGCACGCAGTCCTCTTTACCCTGGTTGAGAGCCTCACATTCTATATCTTGTTGGCTCAGCCCGTCTTTGTTTCAAGTCCAGCCCCTGGTTGAGGGTCAGCTAACAAAAGACAGAATGAGGTTCAAATTCTTTAATTAGTTTTGTCAGTGATTCTCTGTGGTTGGCAAATAAAAGAAATACTTTCTGGGAGATCAGGTTCTCACACTGGAACTTTGGACAGGATAAAGCACTTGAAAGGCCAAGATCATTTTCAGCCCATTATCCTAGCCTGTCTCTGAACTGGGCTTTTGCTAAAGAGCTTTGGAGCCAAAATTTTTATGTCATCCCCAAAATCATGGCCCACAGGTACCAATAAGAATCTCTCTTTCAGATATTAAAGCACAGAGACCTGCCGTCTTAGAAGGGCTTCATGAAACAGTGAACTCCGTGAGCCAATTGGGAGAAAAACAGTTTTCGTTGGTGAAGGTTTGTGAATGAGCACGGTCTGGGATACAGATTTCCTGAAATGCTCAGAGGCTGAGTCCTCCAAAGTGAGAGTACTTACAGCAGGATAAGGGTGGCTCACCAAGGATGCTGAAACTCGCTTAGAAGTCGATGTTGAAGGTGGAGGGAAAAAAAAAAAAGGCAAGAAAAACTTTCAAAGAAGCATCTTTGGCATGACCATGCCCTTTCATACCAGAAAGTTCTATTCTTTAAACTCGATGTAGGTCCTTCTACGACTGACCACATACCCTGATACAAAGGCAATAACTAACCTTAAAACTATGTGACTTCGTTGATATGGCCATGTCCCGAGACAGAAATTCTTCGTATAGCACAGGATAAAAACAGGATTCCAGTTTTATCTCAAAAATGGGACACTGCAAATTCAGGCAAAACCCACAAAGGAGAAGTGACCATGTCTTTCCGGCTTATGCAGCAGCTGGAGCATGTCTGGAAGGAACCACACCCGCTGCCTCTTCTCTGACTCACCCCCTCCTCCCTCCTTAGGGAATACCCGCCTCACTTCCTGAGCAGGAATAGGTTTCATACGGAGGCACCTATTCTCTGCCCTCTGCGTCGGGGCACGGGGCAGAGAGAAGGTGTCCAATCTTACCCTTTCACAAATGTCTCTCTTGGGCAGTCTGACTTTCCTCTAAAGGCCTCTAACAAACCCAGATCATACATTCAGTTGAGGGGGAAGCATTTGATTTTCCTTTGAACTTGACTGTCTAGGAAAAAAAAAAGTAATTCCTTGGAAGTATCACTTCAGACTTGGGGCACCAGATGACTCTCAAAACCATCTTGGGACCACTTCGTGTTCACTGAACGAGAAATTCAAACATCAAGACCGAAAACAAGAGCAAAGAGAGAATAGAGAAAGTAGGCATTTGTTTACCACTTTTGGAGCAAAGGCTCATCAATACCTGTCTCTCCCACTGGAGATACGTATTTGACGTGACCATCAAGGGCTGCATCCACCGAGGTCACCCACATCATGTCATCCGTAAGTTCCATTCCCAGCCTGCCGTATCTTGGGAGTTTTCTTCCCAGTGGAAGGGATCAGGCACTTGTTTTATATTCAGAGGAACATTGAGATACAGGTGATTTCTTTTCACAAGGGCAAAGCACTACACACGTAACTTGTAGAATATTCAACTGCATGGTGACTTTTCTGTGTTATTATCTGCCTCTTAATCCAACACACTGGACAAATGTTCCCAGAGGGCAGAGAAGACAGAACTTGTAGCTCACTGATGGGCCCTGACAGCTCTCCTCTGTCGTACCCTGCCCGCTGGGCCTCTGGTCATATCCGCAACGGTTACTTTCTGAACCCAGTGGTATTTGTGACTCTGCCCACGGTGTCACCCGTTACTGATGTCTGCACATCAGGCTGGCCTCTTGGCTGCAACAATTACCTCCCCGTGCCCCAGTTCTGCAGCAGGGTTGGAAGTTTTCGTGCTGGGTCTTTTAAATTATTTCTTTTGCCTCCCCTGCTTTGGATTGCTCGAAAAAATAGCAACTAACAACAGTAAGGCTGTCTTAAATTTGCCCCAAAGAAATTGCCTGGGACTTTTCAGAGGCCACATTCAATTTATGAATAAATGAAATGGATCTTCTCGACCAGCCATGACAATAGGCACTGGCCTACATATTCAGGGCCTGAAAGAAGTTGAGGCAATGGGCCTAATGAGAAGCAGTCAGCGAATCTAATGAGAATCAGACAGAAGGCCTAATGAGACATTTAACATGCTCCCCCTCTCCCTCCTCTTCTGTTCGGTTTTCATGGGAATCTGTGTTTGGGGAGCTCAGTTGCACTGGCTACAACAGATACATATGGCCCTAGTGGGGTGATCCAGGAAACAGTAGAAAGGCATGGAGATGGCCAGGGATGGGGGGAGGGTGAACTTGGAAAATATACCCCCAGGCCATGATAATGTGGCGGGGGGGTGGGGGGGGTGGGGGTGTTTAGCTGTTTCTTTTACTTATATTTTAATTGTATCTATGCCTTTTCCAGAGTACCATAGAGTCACTGAGCTATTGGTGATGATACAGTAAACAGGCAGAGATTTCAATCTCATTACATCACTGCTTAGAGAGAAATCAAGAGGAGAAGTATGCAGGGCTGTTTCTGCGGCTGCCGGTCGCCATTCAGAGAACAAACGACTGGAATGTAGGTGCTGCACAAAGGGGGATGCCCGGAATAGAGTCCTGATGAGGCAGCGTTCCTTGGAACACTAGGTATTTTCATTTGTTGACCTTGGATGGAGGTGGCAGCTAGAGAAATAGCAGGAGCACAGACTTTCCTGAGTTACAGCTCTGTGTGTCAGTTACCTGTGATGGCGGTGTGCAGAGGAAATACGTATGTGTCCGAGCCACCGTTTGAAATGTTGTCTGACCCATGGATCTATCGGTTTTGCAGTATAGCTTGGCTCTGACAGAGTAGGCAAGATTTCTGTCTCATTATTTAGCTTGCAAGCCCAAGAAATTTGCACTGGTCCTTGTTGCCTGCCTATCCCATAACAGTCTCTGTGGAGACACATACTCTTTGTTTAATTTGCTTGCCCCAGTACATGATTGAAATGCAACTCTATCCCTCTCTCTAGCCACCTATTTATTTATTTATGACAACTCTTCTTTTGGTTGTCAAGGTCTAACTTCCACTGGCCCACCTACATCTTGAGTTAAGGATCTGAAAGTAAATGAAACAGTCTTGTTCTTTAGTGGCGCCACCTAGTGGCCTCACATGGCAACACAGTCTCAGCGGTTAAATGACTGAGGATTTAGAGATCAGATTATCACCTGGGTTAGTGGGGCGTGGACAGAGCAGATGTGCACCAGCATTAATACGTTCCAGGTACCAGGCTCAGAATTCACATATTTCAGCTTTTTAAAACTTTACAAAAATTCTATAGAGTAGATGATATTATTCTTGAAATGCGGCTGTTCATATTACCTAAAATTTCCTGTGCGCAGAGGACTGTGCTAGATGCTTTACATAACATTGCCTTGTTTTTCCTAATAATGATATTATGAGGTGTGAATTATGTGGTCTTTTGAGTCTAATTGCTTGGATCTGTAATGGGCTCCAGCCCCTACTTGCTGTGTGACCTTGAACAGATTACTTAACTTCTCTGTACCTATAGTAACAGCGATATAGTAATAGTACATATCTCATAAAGTAAGCACTTGTAAAGTGTTTTAAAAAGTGTCTGACACACAGTAAGCCTTCAATATATACCAGCTAGTACTATTGTTAATAATAGCAGCCACAGCTACGGCCTCAGTGCAGCTAATCGTTGCTGGACAAAAACCCCACTATAATGACTGGCCCCATACATTTCATGTCCACAAATCTCAAATGGACACTCAACAGTGGCTAGGCCATCCTACATGTATTTCCTTTCCATGTTCACTTTTAAATTCCCCCAAACAACTATTTCCCACCCCTCTATCCTCATATCATTTACATCATGACCACTTCCACACTCAGCTGATGAGCTTGCCTCATTATTGAGAAAACGATTAGCTAAGGAGCTTTTTCATTTCTCCCCAGCCATATCTGCTGACCTACCTGTTCTCTGCCCTCTGTCTTTGATAAGGGATGAAGTTCCCATTCCCATCAAATGGTAACGGCTCCAGTCACACACACACCTGGATCTCATGTCCTCTGGTCTTTTCAAAGACTTGGCTCCTGTATTTGCTAAATCATCACAATTTCCCTTTCTCCTGGATCACTGCCATCAGCATACAAACATGCATCCTTAAAATAATCCTGCCTCGAGGCTATAACCCCTCCAGTTAACTCCCATTTTCTGCTCCCCGTTGTTCTAGATACAATGAGGATAAAAAACAATTCATTCTAATAGACCTCTATTTCCACCAAACCCATCAGTCTGCCTTGGTCAAGGTCACCCATGACCTCTATGCCACCAAATCCATTGGCGGCCTCTCTCTCCTGGCTTTACCTCTCAGCAGAATTTAATGCATCTTCCCTGAGTTGCTGGGACACCAAGCTCGCTCTCCTGCTTTCACTCCCCACTCACCCACCTTCTCAAGAGGAACCTTCATGTGTGGATGGGCTCACCTGAGAGCTCCATCCTAGCCCTCTTCTACTCTCTATCTGTATCTTTAACTTAGGAAATTCACCCAGATCCATCACCTTATATATCACTTTCATAAGAGTTGAAACAAGGTCTCCCCAGTCCTGCCTTTCCTTGAAACTCCAGATGCAGATACCGCCTCCTGACTTGTCATTTCCATCGGAAACATACTGGTCCCTCAGACTGCCACAACAATAATTTTGATACCATCTTCAAACATGGTCCTTGTCCAGTTGTTTTTTTTTTAATCATTTGATTTTTGGTCTTTTTCGTCAGTAAGCAGCATGACTGTTGACCAGTCTGTCATGTCAAAAGCCTGGGAACGTCTAGGGGGAGACTTCGGTGCTTCTTTTCCTTTCTCGGCCTTAAAAACATGCTCTGCTTCTGTCCATGGCTCCCTACATGGACATTTCCCACTAGCAAAACCCAATCATTCCTTACATGGCGGCCAAAGTGTGTCTCCTAACTTACCCTGATCTCATCCCACACATTTACAATCTACTAGCCATGCAGCAGCTACAGACGTTACCTGAAAATATCAATCAGATCACTTCCATCACTTCTCTCCTTTGAATCCATCTGATGGCTTCCTGTCACATTGTAACTTAGCCCAAATTTCTCACTCTGGCTTTCAAAACACAATAGAGCAGAGTATCTTTAAGAAAAATGACATGAGGCTTTTCCTTAATTCTGAGAGTTCTCCAGTAACTTTCCAACAAATTCCTTTCTTAACCTAAGTTAGCCAGAGTCTTAGTTGCTTACAGTTGAAGAACTATAATTATATAGCCTGGGACTAGAATTACATTGAATGTCTGGCTCTTCATAGGAAAACGCTTGGGATGTGGGTAAATTATGGACCTATCAAGCAGATTGTGTACGTGCGTGCGTGCGTGTGTGTGTGTGTATGTGAATGTGATGAGAATGTACACAGGCACTCACAAACATAGTGATACTTAATAAGAACTTGTTGAATTGCTTTGAATTTGACTTATAATTTCTCTATGAAATCTGCCTTCTCCCAAACCTCAAAAACAAAACAAAACGAAACCCTCCCATCTTGTCCTGGAGAGGAAAAGAACTGGCAAATAAAGGCCTTTAGTATGAGACTAGGGGACAAGAGGCACATTGCCGTGGGCCCATGATACTTTTAGGAGCCCTCAGAAAGGTTTTACGTTCTTTTTAATCAGAAGAAAAACATAATATAATAATAATGAATATATAATACTGAATACAACTTGTATTATGTTCATCTTTATACTAAAGCAGTCATAAAATGTAATTTTTAATATTTTTTGTGGAGGAAGGGGTCACTGAAGGCAAATATGCTGGAAAGGCCCCCATGAAGGTCGTACTATTGTCCTGTTCCTGGAAGCCTTGCTCTCTGCAGAAAAGACTGGGGAAGGGGCTTCGGGCTTTCTGGTCCCACTTGAATTTCACTGATTGGGGAAGGCCAAATGAAACCCAAATGGACACAGAGAAGCAAAAATAGAGGCTTTCTGCTACATTTGTTTTTTTGTTTGTTTAACAGACACTTCTCTAAAGCTCACTGGATGCAAGACACTATTCTAATTGCTTTGCAATCACTAAGTCATGTAATCTACTGTCTCCTAGGTGAATATGAAGTGAGTATCAAACACCTTCGCTTAAGCTCTGCTAGGCTACTTCCTTCTTAAGGTGGATGTTCTTCCAGGACCAAAAGGAATGTAAAGACAGAATTTCTGAACTTGTAACTGCAATGTAGCAGGCATGAAATAGCTGAAAAACAACAACCAAAAAACTGTTTTTAAGCTTAAGCTATAGTGTCCAGTGTTGACATACTTATAATGTCCTTAGTGATGTTCATCTTGTTCCAGGAAAACAGAAAGAAAAGAAAGGAAGAAAGAGAGAAAGAAGAAAGGAAGAAAGAAAGAAGGGAAGGAAGGAAGGAAGGGTGAGCTGTGAGCAATCTGAGAGTGTCTTGTGTCTTTCAAGGAGCTCCCTCACCCTAGAAGATGTCCTCCAACCTACCTTAATGAAGACCAATCTCCAAGTTTTCCCCAAATACGAGATCAAGTTAAACATGTGTCACTTCAGCAGGTCACAGCACAGCAACGCCTGTCACCCCGCATTCTCTGGAGGTATGCACATAACGTGTCATATTCACATTGGGTTTATATTTACGTGTGCCAGTGCCCATCAATGATCAAATTAACTGTTAGAAAAACATAAATGTGATCGTTTTGTAGTCTTTTTCTTTTCTTTTCAATGAATTCCTCTCAGTGAAATTTCAAGCTGAAGCATCATTTGAAGCTGTGCTAAAGACAGATCACCTGAGCTTTTGTGAAGTCCACAACGAACCAGACTTGCTCTGGCTGGAGAATCAGATGGGAAGAAGCTCTTTGTAGACCATCCCATCTCAATCGTGGATGCTCAACAAACCAGGGGGCTTTCTAGAAGATCCCAACACTCAGGCTCTACCCAGACTGGTTAAATCAGAGTCTTCGGGATTGTACCTGGGCATCAACTTCTCTAAAAGCTCCCTAGGCTATGCTGGTATGCAGCCAGAATTCAGAAAAAACACTGATTTCTGTTTTGTAAATAAGTTCATTTGTACCATTTGTTTAGATTCCACACATGAGCGATATCACGATACTTGTCTTTCTCCATCTGACTTATTTCACTCAGTATGACAATCTCTAGGTCTGTCTGTGTTGCTACAAATGGCACTATTTTTCTCTTTTTTATGGCTGAGTAATATTCCATTGTATATATATACACCACATCTTCTTTATCCATTCATCTGTCAATGGATGTTTAGTTTGCTTCCATGTTCTGTTTGCAGCATGTAAATAGTGCTGCAGAGAACATTTTTTAAATTATGGTTTTCTCCAGATCGATGCCCCCAAAGAGAAATAGAGTCACAGATGTGGAAAACAAACTTGTGGTTACCAAGAGGGAAAGGGGGGGTCGGCAAATTGGGAGATTGGGATTGACACGTATACACTACTGTATGTAAAATAGATAACTAAGAAGGACCTACTGTATGGCACAGGGGGAGAAAAAAAAACAAACAAAAACCACTGATTTCATACCAACTGAGTACTAGGACTACTAACGTCCCAGCTCTTTGTATCAACGGGGTGCTCTACAGCTGTGGCCTCTTCCATGTAACCCTACATTTCTCTGTCTTTATTCTGGGACGACTTTTTAATTTAAAGTGATTATCTACTCAACTCACTAGTCCTAGTTTCAAAGTCATTTGGGAATTAGATCCTCATTGAAAAAGTGTCTTAGAGCTGCAGAAAGGCTACTGAGAGCCCAGGGCTGGATCCCAGGACAACTGAGAGGTCCCCTAGGAGTCAGGATTGAAGTGCTTATTCACCAAGACACCAAGAGCAGCATCACCAAAGGGCAGTCTGCACCACTGTCAAGGCAGGGAATAAAGCAAGTCAAGGGATCAATGCAAAGAATACTGGTGTAGGGGGAAAGTGAAGATAATCATTCCTGTCCAACAAAGATTTCTTGAGGACCTACTGTGTTCCAGATATTGCACCAGGCACTGCAGGTACAATCCTACTGCCTAGGAGCTGAGAGTTTAAGGAGGAGATAGCATCAAATAATTTCAAAATTACATGGGAAGCTATGAGCAGAGTGAGAAAGGATATTTGGTCCCAAGTGATGGCATGTGAGTAGAACTTCTAGAACATACAACCTTACACAATCCTTGAGAAGTGAATGTCAGTGAAGCAAGTTACAGATGCCCAGGAGGTGGACAAAGCAAGGGCCAGGTGAGAGGTGGTGGGACCAGGACAGGACCAGTGCCACTGTGGTAAAGGTTGGCGTGAACGAGCAGAGTCAAATCATCAGAACTGCAGGGCTGACTGGATGTGTGGCTTGAGTGGGAGAGAGCGGACTCTAAATTAAAAAAGTCAGGCGCCGGGAGAATGCTGCTCTCGGGACATGGACTTTGAAATGGGTGGAGACGGGCAGTCTAAGATAAAGGCTATGAACCACATGAGGGTCGGGGTGCCAGCTTTTAATGGGGCGCCAGCTGTGTGGCTCAGGGCGATGCAGCCTTGAGTGGTTACGCTGGATGCGGCGTCTTCAGAGAGTGAGGTGGAAAGCTGGGTGCCTGTGTCCTTCCCTTTGCTTCTGTACTTTACTCATCGCATTGACAGTTGGGATTAGTATTTTCCTAATTCAATTGTTTTTGTAAATCCCCATTGGTCTGATGATTGATTACAGGTGGCTATAAACTAAGACGTGGTGGAGCGTGGCTTAGCCTCCCCTTTCTCCTTCCCTCAGCAAACCAGAGGCCTGGAAAATCTTGGGGTTGCCTTGGGAAACGAAATGCACTCTAAACGAGGAGCTGAAGGAAGGTGGAACCTTTAAATTAACCCCCAGTGGAAACCCCAGCCTACTTGTTATGGTCATTCTTGGCACCAAAGGCCTCCCATATTGGCTCAAATCCAGTAACACAAAAATGGTAAAGTTGCAGGACAGAAAGTTGGCATGGACCATGTGGTGATTTCCCTGTCCCACTGACTCCCCTGCCTTGGAATTCTGTCTAGACTTGGCTTCAAGGCACATTCCTTCAGCGTTCAGTAGGCAGAGGTGTCCGGCTCTTGCAATGTGTACATGATTTTAAAAGAACTAAGAACAGGCTCTCAACCACTGCTTTCTTGTTTTTTTTTTTTTTTCAACCACTGCTTTCTAAAGGTCAAATCTCACTGCTCCACGTGTGAGCGGGAAACACAAATATATTCCAGATCACACAGCCCACAGGTGCAGAAGCGGAGTTCTGCAAATTTCATGTGCAGACTGGCGGGGTCCTTTCTTTGAGTCTCCAGACGCACAGGGAATGTTTTATGTACAGGAAGACAGAGGCTACACAGGGACAGCTGGGCTTTGGAGAAAAAAAGTATGGACATGTAGTTAACTCTACCACAAATCCCCATATTCAAGCCACCAAGATAGGAGGGAGGAAGGAAGCATGCAGGGGGATTTCATCCACACATTCATTCCAAAAATGTGGAGTGTTTACTATATGTCAGACGTTTTCCAAAGATATTTTCCTGCCCGTGACAAAGTTGCTCACACTAGAGAAATGTGTTTCTTGCCACTTAGAAATCACTCTGCAACTCAGGGAGTTAGAAGACCGGCATACCGTTTGCCTTTGATTAGTGACATCACCAGGAAAGTGATTTCATGATTTTCCTTTTATCTAACTAAGCTAGTCACTTTTCATAAATGCCCTGGAGAGAAACATACCCTGAGAAGTGGGTTTCACGAAGGAAGCAACCTGCCTGAAGGAGGTTGGGAAATGTCTAATTGAAGTGCGATTATTGGTCTCCCTTGTTCTCGATGAACAATTGCCAGGAGGCTCTTGCCGTGGACAGCCATGGTCTTCAAATTCTCCACAAACAGAAATGCAAACCATTTTATGTGATGGTTATAGGAATGATGATGATGATGATGGTAGAATAGGCTAAGGAAAATACTGAAGGAGGTAAGAAGAGTGAGAAAAAAGCACAATAATCTAAAACAATAAGGTGAGGGCAATGTTCATGGACATTGATACCAGGGTATCATTCATTCAGAGGTATTTATTGGGCACCTATTATTTTCAGGTCATGCTAGGTGGTGGGGATATAATAATAAACAAAGAAATCGGACTTTCATGGAACTTGCATTATAGTGATGGAAGAGAGAAAACAGAAACAAAACAAAACATAAGATGCCAATTGCTGAGATAGAGGAAGAGGTACGGGGGAGGCCATGTGTGTACATGTCTAGGGGTGGGTGTTAATTTGTTTAATGGTGTTGGAGAAAGAGACTCCTAGAAGATAACATTTCAGCTGATTCCAGTGGCTAAAGGGAAGAGTCATTCTTTGGGCAAACAGAGCTGATTCTTTGACTTCCTCAGCATTTCTTTTCCTAGACTTGGAGCTGAGCTGGTGTACCCTTCATGTTCAGTATCATCAGTTTCATAGGGAACACCTTTTGATTGTGGGACTGGGTGGACTGAGACACACGGAGAATTTACAACCAGTGCCTACCTTCTGTGCTCTCCTCTGGCCACGTCCCAGATCTCCTGCTCTGTATGCTACATAGTTTCTGAGCTATTCCCTGCTTCTTCCCAAAATGTCAAGAAACCTATCCAGAGCTTGTGCACCAATCTCTTCAAAATAAGGCCATGGGGTTTGTTAATTCAGGTCAAGGAGCTGGAAAAGAATAATGGTAGGAAGCTGGCAGGCTTCCAGAGTGGGTGTAACTCTTTGGGAGAAGTGGGCTGTGAATACTTTCTTTGTTCTTTTCCCTCCTTACATTGGATTGGGTGTGGGGGGGGGGTGTATTTTCATTTTTAGTATCAATGATACGGAAGAAACTGGACTCCATCCTCTTACTTGGATGTGCTTTGTTAAAGTGGGTAGATGTCTTTACCTTTAAGCTAAGTGCACCCTGCACACAATTTGCAGTCTGGCCTTGGCTGTCCCTGTCCTGATTAGCGTCCCAACCTTGGGGGCAGGAGTGACCACACCATGTGAAAAAGGAGGGTACACGACAGATTTCCTGAGCAGCTTACACACCTTTCTCTCTGCTTTGCCCCTTCCTCGGGTATATTTAGGTCCCACCTAGTAAGATTTGACAGTCTAGGACATAATCCTATAGTCAGGCAATTGGGTAGCTAAGCTGCTTCAGAACCCTTGTCTCAATACTCCTTTATAACTGTATAATGTTTTATTTATTTGTCAAAGTTCTCTCCTATTTTCTCACCTGTTCTTCACAGTAGGGTTGTTAGAAAGCTTGTGCTATTTGAAAATCTCTGTTTTACAGATGAAAACTCTGGTCTCAGGGAAGCTGGGTTGCTAGTCCAAGGACATGAGAAGGTCATTTGGGAGCCCTGAGTGACATCTAGTTCTTCCGACTCTGAATCTGTTGCTCTTCAGCTGCATCTTAAATGTGCGGAACCCTGGGACTGGATCTCGGCCACAGGTGAAAATTCTTGCCAGTGGGAAACAAGTCACCTTCTTTCCTGCCTTCTCCCGGGGAGTGATCTGATCTCCCTGCACTCATGAAGGAAACTGCAGATGAAGCTGTTTCCTGTGCAGTGAGATGGGAACATCCAACAATGGTGAGGACTGGTGACACCGAGAGCCTCTCGTTTCCCACCTCTCCTCCCCAGAAACCCTCCACCCAGGGCTTGGCCACGATTCCACCAGTGCTTTCTGACTCAGGAGCTCAGCTCCAGGCGAAGGAGTTTCCAGTTAAGCTACACAGGATAAGCAGAGGCGATGGGGCATCCCCTTCACCTGCCATGACTAAGCTTTGTCCTCTATGCAGTGAGCAAACAGCACACAGAATACCGAACACATCCAGGAGTGCCATGTCATGGGTGGCAGGGAGGGCTTCTAGGGAGCGAAAAAAAGGGTGATGAGGTCCAGCTTCATTCGTGACCTAGAACCTGACTACCCAAGTGCTCCACAAACCGGCAGGTCAGCATCACCAGGAGGTGGGGACTACAAATGCAGAAACTCAGGCTTCCTCTGCAGCCTCTGGAATTAGAACCTGCATTTTAACAAGATCCCCCAGCACTGACTCCTCTGTTATCTTGGTGTCTGTCCGTCTAACTCACAACACTTTCGCTCTGGAATATACTTCTGGAATTCCTGCAAATTGCAGATGTTTTCTTTCCCCTCTTTATAGACAGAGAGCACTTCACTAGGGTTAAACTGCCAGTAAGCGCAACTGTGCCTTTGTCTGGTTCACTGCAGAGCCAAACCTCTTCCCTCAGTGACCAGAACTCTTCCACACAAGGCCGCTCTGGCCCACTCTTTCCAGGGAAGCCTTTTCAGAACAAGGGAAAAGCAGTTTCTTCGACTGTAAATACCTACTTCACAGGGTTGTGGTAATGGCTAGAGATTCTACACATGCAGCATCTAGCCCAGTGCCTGAAAAAAACAGATGTCCTCAGTTTCTGCTGACGGGTTATTGCGGTGGAGATACGGGAATGCGTATCATACCTGGGGTGGACTTTTGCCATAAAGCTACGCAACATCCATATCTTCTTAGTATTTTGGAGGAACCATGGGGGAGAAGAGGAAGGCTCACCTTCCACTATGGGGGTTCTAAGGGAGGGTCCCTGTATGTGTGTGTGGGGAGGAGAGGGGGCAGCGGACACGTGGTAGAACTCAACCAATCAGAACCTCTGCCCGGGGCTCTGAATCTGGAAGTGACTGGGCGCAGGGGCACGGCGCAGCACCCATCCCATTGGCCCACAGGAGGAAGCCTTCCTCCATCAGGTCAGGGCTCCCCCTACATGATCAAAACATGGCTGAGGGGGGCTTCCCTGGTGGCGCAGTGGTTGAGAATCTGCCTGCTAATGCGGGGAACACGGGTTCGAGCCCTGGTCTGGGAAGATCCCACATGCCGCGGAGCAACTAAGCCCGTGAGCCATAGCTACTGAGCCTGCGCGTCTGGAGCCTGTGCTCCGCAACAAGAGAGGCCGCGACAGTGAGAGGCCCACACATCGTGATGAAGAGTGGCCCCCGCTCGCTGCAACTAGAGAAAGCCCTCGCACAGAAACGAAGACCCAACGCAACCAAAAATTAAATTAATTAATTAAAAAACAAAAACAAAACAAAAACACGGCTGAGGGAACTTCACAAACTTCACCACTTCAAACACCATCCAAAGAAAGAAAGGCCCTTCTAATATCCGCTTGTCCTGGGATCCGTTATCACTCATTGGCCCAGATTGTTTCGTTCCCATTATTATACTGATCGCAGGGCTGAAGGTGGAAGCACTGACAGATATAAACCACTTAGGGCACACTCTTAGGACTGCAAGTGGCATCTTTCCACCCAATGTCATGGCTCAACAAGAGGAAGTAAGTCCCCCCTCACCCTCACCCCTGACCCCAAATCAATAAGGATACAAAAGGTGAAATGAGAATATATGCTGAGGAGGAAACCAAAAAACCTCTACAAAAATTAAAACTGTGCTAAAAATATTTTTATGGACAAGGTCGTATATTAACTGGAAAAAAAAAATCAAGTCGTAAAAACAGGATTTTCAGCATTCTTCTGTTTCTTTAATTATCTATCTATAAAACAGGATATATAAAAGAATGCTAAGAATAATAGGCTTATGGGGGCTTTTTATTTTATTCTTGATGCTTATCTCAGTCTTTTACTTTTTTCTCTATAACAAACATATCTTTAAACACGTGCTTTGTTTCTTTAGCATCGTTATTATCCTCAACATCAGTGTCCACAGTTTAGCACCCATCCAGTTCTACAGTACTGTATAAAATTAGTTTGCGTTTTTTTTGGTATCATTTTACTTTTTTTTTTTGCCTTTTTAAAAAAAATTTATTGGAGTGTAATTGATTTACAATGCTGTGCTAGTTTATGCTGTACAGCAAAGTGAACCAGTTGTACATATACCTGTACATATTTCCACTCTTTTAAAGATTTTTTTCCCAGGTAGGCCATTACAGAGCACCGAGTAGAGCTCCCTGTGCTATACAATAGGTTCTTATTAGTTATCCATTTTATATATAGTAGTGTGTATATATCAATCCCAATCTCCCAATTTATCCCTTCCCCGCTCTTACTCCCGGTAACCGTAGTTTGTTTTCTATATCTGTAACTCTATTTCTGTTTTGGGGCATATACTGGGAGAAAACCATAATTCAAAAAGATACATGCACCCCAATATTCACTGAAGCATTATTTACAATAGCCAGGACATGGAAGCAACCTAAATGTCCATCGACAGATAAATGGATAAAGAAGATGTGGTATATATATGTACAATGGACTACTACTCAGCCATAAAAAAGAATGGAATAATGCCATTTGCAGCAACATGGATGGACCTAGAGATTATCATACTGACGGAAGTAAGTCAGACAGAGAAAGACAAATAGCATATGCTATCGCTTCTACATGGAATCTAAAAAAAGGGTACAAATAAAATCAGTTTTGTTGAAACATCTCTTTGTGATGTTATTTTCTCAGTAGCTTAGTCCCTTCTACAAAAGATGCCTTCAAGGAAAGCACATCTTCTTTTAGAAAAACGAAGCCCAGAACCTGTTAGCCCTAGAAGGAGAATCCTCTACATGGGGGAGGGGTGATGAGGCAATCAAGTCTGCCTTCCTTTCCCTGGGATCTGCCCTTCCGTAAGGCCTCAGCCCCACCTACCACATCCACGGCGCTCTTAGACTTTAACACTTGTGCTCACGTTCAAACCAAACAACTTCTCATAGTTGCCTCTTTGCATAGCTGAAAACATGCTGGAAATTTTACAAAGAAAATAAAAGAATTTACCAATGAATGACAAAAAAATGAATAAACCCCAAACACCATGATTCTATTACACATACCCAGCTCTTTAGGGAGTAGAGACGGAGCTCCACAAGTTAAACCATCTAGAACAAGAGGGTGGCATCCTACTCCTTGGATCCACCCCAGCTTTCTCCAAGCTTCCTTTTCTGTTCTTGAGAGGGAGAGAGAGAGAGAGAGAGAGAGGTTTCAAAGTGTTTCAATTAACCTCTCGGTTATAAGAATGGCTTCCACATAGGCCTCAGAACATCAACAAAAGTATTTATTTTATTTCTATTGGCTCCTCTGAGGGGATAATATATAAAATGTAGAATTATGGTTCCTGCTCTAAGAAGCTTACCATTTCCAGTGGGAATATCCAGCAAATGCCTGTAATTCTCGTTGGAGCCCCAAGAAGGAAGTATGGAAATGTTCTCCATTTATCACTGGGCTCACGGTTGGACGGTCTGTCTCCTGATCACTGCTTCCTCGACTCATACCTGACCCTTACAAACCAGGTGTAGTGGCATCTCTTCCACGAAGCCTTCTCTGATCCCCTGCTCCAAAATCACAGGATTCCTTTTCTTCTGAACTCCCTACATATACTGTGCTTTTCTTGGGAGACATTTCACAGTTTAATGAAACGATTCCTCACTGGGAGAAAGAATGGGGGGGACACACCCTCTGAGAAGCATAAAATCATAGTGACAAGAACAATAAATGCCCTGTATTGAGAACTTATAACCTGGAATAATATAAGTCTTTTCACAGTATCTCACTTAGTGATAACATCATATATGCTTCAAAATGATTATGTAACTCATCAAAATCACACAGAGAGAAGGTCCCATGCTTTAACTCCTGTCTGCTTTATTTATTCCAAAGGCCCTGCTTTGAATCACCAATTCCTCCTGAGAGTTTTCAAACACCTCCCCAGACCTCCTCTCCTTCCACCCCTCCAGGCTAGGCTGTGGCCAGCATGTCAGGTCCGTACACACTTTGTCAACCAGTGGGTCCCCGGGCTTGGTGGCAGGGGGCTGCCGTCTGCTCAGATGCTGAGCTGAAACAAGACTGAAGACCACGTTTAGATCCTATTCATCTGCCTTGTCCCCCCTGCTGGGTTTGTACCCCTGCAGGGAAGTACCTTTTTTCATCTATCTGCCACCTTCCACATACACCAGCCCTGTGAAGTCTAGAACAATGTCTCTCGCCTATCATTTCTGTATGAGTTTTTTAACTAACATATTTGAGTATGGGAAAGAACACAGGATAAACAGATTATGGAAGTGAAAATAATGTCAAGTGCATGTGATAACGTTTACCAGGGAAAGAGAGGCTTCCTGGAGGAGGTGATATTTTTCATTTCTTTTGGCTGGGAGGATCCTGACTTAGGAAAGATGAAGATGAATGGCAGCCTAGTTGGGGAGGATTGCATAATGGTCTGATGTAAAACATTTCTCGATGTTGATGAGAAATGATGATGCTGATAGAGTTCCTATGACCATAGAACAGATGAGCAAAAACATTTAATTCTGGGAATTTCTGTTTTCCATCCCAGGGATTATTCCTTGGGCCATTATCGCTTCAGTGGACGAAGGTACTGGCTAAAAATAGGCTACTAATGTTTTCCTTAGAATTACAGCACACGTCAGAAGAGACTAATGACCCAATGCTGCACTGTTTTCTTTTCATTTCAGTTGGCCTCAAACAAATAAACCCGATAAATATTATCAGAGTCACATATGCTCATTAAGGGTTATAGTCAGTGGCTATGTTTGTTTTACTGTGTAATAGATGATGAAACCATGGTGATGAGTGGAGTAAGCTGGGATGGTTTTCATATTTTCCCATCTTAACACTGGAGACTGGCTCATTGTTTTTTTCACTGGCTTGTATTAGAAATAGAACAGCTTACTAAAACACTTACTCATTTTGACATGTCTTAATGCAGTCCACACTCACATCTTCCAATCTACTTCAATGATACATGATAGATGTTTGAAAGTGGTCCTTAAATATAGCGTTGAATGGGAAATAAGTACTTCCAGGGCGTGGACAACCAGTGTAAAAGCTTTCTGTTAGGAATTAGTATTCTTTAATAACTTATTATCCATAACCGAGGATTTTGCTGTTAATCATTTTATGGGTTAGAGAACAAAATCTGGCTCATGCTATATAAAATTTATGTTCTAAAAAGTCAAGATATACTGTACTCGCTTACTGTCCTTTTTGTTTTTTTTTTTTTTAAGATTTCAGGCCAGTAAAAGAAAATAAGCACTGCAATTATTTCCTAATGAAAATACTACACATTTTCCTATCAGATCCTTACGGGCTTCATATTTTTAAGGAGACTGTGAAAAACGATGTCTTCTCATTCCTCCATAAATTCTTTCCAAAATGGTAAAATTGTACCTGTAATCTGGCTGTCTGTAAAGTCTCCTGTCCCCTTCTGGCGCTAATTCATTATTCTGTCAACAGAGTGGACTTTCTAAAATACAATCTGATCACGTCCCTCTCCAGGTGAAAACCTTCAGTGGTTCACTATTAACGTAATCCAAGCCCCTTGCAGGACATATATGACTACTCATATCATTGCCTCTTTTAGCTCCTTTTCAAATTCTCCTTTCACTCTGTTATTATTCCCTTCCTATGTAATTCACGGTCATCCTGAACTCTATATGTCCTAAAACTTGCACACTTTTGCCCTTCAGCCTACAAATAAACTCCCACTTAATGTTTCAGTTAAATTGTTTCATTACAACTCCACTCAAATGCAACTTCTATGATTTTTTTTTCACCTTTACCCCCAAACATCTAGTCATTCCCTTCTCTGTGCTCCTCTAATACATTCCTCAGGCATTCATAACATATTTCCATCACCCTGCATTTTCATTATGTTTTAATGTCTACTTTCCCCCAGCCACACCCCTACACCCCCTGCTGAGGATTTTGTCTTTTTTGTAAGTAAAAGCTCAACACTGATATAATTGCTGGCCCCAAGCAGGTCCTCCAAAAATGTCCACTACAGCACAATTAAATGAATGAATCACAAACCACCTCTCATGAGGAAGAAACACACCCAGAGCATATGCGTTTTAATGCCCTGATACTAGTTGCTGTTCCAGACAGGAGTTCCAGACCAAAGCCAGAGACATGGTTCTGAAAAGTGTCCAGGGAGCTTTAGTTTCTAGTTAAAACCACATGGGCCCGAGAGAGCATCAGGGGTGATTACTTGAATGACGCCCACCTCCCAACTTTGTCCACATTAAAGTGGCGTGAACACATACACTGTCTTCTTTGAAAAAGTTCCTTTGAGTCTCTGCTGAGAAGTATTCATTTAGAAGAAGAAAGGGTGATTATTAGCATGTCACCAACCAGACAGCAGGGACTGTATGTTCAGTAGCCACTTCTACCGGGATTCAGGCCTGTGGTTAATTTCCAAACAGATTACAGGGACCTGATCTGGGAGGTGAGGTACGATCTTCTGGGGAAGGCTGCGTAAGGCCACAGAAAACGGTGTCACACTTGACACTGATAAGGGTTCCACCAGCATCATCCAAACCTTCTCTGCAGTTATGCACTCAATGCCATTTTAAAACGGTAACCAACAGAATATAGTTCTAGAAACACAGAAAGACACAGATGAAAACCTTAGAGAGAAATCTGTCAATACCCTCTATTATTCAGATGCGGACATAACAGTTTAGAAACAAGTTCTATCTGCATAAACTACTTGGGATATGGAGAAAAGAATATGGAGAAAAGGATTTAGGTGAAAATAATACATAGAGGCGGCAATTTGATGGAGTGGACGGGCCACAAGTTCTGGGGTCAGATCATCCTGGGTTCACCTCTTACCACCTGTCTGGCCACAGGCAAGTTACGTAACCTCTTCAAACCTCAGTGTCTTCAACTGTAAAAAGTACTTCCTGCTATTTACTTCACAGGGTTGTGGTAATGACTAGAGATTCTACACATGGAGCATCTAGCCCAGTGCCTGAAAAAAAACAGATGTCCTCAATAACTGATGGATTCTTGCAGTGGAGATAGGGGCATGTGAATGATACCTGGGGTGGGGCTTTTGCCATAAAGCTACACAACATTCAAATCTTCTTAGTATTTTGGAGGAACTATGTGGGAGAAGAGGAAGGCTCACCTTCCACTATGGGGGTTCTATGGGAGGGTCCCTGTGTGGGGGGGGGGAGGAGAGGGGGCAGTGGACACGTGGTAGAACTCAACTAATCAGAACCTCTGCCTGGGGCTCTGAATCTGGAAGTGACTGGCCACAGGGGCACCGCCCAGCACCCTCACCAGTCTCCTGCCCTGACCACATCCTGTATGAGGACTGGCTATCCGGACCCCTTTGGTTCCTACCTATGCTCTGAGTCTGAAAACCTGGGAGCTCTCTGATGTCCTCCAGCAAATTCCTCATTTGTTTAGGTTAAATCAACTTGATTTCTATTTCTGACTAGTAAGACTCTCACTATCGATACAATTCCCATAGAGGCAGACCGATTCTTACCAATCTATTTACCGCCTGCTGTTAACACACTTTGCACTATATCATTTCCTCAGTTATGACCACGGCTTAATTTTCTGTGTTCATGGAGGAAGAGTAGTCTACAAAAATGAGAAATTGGGAGATTAGGATTGACATATACACTCTACTATATAAAAAATAGATAACTAATAAGGACCTACTATATATATAGCACAGGGAACTCTGCTCAATATTCTGTAATGACCTATATGGGAAAAGAATCTAAAAAAGAGTGGATATATGTACAGGTATATGTATAACTGGTTCACTTTGGTGTACAGCAGAAACTAACACAACATTGTAAATCACCTACACTCCAACAAAAATTAATTAAAAAAATGAGAAACTGTGAATGAACCACAAAGTTTACTTTGAGTCACAAAATGAAGTCATTATATATACAAACCTAGGCTGAGAGCATCTCTGTATACTCTGAGTTCAAGGGTCTGATTGAAATGGCAGTGGGAGTGGGAAAGGAGAAGCCCGCAATATCCAGTCTCACTGAGTGAGAGCCAGTTACAAAAGAAATGGTCATCTAGGGCAGACATCACTTTGCGCTAAGTAACCAGTGATTCTCCAATGTTTTTAAGTTGAAGCGAAATATATGACAGATGTGTTGGCGCTAGAAACAATAAAAACAGCTCCTTAAATCGCCAAGAAGTGGGGGGGGGGGTGAGAAGGTAACACAATACAGGATAAATCAGGAGGGAGTGGGCAGGGCTGTCTGTTATGGTTGAGGGTAGCAAGGGGATGATGTGGTCGGTAGCAGTAACCAAAGCAGAAAACTGCCCTGAACCCCACCCTGAAGGAAAAAGATATACAACTAGAGGAACACAAGAGGAATAAAATGCTAACAGAAACTCACATGAGGCAATAACATTAAAGCACATACAAATAAATTTAATAAAACATAGGGAGGGAAATAATGACTCAGTATCCTATGCTGAGTTCCCTGGTGGCGGTGGTTCTCAGCATCTAGGGCACATCAGAATGAGCTGAGTTAAAATGCAGATTCCTGGGCCTCTTGCCCAATAGGGGCTGCGATAGTGCTTTTTGTGGGGGGCCTCGGATGTGTATTTTTAACCGGTTTAGAAGTGCTTCTAGTGCAGGTAGCATTACCTGCTCCAAAAACAGATAAGCCCAGAAAGTTTTCTTAGTTTCCATAGGTACAATGTCAGGTTCATATTGTCCTGGGGTCGGGGGGCAAGGCTGCCTTTACGTCAGTTTCAAAGATCAGGATTGCCACCCAGCTGCACCCTCGCAGACTGCCACGTGTGTGGGCTTACCCCACTGATCCCTGGAGGCGACGCTGCCTCTCCCGTGGGCTGGAGTGAAGCATCAAACCAAAGAGGATTATTCTCGAGCTTTAAGAGCTAATGAATTTGCCTTGCTAGGTTTTGAACCTGTTTGGGACCTGTCAGCCACTTCTTCCTTCTAATTTCTCCCTTTTGAAATGGGAATGTCTGTCTTCTTCCTGTCCCACCAATGCATTGTGGATGCATGCAACTTGTCTGGTTTCACAGGTTCACACTGGAAAAGAATTTTTTCTTTTCTTTTTTTTTTTTTCCGCACAGCATGTGGGATCTTAGTTCGCTCCCTGACCAGGGATGGAACCTGCACCCCCTGCATTGGAAGTGCAGAGTCTTAACCACTGGACTGCCAGGGAAGTCCCTGGAGAAGAATTTTGCCTCAAGATGAATTATGCCTGGAGTCTCACCCTTATCTGGTTTAGGTGACATTTAGGTGAGACTTTGGGCATTAGACTTTAGAGTGGATGCTGGAAGGAGGTAAGACTTTGGGGGCTATTGGGGTGGAAGGAATGTATTTTGCATGTGAAAAGGTTGTGATTTTGAGGAGCTGGGGCAGAATATTACAGACAGAATGTTTATGTCCCCCTGAAATTCATGTGTTAAAGCCCTAACACCCAATGTGATGGTATGTGGTGATGGGGCCTTTGGGAGGTAGTTAGGGTTACATGAGATCATGAGGATGAGGCCCTTATGGTGGGATTAGTGCCATTGTAAGAAGAGACACCAGAGCACTAGTTCTCTCCCTCTCTCCCTCTCTCTCTCTGTCTCTCTCTCTCTCTTCCATGTGAGGACGCAATGAGAAAACAGCCATCTAAAAGCCAGGAAGAAGAACTTCACCAGAACCTGTCCATCTTGATCTCAGAACTGTGAGAAATAAATTTGTTGTCTACCATAAGTTGCCATCCAGTCTATGGTGTTTTCATATGGCAGCTCAAGCAGACTAAGACACATACCTAGGAAATGGCTGAGTTGGGATTTGAACCCAGAAGTCTGATTTGAGGACTTTTCCCTCGACCAACAACACTAGACTTTCAATAACCCTTTTTGACAAAAGATATCTAGGAAGCAAGCCTTATCTTTTCTTAGAGTATGTTTCAGTCTCCAACATTTCCTTTATACCAAGGGACAGAGAAAAGTGTGACTTGACTGAAGGTTCCAGGTGCTAGGATTTAGTCTTCCTTCTGTAGCTAAGTGGTGGGACAGAAACTCCCCCACCTTTCCCCTCATGAAGCTGTGTAGACAGGCCACCAAGGCAAGGAGCAACTGAATCTCTCACTACAGGACTCGACCATGTCACCAACACCTGTGCCGAAATGAAGTTTCACCAGAGGTAGCCTGGCCCCCAAGGGGACCGCATAGCTGCCGTGAATCCGGGAGGGCCCATGGATGACGCATACTCCAAGCAATGCATCAGACCACTGTGCACTGACCTTCTGTGGTCTGCTAAGTAGGGAGCACTTGGAGAAAACACAAATATACATTTAGGTATAAAGGTAAAGCATTTTGCAACAGCATTCCTGGTCTTTAGATTAACAAGTACAATATATCAGGTTCACAGGTATTTGGGGGCCAGATGTACATCTTGGTAAAGAGTTGGTGCATGGTTATAGGGTGGTGTGATGAACATCTTGGAAGATGTTCACTGAGTATTTACTGAATGAATGAATGAGATGAAAGCCTCTGTGACAAGAGCTGAGCTATCCCTGTGCGTGCCAGGATGTGGCAGTCCCCTGACAGGAGTCAAAGGAGCCTGGAGAGTAAGCACTGCCTGACTTGCCCCCTGGCCGACCTCTCAGTGACACTTGGGCTGGAGGGCAAAGAGAAAGGTGTTGCCGCCAATCAGGGCCACGGCGTGCATCCACGTGCAGTGCAGGGGTGCACCTGGGGGCTGAGGACCAGCCTGCGTGCCACGTGCCGGCCGTGTGCCCTGGCTCAGCTGCCTCAGTCCGAAGAGGGATGCTTTCTAGTCGGTCTGCCAAGAGCTGGGAGCCTTTGGTAATTCACACAAAGACACAGTAGGGCCATCCAGGACTCTGTCAATAACCCAGGGGAGTGCAGACCAGCAAGCCAGGTGGGAGCAGAAAGAACTTGAGTCTCAGGATGGCTGAAGGTGAAGGGTCAAGCGGCCGGCCCATCAGGCTGCAGAGTTAGCCTTTAGAGCACAGAAGGCCAGTAGCCGGATCCAACATGAAAACTTCCCACGGAGGCAAGAGTTGGTGGCACTGAGTAGGAGTTCACTGGTCATGTTAATGCACTCTGGCCCTACCTAATTTGGAGAGAAAAGCAAACAGCAAGGGAACCAGAGAAACAAGACAAAGGAGAGTAACCTTGTCTTATTTCTTTATCAAAAACAACATGCTGATTGGAAGGGGTGGTTTCCATTTCTGGTCAGAGTAGCAGCTTCATAAGTTTGGGTTCTCCTCCCCCCTCCCCCATCAACCCTAAGCATCTTGTCACCAAAGCATCCCTCCTTCCTTTATATTCCTTTTCCCATGGGCACAGATGGACCCAGGGAAAATGAGCACATGCAAGTTATGAATTTGCAAAGACTCATGACAGACTTTAAATAATCTACCCCAAGGGAAAACTAAGGGGATGGAAACATTTGCAAGGACGTTGCCATTCTTTCTAGTAGTAGTGCTGGGTCTGGCCCCTTCAACCTCGGAGCTTCATTCTCTGGGAGACAGATCAGCGGCTCCCTTCTGCAGATGGTCTATTGCGTTTGCTGTTATTAGCGACATTGCAACCTGTTCCCTTTCCTCTCCCTCCCAGCAGCAGCCAGAGTATCGACCAGTCGGCCCTTGAAAGAGGAAAGCTGTTCCAGGCATGAGTCTGCGGTGGGTTGTCTGTGCGTCCAGGCCTCCGCCTCGTACTCACTCCATCCTGATGGGGGCAGGAGGTGGAAACATTGCTAGACAGTCTGTTTCTGAAAAGGATCAACCTGCTGCTGAAAGATTTATCGTCGGGGAACTGTGAGGCAGGAGAAGGCCTTTACTTGAGCCAAAACTGGTCATTCAGAGTTCATTCTGTAACCTGATCATTTATTTATATTTTATGCACCTTCTCGCAAGGAGAAGAGGATGCATGTGGGACCATGACCTCATTGAATGTAGCGTGGTCAAGTGACTATCTCACTGGACAGCCTGTTAGATACTTTTGTGTGCAGCTCCTTGGAACGTTGCTTTAACCCTTTGGGTTCTGTGTGAGCTCCAATGAGCTGGGGAAGATCAGGATTTGCCTCCTCTACTCACATACACTACAAATGATGACACACAGCTCTTGGTTCCAGCAGACGCACGCTCTAGACACAAATGTGTCTCTCCCCATCCACTCCTGAAAGAGGACATGGCTGGTGAGAAGTGACAGAAGGCCTGGAAAAACTGAAGACGGGTTGTGGGAAGGAAGATTCTTTTTGTAAATATTAATGGCCTGTGTTCTCGTGAGATCACATTCAGTGACATGAAACATATCAATGGCTGGCAAAGGCAGTCACAACTTGGCACTGTTCTGGAAATCATAACAACACCTTCTCTGTCCACAATGCTTTCGGCCTGTCAGAGGGTGCTTATTCCATTTCTATCCATGGGTATTTCTAGTCTTACTTCATGCAGGAGATAACGGAGGTCTAAGGAATGAGCTGCCCAAAGTCATTGGCCAGAGCTGGGATGTGAGCTTGTTTTTGGATGCTAAGACCAGAGCTCTGTTCTTCAAGGTCCCTAAAACCACCTCAGGGGGATACTGGGGGCCATCGGTATCCTCAGGAAGCAATCTTGGAAGAAGCTGCTTGCCATTCCCATTCACCCCCTCAAGGTTAGGTGGGCCCCCTGGCTGGCTCCCTGACTCAAAATGAGCCTCCTTCTCTGAGAATAGCCATCAATTCATCGGGTGACCCCGTGCCCCCACGAATGAACCGTCCAACTCTGACCCTCAGCTAGCAGGCCCCCTAATCATGATTAGTTCACGTCGGGACGGACACCTCATCCTGGCTTGGCTATTTAGGTTGGAACAAGGTGACACAGACTTGGGCTTCCATGGAACTTATTTTAAATGGCTGAGAAGGGAATGTCCATAATCTCTTGTTGCTGAATCTCAGAAGCCCCTCTTATCTCCCTGTCTCCGAGTCTCGTTTGGGATTCTCCAAAAGCTTCCTCTTCTTCCTGGAGATTGTGTGGAAGACAGTGGAGGTTGGTTCAGTTAACACACATTCTCAACCAAGCCCTTCCTTGCATTCTTCTTGTTCTTGCATCTAAGGGGAGCTATACTGTGGACTTCTGGCCAAGGAGATGTAGGCACCACTCCCTGGGCTGGATTATGGGACCCAAAATAAAAAGGCAAAGATGTGCCCTTCCCATTTCTGGCTGACTGGGAAGCAGATGTTATGCCTAGAGGGGCAGAAACCATCTGGAAAACAGCTTTTTAAAAAGCTGCACAGCTGAAAGATCACTGAATCAGGGTGTCAGCCCTGGAAAGCCTACCGTAGACTTATAACATATATAGAAAGGAAAATGCAATTATCAGTTTACTACCTTGTGAGTTGGGTATTCTGATATCTGCAAAAAGAAGTAGCTTCTTGAGCTTAGAACAGAACCTTGCAATCCCTTTTAAACACAGCAAGCTGACTTAAATGATCTGAATATCTCAACTGTGACATGGGGACCAAGGAAGCCATCCATATGTAGAGATCCAGTGGAACACACTGTGTATTTAAGAAGGATGGCCCCTGAGATGCCTGCTTCTACATTTTCATTCCTTTACAGATTGGAACTCGATGAAGGTATCCTGGTCAGGCATCTTTAGGCTATTTGAAAAGAAATGTATAAAAAACCTTGGGTAAAAAAGGTTATTGCAAATATAGAAGAAATGTGGAATGATCTGGAAAACTGACCAGACACTATAGTCAGTTTACATTCCATTTACTGCCCATTCATTCATTCATTCATGGATTTATTCATCTTGCAACTAATGTTTATCGACCACAAAGAGTAATGCCAGGTTCACGGATTCAAGGTAAATATGATTTATCCCCTTTCAGAAAACTTTAACATCTAGATCTGAAGGCAGATGATCCAGCAGTTACTTCCTAAAAAGTCTGATGAGCATCTGGGTAGTTAGGACCAGTCAGGGTGAAATGCCAGTCTTGGAAGGTGACTGGATTCCCTCCTGCCCAGTCATGGTGGCTGTTTCTGGAGTGTTTACATAACTTTGCCAGGGCTGCTCCGGCTGCCATGACAAAATACCACAGCCTGTGTGACTTCAACAACAGAAACGTCTTTTCTCACAGTTCTGAACATTAGAAGCCCCAGATCAAGGTCCGGCAGGTTAAAGTTCTGGTGAGAACTTTCTTTCTGATTTGCAGACAGATGCCTTTTTGCTGTGGTCTTACATGGTAGAGAGAGAAAGCACTGCTATCTCTCCTCCTTCTTATAAAGGCACCAACCTTGTCAGATTAGGGCCCTACCCCGTGACCTCATTTAACCTTTTTCACTTCCTCTCAGGCTCTATCTCCAACTACAGTCACATGGGGAGTTAGGGCTCTAATGTATGAGTATTAGGGGCGGGGGGGTGGGGACAGAAACATTCAGTCCATAACAATGACTGATTCTTCCTGCCTGGAGAACATTCTTTATGGACATTACCGCAAGATCAGGAAGAAAGTTAGGGCCAATTTTCTTCAAACGTGGCTCTTTAGGTACGATGGACTTTTCCTTCAAACATTTCAATAGGAAAGGATGTGCTTCCCTGGTGGGTGGCACAGTCCTCAGGGTCTCTTCCCTGCAGAGCATCCAGCTTATCCACGTTAAGGAGATACCACATATGGCCAACAGGTATTTCAAATGATGTGTCCTGATGTGCCAGGACGCGCATGGCAAACCATGAAGAGTCACTGCTGGCCGGGGGCCTGGGTGTAGGGGGTGGATTAAGGAGAGGGGCACCCCGTGGAATACAAAATGTGCCTGAGGATCTACACTTGAGTCTCACACACATAAATAAAAGCCAGGGCTTCTAAGGCGGTTCTCTAATTGAGGTCAGGGTCAGAGATTCACATGCTCATCTGACAGAAGAGGAAACCAAGAAGAAGTGAATACACCAAAGTCATGGGAAGAGTCTGTGATAACAACAGAGTTTCCCATATGGCCCAGACCACTGCAGCCACTACCAGGACGCATGTACCAGAGTCCTCGCCCAGGGGAGGCTTTGATCCAAGGACAAACCTTCCGTCCTGATGTAACTCTCTGATGGTTCAGTCTTGATTTTAGCAGTGTTAGCTACTGCTCCAGGGTCCTCGCCCGAAGTTTTCCTATATATTAAAGACAACACACCCGGAAAAGAGCAAGCACTTACAGCAATAAAATTCAGATCGGCACAGACCAAGAGCCCCCAGGGAGGGAGAGTAAAAAAGTAAGAACCGCGTATTTCCACACCTGCTCCCAACGAGATTTATGTCAAATATTTTTATTATTTGACAAAAGCAATCCAAAGAATTATTTTGTTTTCCAGGATGCCTTGAAATGTCATTAAAATTCACCTACAAGCACACAGATACAACATACCACCTGTCTGCACTGTTAGATCAAATGAGAAAACAGAGCCCTGGGCCTCCTGAATAGGAAGAGACTTGACCTGCTACAGGCAGGGTAGGCTGCGGGGAGGAGACGCTGTTGCTTATCTTAGCATTTCTGTTCCCACCAACCTGGGGCAAGCAATCTATTTTCAGCTTGGCACCAATCAGGAAATGGCTCTGCTAAAATATCCCCCCTGTTAATACAATGAGACATATCCCTGGAAAAGCGGAGAACACCAACATGGGCCTGAGCGCTCAGATGAGAGGAAGTCATTCCTGGGCCAACAAGGGAAACACAACAGTCATTTTACAGAACACGACTGAGAAAGCAAACCTGCAAGAGGAAGTTTCTAGAAGGTCATCTGGTAACAAGTACAGAATGTCTACAGCAGCGCAAACTCCTTGGTTGAGTGACTTCATTCCTCTGTATTTACCCTAAAGATATTTTTCCATCCTTTTTTTTTTTGGGTCGTGCTGAGCAGCTTGCAGGATCTTAATTTCCCTGACCAGGAATTGAACCCAGGCCCTCGGCAGTGAAAAATGCCAAGTCCTAACCACTGGACTACCAGGGAATGCCCTCCTAAAGATATTTTTTAATGTATAGGAAAGGATCCTTATTGTTCAGAGACAGTCCTTCACCGTTCTCTCGTGCTCCTGCACACCTTGCTGGGTATGACAAGAATGCAAAATCCTTACCACTCTTTACCCAGGCCATTTCTCAGACTTGCGCTTAAAACAAGTGACCTTGAAGGATGAGGTAATGTCTCCTCCCGGCGCGAAGAGCAGGCTTGCTTACTGCTTACCCAGCAGAAGTAGATTCCCTAAGCTCGATATTCCTCAGCTGTAATGCCAACCCACTGCAAGCACAGCATCCATCTGGGTCCCTGAAATCACTGCTGTGGGGTTTGGGGGCCAATGGAACCAATGCCACGCTGATACTCCCGCTGTATGTTGTGCTGTAGGTAATAAAGTCCCTTGTCTCTGATCCAGGAGTCTTGTGTCATCTGCCAGCATCCACAAGACAGCAACAACTTACTTCTGAGCTGGTAAGTAGGGTAAAATCAAATTCCAAACTTGGCACTTAAGACAGTATTGTTTAATAAAAAACAATGAAACTAAATGGCTCCAAGGAAAAACTGATGAGGTTAATTATGGTACATATGTACCCAAAGTAGGATGCAGGCATTTAAAATGACTTCAAGTTGCATATTGATTGACATGGAAATAATATAACTATTTTTGAGTGAAAAAAAACACTTGAGGCATCATGCTTAGTGAAATAATCCAGACAGAGAAAATCAAATTCTGCATCGTATCACCTCTGTGTGGATTCTAAGAAAAACAAAACTCACAGAGACAGAGAGTGGAAAAGTAGTTGCAGGAGCTGGGAGTTGGCAGGAAACAGGGAGAGGTTGGTACGAGTGCCCAAACTTTCAGCTACAAGATGAATAAGGTCTGAGGATCTAACATAAAACATGGTGACTATGGTTGATAGCACTGTATCGTGTTCTCACACGCAAAAAAAAGATAAATATGTGAGGTGATGGGTGTGTTCATTACCTAGATGGGGGGAGCGCTTGCCCAAGGTATATGTGTACCAAACCTCCACAACGTACACTTTAAATATCTTATAATTTTATACGTCAATTATCCCTCAGTAAAGCTGAAATTAAAAAAGACGAGATCTGCCACCACTATGAATTATACCATAATTCATCCACAAAGTCTGAGAGTCGGCCCTCAGTCTTGCTGACTCATGGCTACGTGGATCCCTTTAAAATCTCTTAGGTGCCTCCCCTCCAGCTCTGGCCCGATCTAGGTCCTCCCCAGCATCTTCCTGGAGATTACAATCACCTTCGAACTGGTCTCTGTCTCCATTCCACATCTCCCTAGCCCATCTATAACTCTGCTGCCACATTAATTTTTCTTTTAAAAAAAAAAAAAAAAAGCCCAGAAATCAGAGCATGTCACTTAAAAAAATTTTTTTTATTGTGGTAAAAGTCACATAATATAAAACATACTATTTTAACCATACATAACTGTACAGTTCAGTGCATGTCCTTCTCTTGCTTCAAATACTTCAGGGCCTCCCAACTACTGACAAAAAGTCCCCCATCATCTGCTCCTGCTGGCCTCACCGAGTTTCTTTGATGTTGTCCCCCTCGCTCGGCCCCCCAGATTCATTCCTTTTGATTCCTTGCCCCTTCTTTATGGAATGCCCCACCCCGACCCTGTTGGGCAAATGCTTATTTCAAGATTCAGCTCCCCTGGGGAAGTGTGTCAGAACTGCCTCCCCAAGTTGAAATCCCTCCTCCTTGGAGTCCCAACGAGATCATATGCAAATTCATCAAAACACTTACCAGGGGTTTCCCTGGTGGCGCAGTGGTTAAGAATCCACCTGCCAATGCAGGGGACACGGGTTCGAGCCCTGGTCCGGGAAGATCCCACATGCCGCGGAGCAATGAAGTGCGTGTGCCACAACTACTGAGCCTGCACTCTAGAGCCCGTGCTCTGCAACAAGAGAAACCACCGCAATGAGAAGCCCGCGCACCGCGATGAAGAGTAGCCCCTGCTCGCCACAACTAGAGAAAGCCCGCGCGCAGCAACGAAGACCCAACGCAGTCAAAAAAACAAAACAAAACAAAACAAAAAAACAAAACTTACCATCCTGTGTCCTATCTTTCTCTCCTATTGGCTTGTGAGCTCTCTGAGGGCAGAGACCACATCTTATTTATATCATCCACATCTAGTCTACTCTGGGCACAAAAAGACTATTTATACATAAATGAAAAAAATACAGTGAAAACTTCAGAGCCCGAGTTCACTCATACTATCAAATCTTAATTCTGAAAAGTTCTAAGTTGAGGACCCCACCTGATGGACTCACTGTGCTGCCATCAATATTTTGCGGCCCAGAAAGGAATAAAGCAGGTGATTCCTACCTGCAAAGAATGTTGCTCTGGAAATATTTGTTTCTGTCTGACACAGGGTGGCCCCCTCTGCTGCCATTAGAGGGAGAACGAACACCTTGGCAAAGTCCACAACCCTGGGACAAAAGCCACGGGGAAAAACTGACCCTGGAATGGCATACTATGCGTCATGAGATTATCTTAGGAACTGAGCATACTAAGATGCTTTAAGCCTTTTCAATAATTTGTTATTAATGAAAACATTCAAAGACAGAAACAAATGGCAACCTGGGCAGATCAAAGCAGGTGTGGGAAATAAAACAAGCAAAAGCCTTCAGACAGAATGAGTGATCCAACAGGACGTGAGCCTGAAACTGGACAGCAGGTTTCTAGATTCCATTGAAAATGTATCATTTGGGACTGGACTCTAAAACATGGACCAAATGTAAGTCTGAACTATATTTCTTCAGGATGACCCCTTTATCTGAAGCAGAGCATCACGTACGTAACAGTGCTTCCCAAAAGGTTTTAAAACATCGAGACGGATCCTGTGATAGGCCTTGACAAGCCATTTCTAGCATGAGGATTTTTGCCAAGAAAGGCTCTCCAACAGCCAGTGGCGTTTACAGAGCTCTCTCTTAAGTCAGGAGCAGGACAAGCCATCCTGACACCCATGTTGACCTGAGCTGGCCTCTCAGCCGGTTAGAGCAGGAGCTGGAAGGCAGGCATAACAGAGGGGCTGCTGGAAGGGACTGGGTCTCTGGGGGTGGCCCAGGACCCACAGGGCTACAAGCAGGCCACCAGAGAAGCTCACGAGGCGAGCTTTAAACTCCCTTAGGCCTCCATATTGGCAGCGCTTAAAGTAGGAGTCTTCCGACAACCTGCGGCGGGTCTATGGCAGCCACAGCCCTTGAAGATGGAGCAGCAGCAGCCTTCTTGCTACTTGAGGTTTTGCTTCTGAAAATGCTTTTGCTCACCCCGCTTTGGATGCCTCCATCCTGGTTTACCAAACATTGAGTCCTGAATCCTCACTCTACCTTTAGCAAGCACAGCCTTTTGTCTTATGATCAGCATGACTTCTTTTCCCACAAGCCCTGGAGGACTTTGGTTATCTGAAGTCTCTTCTGGCCTCAGGAGCTGCCCCTCACCTTTGAGGTGATCTCATCAAGGTTGGAAACTAGTAAGTCTGGACTCCACACTGCATCAGTTCCTCAGCCACCCAGAGCTAGAAGCACCCTCCGAACCACATATACAGAAGTAGCATATTTCACGGATGGTGACTAACGGTGCTACCGCGGTCTGAGCTCAGCCATGACAACAGGAGGAGACTGACCTTGAAGCACTTGTCACAGCTGACAACAGCAAGCTCAGTGCCATTCTTTGATCCAGAGTTATGGGCACATGAAGAGGATGGTTCAGTTTGTGACCTAGTCTGTGAGTGTTGTAAATGATTTGTTGTACACGGGTTTATTTCATAAACACGTCAGAGACAGTTAGATTATCTTACCCTATGTCCTTCATTCTAGTTTCACAAAAGTAGGTAAATAAGACTCAGAGATAGGGACAGAAAGAGGAATTTGTTCCGACGCTTATCAGGTCCATTGTTCATAGAATAGCGTGTGTTTCACTTGGAAATTTCCTTAGTTTAATGAAAGAGGAAAAATATGGGTGGGTTATAGAGAAATCTATTGAAATGATTAAAATCACGCTCCACAGATTAGAAATAAACATCATATCCATGTTTTCTTCATTTGATTTCAGTCGTAGGCTCTATACTAGGGAAGAAAAAGTGGGGGAGTGTCTTTTTATGGTTATTTCATGTATTTTTAGATGAGAAATCACTGTATTTTATTTCCAGAAATTCCCATGATTTGGGAAAAGTTATTCAAAGCTGCATAGCCAGAATTTATACAAGTATATCGTCGACTTCATTTTGATTGAGGGTGGGGATGTATGAGATCGGGAAATGGGGAGGAGGCTATTTTATTTTAATTGCTTGGGTGGGAACGGATCTGGTTATCAGTTTCCTATGAGATGCGCTCCGTGCTGAGGGGTTCTTGCTTGTCGTCATCATTCAATGGAGATTCTGTGCTTCTCTCATGACTTACACATGAACTTGGTGACTTACAATAACACTTTGTGATCCAATCTCAACTTGCTCTTTTCCATCTGTCACAAGGATAACATCCCCGGCTCTGGGGGGCCTGGCAGCACCTTTTCCCTGCCGGTGAGACTGAGCTCTGACCCGTGCAGAAGCAGCAGCTATAGGAGGGAGAGCACAGGACTCGACAGTAACAGGAGAGATTGCCCAGGGCATGTCCATTTTCACCCCATTTGGGCAACATGTAGCTTCTCTGAGTAGCTCCTAAGCTGTGCTCCACGGGCATTGAGCTTGGAGAAGGATATGCTCGGTCACGTCCAGGGTCATGGGATGGTAAGCACCAAACTTTCCAAAAGATGGCAGAAGGGAAGTACTACCAGATCTGATGGATCCACAAGTTCATTTTTCTAGATAACAGATAAGGAGCTAAGTTAAACACCTCTGGTCTGGTTGAAACAGCTTCTAGAACAGTTTCATATGTTTTCTCTCCATTTGTTCCTTCAGAAACTTTTTCAGCCAAACCATGAATCTCTTTCCAACACAGAGCAGTCCTATTGCTCTATGGTTAAGTTAAACTTTTGATCACTCCTTAATAAAGTCCTTCACTTCTTTGGAGGTGAAGGACAATGGAGGACAATCCATTACCAGTAAGAAAATATTCCCATCATAGGATCACTAATGGATGTCCAGAGGATGATGCAAAACAGTGCTGCTTGTTTATTAGTTTGTTTTCAATTTTTCCATTAATGCAGAACCCTCCTGTGAGTCCTTTCTCTCCTGTTCTCTCTTCGGAGCCTTTATGCTCTGCTTCCTTCTTCCCAGAACCCTGCCTCCCAAGCAGTTGTCCAATTTACTTTTCCACCTGTAAAGTCTCCATCAAAAATTCAGGGTCCTATTCGTCTTTTAGGTTCTTCAAAATTAAAACGCATATGATAAACCTTTGTCTTGTTAATGCTACCCACTTCCTATTGCAGGACCTTGATGTTCTCTGCATCTCTATTCTCTGACTAAAAAGAAAGAAAAGTTTCTGAGTAAGAAAGTGGTGGAAAAGGAAAGGACAAGGAAAAGGGAAAGGAAAGAAAAAGAAAGGAAAGGAAAGGAAAGGAAAGAAGGAGTGAAGAGAAAAAAGGAAAGAAAAGAAAAAGGGGAGTGACAATAGGGCTCTGTTCTGTGACATTTGAAACTAGGCCATTACCGTGACTAAATTCTTACAATTTTTTTGATTTTCAGCCACTGTTTTTTTTCAGTCATAGTATCTGCAAACTAGTGACGTTGAGCTAATATAAATAACTTTTCTTTTTCATTTTTTATTCTTTGTTTTAAAATGAAGGATTCAATCTCTGATAGTAGCTGCATAGATTATCTGATTCTATACCAGTTCTTTCAAAAGGGTGTAATATGTCTTTCAGAAGTAGAATTGACAAATTCCTGAAACTTAAATCTACCAAAACACAAAAGTGTTTTTTTATTTTATCTACTATGTTTTAATGTAAATGTATAAAACTTTAAAAGAAACACCATATGCAGCTCAACTAATATGATTCATAGTGTTGTCATTAGAAATTGGCCAATAACCATGTTGAGGTGAAACAATCTTTACTTTGAAAATTACCAAACATTGTTCTACTTTTTAACAATAGTAATGTAAAGGGCTTCCCTGGTGGCGCAGTGTTTGAGAGTCCGCCTGCCGATGCAGGGGACGCGGGTTCGTGCCCTGGTCCGGGAAGATCCCACATGCTGCGGAGCGGCTGGGCCCGTGAGCCATGGCCGCTGAGCCTGCGCGTCCGGAGCCTGTGCTCCGCAACGGGAGAGGCCACAACAGTGAGAGGCCCGCGTACCGCAAAAAAAAAAAAAAAAAAAAAAAAGTAATGTATCTTTGCCTCTTTTCTCACAGTAAATGATGAGGGTAAGACTAAAATAAATAAATTCATGAAGAAAGGAAAAAGAGAAAGAAAAGAAGGAACAATGATAAAAGAATGAAAATACAATGGTCACATGGGCTCATATAGCCACACATAAAAATTTGGCTTGAAGTCCCCGGGCAGCCAAAGCAAAGAAAGGGAGATACGGTCTTATTAGATAAGAAGAAATGTACTAGTTCCTCAGGGAAGCAAATGTATTTTTCTTGTATTAATTTCACAGGGAACTCATGCTGGTGGGGTATCATCTGGGGAACACTGAGAGATGAGTTCTACAGGCGAGGATGCCACACAGAGTCCCCCTTAAAAATCGAGAGTACAGCATTAAAACACAACCTAATTTAGGCAGTTTTTAAACCCAAGTGTGAAGCTTTCTGTCCGCCAGCTTGAGTGAAGGCACTAATGGAGTGCTTAACCTTTAGACACTCTTGTTGAGACTAGATCACAGGCGGTTTACTATTGCCTTTTCAGTGCGGGCGTCGAAGGCCAGCAATGTGATGAGATAGTTGAAAGCAGATCCGTGGTCTAGACCAGAGAAACTCAACCAACCACATTCGGGGCTCTTACCACCAACCACATCTGGATCTCCGGCAGCTGTTCCACTCATCCATGGCTGCCCCACTCCCCCCGGAGTCAGGCCCCAGGGGTAAATACGGACACAACTTCTCACAGGGAGTTATTTCCAGCATATAAAGGATTGAGTATGGGCCTTCTGCAAACAAGGAAGAGCATATTCTTGGAGCCTATGCAGTTGGGATCATCCCTGTGGAGTTGCAGAGACTGAGACTGGAACAGCTCTAGGGGACAAAGCATCCTCACCCATGCTGCATACCACAGATGATGGTTTACAAAGTGAGCTTTGTCATGCAGGGTGACTGGGTCCCAACCAGAGGGGGTCCAGTGCCTGTGACATTTGAGGCACTTTCCTAGGCTGGGCTTTCCTCAACCCCTCCCCAGAATCTGGGTCTCAGAGCCTACCCTCTCACTGGTCAGCACAGCACTGGTCCCCACAAAGATCTGATTTACTTCTGATTTTAGGATGTAATACAGTGTTTAAAATCAAGTTTAAATTTTAGTAAGTTCCTATCTATTTCCCTTCATATACTGTCCTTTTGACCTAAATGGGGATTTTTGCACCCCAAAAGACCTTCCCAACCAAGAACTAGATAAGCAAGATCCATGTTTATTCAAACATAGTGAGACAAATCTTTTTCAATCTATGGATGGTTCATTGATAGGAAATGAATAGGGAAGTCAGTAAGACATTTCAATATCTTCACGACGACAAGAAATACTACATAGAATATGAAAACCTTTCTGAGAATTCCTAAAACCACTTGTTTGATTTGTCATTTAGTGGGCTGAGAGACATTGCTTCAAGGTGAAGGAAAAACAGTTGCTCTGGACAAGTCCAGGAAATCTCTCCTGGTCCTAAGGTCCTAATCAGGATAGATCAGCTTCACGTAAATGTGATCTAAACCTGCATTTGACATCTCTTCAAAGGATCAAAATACTGAACAGCATAAAACGTTGCCGGGTTTGGCTTCACTTATTTTTAACTTCTATCCTGATGCTTTGGAATGGCTTCTAGATCATCTAGACGCACATGCCCTGCCAGAAAGAATGAAGAGAACGGACACACGCTAAGGATCACATATAACCAGAATGAACTGTACTAGACTATTGATATATGCAAGTAATATTTCCCCATATTTATCCCATAGAGTGCCATTTAACATTATTAAATTTTGTATGCAAATGCATTTGGAAAGGAGTGTTCCGTTTAATTTAACACAGCTCTCCTTAAGGAGAACAACACACAAACATTTTTCCCTACAAATTGGCTCCAGGTAAAGGCATGAAAGCGTATCCGACTGTTCAGACTTCCAGAGACAATTCCGGAGACACATTCTTAAAAGTGGAGGAAAAAAACTGACGTCAAAAAGCTATCTACTTGGAGCCTAATACTTAAGTAAATCATGCATTAGTTGCATTGGAAAAAGTAAAAATCAATGAAGAACATCTCCGTCTCATTAGGAAGCTGATTTGGGAGGCGACACGGTCTCACTCAGTGGGCAGAGGACCTTGGTGACAGCCTGCACTTGGCCAGCCAACACTATATTTATATCCGTTAAAAACATCTCTCACTTCTGGGTACACAAACCGAAATACTTGAAAATGAAACAAGTGTAATACGTACGTGCGGGAATAATTCAAATAATTAAGAACTGGGTACAATTTGAAATCGTATAACTTAGAATAAAGAACTTGTGGAAATTTCCAGCAAAGGTGCCATAGATGCTTAAAGTATAATCCCTTTGGTTTGGTCAGTTTCTTCTTGGCCATTATTAGAAGGGGAGGAAGCTGGAAATACACTCTTCTCCAGATGATCCTCCTGGAAACCTGCCTAAAAGGGCGACATGTAGATTTGAAAATAAACAGGCTGAGGCCGATTAGGGTAGAAAAGTTTCCAGGAGCTGATCTGTGACATTTCTATCTAACAAGAACATTGAACTCTGCCATGTTCCTTATCGCAAGTCAACCTGGAGCTATTGTGTGATCTGCCCAGGAAGGGCCAAGTCACCCACCTATTTCCCATCGAAAAGCATGCTATTTTCATTACATCGATGGTGGACTTTTCAACTTCGAACTCCTCAAGCAGTCATGCAAGTGTGCTGCCACCCAAGCAAAACTCACTATTTTCTTGCGTGCTGCTGTTACTGTTGTTGTAGTTGTGTGTCTTCGTGTTTCTGTATGTGTGTGTGTGTGTGTCTTTGAAGGAATCCACATGGTAGGGGCTGGGAATTCTTGGGGAGGAGTCTATTGAACTGGGTGTCACTCAACTTGAAAGATCTGGAGACACCAACTGGCCACTTGAGGAAAGAGGACAGCAAGCACCCAGCTCGGTTCTATCTTAGGTTTGATTGTATTTGAAGCAAGTATAGAAGAGCTGGAGTCTTCTGGGTCTTCCCCTGACTCTTCATCAATGAAAGGTGGGAGAAGAAGGCCATCCTAGCAGAAGCCAAGGCCAGGGAGTGGAATGACTGATAACAAAGGAGAAAAGCAAGAGACAGACGACAGGGTCCTGGAGGCACCATGGAGTCCTCAATGAGGGACCTCTTGGTCACACTTCTTCATCTTCTTTGCAGGGCAGGGAGAGGTGTTGTGTATGAACCCATCTGCCTTCAGAGCCTTCACTTAGAGAGTACCAGTATGTAGACAAGAAGTTTAGCCTTTGAAAAAGAGTTAACTTGGACTTGGTAAACTATTTCAGTTTGAAGCCATTCAAGATTTTTTTTTTTGGCCTCGCTTCGTGGCTTGTGGGATCTCAGTTCACCCCAGGGATTGAACACAGGCCACGGCAGTGAAAGCCTGGAATCCTAACCACTAGACAACCAGGGAACTTCCGCCATTCAAGGTTTTTCAAGTATTTCTAAATACTTTTTCACTATGTAATTGGAAGTGACCTGATATGGGGGACGTGGGGAGAACTCACATCCATTTACAGTAAACCCGGATAGCGGTATTTCCTAATATCATCTGTGTGTACACAGTATTTTTCCCTTCTAAGAGAGCATCCAAATCTTGCAAGAATAAACATTCACCTTCAAAAATCCTTAGGGTAAGTTAATACTTTTCAGATGTGCCAGCTCAGGTGTCATATCACCGTTGATGTGTGTATGACTGCTGCTCAACACTCACTGAAACACATATATATGTGTGCGAACTGATGCATTAAAGTTAGTATATACATAATGAAATACAATACTGAAAATTTCATTTAAAAAAAGAGAAAGGAATTCCCTGGTGGTCCAGTGGTTAGGACTCTGTGCTTCCACTGCAGGGGGCACGGGTTCCACCCCTGGTTGGGGAACTAAGATAGAACCTATATGCCACACGGCATGGCCAAAAAAAATTAAAATAAAATACAAAAAGAGAAAATATGTAGAGGCACTGGAAAGATTGGAAGAAGAACAAATGGAAAGAGACACTCCAAACTTCTCCAAGTTGATGTACCATATATTTGTAATGTTTCTCTTTAAAATAAGTATTTTTAGTGCCACTAAAGATCAGTCCTCTGAATTTCCAACATCTTTTAGATTCATGGGGCATTTGAAAGTATTTACAGTATCTGGAAAGCTTGTGTATTGTGCAAGGCTTTCTCTGGTTTCAAACAGCATTGTCTGGGCCTGGAAGCAAAATAGAGTATCCTTCTGATGGCACTAATGGGACCCCCCTTGCAAATACTGATGTCATTATGTACAATGGCTGCAAGAATAAATTTATATGGGAACAAAAGACTGACATGAACACAAAATACATATATCTCAAGTCTCAGCTCCCAAAGAAATAGCCAAGACCACTATGAGAAACAACCTTTGAAGTGGGGAGTGCAGATGAGGTGCTACGCCCTTTCGTGGGTAGTTGTTTTTCCCCACCACACGAAGGGCTCATAATCTAATGGTTATCACTGGCCGTTGAGCAATGGAACATCAAAGGTTTCTGGGGGAGTAGAGTTACTGCCAGATTTGACACTAAATCTGTTTGTGGGTCATATTCCAGTGTGAGTGACATGAATAATAGAATGATGGAGAAAGTTATCCATTAAATGTTGCATTAGTGATCTATCTTGCAACTACCTTGGAACACAATCACGGGTGGCAATTCTTTTAAAAATTATAGCTGTGTTGGTAATTTCATGTGTAGAAGGAATGGCATGACTATAACAAATAGATAAACGATAAAAACTATTTTCTGTTTCACATTCAGACTTGTGCAATGTCACAGTACATGAGGACCTCCAAGACATCCATGGGGTTGCTTTGTAGAAGCAAACTAGCCTAAGGGTATGTCTGTACTTTGCCAAACACAGAATGAGAAAGGATTAGCCATTTTTTTGTGGTCTTCAAAATGGCAATGGAGGCTTCACAGGCTAAAGGAGAAGAAGCTGTCTTGCTGCATACTGGATACGATAAAACTCAGACATTCCTGCTGTTATTCTTTATTCTACCAAGAAACTGCGAATGAACTTGATGCTCTACAGAAGCAAGAAGAAATATAACAATTATAAACGCATATACAATCAGAGCCCTAGAATACATAAAACAAAAACTGACATAGCTAAAGGGAAGAACATACAATTCATCAATAATGGTTGGAGACTTTGATACAACACTTTCAATAATGGTTCAGGAACTACAAAGAAGAATAACGAGAATATAGAAGATTTCAATAACACTGTAAACTGACTAGATCTAACAGACAACTATAGACGTCACCCAGCAACAGCAGAACACATATTATACTCAATAGCCAGACTTACCAAGAAAAAAAGACAAGACTCAAATCAATAGAATTAGAAATGAAAAAGGAGAAGTAACAACTGACACTGCAGAAATACAAAGGATCATGAGACATTACTACAAGCAACTCTATGCCAATAAAATGGACAACCTGGAAGAAATGGACAAATTCTTAGAAATGCACAAAATTCCGAGACTGAACCAGGAAGAAATAGAAAATATGAACAGACCAATCACAAGCACTGAAATTGAAACTCTGATTAAAAATCTTCCAACTAACAAAAGCCCAGGACCAGATGGCTTCACAGGCAAGTTCTATCAAACATTTACAGAAGAGCTAACACCTATCCTTCTCAAACTCTTCCAAAATATAGCAGAGGGAGGAACACTCCCAAACTCATTCTATGAGGCCACCATCACTCTGATACCAAAACCAGACAAAGATGTCACAAAGAAAGAAAACTACAGGCCAATATCACGGATGAACATAGATGCAAAAATCCTCAACAAAATACTAGCAAACAGAACCCAACAACACATTAAAAGGATCATACACTATGATCAAGTGGGGTTTATCCCAGGAATGCAAGGATTCTTCAATATACACAAATCAATCAATGTGATACACCATATTAACAAACTGAAGGAGAAAAACCATATGATCATCTCAATAGATGCAGAGAAAGCTTTCGACAAAATTCAACACCCATTTATGACAAAAACCCTCCAGAAAGTAGGCATAGAGAGAACTTTCCTCAAAATAATAAAGGCCATATATGACAAACTTAGAGCCAACATCGTCCTCAATGGTGAAAAAACTGAAAGCATTTCCACTAAGATCAGGAACAAGACAAGGTTGCCCACTCTCACCACTATTACTCAACATAGTTTTGGAAGTTTTAGCCACAGCAATCAGAGAAGAAAAAGAAAAAAAAGGAATGCAAATCGGAAAAGAAGAAGTAAAGCTGTCACTGTTTGCAGATGACATGATACTATACATAGAGAATCCTAAAGATGCTACCAGAAAACTACTAGAGCTAATCAATGAATTTGGTAAAGTAGCAGGATACAAAATTAATGCACAGAAGTCTCTTGCACTCCTATACACTAATGATGAAAAATAAGAAAGTGAAATTAAGAAAACAATCCCATTTACCACTGCAACAAAAAGATTAAAATATCTAGGAATAATCCTACCTAAGGAGACAAAAGACCTGTATGCAGAAAATTATACGACACTGATGAAAGAAATTAAAGATGATACAAATAGATGGAAGAGATATACCACATTCTTGGATTGGAAGAATCAACATTGTGAAAATGACTCTACTACCCAAAGCAATCTACAGATTCAATGCAATCCCTATCAAACTACCACTGGCATTTTTCACAGAACTAGAACAAAAAATTTCGCAATTTGTATGGAAACACAAAAGACCCCGAATAGCCAAAGCAATCTTGAGAAAGAAAAATGGAGCTGGGGGAATCAGGCTCCCTAACTTCAGACTATACTACAAAACTACAGTAATCAAGACAGCATGGTACTGGCACAAAAACAGAAATATAGATCAATGGAAGAGGATAGAAAGCCCAGAGATAAACCCACGCACATATGGTCACCTTATCTTGATAAAGGAGGCAGGAATGTACAACGGAGAAAGGAAAGCCTCTTCAGTAAGTGGTGCTGGGAAAACTGGACAGGTACATGTAAAAGAATGAAATTAGAACACTCCCTAACACCATACACAAAAATAAACTCGAAATGGATTTAAGACTTAAATGTAAGGCTAGACACCATCAAACTCTTAGAGGAAAATATAGGCAGAACACTCTATGACGTAAAACACAGCAAGATCCTTTTTGACCCACCTCCTAGAGAAATGGAAATAAAAACAGAAATAAACAAATGGGACCTAATGAAACTTAAAACCTTTTGCACAGCAAAGGAAACCATAAACAAGTCGAAAAGACAACCCTCAGAATGGGAGAAAATATTTGCAAATGAAGCAACTGACAAAGGATTAATCTCCAAAATTTACAAGCAGCTCATGCAGCTCAATATAAAAAACACAAACAACCCAATCCAAAAATGGACAGAAGACTTAAACAGACATTTCTCCAAAGAAGATATACAGATTGCCAACAAACACATGAAAGAATGCTCAACATCATTAATCGTTAGAGAAATGCATATCAAAACTACAATGAGATATCATCTCACACCAGTCAGAATGGCCATCATCAAAAAATCTAGAAATAATAAATGCTGGAGAGGGTGTGGAGAAAAGGGAACCCTCTTGCACTCTTGGTGGGAATGTAAACTGGTACAGCCACTATGGAGAACAGTATGGAGGTTCCTTAAAAAACTACAAATAGAACTACCATAGGACCCAGCAATCCCACTACTGGGCATATATCCTGAGAAAACCATAATTCAAAAAGAGTCATGTACCACAATGTTCACTGCAGTTCTATTTACAGTAGCAGGACATGGAAGCAACCTAAGTGTCCATCAACAGATGAATGGATAAAGAAGATGTGGCACATATATACAATGGAATATTACTCAGCCATAAAAAGGAACGAAACTGAGTTATTTGTACTGAGGTGGATTGACCTAGAGTCTGTCATACAGAGTGAAGTAAGTCAGAAAGAGAAAAACAAATACCGTATGCAGACACATATATATGGAATCTAAAAAAAAAAAAAAAAGAAAAGAAAATGGTCAGAAGAACCTAGGGGCAAGATGGGAATAAAGATGCAGACCTGCTAGAGAATGGACTTGAGGATATGGAGATGGGGAAGGGTAAGCTGGGAGAAAGTGAGAGAGTGGCATGGACATATATACACTACCAAACATAAAATAGATAGCTAGTGGGAAGCAGCCGCATAGAACAGAGAGATCAGCTTGGTCCTTTGTGACCACCTAGAGGGGTGCAATAGGGAGGGTGGGAGGGAGGGAGATGCAAGAGGGAAGAGATATGGGGACATATGTATATGTATAACTGATTCACTTTGTTATAAAGCAGAAACTGACACACCATTATAAAGCAATTACACTCTAATAAAGATGTTTAAAAAGAAAAAGAGAATGCAAAAAAAAAAGTGCATAGAAAATTCTACAGGATACATCATGTTAGGCTATAAAAGGAGTCACAAAAAATTTAAAAGGATTGAAATCATATAAAATATAACATTCCATACAATGAAACAAAGTAGAAATCAATAACAAAGAAATTTGAAAAATTTAAAAATATGTGAAAATAAAACACCACCCTCTTAAACAATCAATGGGGCAAAGAAGAAATCACAGGGGAAATTAGAAAGTATTTTGAGATGAATAAAAACAAAAATACAACATTTCAAAATATATGAGATGCAGCTAAAACAGTATGTAGAAGAAAATGTATAGTTCTAAATACATATATTTAAAAAGGAGAAAATCTCAAATCAACAACCTAACTTTCTATCTTAAGGAAGTATCAATGAGACTTCCCTGGAGGTCCAGTGATTAAGACACTGGGCTGCCACTGCAGGGGGCACGGGTTTGATTGCTGGTTGGGGAACTAAGATCCTGCATGCCACAGGGTGTGGCCAAAAAAAAGGATTGAAAGGAGCAAACTAAATCAAAGCAAGAAGGAGGAGGAAAATATTAAATAATAGAACCTAAATAAATGAAATGGAAAACAGGAGAATAATAGAAAAACCAACAAAGCTAAAAGTTGGTTTTTTGAAAAGATCAACAAACATGATAAACTTTTAGCTAGACGGGCCAATAATAAAAGAGAAAACTCCAATTACTAAAATCAGGAGTGAGAGAGGGGGCATTACTACTGATCTTAGAGAAAGAAAAAAGGATTTTAAGGGAGCACTATAAACCACTGTATGACAACATTTTATATAACTTAGATGAAATAAGCAAATTCCTAGAAAGATACAAACTATCAAAACTGAATCAAGAAGAAATAGCCTAACAGTTCTAGAGGCTGGGAAGTGTAAGATCAAGGTGCCAGTGAAGTCAGCTCCTGGTGAGAGCTCTCTTCTTGAGTTGTAAACGGCTGCCTTCTCGCTGTGTCCTCACAGGGCAGAGAGGAAACCAGCAAGATCTCTCACGTCTCTTCTTATAAGGACATCAATCTCACCGTGAGGATCTCACCCTCATGAGATCTTATCACTTATCACCTCATCTAACTCTTATCACTTCTCAAAGGTCCCATCTCTAAATGTTATCACATTGGGGGCTAAGCCTACAACACATGAATTTTGGATGGACACAAACATTTAGTCCGTAATGCAAAACAAATTACTTGAACCTAGAAAATTTCTGATTGCCTTTATCCCCACTTTTCATTTTTGCTCTTTCACATTCTTCTGGTTTCTATCAGCAATTTCAGGAAATCACCTGATCCACTATCTATAAAGAGCCCATAAAGAGGAATTCTGTGGATGTTTGGCTAACACAAAACAAAGAGTCTAAGAAAAAGACAATGTTACTCAATTCTCAAGAGCTCTTTTCTGTTTTCCATTATAAGCTAAGAAGTATAAGCCTCAAGATTCCCATTATTATTATTGAAATATTGAGTAACAGCATGGCCCTGTTTAGAAAGAGTCAAACTGTATTAGTATTTACTCAGCGTTAACTAGCTACTGTTAGTTCTTAATTAGAATGAGCAAGGGAGTGGAAATTTTTAAATGATAATTCATCCAATGTTCATTTTGTTAGGCTTGAGTATTAGGCTCCCTGAATTCTGTGCTTCAAGGAGAACACCAAAGTTGCACTGTGAAGAGGCCATTTTGGAGGCAATAAGAAGCCATCCAGTTTCATTATCTTGGTCTCTGGTGCAGCTACTCTGTCCTCTCCACTCTGAACTGGAGGTCTGCCAGTCTCACGCAAAGCACAAACCCCAAAGAGCTATTTTTGCTCATGAGTGCGTTTGTCGAGCTCTATCTGAAGGGCTTTGCAGAATAGAGAATGGTAACACTTGGAATAAATGGTGCTAATATCACAGGAAAGTTGAAAGCATGCTGTAGTTGTCACAATGGTTGTCTCCGGGAAGATAATATAGATGCGGATAACTGAGGGAGATGAATGCATTGTGATTGCATCTATTAAGTGTATTAAAGGGTAAAGTCAAACAAGGCTCATTCCTTTCCCTGAAGCAATTCAAATTGCAGGAGTCATGCAGAAACCAGGCTTTACATGGGGGAATACCAGGTGGGCTCATCCCGTAAGATGAAAAACCATTCTCAGTGTGAAATTTAAAAAAAGAAAGGAAGAAAAAAAGCTTCAATAAAAGAGTCAGGATGCACTTAAGAAAAAAATGAAATGATTCCAAGGGAAAGTCTTGGAATCATAAGCTCACTCATAACCCAGAGACATCACCAATTAAGCTTGGCAAGCTGTGGTCTGCTACAGTTCTCTTCTTCCTTGAAACAGAGACCACAAAGAGTTCTGGGCATAAACACTGAACTCAGAGAAACTTACATGCGGTCCACAAGGACTATTCATAGCAGCATACTGTCCATGTGACTGGAGAATGGATAAATAAATTATGATGTTACGATAGAATATTATATAGCAGTAAAAATAAGTGCGCATATAACACCATGATAGTGTCTTAGAAACCGTGAGTGCAGAAGGTTCACCTTGACTTCACCAAAGTATTGACGGCACAGAATTAATAAGCAACAGGCACTCTACATGTTTCCTTCCTCTGTTCACATCACCTAGAGAGACTATGCATTTCTTGGGCACGTAGACTGAGTTTTACGCAAGGCTGTGTATTCGAGCCCCAGAGGTGGTCTTCCCTGCTAAATGTGCCCCGTAATGGGCACCGAGGTGAAACAGAGAGCTGAGGTCCTCGGACCTAGGCTGATGGCTGATGGGCTAATCCTCCCATCCAGTCCAGGGGGATTTTCCTGCAGGGTTTAAACTTGGCTGAAGGCCTAGTGAGGAAGTTTATCACCAACAGGGAAAAGCCTCCATTCACAGTTCAGGGAGATCAGGGTCCTCGGCCTCAAGAGTGACCTGACTGAGTGAAGATTAGAAGAGAGACCGGGATTCACTTAAGCAGAGAACGTAACTCAAAATGGGATATGCAATACCAAATGCCAGATTTTTGCTAAGGATGCAGGCGACAGTGCTGGACTAGAGAAAACTGCAGATTTACGGAAGAGATTTATGGTCCCAAAGAAGAACCTTGACCAGTCAATGCTCGTGTCTAGGAAAAGGGCAGATTGAAGAGCCTTTGGGTTTCTTCTGAAGCTAGAAATTATAACAAGTATTTTCTTCCTCTTTGGATTAAAGTAAAAGCACATGCTTCTTTTACCATCATTTATTGATGGTAAGTCTCTGGCTAAGTTCTTTATATGTATATGTGCTGTGGATGAATGAATGAGGCAAAAATGTGGTTCATTATCACCAATGAGCAAACTAAAGTCACTTTGACTTAGAATTTGAGTCAAAACTGCTTAATGACCTTGATTTTCTGATTCTTCAAGGGCATTTTCCAGACCAAATATCTCTTGCATGGAATATCTTCAACGTACAAAGCACGCAATTCTCTGATGGCTTCTGGCAGTCACTTTTTGCTAAGCAACTCTCATGTTTTTAATAGATACACGTATAACTGAATCAATGTGCCACACACCTGAAACTAACACAACATTGTTAACCAACTATACTCCAATATAAAATAAAAAGTTAAAAAGAAAAAAATCCAGGCATGGGACCAGGGGTTCTGAGTTCCCAGATGGAGACCCCACAGGGTACACATCCTGAAGGAAACATTACTTATCTCTTTCTTTTCCTTCTACACACCCTCAGGCTAAGGAGTTTTCTTAAACTCCTTATATAGAGGCTCCAACTGAATCTCGAGTGTACCTGCCATGCCGTCCACCTCCCACCCTGGCTCACTTTCTGACCTTTCCGAGAGCACGTATGAAATGACCTTGTACCAGAGTGCCTGCTCCGGGTCTATCAGTATAGCCAAGGGCTGGGGCTTCCGTGACAGCTCAGGAAGCAGATCTTCCACTGGTAGTTACTTCATGTTGCCCATGCCTGTGTAGAGCAGGCAAAAAGCAGTAAATAGCAATGGGACACACAGGGGAAGTAGAAGCCGATAAGGGCAGCTACATGGTCATTTTCCTGCAAGGTGAAGGCTACTCACTGTTATCAGCAAGTTGCTAACTTGAATCCCGCTCATTTGGGGATGAGATGAAACATACCGGCGGGTTCTTTCCAGGGAAGAGACAGTCATGGGGGACTTGGAGACAGTGAGGAAAGCCAGAGTTCTTTGCTTCTTTACAAGCAGGCGTGTGATTTCAGTTTTGCCCGAGGCTGTTGCCTCCGGCTCCTGAGTGAAAACCGAGAACTCTGCCCCAGGAGTCAGCACCCGACCACCAAGGTGTGAACTCGAAGGCAGGCTCCAAGAGCCACCTGACGGAGAAGGAGGGCGTTTCCTTCTGAAGCGCCCAGGTGTGCAAAAAGGGCTGAAGGGCTTCCTGATATCTGGGCTGTGGTGCTGGTACTTCCTCCACCAGGGGTGCAGCTGGATGACATCTCTACCGCTGGTCAGTTCTACAGAGACGCTGGGGTACGTGGCAATCATTTCACTAAGCCCCAAAGGGATCCCTGGGAGACATATAGTCCAATTCAGAGAAGAGTTAACCTTACTCATCAAGGAGCCCTACACTCCTCTAAACCCTGGCATAAAAATCAAGCGTCTCCCCTCACAGGTGTGGATAACCAAGAGGAAACAATTCAGGTGATAGCAAGATTTTTTTTCATCATATCTCAGCTAATACTGGAACACCTCGAGTCTCCTTTGAATTTGCAAATTAACTGACTCTAGTGGGGTTTATATTAATATTGTGGAAATAGATCACTTCTCCAGGTTGGAGTGGAAAAGACGGTAATATCAGATTTTAATAAATGTCTGGGGCCTATTGTGAAGTTGCTCTTTTCTCCACTCTAAAATCTTCCTTCATTTGATAATCATAAACACACACACAGACACGTCTCCCTTTCCAGCTGGGGCCCCTGCGAGTCAGGAGGGTACAACCACCACTACTCCTGGAAGCTTCTGGAAACAAAGGCCTCTGCAGCAGATGCTGGCTGGGGAAAGCGGAGGCATTTACTCCTGCTCTTGGGCACTGACTGGGTCCTTCTTTGCCCCTGGAGAAAGTCTAGTCTCCTCACCTGGCTACAGTGGCAGTTCTTCGAGGTGAAAGCATTCCTGCCCACACTAAACCTGCCTCCAGATGCTGCTTCCTCTCCCCTAGGCCTGGAACCTTCCTTCCCCTAGGGGCTGGTCAGAGCCCCGTGACACCTCAGAACCACTATTCATGCAGACCTCGGCTCAGGAGAAGGGGCACGGAGCCCAGCCTCTCTCTAGCGCTGTGGAGATTCCATTCCAGAGGCCTTGTAATTCCTCTTCCCCAGGACCTTTTTAACTCAGACAGATGCCAACAACTTTGAACTTTAAAAACACAGGGTTCAAGGACCCGTGCCTCCTGGCTCTTAGGAGGGATCTGCTTTCCATGTGCAAATTTACCCACCATTCTTTGTAACAACAACTCCTCTTGGGAGAAAATAAACAAAAATAACAATTCCACCTTGCTAGCACCTACTAAAGCGAGTCTTGCAGGCATTAATGTTTTCGGTTTACGTTAGTGCATTTCCATCCATATCTCTAGAGCGCTGGCATTGGAAGTGCCAATATTGCCAGACCTATGGTGGGAGATGCATGCACAGAGGCTGCCCCTGAGGTCCCCCACCAGGAACAGTGACCCTGAGGTCCACACCAAGCTGTCCACTTCCGGCCTGGCTCCTTCTTCAGAGGGGCTCAGAGCGGGAGTGCTCATCAGAGAAACAGGACTGCAATTCAACCACCATCCGAATGAACATGTTTGACTTTTCTGTTCTAAATTTCTCTCCAAGACTTTCAGAAAACAAAGCTATTAAGTATTTCAATCTTAAAGCTGCTGATTTTTCATTTACCTCTCGGCCACATCTTCTCACACTCTTTCTCCTTCTCTCTCTAATAACGTCTGAAAAGCTGCCATCCTTTCTCTTCCATCTGAGGATTCTGGGACACCCCTGAGATGAAACAGAAGATCTGCCAGTTCTGGGCCTGATGATTTTCTTGCAGAGACAGGGCAAGAACAGCAGAAGAGGGAGAAGAAACAAGAGCGACCAAGACATGGTTCCTTCCCCTGAAAAAAAAATAACCATCTAGCAGGTGAGCTGGACCCATACATCATTTCAATGCCAGGTCATAAGTGGCTGAATTCTAGAACGCCTAGGACACTGTGAGGTCCCATGGAAGGACCTTTAACCCAGAAGAGGTGGGGGAAGGTAGTCGAGGACAAAAGTCAAGCACCAGAGAAGGTGCCCCTAGGCTGAGTTGCACAGGACAAGTAGGGGACATTGTAAGAAAAACCATGGAGGAAGAGAGGAGGAAGACCTGCAGAAGATGAATTCAGAGAATCAGGGGAGGCCAGACTGTGGGGAGCTGAATGCACTCCGGGGCGGGCAGGGCTTTGTGGGTGACAGGGAGTCACTGAGAGGTTTTGCATGAGGAAGTGAGATGGTCAGATGGATCCTTCTGGCAGGAATCTGGAAAATGAATCTGGAGGAACGGCCGGTGGTCGAGAACGCTGGGACAAGACCTGTCAATCAGTTTTTACAATATTTGTGGCTAAGAGGTAATAAAAAGTGACTTAAGAACCCCTAGGGATGGGGTTATTTATGAGGCAAAATTAATAGGACTTTTTGAGTGATTACATGGAAAATGGGGGTGATGGAGGATGCAAAAGCAACTCCCGGGTGAGTGACTGGATGGATGATGGCCCCCAGCAATAGCATAAAGAAGGGAGACGGAAGCTGATTTTGAAGGAAATAAGGACATCAGGCAGCTTGTGCTGGCAGTTCCCGGGGACTTCCTGGCGGATGGCTGGTAGGCACGGGGCATAGGAGTGCGGGGCTTGAAGAGAGGTCATAGTGACAGAAATAGATGTGTGAGTCATCTGCACCTAAGCGGGGGACGAGGGCATGCGATTCAATGACTCACTCAGGAATGAGGAGAGGGGAAAGGAAAAACTCGGGAAAACCTCAACAGTGAAGCCCAACGCTTTCCATTCCTCTGAATTACATCAGAGTGTTTAGGGTCACTTTTGTCCCATCGCCAATTGTGGGGGGACTTTTTCATCTATTCGGAACCCCGCCCCCAGGCACCTGATCTTTCTGACAATGCAAAGAAAAAAAAAGATTTGCACCAAACAATAGTATAAGAGATTAAAAGCATTACCCCTCCTTGTGAAATTTAGACTCTAGGGGACTATGGCTGGTTGAGTATTTTAATGCCGAGGAATCAACCACTAAGAATGAAATTTCAGGGGCAAACAGTTTTGAAGGCAAGGTGGCAGCAAGGAGTACATTCCCTCTCCTCTCCATTCTTGCCCCATCGTTTTATTCCAACCTTCTCCTTCCAGGATTCTGGTCTCATTCAGGGGATGCTGTGCATTTCATCCTGGAGAACAGCTACAAGGTCTGTCAGAGTGAAGTGTCTCTAATACAAGTAAATCATTCTCGTGCTAATTTGGGTCTCTTCTGGTAAGCATAGCCTTGATGCTAAAATAAACTAACAGAGTTTCTATATTATTCCCCTTCTTACTAAAGATTTCAGGAGGCTGGGGTTATGTGGTAGAGACTATTATTTTCCATCCAATTTCATTCTCTTCTCTCTAGGCTCATGGCTAGGCAACACTTCCCACTTCCCCTGGCAATGACCCACTGACTAGGTTCTCTCCAATGCAAAGAGCCCGACACTCCTGCACACAGACCTTCCAGGATGTGGACAGGCTTCTCCTGTCCCCACTGCAGGTAGAGCCTGGGCATGGCTGCGCCTCAGACTCTACCATGCAGACGATGACAAGACCCTAAGGAACAGTGTAGTCACAAGATGAAAGGAATCTGGGTGCCTGCTTGGATCCCACCAACCTTGAACTCTCACTTTGAACTTTAGAGAAAAACAAACTTCCTGTTCTTTGAGTCTCTAAATTTGGAATACCTTTGCCAAAGCAGCCTACCTCCCCTAACTAATGGAAGATAGAAGTAGTGGGTACGATGGGTAATAAAACCAAGATCTCCTCCTTCCTTTCAGGGGAGACTGACCATTAAAAGGAATTACAGAGAACACTGGAAGGCCGTTTAATAATGATTAGATGTCAGAGATATAAAGAAAGTTTACCAGATATTTGATAGCCATGCATTTTTGTCTGAAGTTGTCCCTATGTGGGGCTAATGCTTCTCAACTCAGAGGAAGAGAAACGGAAATTGTATGATGGAGAAGCTCTTGATGTTCCTAAATGAAGCCTCTGAATAACTGTTTGAGTAACTGCTTTGCTTATTGTTGTGTCAGGTATTTCCAGGCTATTCTCAGTACTTGACAAATTCAGTCTCTGAATTTCTACTGTCTTTTCTGACTCCTTCTGTACTTGAACCGATAGCTTCTGCCTTTTTCATTCTTAGTGATGGTCAATCAAATATGTGTCTTACATCCTACAACTATTCCAGACTCCTTACAGCTTTGTCAATAGCTTCATATATGGATATTTTAAAAGTATATTATCTGTGTATACAACGAAACAAATGAATAATAAATGTTAAAAACCTATACTGTATCACACTCAAAAAGTACCAGTAGCATGTCTCATCTTTGCTGACACATATATACAGACACCGAGTGGTGGCATGTAATAAAAATGACAGCCCACTGGTTCAGTAACAGAACCATTCCAGGCTGGACGTAGCTTTGGTTTTGAGAGCATGCCATGACTCACATGATGTTAGCAAGATTCAAAAAAAAGATTATTTCTCTTTATCTGCTTGGCTCTATTCTCAAAAGGACTCTTCTCTCATTGTCACAAGATGTCAGAAGCTCATGGGGCTGCATAATCTTAGGTTCGAATCCAGTGTGGTAACTATAAGGGTCTTCCCTAGCCTTCTCAGAGTCCTGGGATTTACTTTAATTGGACTTGTTCTGGTCATATCCATCCCTCAATCAACCAGTGTGAGCAGAATGCAACACAGTGATTGGATTAGGCCTCCATTCCTAGGCCTGTAAATGGATCCATGCCCAGACTGTGTGGACTGAGAGAGAGGAAGGAGTGGGCCCCAAACAAAATATTAGGTCTGTTCCTGAAAAAAGCGGAAAAAGGTAATAGACAAACAACAGCCCTCTACTATGATATACTTCTTAGCTGTCCAACATTCATATACAATCTTAGTACTGCTATTTGTATATATATATATATATTTTTTTTTCCTTCTTTAATGTCTACATTAACATACTCAGTCCCCAGAAAAAGAAATTAAAGTCTCATTTAAAGGCCTGAACCCCACTTCAGGTTTGGGATTACTGGGTGATGTGCAGTCCTCACAGCCAGGCACCCAACACACGCCATACAATACTGGAGAAAGAACAGAAAATCAGAGTGGGTGGGAAACATGAGTAGTCACTGCTTCATTGCACATATAAACTTCTGTTTTATTTACTCATGTAATTCTATAACATTGGGACCTAGTAGGTAACTCGTGTTTGTTGAATGAATGAATGAATGAATACTCAGCTGGACAGGAAGAGAAAGGACTTCCTGTCCCACCAGCGGGAATGAGTACTTGCTCAGCTGGTCTAGCCATCCCTGTTCTCCTCTCTGAGGGTGACTCCAGTCCTCTGCCTTAGTGGCCAACCTCTCTGCCCTTTGATAGAACCTTCCTGATCTACTGTCCTCTGTGGCCATATCTTGGAATGGCATTGATGAAAATGCCCCCATATAAGCCCACTTTTTTGTTGCCATTTCTCAGATCTGAGGGCTTTCTTAGAAACTAAACATTCATAAACAATGGTTCTGGTTCCTCCTTTAGAAATGTTTCAGGTTTTACCCAGTTCCAAATAGAACTGTCTAGGCTAGTATCCAAAGTCAGAGATCTGGTTGGGTCATGGTCCTTTAAATTGGAATCCCACCGGAGAATTTCTGTTTCTCAGGAATAGGATAGGTGCTCTTTCCACCCCTGAAGTCCTTCCTTTAGTAACCTTCATCTTTGTGCTGCCCCAGAACAATCTGAAACAATTGTTGATAAGACGACTCCTCTGGCACTCAGGCAGCAACCACACGTGCCTTATCAGTGCGGATCATCATCCTCTTTGTCATGTAGGAAACATACGACAGGAGGAGCTTGGCAGGGATATGAAAATAGGTTTGCCTCATATTCTAATAATAACTTCTGATATGGTTCCTACCTTTCTGACTTGCTTTGCACTAACTTTCGATCAGGGTAGAGAGTAAACTTTACTAACCCCCCCCAAAGATCCAGAGTATCCAATTCTCAACTTTCTTTTTTTGTTTATTTTATATTGGAGTATAGTTGATTAATAATGTTGTTAGTTTCAGGTGTACGGCAAAGTGATTCAGTTATACATATACGTGTATCTATTCTTTTTTAAAATTATTATTATTTACTTATTTATTTTTGGCTGTGTTGGGTCTTCATTGCTGTGCGTGGGCTTCTCATTGCGGTGGCTTCTCTTGTTGCAGAGCACGGGCTCTAGGTGCGTGGGCTTCAGTAGTTGTGACACATGGGCTCAGTAGTTGTGGCTCACAGGCTCTAGAGCACAGGCTCAGTAGTTGTGGCGCACGGGCTTAGTTGCTCTGTGGCACGTCGATCTTCCCGGACCAGGGCTCGAACCTGTTTCCCCTGCATTGGTAAGCGGATTCCCAACCACTGCGCCACCAGGAAGTCCCTCTATTTTTTTAAAGTTCTTTTCCCATTTAGGTTACTACAGAATATTGAGCAGAGTTCCCTGTGCTATACAGTCGTTCCTTGTTGGTTATCTGCTTTAAATACAGCAGTGTGTACGTGTCAATCCCAACTTTCTTATTCTACAGCTTTCATGCAGAAGCTCATCTTTCAGCAAAATTGCACTTGCCTTCATTTTTGATTTCAGATGTGCCGGCTTCAACATATTTTTTTAAAAATTCTGGTGGGACCTTTATTTGTATTTTTTAAAAGGCCACTAAAAGTGGTTCACGTATTCTAATATCCTGAATTTCTCCTACCAACTCCCCAGTGAAGCATCTGTAGACATCTGGTCTAAGGTCCAAGATGCAGCAGTTTAAGAGACGGCTCCCCTACTGAATAACTTGGTTCGCCAGTTCCCTGCCGTGAATAAGTTCTCAGTGCTTTACACCGTTAATTCAGCTCAGCATTTTCATACTTTAGGTCTGTTACTTACTATGCCTCACTCCTGGTTTCTATGTCAGTCAAGATAGTATCTATGCTTCAGTTCCTAAATATAAAGTATAACAAGTAAACACATTAATCGACTCACAAAACTTGGGAGTCCAGAAGAATGTATGGCTTTGCATATGACTTAAAAAAAAGTGAGTCCTTGTCCCAGCTTTAGCAACCTGTCCTAAGACACACCAGTCACTGCGACAAAGGGAAAGCAATGTGCTCTCTGGGTCACGTGCTGGACTCCCACTCTTGGGATGAGGGTGGAACCCTCCCCAGACACTCAGGACTGAAAGGGCGGGAAGGGAGAATACCTGGATGAAAACTGGATATGTGGAAATAGCAGTGTTGCCTGGGTTAACTCAAGAATGAGCTAAAAAATAATAACCAAAAAAAAAAAAAAAACTCTAACAGTTCTTTCAGTCTCTTTTTCAAACTTTCTGTGATAGTTTGAATCATTATTATTATTTAATTATTTTGTTCAGCAAATCTTTCTTTCTTTCCCTTTCCTGTGTGGGTGAAGTTTATTTTCCTGCCCCACTGGTGCTTAGCTTGGCCCTATGTTTTTCTGTAGCTAACGGAATGTCAGTGGACAGGTCTTCAATGAGTTTGTGCATTTTGGTTTGGCTCTTCTGCTTTGGGAATCTTCCATGAAAAGAGCCTGCTGCAGGTAGAGAGGCCCTTGCAGCCTGGATTCCAGAATAAACACAGGTACAGCGGACCTGAACCCAACTCACAGTGCCTAGAGGAGCCCGTTTTAGATCTGCAGCAGTCAGCCTGCAGAACTGTGAGCAAAGAGGGCAGAGCCTGGTGTTATCAGCCACAGAGCCTTGAAAGAATCACGCAGTATTATTTTGGCAATAGCTCATTCAGACATTCTCGCAGTAGATGTACCTGAATTTCTTTCTAAAAGCAGAAATCTGTTAGGAATACGGGACAAAGGAACTTATCTTGAAGTTGCCTTTACAGAGCAAGGACACTGTTCTTATTTAGATTGTATATTTACTTGGGGCAAGCTAGTTGAGATTCGGGGATGGTGTGATGGTCTTAGTTCTGAAGTGTACATTCTTTTCCACTCTAACATTGCTGGACCAGGATGTGTTATAAAATCAATGTGCATGTGGCCTTGTGGTCGATGAGAGAGTTTCTTCATTTCCTCAGCCCCACCCTCGGTGTTGCGTCCTTGAACGGTAGTATCTTGCAGCCCAGCAACTCAGAAGAACAGTAGGGCTGGCAGGGCTGGAGCAGATCAGGGGTGTGCTTCCAGACCAGGGCATCAAGTGTTGAAAAAGCATCATTAAATATTGACAGAGGACAAGTTAACTGAAAGCAATGGAGCATTCTGTTGTGAAAACGAAAGTCCGCAATGGAATATGGTGAAGTCACCTTTTCTGGAGAATACGCTTAATGGCCTGAATGTAGTCTTTCAGAATCCAGGTTACTGTATCATGTAGTAACAGAGCAATTATTTTCAATTTGGAAATGTTTCAAAACAATTCTTACCAATAGGCCATCTTGACCATAAAAGCAAGCGTGGCCCCATCCAGCATGGGGAACTGCACCGTATCAATTCATGACAGATGGAGTCACTTAGTTCTTGCCTCATGAAAGTTGGAGATTGTCAACTGAAAATTTTCATTTTAGTTTATCTGATATTAAGCTGCTCTTTTTGATTCTAGCTAGTCAACAGTTTCAGCTGCTGAAGTTTTCCCACGGAACAATGTTATAATTAGTTGGATAATTGGAAGTTGTGTTCCTGACCAAGGACTCAGAAGCAAATAAATCATAGATATAACCAACAATATGTCATACGAGCAAGATACAGTTACCAGAAACCTCCAAAATCATTTGAATTAGTAAAATTATGATCCCAGGCCCATAAAATGGGCAGGAATTTACAAATAACATAAAATACAGGCCTAATGTATCATAAATTTAGCCAATCTAAAACTAATAGAAAGATAGCTATTGTAAACTTTGAATTAAGACTTTCGTAGGATAATGTGTATGGCCTGGGTCTTCAAGGAAAGAAAAGCAATTTTTCACAGTAAGTTTAACCGATGCATTCTTTATTCCTTAGTAAATTCTGCTGCTGTAAATATGTCAAATAAAAGCCAATACTGTTTCTTGAAATGCAAGACCTTGGGGAAGACTGCTTAGGGCAAGACACCAACAGATCTTAAATTTTAATTATTGACATGCCCATCTATCTCCGTATATAATTAGCTGGCTCGTGGGACATGCGTGAGCACGCGTGCGCACACGCACGCACGCACACACACACACACACCCTCCCTCCTCCATAATTCCTTTAGTGTCCATCTCTAAACATCGGAATGTGAGAAACACCACCAAAAAGACTCCTTTTGATGGTTCCTTTACACCAGCGGTTCTTAATTAACATGAATTTTCTTGATATTGAGTATGTCTGGAGACATTTTTGGTTGTCAAAACTGGTTGGTTCTACTGGCATCTAGTTGGTAGAGGCCAGGGATGCTGACAAATAACCGACCACGCACAGGGCAGTCCCCTATAACAAGGACTTGTCTGGCTCTAAATGTCAGTGTTGCCAAAGTTGAAAGACCCTGCTTTACACAAAGGTTCGTACTGTAGAAGAAAGGTGGATTCAGCCAGTCAGCTTACTTGGATAATTCTTGACCATCTACCTTATTGTTCAGCAGGAAGTGCCACTCATCAGTAGCCCTATCACAGTTAACGTGCGAAGAAAGCAGGAAACTGGATTATTTTGTTCATCACAGTGATCTTAGCCCGGTGTCTGGCATGTTAAGGTGGTTTAATGATTATTTGTTAAGAAAAGGAAGAAAGAGGAAGAAAGAAAGGAAGAAGGGGGAAAAAAGGAAGTGGATGGTGTTAGGACCAAAGTTTGCTCGATTTTGGTGAACTTGCTTCCCTTTCCTTTACTGTCTTCCAGAAAATCAGTAGGCACAGGTTCAGCTCACAATTACTGTTTACTAATTACTGCCATTAACGGCGTATCATATTTAACTTATTGTGTTAGTAGTAATTAAAGGACTGTTATTGACGATCACTACACAAGGGTTCTTGTAGCAGCTCACAAATCGAAGATTTTTAAATAATGTCATTGACTTTCAATGGTACTCAAAATTTAGAAGATGATTTTCAAAAGAGCAATCACAACATCTAAAGAACCCAGGACTTCAAGCTTTTGGCAGGTTGTTTGTTTGTTTGGCATTGTTTTGCTTTGTTGTTTATCCTCTTTGGTCTTCTGGGTTTTCCCCAGCCATAAGCAATATCCTGGCAAAAGAGTCACCCTGGCTACTTTGAGGGAAGTGTACGGGAAAAACTGGAAAGTTATGCCTGCTAGCCATCTCACAGGGAAGGGGCTGGAAAGGGGAGGGGGACACGATGATATATATTAATAAAGTCCAGGCTTATTTTTAACACCTATTATCAGAATGCTTTCCTTCTTTCCCTAAATCACAATCCAGTGTCAGCATGGTCTCTGTCACAAGAAAACAATCAAAAACTAATAAACAAAACCCCACAGGTTTCTCTGTAAAGGCATTTTGACTTTGTTCAGGGCCTACCATAGTTTCTATGTGTAAAAGTCAATCATTAAACAAATGCTAAAATATTGAATGTATTTGGGATCTACCATGTGCTATCGGCTATACTGGGTACTGGACACAGAGAGATAAAGAATGCTTCTTGAGAAGGGAAACATGGATTACCATAAATAATGAAGCACTGATCCATAGCTGGAAGAGCAGAGGAGCAAAACTGGAAGGCAATACAGCAAAGGCTGATTAGAACTGTCAATTTCACCAAAAGAACTGCATCCGTCAGCGCACTAAAATTCTTGGTCAACATTAGGCACACAGATAGTTATTCTTACTTCCTATCCCTTCTAAATGCCCTTATGTCGTCTCTCAGTTTGCATTCCAACCCCACTTTAAAAACATGAATCAACTGTCAAGTTTATATCTCATTATAAAAATGGTCCATATTTTTATAGGCATCTATAGGCAGGCATCTCAATGTCTCTTAAACCCAACACGTGATAAATTAACTCTTTTCTGCAGACAGCAAGTAGCAACCTAAGTTTATAATTCTTGCTGCCTTCCATTAAAAGTTCATCTTCTCAGCCTGGGCATTTTGCCATTCTTCTCATATTTTGACCTAACATCCATCATCCTTGGTCTTAATCTTCCATCTACAGTTTAAGATATATTTCTGGTTAAGCCTATGATTGCTTCCTGTCTCAGAGGCTTCATCTATTCAATGGGCCCTTTATAGGCCGTGCAAGAGCACTTTCCATGTTGAACACGCACACAAAACCTCGACAACAACAACCAACAGAACCCAAAACACCGGACATCCAGGTTAATACAAGAGCAGCTGGATTAGATCGGAATTTTCCAACTCTGGATGCTTCTCTTCTTGTCACGAGCTTCCAACAAGGAAACTGAAAAAGTAAGTTAGGCCGTTGAACCCCAAATTAAGGAGGCAGCTGGCAATGTGAGCGCGTCCCTGGAGGGTGCCCTGGGGTGGACTCCTGTCTAACCAGGTTGCTGTTTTTAGACTCAGACACATTGGCTCTAAAAGCCACCACTCTGTAGGAATTTCGTACAGATGAACCGCCTCTTCTGGAAACGTCCCTGACAAAGGCACTAGATGAGTCCAAACTACCTCATAACCTTGGAAGGTGCCAGAATAACCAGACAAGTGGCCTCGTCAAAACCTCTGAAATATCTGGAAGCAGGTAATAAGGAGAAAATGGAATTCCAGGTGAAGTTATACAGAAAGAAAAGCCAAGCAAAGGCAACCACGAGTGCAGGAGACCGAGGATGTTTCAGCATCAATTTCCCTCCCTCCCTCTCCTTCCTGGGATGTTGCGGTGAGATCAACAGCTCACACCTCTGCCGTCTTCATGCTTCATTGCATCTAGTGACCGGCTCTGACTGTCATAAAATAAAACAACACTCAGCAAGTGCGCACTGGCCCACGGCCCGAGACCAGGAGCTGAGTGAACCCAGGGTGACACGCAGCTTCCCCGTGAGGTAGTAAGTCAGAAGCAGGTGAAGGGACATCCCGTTTGTCCAAGTCACACTCGGAAAGCAAACCCAGTGTCCAGCAGCCTTGCTCCCAAGTGATCTATGGCTTTCCAGACCTCAGCCTGCCCTGGGCAGAGCCCTGGCCCAGGTGACCCGAGGAGGAACTGTTGATTTTGGAAAAGGCTGGGGCCGTATTTCTGCCACAACAAATGATCGGGTCTCCACTCTCTTTGACTTAATAATAATGTTATTACTATGCTTGCAGTATATGTTCATTTTAGAAAAAACACATGAGAAAAAAGAATAAGTGACCACCCAGACATAGTTTTGTGGGATTTTAGGGTATTCCGTTCCAAAGATATTTTTCTGCATAAGACAGACCGGTGTATATTCTCCAAAATTGGAACCCTACTATCCAGAGTACTTTTTTAAAATGTAAATAAAACATGTATACAGAAAAGTGAACAACTCAATACAATCCCTATTATGTTGTAAATCCTTCCTTCTTTAATAATTCATTGTGGTTTCTATAGCTACAAACAGTCCGCTGGGTTTTAACGGCCACTTGGTATTTAATTAGAGGGATCTTCCAACATTTGCTTAACCAATTTTTTGGTCCATATTTTTTAAGTGACTTTCCTGATGATGCCTTTCCCATTTTTCTCTTAGACTGAGGTTGAGTGTGAGTCTTTTTCTTACTGATTTATATACATATCTTACAAAAAAATAGTTACGTCTGAATATTTTGAAAATATAAAATAATGAAACTAGACCTCTATTTATTAAAGTTAAGAATTAAAAGTAAGAATTGACTCTCCCTCATAAGATAAATTAATTAACAAAGTTTTCTTGCTTTACTCTTTCAGTTGTGGTGAGGATGCCAGACTTTTATCTCAGGTTATAGCTGTAAAGTGCAGTGCGTCTCAAGCATCATCCACATACCCTTCTCATCTTTACACAATTCCGAGTCAAAGATCCCATCCAGAAATAACATCGTGGTTAACTGAATGGGCTGTGATGTTAAACAACTCTGGATTCGAGCTCTTTCTGTGACCTACTAGCCGTGTGACATTGGCAATATAAGGTACTTAATCTCAGTTTCAGTTTTTTCAGCTGTGAAATGGGAAGAGTAAATAACGCCGATTTCATAGGGTTTTTGTGAGCATTAGATGAGGCAACTTGCATAAAAATAATAAGAGGGCTTCCCTGGTGGTGCAGTGGTTGAAAGTCCGCCTGCCGATGCAGGGGACGCGGGCTCGTGCCCCGGTCCGGGAAGATCCCACATGCCGCGGAGCCGCTGAACGGCTGGGGCCGTGAGCCATGGCTGCTGAGCCTGCGCGTCCCGAGCCTGTGCTCCGCGACGGGAGAGGCCACAACAGTGAGAGGCCCGCATACCGTAAAAAAAAAAAAAATAATAATGATAATAATAATAAGAGCTACATGACAACTACGTTTAGGCACAGCTTTACAGTCATAACGCCTGACACGGAATGATAACTTAATACGCGGTGGCTGTATTACACTCGTATTATTACACCTGTTCTTCACGGGCTCTAATGATTAGAATGAGAAATTCCAAGCCCAGGGAGGTAAAAGCTAGATTAAGCACCACCTGCTATAGAACTTTGTCTCAGTGACACTGATTTCTGTCTGGGAGTGCGACACAGAACATGCTAGTAGGTAGGCTAGGTCAGGGTGCAGAGATTGCACTTCTGAGCTGAGAAAGCATCTAATCTTCAGTGTGCTCAGGAAGGAGTGCAGAAGCCAGCAAAGCTCATGATCACACACCAGAAAGCCAAGTCCCCACTCTCACAAGTCTCTCTCTCTCTCTCACACACACACACACACACACACACTCATACTTAGGACAAATGTTTCTCCTGATGAATAGATCCTTACTTCCAACAAAGAAAATATTTAACAATTGTATTCCTATTAGAAGTTTCTTTACAACTGAACTTCTAACTCCACAAATTTACCATTTTACAGAGATTGAAGTTGAAAGTGATGACATTATTTATCCACAAAAAAATACTGTCATCTGGGACTTGGAGGGCATTATCCTCAGTGAAATAAGTCAGACAGAGAAAAACAAATACTTAACGGTCTCACGTCTATGTGGAATCTTTAAAAAAAAAAAAAAAACAACTCATAGAAAATGAGTAGAATGGTGATCGCCAGGGGCTGGGGCATGGGGGAGAGGGGGAGAGGTTGATCAAAGGATAAAAAGTTCTAGTTATAAGATGAGTAGATTCTGGGGATCTAATATTCAGCACGGTGACTATAGTGAACAATATTGTATTATATACTTGGAAGTTGCTGAAAGAGTAGATCTTACATGTTCTCACCACACACAAAAAAATGTAATTACATGGGCTTATGGACGTGTTAACTAAACTTAATGTGGTAACCATTTCATAATTTATATGTGCAGCATATAATGTTTTAATGTTGCTCACCTTAAACTTACAGAATGTTCTACGTCCATTATATTTTTTTAAATCGGAGTATAATTCCATTATATTTTAATAAAGCTGGGAAACACCAAAAAATAAATAAATAAAGCTAACTCACACAGATCTAAAACTTCTCTCTACCCTTTTTATTCCTTTCTGTTATTCTGAGCTTTATTTTCAGCACCTGGTAGGAATTTTTATTATTTATTTTATTTTGAAATTTTATAGCTGTTCATTGATAGCAATTCATGGGCAGAAAGGACCCCTTTAAAAAATGTAAAGTCTCATTTTTGCTTTCAGGTGAGCAAACTTAGACTGAAACTTACTAAATATCTGGCCCAACTTCTAAGATGAAATATCTGAGCATTTATCTGGTTCTGGAATACAGCATAGAAAACTGTTTATGTTCACAGTTAAAATGTTTAGTACTTCTAAATATGTATAATTTTGTTTTTGCCTTTGCTTTTTGGAATAGGCCCACTGAAAAAGATAGATCTGTTACATAAAATCATAAATGTTTAAACTCAATAATTCTACTTTTATTCCATTTTATATTAAACAATTATCCCTACCTATAGATCATTTAACATTGCTTTATTCTACTTTAATTACATTTGTTTAATTATAAATTTTAAAACGAAGTTTAATTACGGTTATTATTATTTATGTTTAATAATAAGCATTATTGAGGATTGAAAAATAAAATAAAAATAAATAAAAATGCCATCTTCCACTGTTACTCAGGCAAACCTGGCTGAAATGATAAACCTAAAATGTTTTCATTGTCTTATACTAACCCTGGATATCAGTGTTATCAAAGACTAGAATAGGAAGCTAAATATGTGTTTTAAGAAAGGGGTTACTATATATATTGTTTTTTCTCCAATCCAAAATCTCTATCCTGTACCTGAAGACAGTAGTATATGTCTTCATCTTTCAAACAAAAAAAATGTATTGTGGTAATATACATTAACATGAAATTGCTCATTTTTAAGTTCAGGGGCATTCACACTGTCGGGCAACCATCACCACCATCCATCTCCAGAATTTATTTTATCTTTCCAGACTGAAACGCTATACCCCTTAAACAATACCTCCCCATTCCTCCCTCCCCCGCAGCCCCTGGCAACCACCATCCTACTTTCTGTCTCCATGAATTTGACTATTCTATATACCCTATAGAAGTGGAATCGTCCAACAGCAAAGAATTTTTTTAACTTCAGTGTAATTATCTTAATTTTAGTACAGTTAATCAAGATAAACTACAGGATCAACCCATCCTTGGCACATATACAAAGACCTCATGGTTTGGCAATGGGATCTAAGCCTCGGCCCGATGGGGACCTGCTTCCATCAGGCAAACACAAAGCCCCTTTCTTTACCCTATTTAGTTGAACCCTAAACAGTCTGACTGGCGTTCTGGGTTCTGCCTATATGCTTTGTGTTTCTGATGGTGCAAACTCAGTCATAAAAAAACATCTACAGTACTCGCTTTAAAAGTACTTGCTGCCACTTAACTGTAAACAGCCTTGTAATCTGGCTGTAAAAATTCACGACTTGCTGAAAGGAGCTATAATAAAGGCATAATGATTGCTGGTGTGAGCGCCGTCAGAGAGGCCGTGAATGGTTGGCTGGCCACGAAGCACGGTATGTCCGCTGGAAGCTGGGCGAAGAGTGGGTGACAGCCACACGGGACTGCCCTTAGAGAGGTTCACCTTTCCCGTGATCTTCAACGCCCAACTATATCAAGTGCTAATGAGTTCACGGTCGTTGGCCAAATGGGTCAACATTATCAGCCTTACTGGGGGGACAGAGGCTCCCTTCAAGACCCTCAAGTCCTTTGAACGCTGATCTTTCTTTTTGACAAAAGGATGTGGAGCAAAATTTGGAAATGAAGGCTAGAGATGGAGGCCATTTCATGCTAAAAACTGTCCTGATTGGGAGTCTAGATGCCATCCTTCACCTTTTGTGTGACGAAAGAAAGCTTCTCCTTTCTCCAGGGATTGCCAGAGGAAGGTTTAGCCAAGAAAGAAGGTTATTTCAATTTTTTCTGAGGTGGGGGGGATATAACCAAAATGCGAATTGTGTCAGAAGTGACTTCAGGACCGGAAGTGACCTGGTACCAGTGGGCCTGTTTCTGCCGTGCAGGCTCGGTGTCCAAGGAAGTTCTCAGAGTGAACCTCAGTCTCAACAGACCAGAGTCTGAACAGAGCTACAATCTCACCAAGACCACCCCTCTCTTCCTTCCCCGGGGCTCTTTTCTCCCCTTCTCAACTCTCTCTCTCACTTTCTGTGAGTCTCTACCCAGGGGACAGTGTGGACGTGGGGTCCCCTGCACTGCGAGCTGTCCCTCAGGTGACACTCGGTCTGGCTGAGGCCCATATAGATTTACTTCTCACCCCAGAAACAGCTGCACAGCCCTTCAGAGGAGGAGAGTTAGACTAAAGAAAACGGCTGCCTTGGGACTTCCCTGGTGGCGCAGTGGTTAAGAATCCGCCTGCCAATGCAGCGGACACGGGTTTGAGCCCTGGTCCGGGAAGATCCCACATGCCACGGAGCAACTAAGCCCGTGCGCCACAGCTACTATCCATTTCTCACTAGTGACCTCCCCAGTCATTGGTCACTGAAGTCTCTGGGTGACTATCCCAATTCTTTGTAACCAAGCTCTGCTTACAATTCATGTCAGAGCTGGAAGTCATTTGGAATATCTACTCTGTAATGGACTTCAAGCTTCCCAAAGCCAAACAGAATATGAATCACGAGATGAAACACCTGAAACAGCAAGGTCAGAGTCGGGACACCCTCCCCCATCCCACCCCTGCAAAACACACACACACACACACACACACTCACACACATCCTTCCAAATGTATTTATTTCTTTATGCCCAATGGGTCAAATATAATCTCCAGACTTATTATTATACGTATATTTGCCCTCGTTTATCATGTTGAATTGCATGTGCTTTTGAAAACCACCTAAAATCCTTTGAGGAAAAATAATGTACAGACCAATCACCTCCTAAATGAAAAATCGACAAGGTGCCATTTTTCTGGCGAAGGCCCCCTCGCCCCTGCCCTGCGGTTCTCACTCTGTCCTGAGTTCCTTCAGCTCTCTTGGAAGCAAGCTTCTCTGCTCCCCATGGTTTCACGCACACAGGTAGTTTCCTGAGAGGAGCCCATGCTCTCCGTGGACGAGGCCCCTCGTATTTCTTCTGCATTTTTCTCAGGGTCCCTTGGCACCGACCCAGCCCAGGCCTGGGCCAGGAATATTCCTTTGATAACCAAACAAGCTCTATTGTTTTAGCCAGCCAGATCTGTAGAATGAACTCTGGAGATCAACAGCCTCAAAGACTAGTTTTCTTTCACATCTACTAGGCCCACGGTCATGGTTTAAGTAATAGTTGTTGAGGACCAAGTGAGCATCTTTGAAGAAGGTGGTAGTGAGTGAGACAGCACGAGTCTGGGCAGCCTGCTTCACAAAGGCCACTTCCCCCCAGAGAAAGCACTGTTCTTTCCAGTGTCCTGGGGCACCAGGGGACTAGTTAAGTATGGGAATTCCCAGCTCCCCTCAGGGCCTGATGCAGAAGGCCCATGCTGGGTTCAGGAGTCTGCAGCACTAAGAAGTCACCTGATTCTAAGCCGGGTTTTCCCAGCAAAACGGGTTGAGGATAAAGAGTAGCTTGGAAGGAAAGTCCTGTCCTCCTGGGAAGATGACACCTCCACCCCCAAGCCTGATGCCCTCAGAGCTGGGCAGGAGGTGGGTGCTCTAACCAACTCCACTGCCATTGCCCGGTATGAGCTTGGACCCATCACTTCCGCTTCACGGTTGTAAGATGAACAAGACAACTGTCCACATTAACCTCCGGCATAGCACACATAAGGCTGGACGTGGAGAAAAACTTAACAGTTTCTTCAGGAAATCCAAAATCTCTCCTTTACTGTGAAAACACACTACTGAAACGCAGGAAAGATGAAAACTCAAATGAGCATTATTCACTCTCATGTCAAGTAGGATGCTAACCAAACGCACACTCAATAGCCCTGCAACACCTGATGTCTGCAGGACCCAAACTTCTCTATCTGCAAATCGCTGAGAGGCGAGAGTGGGCAGTAGAGGCTGAGGCTTCGGTGACGGATGGACGTGGGGTGACCCCAGCCACAGCTTCTCCTCACTGCAGGGACCTTGATAAGCTACTTAACCTCTCAGGGGTCTTGGTTTTCTCACCTGCAAAATGGGAGCGATAAAGCCAACCCTCTTGGGAGGAGAGAGGAGATACGATCCCAGTATAAGAAACAGAGGTGACCAATGCCGAGAAAGAAGTGCAAATAAGCGATGAGCTTCCGCAAGAGCCTGTGAGCTAATGAAGTCCGGGGCCCTGACAACGGTGTGCATTTTGGTCCTCCCAGTGGCTGACAGGACGCCGGAGGTGAGGAAGCAACTCAGGCAGATTGCACTGGCTATGACCATAGGCAATGAGGATTGAAACTCACCAGGGGCCACGCCCCAGGCTAAGTGTTTCATGGGCACCATCTCACTTAATCCACCCAACTAGTTCACCTTACAGGCAAGGTTCAGTAATCTGTCCAACATGGCCGTGAACTCTGATTTCAAAATCTGAACTACAGGTTTGCACGGGGGCAGAGAGGGGCCGGAGGAAGAAAAAGCTGGGGGCTTGAAGACGGCTTCACGGACACCATGGTGCTTGCCCTGGACCTTGCAGGATAGCAAGATTTGAGACGAGCAGAGATGGGGAGAGGATTTAAGGAGAAGCACAAGCCAACCTGGCAGAGCTAGAGAGCACAGCCTGTCCCGTGAGGGCTCTCTCCTCCTGGTGCACGCGGGGCAGCAGCTCCACAACGACAGAGGCTGTGGTCCCCGTGCTACTGTGATCCCCAGCCCTGGTGGGCAGCTGATGTGGAAGCTCCTCCTTGACTAGGCTGCCCTTTGTCTTCTGAATCAAGCTTAGTTTCTGCTTTGGAGCACAGCGATATGTAACAGTGCGCACTGCCGGGCTCGGGGAGGGAGGTACTAGGTTAAAGACTCAATTTCCTGGCCTCGCCACTCTGTGTCACCCTTTTTAATGACATTTCAACATGGAGAGGGTTTCTGGTTTGTTTGTTTTTTTCCCTCTTTAAATTAAACATACAGTAGGTGTTTTGTGTTTAATTTCCTTAAGAAAAAAAGTGTATTGTGGGGGTGAAATGTTAAAAAAAAATGTAGCAGGGAGTCTTGGAAGTTTATAAAAACCGTATTGTGTGCTCGAAGGACTGGGGTTACCTTTTGGGAGCCTTTTCATTCTCTCGGGAACGCCCATAATGTAGTCTTATGAGTTTTGTTTGTGGTTGTATTTTCCCCTTCATTCTTTCTCTCCTTTGCGGCCAGTGCGTTTAGTCACGCCCTGAGTCGCTGGTCTTTTTATGTATTTCTCCGAGAGGTGTGCTGCTGACACAATAGCCCGGAGCCAGCAGGCTTTGAGCCACTTCTGTTCCATCACGTCATTACCTTCACACGGTGTATTTATAGCAGCCGGGGTGCCAAGGGGGGCTTCGAGGCGGATGGAGGGCCAGGACGGGTAGGGAGGGCCTCACAGAGCACTTCTGTCCTGCCCATCAGGCTGGGAGGGGGCCAGGGGTGCCAGTCTGTCTGCAGAGAGAAGGGCGGAGCTACACACTGTCAAGCTCTCCCGCCCTGCCCCTCAGAGCCCGGGGTGCTGTCAGAGTGGCTGGAAGGCCACAGCTGGGGAGGAGAAGTACTGGGGGGGACCTAGTGGAGGGGGCAGGCCTGGCTCTGGACCCCTTCCCTGGCCCTCAGTGAGAGCCACTCCACTTTGATCTGACCCGTCATGGAAGTTCTAATTTTGTTTGCAGAAAGTCTTCTTCAGTTACCTAAAAGGTTTGTCCTTTATCTATGGGAACTCTCCTCTCCTAAGAAATGAACCATCTCAGGGCCCCTTGAGGCATCACCAAGTTTGCTCTCTGGCCCCCCTACTCCATCCCCTTCTCTGCTTCCCGCCCTTGAAATCCTCCAGGCCTTGTCCCTCGCTGAAGGCTCTTGGTGACCTGCTGCAACGGTCCCCCATGGGCTCGCTGCTTCTAGGAGATACAACCCACTCTCCCCAGCCACTGGAGTGATCATTCTACAACACAACTTAGATCCTGTCCCCAAACCGGGTGAAGCTCCTCTGTGGCTCAGCCACCTCCTAGAAGGTCAAGACCAACCATATTCACACAGAGCCGAGGGCCTGCACACTCTGAGCCTTACTCGCCTCTCCAGCTGCTCCCCTGCTTCCCCTTCACCCCCCAGTATAGCAACCTCACGGACCCTTTACTGACCCAGTGATTGATTCGTATTTATTGAGCAACTATTATGTGCCTGGCATGCTGTCCATGCTGAATGAGAAATGGAAAGATGCCTGCCCGCATGGAGCTTGCCTTCCACAGGAGAAAAGGGGCAGAAACACGACCACACAAATCATATGGCCGGCAGGTGTTTCACAGAAAGCAAGGTAGGGGAGAAGAGAGGGGCCATTTAGTATAGGGTGTGAGACTAGGACTCTTTGGGCAGGTAACCTGTGAGCAGAGACCTGACAGGTGAGCAGCTAGGACAGGATCTGAGGAGGCAGCATTCTGGGGACCCAGAAACAGGAGAGGAAGCCAGGGAGGTGGGTGGGGTCAGAGCCAGGGCAGACGGTTAGGACTGGTCCGATTGTGAAAGGAAACTATGGGAGCGTTGGAAGCAATTTCCATTTTTTAAAGATGGCCCCCCTCCAAGTTGCTGTGTGGACCAAAGTGATAGAGGGGGATGGGGGAGGGGTGGCCTATTCAGGACCCCAGGCCTGTGCACCAAGGGGAGGGAAGCATGGGGAAGATGCTTCACAGCCCCCCTTCCTTCCCACCCCTGCCCACTGGCAATTTCAGAAGAGAGGAGCTTGGGCCCAGGAACGAATGGGAAGTAAGGACGAGGGGACAGATCTTTCCTGAAGTTTCGCTGGGAAAAGACCTTGTGAAATAGGACTGTGTCCAGCAGGCAATAACAGAGTCAAAGGAGGTCAGTTCACTTATTTTTTGGTTGGAGGAGATGTTGGTGATGGTGGGCTGTACTATGTGTACACATGGGATTCCACGGCAAGGGATCTGAGTCTGTGAGGGCAAGAGCCCCCTCCCAGGCCCCCAGGAAGTGTGAGGAGTGGGGTGTGAGGCCTGGCCATCGCTCTGTTTCTGCTTCTAAAGACAGTGAGGGCTCGTGGTCAGACAGCGCAAGAGTCCCCAGGAGCCCTCGTGTCAGGACTGCGGTGCTCAGAGACGAGGTATGAGCACCCCAGGGCCCTGTTTCCCAGCCCGCTCCTCTCGGGAAGGCCGGCCCCGCAGAGCACACAGCCCTCAAGTCTGAAACTAGCTGTGCTCCCAAGGAGCCCTGCAGACCGTGTGCTTCCAGACCACCTGGCCCAGCCAGAAGCCACAGATCGATGGCCCCTGCTTTCCAGATGTCCCCCCGGGGCCACGGTGGCCGGTCAACCCACCTATAGGTCAGGCAGGGCCTGCATCCCTGCCCACTGGGCTCCACGCTGCCAGCGCGGCCTGTGGACCTGCCTCGGGTCACGGCTTAACGCCGGGATCTCCCAGCTCCCTCCGTCACAGTGTCACAGTCAAGCTCTAGCGCGACTGCATTTCCTTCCCTGCATTTTCTTTGTGCCACAATAAAATCAGTCAAATGAAACAATCATGGGGCATCAGGCCACAGGCTGTTTGTCTCAGCCTAACTCACTCTGACAGCGTGGGGAGGAGGGCAGCAGCCAGGGCTCAGGGTCCGGGAGCAGAATGGCCGCCACCCTGCCCCAGCTGGATGCGTTCAGTACATGCAGGCTGGGTCACAGGGCTCTGCTCAGGCTTCTGCCGGGCACCTCGCCCCTCCTGGGCCTCCCCAACTCCAGCAGAGGCAGTGAGCAGGCCCATCTGGGCTGTACCTTCTTCCCTCTGAGGTCCGGGAATGCACAGGTCACCCCATCCATCCATCCTTCCACCCATCCATCGGGTCCCCGCTGAGATATTCCCAGCTGCCATCCCCAAAGGGCATCTGGCCTTCAATATTCTGTGACAGGGTTTTCAAGAAACCTATGTCCCTGCTTTAAAGCACAAGGCTGAGAATGTCATTCATCGTTGCATCCTATGCAAATCAAGCTTATCTGGATGGTCCAAAAACACTGCTGCCACCCTCACGTTGGGTGTCTCTCTACTCTGTGGTTCAAACTTCATGGAGAGCCATTTCTATATCTTCCCAGAGCCTCTCAATCCACACTGTGGGCAGAGGGGGAGAGAAGGGCTGCTGTGGGCCAAGAGACATGGATTTAAGAGCAAGGAAGCCCCCATTTCAACCCCAGCTCTGCCACTTCAGGGATCAAATAGGATGCTTAGTGCCAAACGCTTAGAGCCATGCCTTCCCAGTGAGCACTTAGGGCACCTGGTCCTGTGAGAGGCCGGCCACGTGGGAAGGCACTGGCCTCTCCCACTTCCAGATGCCACACCCCCTTGCTTTTAATCCAAACTCTCTGAACGCTTCTTTTCCGTGTCCTTTGCCTCCTCCTCCCAAACATGAAATTTCGGAGGTACTGGGAGTTAGTCCCAGAGCTCTGTCCCTTTCCTCTCCCCTGGGAAGCTCGGCCCTCCCACTTTTGTGTCTCCAGCCCACACCACTCCCGAGACACCAGAAGGTCCTAGATAAACAAATGCCTCCTTGAGACACTATTGAAATGTCTCAAAAACAGAACTCTTTATTCTCCTGCCAAAGCAGATCCTCAAGCCATATATTCCATTTCAGTCAATAATACCACTCACGGCCTGATGGCTGCATCTAGAAACTTAACAGATTGTGTCGATTCCACCCTCTCTGTCTTCACTACTCTTTTAATCCATTATTGAACTCTGTGGTTCTATACCTAAAATAAATCTGAATCTAGACTTGTCCACATGACCCCTGCCGCGACCCTCTCAGCAGTCTAGATGATCATCACCTCTTATTCCGACCACCGCAGTAGCTTCCCAGCTCATTTCCAGCTTCCGGTCCTGCTACCACTTAGCCCATCTTCCAAACAAGTGTGGTCTTTCTTTCTCAAAAGTCAGATCATGTCACTCAGCCACTTCAGTCCCCCCTGATGACTTCCTCATTATACATAGAATTCAGTTCACATTACTCTCCAGGACTTGGGATGCTCTATAGCATCCAGCCTTTGCTCTGCTCTTCAGCTTCATCCCAAGCCACTCTCCCCACCACTAGCTATGCCCAGTCTCCCCTGGTCCTCTTTCCCACCTCGAGGTGACAATCCGAGCCCACCTCTGCATGACTCTATCATGCACTGTCTTAGCTGTTGCATTATTTTGCCTCATTTACAAGCATGGCTTTCTCTCCCACAACCCTTGAGACTCATCTTCACATATCCTAGGCCTCCACGCCATATGACACACTGACACTTTTTGGACAGTGCACTGTTAATAGGCTGGTTTCTTACTGTGCTTCTGTAAAGTCTTTTAAAGGGGGGGGGGGGGAAGGTGAAGGTCCTTCCACAACAGGATTAACATTTTGTTGTAATGAGAAAAAGTCGGGAAATTGATATCTAAATGTTCCCAACGCCGACATTAGTTTAAGTTCTCATCCACACCCTTGGCTGAGGCAGGCCACACCAAGTCAAGTCATCCTGCCCTTTGGAGCCCATTCATTAGAGAAGGGAAGTGTTTACATGGCCTCGGAATGATATAATGATTGCCTTCCCTCCCAGCAGGTCTCACCCTGTCTCAGGAAGACATCAGGGGTCAGCATCAGGCCGGGCTCCAGGCTGATGAGCCACACTGGGAGAAGGCCAATCATCACAGGAGGAAGGTTAGCTCCAGAGGACTGAAGAAAGGAAATGGTACCTTTCCCTTGGAGGACTGAGGTTGAGTCTGACCTCAGTCTGATGCCATGGAAAACCACCTGGTCTGGCTGGCTGGGGATCCAGGAAGGGGAACGGGGGTCCCCAGAGAGGAAGACTCAAAGGCCAGGCTCTAGCCAGGGCTCTTAGGAAATCTTCACCTCCAGGTCTCTGAGGAGCTCAGGTGAGGCAGGTGTTGGGAATATTGACCCGTCTTATTTTTTTTCCATTTGTAGGTCTGGTTGCATGAAAAGCAGGCAGAAAGTGGTGGACAAGTGCACTTTGGAGAAGGCAGTAGAGGGGTGAAGCCAACAAGCTCTGGCTCTTCTCCAAGCCAGTACCTCTGCTATGGCACCCTTGAAGGACCACTGAATCAGGTGGTGAAAAATCTAGAGCTTACTTACATTATTGCCTCTTCTTCCTCTGACGCTATGACCATCACCACCACCTGAACACCGTCATCACTGCTCCACACCCCCTCCACTACCATCACTGCCACTGGCTACCCTTTAGTGCCACTGAATTATTTGGCAGGTACCATTCGAGGTGCTTCGTGTTTACTTTTCATTTAATGTATCTTTAATAATAAGGAAACCAAGGTCTAGAGAATTCAGGCAACCTGACCACGGTCTACATCATGCAAGTGCAGAGCTGGAATTCTCACCCAGGTGTGTCTAACACCAGGGCTGTGCTCTCAACAACTGTACCAGATGGAAGATTCCCTTCAGGGCAGAAAAGAAAGGTTCAGATGAACAAGCAAACAACCATAAAGCAAAGGCCAGTCCTACTGCATGCCTCTCCCGTTCCCAGTCACTGCTCTCCTTCTACTCACTCTATGTTCGGTGACTCCACCACACTCTTTAGAATGACCAGTTGTCTTCCTGTCCCTTGGGGCCGTCTCTCCCTTGCCCATTTCTACCAAGCAAAAGGTGCTCACCACGTTTCTACTAGTCTAAATTGCCACGGCCATTCTTGCATCCTCAGCAGGTCACTGTGACCTCTGTTTGAAAATTTCAGGAAAGAATAATTCCTTTCAAAAAAGCTCCCCACCATCTAGCATAGCAGGAAACACGAGCTGAATCTTAAAAGTTGAGGAGTGAACCAAGCTGAAGGGCATCCGCCAGCCTCAGCTGTCCACTGAGCTGGGACTGCACAGTCCGAGGGAAGGCCCATCTCTCCAGGAATCCCAAAGCATTTGTTCCCTCACTGGAAGGTTACAGGCGAGGGAAAAACAGACAAGTCAGGAAGCCTAGAGTTTCATTTTCCATCATGAACTGCAAAGAGTTAATGTTGACACAGACCCTTCCAGGGAGATAAGCAGTCTGTGGAAGGTCCCTGAGTGTTTTCTCTGCCTATGCCAGCAATTAAAGAGAGGATCGGCCAGGTAGCAGCTCCTGTTGCTGCCTTGGAAAATTTTCCAGTGGGCTTATCAGGCATAAACATCTTGCAATGAGTCTGATCCCAGTTAAAGAACCAAATGTCAGGAAAGCCAAACATAAAACTTGCCTAGGGTAGGGATTCCTTGACAGTCAGATTTTTTTTTTCACTAGGTTTACAAGAGAGAGGATGTGAAAGGAAAGCCCAGTCTGATTTTATGAGCCATAATCATAGTATTCCTCTCTCCGGAACACAGAACTTTTCTGTTATTGAAGCTCCTGGAAACTGAACGAACTGGAGACCATGTCTGTGGTTGTGTGTCTTGCTTCCCCAGTCGGGTGCCAGGTCAGTGGGACCCTCCCTGGGGTAAGCAGACAAGGTTTTTCTGTCCCTTCAGGGCTGAGGAAGAACTATATCAACTGCCTTAGTTATAGGTAAAACTGACACAGAGAGGTTCAGAAACGTTTCTAAGGTCACACAGAATATATGTCAGAACAAAGGTGTGATCTTAAGGCAGTTGGATTCCAGGGTCTACGCGATTAACTTCCATGTAATGTTGCCTATGGATCAAAGCAACTGACTCTCAGTGGAATTGCTGATCCCACATCCTTAAGGTCCTCAAGTCACACACGGAGTTGAGGAATAAATAGCAGCTGAGTGACTAGAGCCAAGGTCCCAAACCACCAGAGGCATGCTGCTTTGATTCCAAATACACATGGGAAAGGTCTTCTTCACCTCTTGCATCTCATGAGCTGGATAGATACCTAATTAACAAGCCTGTGTTGTTAACAAGCAAGCACGGCGAGGCCTAGTGAACTGACCACACAAACTCAAGTCGGGGACGTCAAGTTCTGATCGCCATGGTGTAACCTCTTGCTTTCAGCGAGGCAAGACAGCTGAGACACGAGGAGGAGACTCAGAGAGCGAGTTGTGAAGATAATTCTCACTGGGCACTCTGTTGTCTGAGCTAAGGACTAGGTAGTGAAAAAGCTCTGCTGAGAAGGAGCAAACCAAACGACCCACATAATCCAGGAGGGTGGAAAAGAGCCAGGGAGATACGGGTCCAATTTATTGAGGCCCCAAACCATAGGGAATCTTTCTAAGAAATAGCCAAGGACAAATGAGTGGTTCTAGAATAAATGAAATAAGATGAAACTGGTTTTACCTGCTAAAACACCAATTCTGATCACTCCTTTTTCTCCCCTTTAAAATCAGACCAAGAAATCGGCGACGTTATTGTTCCGTTTATGCAACAAAATGGATACAACTTCAAAAAGGCCAATGTTCCCCTGTAGCATCTTTATTATTTTTAAGTCAACTTTAACCCGAATTCAATGGGAAGCAGATTTTACATGCCCTTGGTGTGACTAACCCTCTAAGAGCCTTACTGTTTGTTCTAATAGTGAGCACGTCTATGTTCGTCTTCTGTTTATGACACTGGGGATCTTGAGAGCTCACTCAGACACACACACACACACACACACACACACACACACCCTTGATGTGTGCTACAAATAATATAAATTCTACAGTGATCACTGGGTATTGCCTTTCATAGGGGGAAAGAGGATCTGTTTTCACTGAAAGAAATGGCTAAGGCGGCTAAGATGGTCCATTTATAACCCGACCATAAAGAAATCCCATCAGTTGATTATGCCCCGCAGAACAACTGGGTCATTTTGACTGCTTTGGACTAGGAGTAAATAGAACTATGTAAAATTGTTTCTACTGGCCAGACTTCAAGAACTTAAAGTTTAGTGTTTGATATTTCATAATCTTCAGAAATTAATGAATTCCACCCCCCCCCCCCCCCCCCAGTTTCAGCCTGATGGATCATCCCCTGATGCCTGGAGGGTAACAGGAGAACTTCCTGTTGGTGGCAGGTCTAGCCAGTTGCTTTCGTCTCTACAAGGACATTTCATAGCTTCCAAGACTTTGCCTAAAAGGAAACTTGGAAGCAAGCAAAGGTGTGAGAAAAGGAACCTTTCTCAGGGATTGAGACAATAATTAGAACCAGTGTTGGTTTACTTAGCAAACCAAGTGACTCTCTTTCTCTGCTGCCTTTTTACTACATTAGCCCTTAATGTTGCCTTAGATTATGCCACTTCCCAAGGCTTCCCAATTCAGTTTTTCCTGCTGCTCTTTCTGCAGTTGGCTTTCCCTAAAGTGGGAGCAAGGACCTCAGAATAAACACAACCCTTTTAACAACAAGGTTCCATCTTCACTCTCTCCAGGACCACCCTATTTGGGAGAAGCCAGTGTCAACTTCCACATGGAAAAGGATGTCTGGAAAAGACATCCGAGGTTATCTCCCAGCCTGCTGCTTTACTTGGCATGACTAGAGTCATGGCAACTCTCATGTTAAGAAAGGGCGTGACAATATCCTCTTTCATATCGGGACACGGGGCCACCAGCATGTCCAAGCTAAAGCAAGAGAAGGAGCATTTGATAGGCAATAAAGTCGACTGTCATTCAGATGATCCAGTCTCCTAAACCCCATAAACAGGTGTCTGAGTCACAAGAGAGGAAGCAGTGGGTGCAACTGGAGAGGGCTGTTTCACTCAAGTCCCTATAAATCATTGAGTGCCCAACAGAGTAGCTTTTCTATTTGTGTAATAAAATGGAACATAAGTATGGAGGAAAGGAATTCTTCCTACTTAGAAGGAGATCAGAGCAGCACACCAGGTAGTTCAGAGAATACAGCAGAGTTGTGTTCTTCAGGAGTGGCAGGTGATGGGTTTCAAAGCAGCCAAGGCTTTGGGTGATGGGTCATGAGTGAATGACGGATACCTCCATGTTTCTGAGAACATGGGAGAGCATGTTATCCCATAAAACATGGGAATAGTTTCAGGGTACTTTAGAGGAAACTAAAGGTCCCACAGTAGACGATGGGAGGAAAAAAAGGGTAGAGGGTATGTTTGTTATGCTTTTTAATCCCAGTTTTATATCTTACATACTTGTACAACTTGGCATAAAAATCATTCTACATGGCTTCTAAGAACTGAAGGCTTGAACGTCATTCTCCCTTGGGTCAACAAGAGGCTGATGGCCAGGGGGACCGTCCATGGCTTCATCATAATCCAGTCTCCTCCAGAACAGAGGGAGAATCTAACTGGCCACCTTTGTGCCATCACAACAGAACCTCTATCAGCTGGACTTCTCTGTCCTGTCATGAAACACTGGTTCAGCACAGGTCACAGAATCATAAACCGTTAGCGCTGGAAGGTACCCAAGAGATTCTCTGGCTCAATGATTTCTAAACTGATTTTAGTAAAATTTTTTCAAATGAAATTTTTCTTACACCGAAAAATATAAAATAAATACAGTAGCTATAATTCAATATGGCAGTTTGACCATAACTTTTTATTATTCTTATCTAATAAATAAAGATAGATTTAATTAGGGAAAAAAATCATCATTTTAGTCACCAATGAAACAATGGATCTAGGCAATAATCATAAATAGATGCTGAAAACGTAAGATGGGAGGTTGATGGGGAACTTTTCAATGGAAGGATTAATTCAACTGAGCCCATGGGTCAAATTTAGCCTTAGTAAAAGTGGGTTAATCAACTATATTGTGACTTCAGAAGGTGGCGTGACAGGAAGTACGTATGAAAAGTATCTATGAAGTTCTCTTGCCTAAAAAATATTGAACCCTAATCTAATTAATCCTAAATATCAGTTTCCAGGACATAAAAAATAAATCAAGCAATACCATGAGGAAGCAATCAGCTAAATTCAGACTGTAGGACAGTGTGGCTTCGTCTCTCTACTTGATCAAAGGCATGTGCAGTGGACTTTATTATTTCCCAAACATTCATTCCCCCTTCCTGTAAGAGGAAGGATTATACATTTGTAAAAGGATCATACATTCATGCCTACTGCCTTTTGGCTGGCCGCTCTCCTGGTGGAACTGTATACCTTCCTGCCCCATCAATCTTGACGGGGCCTCATGACTTGCCTTGGCCAATGGCAAATGAGGAAAAGAGACTATGTCATGTCTAATCAAAGCTTTGCCCGTCACTGCATGATCAGCTATGTTGCCCTTTCACTTCTGCCACAAGAACATCCTTACACAAACAGCCTGGGTCCCAGAATAAGAAGACCCATGGAGAGAGGCTGAGTCACTGCCGAACTCTGAAGACAATGTACAGTGTGAGCGAGAAAGAAAAACCTGTAATCTTTTTTTGTTATAGACATTGAGATTTGGGGGTCATTTGTTACCATGTGAAGCTGATAAATTTAATACCAAACACACACACACACACACACACATACACACACACACACTCACTCACACACACAAAGAAGTACTGTTACAGAATAAAAGAAACTTAATAAATGTAGTCATTGAAGACATGTTGTGGACCATGTTTGGACCTCAATTAAAACAACTCAATCTATAAAATTATTTGGGGATAACTGAAGCAATTTGGATAATGTTTGTGTACTATGTAGTATTAAAGAGTTATTGGGCTTCCCTGGTGGCACAGTGCTTAAGAATCCTCCTGCCAATGCAGGGGACACGGTTCAAGCCCTGGTCCAGGAAGATCCCACATGCCGCAGAGTAAATAAGCCCGTGTGCCACAACTACCGAGCCTGTGCTTTAGAGCCCGCGCGCCACAACTACTGAAGCCTGCACACGTAGAGCCCGTGCTCCGCAACAAGAGAAGCCACTGGCCCGCGCACTGCAACGAAGAGTAGCCCCCGCTCGGGGCAACTAGAGAAAGCCCACGTGCCGCAACGAAGGCCCAACACAGCCAAAAAGAATAAATAAATAAAAAAAAAAAAAAAAAGAGTTATTGTTAATTTTGTTAGGTGTGAGAATGCTCATATATGCATGTATTTCTCAGGTAGAGATGTATACTGGGGTATTTATGGGTCAAATGGTATGGTGTCTGGGTTTTCTTTTGAATATTCCAAGAAACAATAGTAAGGGAAGAGATAAAATGTTCACAAAATACTGATAATTGTTGAAGCTGGGTAATGAGCACATAGAGGTTAATTATACCATTACCTCTAATTTTATGTATATTTTAAAATATTCCTTACAAATAAGTTTTAGATCATATCAAATAAGTTAAAAGGCATTAACAAACAATGACAGACAAGACATGATGGGAGTCCCCTGTAGACAAAAAATTCCAAAATTTCTGGACGATGTAGTGTTTGGAAGAGTGGTTATTTAGAAAGTAAAGTTGAGAAAGTGTCATCCATGTGTGTGTGTGTGTGTGTGTGTGTGTGTGTGTGTGTGTGTGTTGGGGGTTGACAGGGAAGAGTATCCTTAAAATGAGTGTGACTTTAAAAAAAAAAAAAGAGTGTGACAACAATGGGTGTGAGAGAGTCTACAAAAGCAACAGTTTATAATATCCACCCATCCACACACCTACAAACAGAATGAATAATGCCCAATAAAGTGTTTGTCTTCCAGGTGAAAAACAGGCTTCCAAACCAAAACAAAACCTGCTAATGTAGGCACTGATGCCCAAGAGCAAAGCACTCCAAAATCTGGCATTTTCAGGTCATGGTCAGCTCGCCACATATTCACCCTAAAGTAGAGCCTAACAGTTAGACAGTCATCCCTGCCCAGAGGAGGACCAACCAGGTCACCATTGCTTCATTCATAAATGTGAGCAGACTACTAAGGATCTCACTGTCCAACTAGAGAAAACGTGCAGCGTGACGGAGATAAACACGGAGGAAAAATGACGCAAGAGAAAACAGAAGTAATTAGGAAACAGAGGACAATTTGTTTCTAAAAAAGGAAAAACTTCTGGTGAACAGTCTTCAGAGATATGAAACAAGATGGCATCCAGAAAACAAGAATAGGTTTCAATGAAAAAGGAAATGTCAGAGACAAAGAAAGTACTGTTAGAAATTAGAATGCAACTTTAACCCTCACTCTGTCCCATCCAAACAAAGAAGAAAAGATAAAAGAAGATAATGTAGGCCCTACCAGAAAAGCAAGAGAAATAGGATACTCTCCATCACTGGGAAGGTGAAGGAAGTATTGGGACACACAGAAGAGGGATAAAACTAAGTGAATAAGAGGAGGGTGGAATAGCCATTTATCTGTGAGAACAATGGACACCAGAGCTTTGTTTAGATATTTGGTGTTTTCATCATGTCTGGTCTGTCACCATGCATTTTCTGAATATATGGCACACACGTGTACAGAAACAATTTAACGTGATGAGCATATTGTAGAAACGTTAAGCCAAACAAGAGTCAGTATCATAAGAAGTAAATCCTCGAGTATCTAAGAACTCAGCCAGGCTTTTATTTCTAGATCCGAAAATCTCAAAGTCTAGCCTCTGTATTAATTGTGAGCACTTGGTATAGAAAGGTTAAGGTTCCAAAAAAAATCTAAAATTCTCTCACACTGAAGTCAATTCCCTAGAGAAATTTCTGTGACCTTAGTTTTGAAAGTTGGCCGTTTTTGGAGGAGAGTTATGTTTGAAATTTTTGTAAAATGAAAAAAGTTACATATTGAGAAAAACTCTACTCACACCCTCCACCACCAACCCCCGGACTCACGGAGTACACATTCATGCCTGCCGTACATTACTGAAAATCCACAAAACATGTCAAAATTACTTTCACACAGGCTTTGTCTAAAAATGCTTATCAAAGTATTAGAAGCCACTTGGTAATGTCTGGGGAGAAAACATCCAGTGATGAACCCTGAAATCGCATGTGATTTCCAGTCGACGCACACAGACCCAGACACACATGTGGATATGACACGGAAGATATTTTCTGGAAGCTCTCGCTAAATTGTTTATTACATTTTATCTGAAGATCATTTCAAGTTTTGATGACAAGCCGTAACTCAAGAGAAACTCTGTTCAACTGAGACCATCCTTTGGCCAAAGGAGGCTTCAAGCTGGTTAAAATGATCAATACACAAAAGGAAGTTATCCCTTAAAAAAGAAATCACAAGTAGCCCTCAACTTTAAACGTTTTTGAACTTCATCCAGGCTCTAATTTAAAAAGGGGGTGGGAATCCCTGTATATATTGAAGAAGAGAATGTTTTTTATGAATTCTGGGGGAGGGTACTGTCAAAAAAGGAATGGCTGACCCAGGGGAAGTTAGAAGGCCGACAACGTGGAATCCTGGAACGGCTCCCCCGCAATGGCTCCAGGAAACACAGGCCCCTCCAGAAGCAGCACAGACAGTGTCTGTTCACAGTGGGGACCCTGGTGCTGAGCAGCATTTGTCAAGAGTGGCAGCCCTGGGAGGGACGCACGCTCACAAATTCATTCCGTGCAATGATTCACTCAGCCAACCCAAAGGGCTTTACTATCCCAGCAAACCAAGTCCACCTTCCACGGGCCTGAGACAACCTATATGGAGTTTGCAGAGGACCGTCTGATTTACGGTGGTGAAGCTTTCTTTCCTTCTCAAACAGAGCTCCAGCCTGCTGGGAGGAAAGAAGCCAAATAAAACACTTTCTGTATGTAGACTTCTAAGTCACAGGTGGCATCGGACGCTTAGTTATGTCTTCAGCTTGGTACAGACACATAATCCCCTTCCCTTTAATGTGTTAAAAAAGACTTCCTAGAAATTCAAACATGCCCAGCCTGTACATTTTTCTTGTTTTTTTCCTGTGGAGTAAATTGACAGACAGCTTGACTCTAGCATAATGTTTAAGAGAGTGGGGTTCCTGAGTACAAATGACAGCTCCAATGCATAAGTGCTCCATGACTTTTGGAAATTTGCTTCAGCAATCTAATTCTCAGTTTCCTCCCCTGAGAAATGTGGATGAAGGTCGTATCAACCTTGAACAGTTACTATGAGGATTAATTGAGATAATCTTCATAAAGTTAAAATATTCCCCTGCCCAGAGGTATTGTGGCTGTAAACAACGGAAATAGTAACTCAAACTGGCTAAAACAATAACTAAATGTGTGTTTTATACAGGCTGGAATCCAGAAGAGCAGGCTTCCAGCACAAAATGATTGACAACTTGATGGATTGTCAAAAACCTAGGTTCTTTCCCTCTGCCGTATGCTATTCTTGGCATGGGTTCATCCCAAAGCTGCTTCCTCTCCTGGTCACATTTTGGCTTCCTATGGCAACTAGGACTACATTATTTCTGATTCATATTCAATAAAAAAGGGCAAGGTAAACCTTGCAGAAGCTTCCAGTAGGATTCTCTCATCCCATTGGCTAGAACTGGATCACAAGCCCATCCTAAAATAATCAGTGCAAGTAGAACAGGATCACCATGACCAGAATAAAGTCATCTTTGGAGAAGAAAAGGATGTAGGGAAAGATCATTTAAATACCTGTAAAGGTTGCCTCTTATTAGCATTATTGTCCATGTTATGTTGCCCCTACAGTTTTACAGACAGTTTTTCCAAAGATGCAACTGGCTATCGCTTCAAAGCTCTTGAAATAGAAAATGGATTTGTGTGTGTGTGTGTCATTTCAGGTTTATTTCTAGTAATGGTCTAAAGTGATGCTTAAGAAAGATTCTGAGATGCCACCTACGCCAGGGACGGGAAGGTAAAACAATCAGTTACAGGAATTGGCCAAGGGTGCAAGATATGGCTTCATCAATGCCAAGGGTAGAACTGAACAGCTGGGCATGTCCACTTGCATTCTTTCTCTGCCACTTTTTAACCTTTAGAACACACAGGACTACCTCTTCAAGACTTTCAGACTAAAACCAGGAGTGCATCTTCACCGCTGAAGAATGAGTTCAACAGAATAGCTGGTCGCCCACATTTCGGAGAGTGTGAGCTTTCTCAGCAGACCAATTCAACAATATTCACTGAGCACTAACTCAGCTTCCTATTCTGTGCTAGGTGCTTAGCAGAATCCAAAAGAAGTGCAAGACACAAACTCTGTCCTTAAGAAATGTCCAATCTATCTCGGAAAAGAAAGCATACGGACAGTCAAGTGTTAAATAGTAGAACAAGGCAACCTAGAATTCAGGGTCCAAGGAAATTGCTAGAGCCATTTTAACTGGCCATGACTAAACTAACCAGGGAGAATCCCATAATTAACTGCAGCGCTGTTGTACAGATTGGCATATGGGCTCGGCCTCAATCTGTACTAGGGACTGGTACTTTCCACGGAGCAGGCAGACAGATGGCCTCAGAGTTTTTCAGACTTTGCGTCAATGTCTCCCATGCGCTAACTGTAATCACAACCTTGACTTTATATAAATACATTTTCTTCCAGAGAAGGATGAATCCTGAAGCCTGATGAGGTGGTAAGTTTCTGGAGCTCTGAAAGTGTGGCAGTGGTTTCTCAAGGCTCTATCTTCCAACAAACCCTCCGGATTCACAGCTTGAATATGATTGATCTGATCTAAATGGCTCTGTACCCTTGGCCCTAGAGAATATATTACATAGAGAATATATTGGAAATCACAAATACTTACGTGATTGCCCATCCCGACGCTGTGTGTTTACAACCTATGCGGAGCAGCTAAGTCTGATAAAAATGTATCGAGTAATAATAACATTTGCTCACCAACAGACAATTAATTCTGAGCACTGGATAGACAAGAAGGGACATGCTATAAAACTAGGGAAATGTATTTCTGGTTTACAAGGAATTCATAATCTGATTAAGCTGATATGACATAGATGTGTGGAACACTATGTATAAAGCAACATATAAGACTACCACCTCTGGTCCAGACCCTTACTGACTCACAGTCAGATCATGGCAGTCAGTCCCTTTGGAACCAGTCCTTTTATAATCCGTGCGCTCTATCACATCCACAGGGCCATCTTCCCAAAGTACAGCGGTGGGCAAGTCACTTCCTTGTTGGAACAACTACGTGGCATCCCAGTGCCCACCAAAAAGTTACCCTCCTGGCTTTCCAGTCCTCCAGCTACCCTCTAGTATCTGCTCCTCTCCGGTCTTCCAGTCTATTGCCAATAGAGCAGCCCTCTTTCAATAAATTCATTTACTCAAGGTCTCTATTTCCATATATGTCATGGCTGCCCTGCCTCCAAAGCTTGCTCACCTGTGCATATAATACTCATCCTGCCTTTACTTATTTAAGTCTCACTCTTCTTTGAAGAGGAAAATCTGTTTCCTACCTCATTACTTTCCTAAACACACTGGATTACAGAGACCATTCCCTCCGCTGAACTCCAAGCGAACTGGCATTTCTTAGGTAGCACTGTGAGTCATTCTGCATCAATCTTATATAAGGGTCCTGCCTTCCCATCTAGGTTTCCAGTTCCTGGATGTTTAGGGCCTTGTCCCAATCCTATCTGCCCAAAGCTTAACAAACACAAGATCTTCAACAATGCTGTTGACGGCGACATAGTCAGGCGCTGACTATGGAGCAGAGTAATCAGTTACAATCAGAATGGACTAGAATGAATTTTAAAAAGCCTTACTAGGCAGGTGACTTTGCAAACTGCGTTTGGAAGAAAGGACAGGAATGGCAGAAGGGCAAACAAGAAGAGTGTGGGTTAAAATGGAGATGGTGGACATGGGAAGGAATGGGTGGATCAGAGCCTCACCATGTTCTGATAGTTGAGTAAAATCAACAGATTGGTACGGAAGTCTGGTGGCCACATGTCCTTCCCTGTGCATATCTTCTAGGTGTGACTTGCTTAGGGCCATAGAGTTGGCAATTAGGGCCAAGAAAAAGTCATCATCTAGGCTTAAATTCTATCTTATGACCTTTAAATGTGCTTCTTCTATTTAATTCTTTGAAATATTATTTCCTTGGGTGAGGTAACTTTTTCCAGTGGGAAACTTGTTCGTGAGTTGTTTGTTCCTCATTTTAACCTTGTCAGAACAATTGGGCAGAACCGCAAATGCTGATTACTGTTTTGCACACATACTTATTCTGCTTTTCATGTCCTTGGGTCCCCCTCGAAAACTCCGCGTTGTAGCAAAGACCCTGTGACATTCATATCTAGGTTTTCAGGGGTGTCAGGGGATATCACGGGGCATGTGCTGCTCAAGGGGGTCAGCTGGGTTCCACTGAGGCTGAAACTGAGATCCAATCCACTAGGTCTGACCTGAGATCCTTCCCATGCAGAACACTTCAACCTCAATCTCATCTCAACTCTTCCTCGAGTAGCCATCTACCGGGTCCATACAGCAAAGAGAGGAAGATGTGCTGAGGAATGTGTGGATTATATCCTACTTATTTAACTTTGCAAACTTTCTACCTCTCTACAGTTCTGGATCACCAGATACCCAAAAGGGGTCCTCTTAATTCCTCATTTAAAGTGCCTTTCTTCTTTAAACAGTATTATTCAAACCTGTCCATCAGTTTTGTCTATATGTATGGCATTCTCCGTGCATCCACAGTATGACCCTAAATGAAAGAACCATGGAATGCAAGAATTTGAAATCTCAGAAGGATCTCAGAAACCATTTCATCAAAGCCCCTTCCTCTGTAGAGTCACCTAAGGCACTGGAGGGGAACACGGCCTGGCCACTCTCACCTGAGCATGTTACAGTTCTCTGATCCTATTAAGGACTAATACTTTTATCCTACAATTTGACCTGTGTCCTTAATGCAACTGCCATTGTGAAGAACAACTGAGAATGTCTTGCTCCTTCCACTACAGAAGCACACTTATTGCAAAAAGTCAAAACAAGGATTTCACATTTCCATCAAAAAAAAAAGAAAACACGTGTAGGCTTTATCTTGAGATCGTATTATAGCTCAGTGAGCCCAATTCCCTCCTCTCTTAAACTTACATAATGTAAAAGAAAAAAGGACACAGAGGTGATGAGTCAGACACCTGCTCTTCTCTCAAGTATCAGCTTCCTTCAGAACACTTTCGCAACAGCATTCCTATTAGTATTTCAGGTGAACAATTCTCTGTTGGGGGCTGTGCGTTGCTTGTGTTTATCACCATCCCTAGCCTCTACTCACTCCCTTACCAGGAGCACACTATCCTTGTGCTGCCCCTGTTATGAGAACCAAAAATGTCTCCAGACATTGCCAAATGTCCCATGGCGGAAAAGCTGATCCCATCCTTCTTGAGAACCAGTGGGTCTAGAACACACCATGAATGCGGAGGTGACTCTGAGGGGTCCTTTCAGAAGTTTCTTGTCAGTATTTGTGTTCCACAGGCTCCCACCTGCCAACTCTGACATCACTGCTATTATTTCCACCCTGGACACCCACAAAGAGGCCAACACACAGCAGGCAACTCAGTCCCTTTTTCTTTATAATGCCTCCTCACAGGGCTGTACAGGTGTATCACACTTAACAGTGGAGATAACTGATGAAAATCATCACGTCAAAAGGTCAAAACTGAAAGTCACACATTAAAAAATGACTTTTTGCCATAATCTAATGGGGAACTGTATTTGTGATCTATCGCTGTGTCACAAGTTGCCCCAAACGAAAGCTAACCTAATCTATTAAAAATAAAGCTGAAACAACAAATATGTATTATTTCACACAGTTTCTGAGGGTTGGGAATCTGGGTTAGCTGCATGGTTCTGAGATGTCGGTATGCTGTTGGCTAGGGTTGCAGTCATTGTCAGGCTGTACTGAGGCTGGAGGATCTGCTTCCAAACTCACTTGTGTGGTTCTTGGATTCACTTCCTCATTGGTTGTTGGACAGGAGCTTTAGTTCTTTGTCATGTGGGACTCTACATAGGGATGCCTCACTCCATGGCAACTGGCTTTTCCCCAAAGTGAGCGACAGAGAGAGACAGGGACAGAGAGGCAGACTCAGGGAGACAGAAACAGAGAGAGGCAGAATAGATGCTTCAGTTTTTTATACCCTAATCTGGGAAGTGACGCACCATCCCCTCTGCTCTATGCTGTTGTGTCCACAGACCACCCTTGATACAACATGGGAAAGCACAGTGCACAAGTGTGAAGCAGGGGTAAGGCTCACTGGGCTGCCAGCTTGGGGGCTGCCCACTGTGGAAACCCCTCAGTAACTTAAATCTTTCTGGAGTTTAAGCTCTTCCCAGATTGAGAACATGACAATTTCTGATCATAAGTGTCCTCAGTTTCACCTGAGGGTGGGAAGGAATTTGCATCTGGTCAGAACGATGACCTGGGGCACAACATCATCCAAAGAAACACATTCCGTTCCTTCCAGGACAATTAGTGGGTCAATTCATTTTAGAAGAATTTTCAACCAAAGCAGGATTTGGGTTGCCCTCTTTCAATAGGAAAAAATAATTTAAAAACCATAGCACATATTATTCGCTATTTCAATCAGTCACGGTGCTGTAAAAACATCAAGGTATAAGTAGCAAGGCCTTTCCAGATCCATGGTAAAATAAAGGGCATCAAGCTTAGCCTCCTGTAAGAGATGGTCTCTGATCTGTCTCCTGGCCAAACACAGACTTGTGAGAAGGACTCTGAAAGCACTCAAGTAACAATGGAGGATCCAGTGGGCTCTGGTCCCTCATGCCCTTCCTATGTGCTGCTCTGTGGATGGTAACTTGACAGTAAGCTGAGGGGAACATCCCCTAGCCCCGTCTTCCCGTCACTATAGCTGCATGCCCCTCCCCATGGCTCAGCCTCCACTCCAGAAGGAGCTGATGTTCCCAGAGGCTGGGCACAGTGGAAATCATAATAAAAAGATTGTGATGCTAAAAAAAAAATTTAAAAAAAAATCTCTTCATCAAACAACATTTAATATTGAGATCCTTCTCTGAGTTAGAACTTTGCTTATAACAAACCACATCACAACAGTGAAATCAAACCACCTTAGTTTATGTGGGTCAGAAATGTGGGTAAGGCTCAGCCGGGCCATTCTTCTGCTCCACGGGGGAGTGGCTGCTTTCGATTACTCAGTTGTATTCATGTGATTGCTGAGGCGGGCTGGAAGTCTGGGAAAGATTCACTCACACATCGGGTGTCCTTGGGCTCCTCGAAGTGGCTCCTCTCTGAAGAGAGTGGCATGGGTATCACGGGATTCCTCAAAGGATAGTGGTCAGAGGCCTTTCATGGTGGTCCATTTCCAAGAGCAAAAGAGGATGATGCAAAAAAAAAAAAAAAAAAAAAGAGGATGATGCTAAGCCTCTTCAAGGCTCAGCCTAGAATTGGCACTGTATCACGTCTACCCCATTCTGTTGGTCAAAATGAGTCACTCTTGAAAAGTTCTCTCATGTCAAACCCCCTTCATGCTTAAAAATCCCTGGCCTAAATGTCTTTGACTTCTAGACTCAAGACTTAAAGGACTCATGTGATTAGGTCAGACCACCCCCAGACAATCTACCTATCTTACGGTCAACTGATTTTGGACCTTAATTATAGCTGCAAAATCCTTCCACAGCAGTCTTTAGATTCGTGTTTGACTGAATAACTAGGAGAAAGTATGTGTACATCAGGGGCTGGGAATCTTGGGGACTATAGAATTCTGTCTACCAAAGTGAGACAACTGGTAAAATTTGAATAATGTTTGTACATTAATTAAGAGTACTGTATCAACGGTAATTTGCTGGCTTAGCTAATTTTGTACGTTGGTTACATAAAATGTTAATATTAGTGGAAACTAGGTGAGCAGTATATGGGAATTCTAAGTATTATTTTAATAGTTTTTGTAAATATAAAATTATTTAAAATAAACAGTTCAAAAAAAAAAAAAAAAAAAAAGCAAGTCACCAGACCAGCCCAGGTTCCAGGGGAAGGAAAAGAAAGTGCATCTTTTGATTGGGAGGGAGGAACTGATGGTGACCATCTTTGAAAAGTGTTTATTACAGGCGCTATGAGTTAAAAAAAGAATGAACATAACCAGTTCTTATCTCACAGAACACGTAATCTGGTGAGTGAGAGAACGTCTAGTGGACAGATATTTACTGTGTGTCTCCTATAGAGTAAGCATCATGGTAATCACTGGAGATGCAGTGGTGACTAAGAGACCCACAATATTACAGTTAATAGGGAAGAGCAATTGGTGACTAGTAATTATAACTCAGTGTGTGATAACTGTTATGGTCAGATAAATACAGAGGCCTGAGATAGCAAACAAGATGCAGAAATCACTTCCAATTGTGGAGATCAGAAAACGCTTCGTTCATGGGTTAAGACAAACACCAAGATGTACTCCCCTCTCCCCTCCACTCCAACCCTCTGAAATTGCTCCAAACGAATCGAGAGAAGTTATCTGTATGGTTCACTGCTGTATCTTTTATTTGGGGGGAATTACATTTTTCACTGAATTTGCTTATAGAGTAGATTTTTACACAAATGAGTATTTTCCTACTAATAAAAACTGTAATTCAAGCTGGAGTCATATATATCATCCTAGATATCTGTCGTACTTCTTTCATCTGTCCAAGGAGAATCTGAAATTTCATTGGAAATGGGCGTCACTCATTTCCTGACGTTCAGTCAGTACCTCTGATAAGCTATCCTTTGTTTACACTGACGTCTCTCTCTCTCTCCAGGTCTAGATTTCAGCAGTGTGTTGGCTGTTCTCTAGGGCACTAAATGGTGCCCCCTACGTGGTTAAGTCCAAGTGTTCTAGGCTCTATCATTTTTCCCAGCAACGGCCTTTGGGAGAGCTGCTTTTGATCCTACTTCATCAGCAACCTTATGGCTCCATTGAACCTTTAAAAAGATTCACAAATGGCAGGCTATCTCTGTAAATTCATACACAGAAAAATCTTCTGGAGTGGAGGGAACATTTTCAGGTCCTCTTTGGTAGACGTATATGTTCTTAGGATGTTTAACAGTTGAAAAACTGTGATATCTCCCTGAGACGGCAGCCTGAGGAGACTTTCCTGAGGGTTTTGCTGACAGTGTTTGAGTTAAGCTGATCCTTTTGGGAACCCTGTTATTTCTAGAGCATTTGCAAAGGTTGAAATGAATGGATTAGGGTCTTTCTGCTCCTGATATGTCTTGCCCTTTACCCCTTTGAAGATCCCCAAGTCCTGGGGTGCATGAGCTGTAAGGACACAATCTGAGGGTAGTGTCCGTGGTAATGACGGCAGGGTATCACTTAGTCACACTGAAGGTGATGGAGCAGAGGACCTGTGAGTGTGTCCGCTTTAACATGATGGCCTCCATCTTTTTCCTTTTTTTTCGTGGCTATGCCATGCAGCATGTGGGATCCTAGTTCCCCGACCAGGGATCGAACCCGTGCCCCCTGCACTGGAAGCGTGGAGTCTTAACTGGACCACCAGGGAAGCCCCGACCTCCATCTTCAGGCAGTAGCCTTCAGGGCTTCCCAGACACATTGAATAAGTGCATTAGCACACATAAATCTATTAGGACAGTGCTTTACATATAAGACCTTAACAGATATTGTTGTTGGTGTCATTATTATTATTATTAAGCATCAAATTTAACCCCAGTCACAGAACTCATAAGAAGATCTTCCAGCATTGCTGAACTGTATCTATCATGTATCCTAAGAGAGAGAGAGAGAGGAAAGAAAAGAATATAATAAGAGCTCTTACTTCACGAGGATGCAGAGTAAGTCTACTTCAACTTTGCACAGGAAATGAAAGGTACTAACTCTACCAGCAGAATCCTCTTCCTCCCCCAGCTGGGCCTATTCTAGCTCTGACTGTTCATTCTCCCAAGTTAAAAAACGTTCCCCCAGAAATGTACCCACACAGAGGCCCACCAAGCTACTCATTTCACCACATGTCAGCTGGGTCGTATGAGTGTAGCTGCACAAACTGATGAGTTTTGATCACTGTCATCTCTGCAGGGTTTTGTCGGTGACTTCAGCTAACTGAGTCACTTAGCGAGGCCTGAACACCACCTCTGCTCGCGTGCTGGGCCCGCATCCTTTCACTTAGGTTTTCCCAGAAAGTAAATTTGGAGAACCAGACAAATGTTTAGGATGCAGAAGATGGGAAACAGGGGCCCAGAGACGGAAACCCTAGTGACTGGATATTTCCAACTCTGTCATATTTTTTAAGAATGGAACACTCTCCCATTTGCACAGTTCAGCAAATCAAGCTGAGAAGATTCAGGGTCCTGGGTCACTGGGCACTGTTTCCAGAGGTGACCTGTGGGTCACTGCATTTCTGTTTTGCCCCCTCACCTGTGTCAATGCCATTGCAAGCATTTGGCTATCTATAATGACAATCCTGGAAATATAGTTCATTTTCTACCCCCCCTAAATAGTGACTCTTTAGCAGTCCCCCCAAAATAGACGCTACAATTTTCTTGACCCTCTGAGAAGAAAGAACACAATAATGTCCATTAGTAGTATATTTCAAAGCTTTGATCAAGAACAGCCAGGAAGTCCTTTGTAAAACCTACAAACATAAATCCAAGTCTACTGGGGTGAATGTGTGTTACACATGTTGCCATGTCCCATACCAAGAGACGCTACGGTAATCCGAATTTTTCTCTAGGGTTCAGAAAGAGGTAAAGGGGAGGACAGAAAGATATTTTCCTGTGGCCGTTTTACATTAATTTCTTTCCTCTCAGCTGTGTGTTCTGAAGCTATGTCTTGCTTCATGGGCAGCATTTGTGCACAGGTTCTGGGTGACGGCAAGTTGTGCTCATTCTGCAGACGAGCAGCAAGAAAGCTTTGCTCCTCCAATCTCTGTGGTCAGGAGCCAAAGAAACCAGTATGAGTTGAACAGACTGTCATGTGGGTCATTTGCAAAGAAAAAGAAAGGGGTGGGGGGAGACAGGAGGGGTGCGTCTGAGTGTTTTTCATCCTGTTGAAAGAAGAAAGCAAAGGGAACTGTGAGGACCCAGGCTGCCTGTTTCACAGATGGCAAAACCAAGGTACCGCCTTTCTGGAGGCCGTGTGACAGCAGTGATTAGGGGCAAACTACTAATCCCCTTGAAGGCGGAGTAGCTGCCTTCTCCAAGAAAAAGCAAGAAACAAAGGGACTTCCCTGGTGGTCCAGTGCTTAAGACTCCACGCATTTCCACTGTAGGGGGCACAGGTTCAATCCCTGGTCGGGGAACTAAGATCCCACGTGTGGCAAGGCCAAAAAAACAAAAGAAAAGAAAAAGCAAGAAACAAAGGCCAAGGCTGAGTGCTGGAGCAGAACCATCAAGCTTCATGTCCTCCTTCCCCCTTCTCCGATGAGAACTCGGTCACAACAGCAAGACCCCAGCTGTCACAGAGTCTAGTCTCTGCTCTGTATTACATTTTATTTATTTATTATTTTTCTTAGCACTGGGGGCATGTGACAGGTAGCAAGCCCGAGGGCTCTGCCCCAGACTGGGGTGACATCTGGAACACTCCTTCACTTCGTTCCCTGAGTTTTGAGGGAGAAGGAGAGGGAGCCAGTTATTCACGGCTCACCCTGCCCATGGATTAAGCCAAAATCGCTTGTGGAGCTGAAGTCATGGCCAGAATTACCACTAGTTATCCTCCAGATCACTGAGCAAGTCCTATTTTTCTCGAGGTCGGTGGTGGCTTTTGGTGTCCATGCTTATGTAACATGGACAAAAAGAGAGAAAGAGAGAAAGAAGCGGAGGAGGAGGGAGAGGAAGATAAAGGAGAAGGAGAAAGAAAACATTATTGTAGAGAAAGGATGGGGAAAAAGTGAAAAGTCAAAAAGGAAGTGGAAATAAAAAAAGAGAAAGTAGAAAAAAATGGACTTACAGGGAGGTGTCAATTAGTCACTTTGCATGGCAATGATTCTCCTGTCACTTTAGACTTTCAATCCAAGGAAGAGCAGCCTCCATATTAGTTTCCTATTGGTGCTGTGACAAAATATCACAAACGCCGTGGCTTAAAACAGCACAAATTTATTATCTTACAGTTCTGGAGATCAGAAGTCCCAAATGAGTCCAAACTAGGTCTCACTGGGCTAAAATCAAGCAGGACTGCTTTCCTTCTAGAGGCTCTAAGGGAGAGTCCTTTTTTTTTGCATTTTTCATCTCCTAGAAGATGCCTACGTTCCTTCATTCGTTTCCATTTTCAAATCCCATAGCAATCGGAAAAGTCCTTCTCCCATCATGTCACTCTGACACTGACTCTTCCACACTTAAAGGCCCCTGTGATTGTATCAGGCCCACCAGGAAAATCCAGGATAATCTCCTTGTTTTAAGGTGCCCTGATTAGCAACCTTAATTCCCTCTTGCCATGGAAGGTGACGCTATCCACAGGTTCTGGGAATTAGGACATGGGCCTCTTTGGTGCATCTATCACAGCCTCTTATTAAAAAAAAAAAAAGGATACAAATGACCTTATTTACAAAACAGAAACAGACTCACAGACTTAAAGAATGAACTTATGGTTACCAGGAGGCCAGGAGGGAAAGGTAGGCGGGGAGGGATAGATTGGGACTGACACGTACACACTGCTCTATATAAAACAGATAACCAACAAGGACCTACTGTAGAGCACAGGGAACTCTGCGCAACATTCTGCAATAACCTATATGAGAAAAGAATCTGAAAAAGAATGGATACATGTATAACTGAATCACTTGGCTGTACACCTGAAACTGACACAACACGGTTAATCAGCTATGCTCCAATATAAAATAAAAAAATTTTTTTAAATGTTGCAAAGGGTCAGGAGGCTGTGTCGTCCCTTTAGTGTTAAGATCTTAAAGAATGGGAAAAAAGAACTATTTCTCCAGAAAAAAAATTTGAGGTGGGTGAGTTCCGTCTCCTGGGTAGCATTTGAGTTCCCCCCAGTGCCTGTCCTCCCTCCCGGCATTCACACGTCAGGTCAGGCTAGGCTCACACTGCGATGGGCTCACCAGGGTCCCCAGGGCCAACACACCCTTGGGTCTCCCTGACCTGGGCGTGCTCTCTCTTCCCTTCCACCACAACAAATTCATTTATTCCAACTCTCCTCCCTTCAAAACTCACATTCTCTCCCCCTAGTGTGTAGAATAAATATATGGCTTCAAAGTATTTGCATTCATTTGTCAATAATACGTTAACTTCCTCGGGTGATACTAAAAGACACGGTTTTGAATCAGCTTTGGGGGGAAATGTGTCTGTTGGAGGTGCTTATACTCCACGAATCCCACCACATAAACCTGTCCTGCATAGAGCTGGCCTGGTTTAAAAGTTCAGGTCCATTTGTGCCCAGAAGATAGCCTGGTATGTCTACACAGAGAAACCATTTAAGCATCATATGAGAGTAGGAATTTATAAAACACTGAACCCTGGTATTTCTCTACTAGGACTGTAAGAAGTAACACAATTTTATCCTGATGTCTGAGAAAAGTTCTACATTTCCCCTGTGATGTGTTTTTTATTTTCCCAACAGCTGTTTGAAATGGAATTATGTACCTTTTTTCCAGAACCTTTTCATCCTCCTTATCAAATAATGATTGCACCACAAAATAGAGAGGGAAAAGAAGTGAGCTTGACATTCTGGCCTCCTAAGTGTCATTGATACTACAATCAAGGTGAACAACCATTTTCTGCTGGCATCCCGTGTCTGAAGAATCTCATGAATTTAAGGACTCACTATAGCGGATATTCTCCCACGAACAGAAGCAAATGCAAGAAAAATCTATTAATCTTGGGGGATGAGTTTGAAAATGAATAGCCCAGGGCCAGGGAATGGAGGGTGAGGACTCTGCCTTTCTTTCCCTCTCGTCGCCTTTGCCACATGAGCTGTCAGAGCAGAGGCAGACGATCTGGACCTAACGTTCTTTCTCAGCACCTGCTAGCCCAGGATCTGGAGAACGGGTCCTGTGGATAAAGGCAGCATTGAGCCACATGGGACAGTGACAAGCAAGACTCACATCCATAAAAGCAGACCACATGCCGACGTCATGGGACCAAAGAGTCAGTGGTGAGCTATCAAATTCAGGTGAGATACAAGCGGGTGTGAATTTCCGTGCAAAAGGCTGAAAGCAGGGGTCTTGAAGTCTTCTGCAAAAGCCCCCCACTGTGGGGTTATCTAAGAGGTTAACCCCACATAGTCTAATAGTCTAATGAGCTAGTATGAAATAACCTACGTGAGACCTCCCTTGTTTTTCTGTTTTTTTTTTTTTTTTTTTTTTTTTAAAAATCATGATTGGGCTTCTAACTCCTAGTAGATGGACTGAACACGAAAGAACACCAAGTAACCCGGGGGAGTCACACAAAACTGGTCAATGTTCATTTCTCTTCTTCTGGGGAAACATTCAGCATATCAGAATGCATGATGGAAAATATGCTTGATTAACCAGAAAATCATGGCAGCGGAAAATTTAAGAAAAAAATCAAGGGAAGGAAACCAGTTGCTCGTGGACACACATAATGATTAACCCGCGAAGTTTCAAAGAACTTTCTAGGCCAACCTCAGACACAAATCTGCCAGAAGGTAGGTCTTGACACAAAGTGAACTGGAGCATATGATATCTTAATAGTATGTTTGGCTTTGGAAATGCGTAAGATAATATAGGTCCTGATAATTAAAACAGCACATTGTTTATAGGTATAACTTGATCTGGGACACGTTGCTAGAAATTGTAGCAAGCACAGTGTTTCTTGCAGGACTAATTATCTATCTGAACTTGAAACATATTCTAAATTACTTCTCTCACCTAATCAGTTGGGTAAGTGCTATCTGTTGGGTAATGAACAGGTTCAAAGTTCTCCTGGATCGTTTTGAGGTGTGTAGGTGGAAATCTGGACAGCTACATATACGATTACACTGGAGACGGTCTCCAATGGCCACTCTGCTAGGGACCAAGACTGCGCAGTCAACCAACCGTGATCGATTTCAAGGTTTTCGAGGCATTTTGTGACCCTCTCTAAATGATCAACATCCTGCTACATACGGAGACCCGGATATTTAAGGGTTATTGCTCAGTAACCAAGTAATTTGCATTTCAAGACATCTACTTGGCTCACTCGGAGAAATGGTGGAGAAGCGTCTTTCAAGGTATGTGTTTTGCCAATTCTCTGTCATCCAGCCTTTTACCATTTTCATTACTAATTGTATATACATGGAAGAATTTCATTTAGATGTCTGGCCTGAAGTGAATGTCTCCAAATATATATCTACGAATTAGCCACTGGGGGAAAAGTACTGAAGAAGGTATCAAATTACCCTTGCATGATGAAATTCTAACTAGTGGGATAACAGCGGGAGTTCTTCAGAATAAGTTGTCCACAAAGAGGAAAGCAGAGAGGACAATAAGTGTTTCAAGAATTAGTAGGCATTCTTCTAAAAAGTCCCAGGAGGCCTCATGAGAAGACAAACTTCCTATTTATTTGGAGTCCTTGATTCTACAAACATATTGGGGCTTACAGCATGCATAAATGGCTTGAATCTTCCCAATAAAAAAGAACACCATAAGAAAACTAGCTCTAGGGGCTTCCCTGGTGGAGCAGTGGTTGAGAGTCTGCCTGCCGATGCAGGGGACACGGGTTTGTGCCCCGGTCTGGGAAGATCCCACATGCCGCAGAGCGGCTGGGCCTGTGAGCCACGGCCGCTGAGCCTGTGCGTCCGGAGCCTGTGCTCCGCAATGGGAGAGGCCACAGCAGTGAGAGGCCTGCGTACCCCCCCCAAAAAAAAAAAAAGAAAAGTAGCTCTAAATCACTGTTTGAAAAATGAACATCTGTAATTTAACTTTCAGTGACCACTTGGCATGTAATGACATGGCTTTAAGATATATGTGCCTAACAGCGTGAATTGTGTTCACATGAGGATACTCGTCATGGGGTCATCTGATTCCTTGGTCTGTACCTGGGCTTGGGTGATTGGCACTCTGAGTGACAATTCATCCTGGAACATATAGGCAAATCAGCTACCACCTTCTGGACAGAAGATGTTTCTATATTTCGAATTCACTGACAAATACTTAAATGCAAATACTTAATATTAAGGCATGATATATTCTTCTACAGTGGATACTCAGATCACAAAGAAATATTTTCCTTTCATTCTCCAATTTATCATTATTTAGACGTTATTTAATACCGAGATAGTCATCTGACATTCATTTAAAAACCTGTTGCACTTGTACTTGGCTCAAAATAAGGTACCAATTAAAGAACCACTCTTCACCCACTACATCCCAAAATTCATTGGTGGAGACTGATTTTCTGCCATGTCTCATGAAATAATCAAAGAAATACAACATAAAGCCATTATTTACCCCCATGGGGGAGAACGGAGCTCAGTTTTATAATGGACATTAACAAATTCCATGGTTTAAATTACAGATTAACAAAGGGTTCATGAGCTCAAAATTAAGTTATTCTGTTTAAAATCAATCACCGAGACTGTCATTCTGCTTATTGCTTTGACTTCCTAACAAAGGTTTAAATGAGGACTTTATGTGCAAGTAAAGAACGTCAAGAGATCTGCTCTTTTTCAGACCTGCGTGGGCTGGAGGGGCAAACGTTTAGGCTATTAACGTAATTAGAATGAGGAATGTATTTTTCCAGAAAAAAAAAACAACTTCACCCAAAAAAAAAAAAAAAGCCCACAAATCCACAATTAATCTATTATCTGGGGGTAAATGGTAAGGAATCAAAGGTGGGGTGCGTTTAGAAAGCACTCGATTCACTGATACCAGCGCCATTCTGGAGAGGCCAGGCAGGAACTCTGGAATTCCTCCAACTCTTCAGTGGCAGGCACCAGAACTGGGGAGCAGGGTCCGGAAAGGCTACTTTACCTTTGCTAGCAAAACGCATTCCAACTGTGGTTTTGCAAAAAAGCGTATTTCCTTTGTCACTCAACCTCATGTTGGGTCACCACTCCAGCGCTGAGCAGCTCTGTGATGGCCCTGTCATCGTATCTGAGGACCTCCTTCAGGATGTGCGTCGTGTGCTGCCCAAGCAGGGGGGGCGGGCTGGCCTCTGACATCTTTAACTCACTGTATCTCACAGCTGGGCCTGTCAAAGGGGGAGGAATGCAGGAAACCTGTTAATGACTAACCCTCAGAAATTCATTACCCAAAAAAAAAAAAAAGAAATTCATTACCCAAGCAGCCTGGGGTGTTTGCGATGAGTGCCAGGAATATCACTGCCGGTTACACCCTTGCAGATGGACCATCATTTTGGAAAGAACTGCATTTGCACACATGGCTTTTCTTGACTTAGCTTTATCCAACTGTGTGCAGTGGTCATCTGGCCTGCCCACCACCATGCAGGGGGCCACATGAATATGCCTGGCCTGTCACAAAGACCCACAGGGGTAGGTTACTCAACTGAGTTGACTTTCTGGGTCCCAGAGAACAGTGGCCATGGGTACATAGTGTCTCTCTGAAGCTGGAAATCTGACCCCAGCTGAAGGTAACACAAAGGTTTACTACTCAGCATCTACTGTAGGGTTCCAAGATTCAGTTCAACAGACCACAGATCAACTACACCTCAGCCAGACCCTGGGTGAAGCCTTTAGGTGGTAGAAGAGGTTATGGGTGCAAGCTTCATTGTCAGAGAGACTTCTGTTTGGATATCAGCTCTTCTACTTTCGAGCAGCGCCATCTCGGACTAATTACTTAACGTCTCTGAGCCTCGTGTTCTGCGACTAAACTGGGTATGATAAAGTTTACCACATAGACTTGATATAAGGATTTAAATGAGATAATGGACAGAAAGCATGAAGTAAGCATCCCCTAACCCACAACAATGCACAAAACCTGCCGGCCACTATGATGACAAAAGCTGCCGCATCACCTCCCCTGATGCTCTGCAGTGCAAGGGGAGATGCCCCATCACCTCCCCTGATGCTTTGCAGTGCAAGGGGAGATGCCCCATCACCTCCCCTGATGCTCTGCAGTGCAAGGGGAGATGCCCCATCACCTCCCCTGATGCTCTGCAGTGCAAGGGGAGATGCCGCATCACCTCCCCTGATGCTCTGCAGTGCAAGGGGAGATGCCGCATCACCTCCCCTGATGCTCTGCAGTGCAAGGGGAGATGCCGCATCACCTCCCCTGATGCTCTGCAGTGCAAGGGGAGATGCCCCATCACCTCCCCTGATGCTCTGCAGTGCAAGGGGAGATGCCGCATCACCTCCCCTGATGCTCTGCAGCGCAAGGGGAGATGCCGCATCACCTCCCCTGATGCTCTGCAGCGCAAGGGGAGATGCCGCATCACCTCCCCTGATGCTCTGCAGCGCAAGGGGAGATGCCGCATCACCTCCCCTGATGCTCTGCAGCGCAAGGGGAGATGCCGCATCACCTCCCCTGATGCTCTGCAGCGCAAGGGGAGATGCCGCATCACCTCCCCTGATGCTCTGCAGCGCAAGGGGAGATGCCGCATCACCTCCCCTGATGCTCTGCAGCGCAAGGGGAGATGCCGCATCACCTCCCCTGATGCTCTGCAGCGCAAGGGGAGATGCCCCATCACCTCCCCTGATGCTCTGCAGTGCAAGGGGAGATGCCGCATCACCTCCCCTGATGCTCTGCAGTGCAAGGGGAGATGCCGCATCACCTCCCCTGATGCTCTGCAGTGCAAGGGGAGATGCCGCATCACCTCCCCTGATGCTCTGCAGTGCAAGGGGAGATGCCGCATCACCTCCCCTGATGCTCTGCAGTGCAAGGGGAGATGCCGCATCACCTCCCCTGATGCTCTGCAGTGCAAGGGGAGATGCCGCATCACCTCCCCTGATGCTCTGCAGTGCAAGGGGAGATGCCCCATCACCTCCCCTGATGCTCTGCAGTGCAAGGGGAGATGCCGCATCACCTCCCCTGATGCTCTGCAGTGCAAGGGGAGATGCCGCATCACCTCCCCTGATGCTCTGCAGTGCAAGGGGAGATGCCCCATCACCTCCCCTGATGCTCTGCAGTGCAAGGGGAGATGCCGCATCACCTCCCCTGATGCTCTGCAGTGCAAGGGGAGATGCCGCATCACCTCCCCTGATGCTCTGCAGCGCAAGGGGAGATGCCGCATCACCTCCCCTGATGCTCTGCAGAGCAAGGGGAGATGCCGCATCACCTCCCCTGATGCTCTGCAGTGCAAGGGGAGATGCCGCATCACCTCCCCTGATGCTCTGCAGCGCAAGGGGAGATGCCGCATCACCTCCCCTGATGCTCTGCAGTGCAAGGGGAGATGCCGCATCACCTCCCCTGATGCTCTGCAGCGCAAGGGGAGATGCCGCATCACCTCCCCTGATGCTCTGCAGTGCAAGGGGAGATGCCGCATCACCTCCCCTCATGCTCTGCAGTGCAAGGGGAGATGCCCCATCACCTCCCCTGATGCTCTGCAGCGCAAGGGGAGATGCCGCATCACCTCCCCTGATGCTCTGCAGTGCAAGGGGAGATGCCCCATCACCTCCCCTGATGCTCTGCAGTGCAAGGGGAGATGCCGCATCACCTCCCCTGATGCTCTGCAGCGCAAGGGGAGATGCCGCATCACCTCCCCTGATGCTCTGCAGTGCAAGGGGAGATGCCGCATCACCTCCCCTGATGCTCTGCAGTGCAAGGGGAGATGCCCCATCACCTCCCCTGATGCTCTGCAGTGCAAGGGGAGAAGGATGTTTATTGTCAGCTCTTTGCTGAGCACTGAGCCACTGCAAACAGGGTCACTCAAGAAATGCTTTCAACGCCTGTTGGGAATGGATTTTATCATCCCCAGTCTTCACATAATGACACTAAAGTCCCCAAAGCTAATAAGGTTTTGCTCAAGGTCACATGGCTAATAATTAATAGCACCAGGAAGCAAATCCATGTCCACCTGAGCTGTCTCACATTGAAGACCATGTACTTTCCATAACCTTAGCAGCCTCGTCTTGCTTCTCACTCTTCCATGGACAAGCTGGGGAACATGCTGTTTCAACAGATTTTACTTTTGTTGCCTCATTCAATAAATGGTATTTATGTTGGCTGTCCTTTACGTCTCACTTGATTAGGCTTCGGGAAAACAAATTAGGGAGTCACAAGGAGACTACAAAACAGTACATTTCTATCTCATAAAAATTCTTCCAGCCTCCTCTCGATTTGGGGAGCTCATAGGAAGAACAAATAAAACCAAAGCACATGTGGGTAACAGAATGTCAGTCAGTAAAGCAGCAAATGTGCTCCCGGCTCTTCGGAGAATTCCATTCAGAAAAGGTCATGTTGAGGAAGCCATTGTTGATGGAGAGAGAGGACACAGACCTCCTAAAACCATCAAGCCGCCCCTGTCTGTCACCCATACCATGCCCTCCAGATAAACGGCAACTTCCAACTGACTGCACAGTTTTCCTTCTCTGAAGCTCAGGGAAATTCCTTTTTTTCCCCCTTCTCACACTTCCTTTCAAATGCTCCAGTGTATGACTGTTTTTTCACGGGTTGGTCCCTTTTCAGGAAAGGAGCACACATTGGGAAGCAGTGTCCCCTACGCTCCCGGGAAAGCTGATAATTTGGTGTTTTAGGGATGTGTTCCGTTTTGACATTAACCATGGTTTTCATCTAAAACTTGTCTTTCGAAAGAAGGACTCTGCTGAGCGAATACAAGGCTGAAGTCGAAGTCAGGTATGTGTTCCTTTCCTACTGGATGACCTGAAGCAAGGTGATCAACTGGAAGATAGTCACTTGACTCTTCAGGAATCTGGGTTGAAACACAGCTACCATTTACTCCTACTGCTGCTGCTGCCAGGAGTATTAGCAGTGGTAGCTACGGTTTCCTAAGAATCTAGGATGTGCCAGCCACTGTGCCAAAGGTTTTACATACATGATCTCCTATAATCCTCACGGCAATCCTGTATGGATGTTGACGGAGGTTTAAGGTAAAAGGGTTAAAGTTAGGATCCAGGTTAGAAAATGAGAATAACTTGCCCAACATCATACAGCTAGGAAGTTGTCAGTTTCCAAGTCCAGGTCTGTTGGGTTTAGGAACTTGGAGTTTTGTTAAAAAAAGAATGGGTTGAGGTGAAATTCACATAACATAAAATTCACCATTTTCAAGTGAACTATTCAGTGGCATTTAATACATTTGCAACGCTGTGTGACTACCACCTCTATCTAGTTCCAAAATATTTCCATTGCTCCTGAAACGGAGCAGGACCCCACCTGTGGTCCTTGGCCCCCATGTCCTCCGCCTGCCTTTTGTCTGTGGAAAAACTTTAACCAAAGAATAAGTTTAATCAGAGAAATGAGAAAATGCAGAAACAAAGGAAAACCGTACAACAAGACTAAATAATAATAGTTGAGTCATTAAGCGCAGTTAAGGACCTTTAGTTCCTTCTCAAGGGCTATAGATAATATTCTGAGCCCTATCCCGTGAGCTGTCTTATAGACGCTGAAACCCCATCAGGTGGAAGAAGTTAACTACGTGATGGCCAGACTGTAGCCCCGTGACATTAGCTGCCACAATTCCAAGAATTGGCCTCAAGGAAATGGGAACAAACCGACCCTGGAACTTAAGATTAACTGTACCTAAAACAATCAGGATGACGCTGGTCAGACCAGCGATGACCGATTTCAAGATGACTGTCAGAGCTGACTGTGCTGTTTCTGCATGTAGCCCCTTCCTTCAACCTATAAAAGCTCTTGCCCCCGACTGTGAGGGGTGGAGTCGGCCTTTGGACAGGCATCCGCCCTCCCCCGCACGGCCCCCAGTCGCCGGCATGCAAAATCAGGCAGACTTTCCTTTCTGCCAACCTTGCCTCTTTACTGGCGAGCAGCCAGACCCCACCTTCAGTTACACGCTCAGCAAAACCCTCATCCCTTAAGCAGTTTCTCTCAATTCTCTCCTCCCCTCACGCCCCTGGCAACCACTAACCTTCTTTCTGTCTCTAGGGATCTCTCTATTCTGGATATTCCATATCAATGAGATCATACAGTATGTGACCTTTAAGTGTCTGGTGTCCTCCACTTAGCATAATGTTTTTGAGATTCATCCACATTGGAGTACTGTGGTATTGGTACTTAGAACTTGGGACTTTTAACCTCCCTGCAGGGATGATGTATAAGGGAATTCTTCAGGTCCAGCCATAGGAAAGGGCAGTTCAACTTGTGTCACCCTCACTATGCACCATCCTTTCCTGGGAGCTTCCAGATCCACACCGAACACTATGCTACCAAGTTTGGGATGAAGGGCAGTTAACACTTTGCACAAAAAAATCTTAGAGAATTTAGGTTGGTGGAATGGTATTACTTGGTAATTTTTAGACTTGCTAGGATAAAGACACCTGGAAGATACTATATATTTGGAAAGCTTAGGCTTCTTTAAATAAATATAAGTTACTAAGTAAGCCATATTGCAGTTTATGAAATTGTATATACTTTTTCATATGCCCCTTCAGAAACCAGGTATTTTGCATATGACTGATTTTAGGAAGATTCTGAAGCTGGGGTTTGTCCATGTAATTTAATATCAGAGTATGGTATAGGTATCTGTACAGTACTGGCCGTTTTCACATTGTAATTTTCTATACGTTTCCTAAATACAGCAGTGCTCCCTTATCTGTAGGGGATAGTTTCCAAGACCCCATGTGGATGCCTAAAACCACAGATAGTGTCAAACCCTATGTATACTCTTTTTTCTTATCCACACATACTTATGATAAAGTTTAATTTATAAATGAGGCACAGTAAGTGATGAACAACTATAACTACTGATAACATAGAACAATGATAACAATATACTATAATAATAAGTTATGTAAAAGTGGTCTCTCAAAATATCTTACTGTACATATTTAATGCTTTTTCCATCTTAACTAAGCACCTATGACACACTGTGGCCTTAACTTTTGCAGTTTGAGGTGTGACAGCAAAACTAGCACAAATTTCTTTTTCCTTCTTCACAATTTCACGGATAGAAGATGCGCTCTTACTGTAGATCTCAGCGACCTCAGCTTACTTCTTTCCTTGTTAAGTTGAGAACTTTCACCTTTTCACTTAAAAGAAGCTCTTTACAGCTTCTCTTTGGCATATCCGAATTGCCAGCATCACTACTCTTGTGCTTTGGGAACATTATTCAGTAAAATAAGGGTCACTTGAACACATGTGCTGCCACTGACGGACAGTCAATCTGATAACCTAGAGGGCTACTAAGTGACTAACAGGTGGATACGCTGGACAAACGGATGATTCAAGGGACAGAGGGGGATGGCAGGAGAGTTCATCACTCTCCTCAGAATGGCACACAATTTAAAATTTATGAATTATTTTTTTCTAGAATTTTCTGTTTAATATTTCTAGACCACGGTTGACAACAGGTAACTGAAACTTTGGAAAGTGAACCTGGGGATGGGGCAGAGTGAGGAGTCACTGTGGAGGAGCATTTTGCCACATGGCTCATAAAAACCAGAAATTTACAGTCCCTAAAAAATATACACAGACACGCACAGTGAGACAAGGAAGGCAATATCTAGATCCCAGAGAAAGCTAAGTTCTCATGGGTCCATTGAATCCTGTCCTTGTAACCCTGTGCAATAATCCTATGTACCTGGGACGTCCCTCCCAGTCTAGGCTTTGCATGGAGGGTTCTTCAACTATTTGTTTCAAGAAGTAGAACATGTTTGACATAATTATTTACATCTAAGGTCCAGAAAGAATGATCTGATTTTCTGTTTAAAAAAAACGATGAGCAGATAAGTCACATGTTCTTAAATTACTTTTTGGCAAAGCAATATCCACACCCGCATATGCTTTCAAACACTTGAAAGCTGTGTGATCTTGAGAATTCTTAAAAGTCCCCGAGGGCTTCCCTGGTGGCGCAGTGGTTGGGAGTCCGCCTGCCGATGCAGGGGACACGGGTTCGTGCCCTGGTCCGGGAAGATCCCACATGCTGCGGAGCGGCTGGGCCCGTGAGCCATGGCCGCTGAGCCTGCGCGTCCGGAGCCCGTGCTCCACAACGGGAGAGGGCACAACAGAGAGAGGCCCGTGTACCGCGGGAAAAAAAAAAAAAAAAAAAAAGCCCCTGAGTCTCAGTCTATAGATTTCTAAAATGAGGCTGGCAATACCTACGGAGGATTGGTTTGAGCAGTTGGGTAATACAATATGGGTAATAACATCAGTAATAATCAAATAAATGTGTATGAAGATAATGAGCCCCAATTTTGTTTATAAAACTAGCAAATCATCTTGTGGATGTCATCTAAGCGTGTGTTTAAGACGTCCGTGATTGGGACTTCCCTGGTGGTGCAGTAGTTGGGAGTCTGCCTGCCAATGCAGGGGACCTGGGTTCGAGCCCTGCTCTGGGAACGTCCCACATGCTGTGGACCAAGCTAAGCCTGTGCGCCACAACTACTGAAGCCTGTGTGCCTAGAGCCCACGCTCTGCAACGAGAAGCCACCGCAGTGAGAAGCCCCCGCACCGCAACGAAGAGTAGCCCCCACTCTCCGCAACTAGAGAAAGCCCGCGAGCAGCAACGAAGACCCAACGCAGCCAAAAACAATAAATAAAAAATAAAAGAGGTCTGTGATTGGTAGGAATGCAAATTGGTGCAATCCTTCTGGGGGGAAATTTGTCAACTCAACATCAAGAGTTTTAAAAGTGTTCACACACTTAGATGGAGAAATCCTGCTTAAAAAAAATTTTTTTTTCTATGGATGTAATCAGGAATATCGACAAATTTTATTGGCAAGGATCTAAATAAACAACTTTCTAAATCTCCTTAATACTCTTAATACCTCTCTCCTTCCCACAAGGCTTTCTAACACACAGCCTGTGAGGGTTCTTTGTGGGGCATTCTGAACTTAAAAAAAAAAGAAAGAAAGAAAACTTTTCCATCTTTTCTTAGCTTCCAAAGGTTACCTTGTTAAGAGTAGGTGTTTAGCAATCATTCCCTCATGTACTGTCCTCAAAGGCCTATCTCTAACCGCTTCCTTCTAGATAAAGAGGTCAAATAGTTGTAATACTGAAAAAAGAATTAGGAAAATATGTCCAAAACTTTGGCACTGGTTCAATAAATTACAGTAACTCTAAATGATGGCAAACTGTACTATAATTTCAAGTTGTGTATTTTGGGGCTTTGAACAGCTATAACTGCCTTCACTCTCTCCTGATAAGCCACTGAAATAAAAGTACATGAGTTAAACAAACAAACATAAAACTTCATATGAGGAAAAAGGATGGGAGAGAGCATTACTAGTGAATGGGATATTCCAACAAATTTAAGAATGACATGGATGGGATCATGTTGATGGGGAAAAGAGGTAGAGAAAGCTGAAGCACAGAATATTCTACAAGGACACTGAGAGGAAGTCGATGCCAATTGGTCTACTTCACCTCCCCCAAAGCCTCTTTTTTAAAAAATTTAATATAATTAATTAATTTTTTTATATTTTTGGCCACTCTGTGCATGGCTTGCGGAATCCTAGTTCCCCAACCAGGGATTGCACCCGCACCCTTGGCAGTGAAATCGCCGAGTCCTAACCACTGGACCGCCAGGGAATTCCTGAGCCTCTTTTCTTAAAATCAATGGTTAAGAGAGAGACAGATCTTAGACTAGAAGTAGGGCTGAAAGCAGAAGGATTAAACGCCTCAATATAGACTAGTCTCACTGGTTTCTACTAGAAACTAGAAGAAAGTGAAGCTTGCTTTCTAATTTCTAAACGGAAATGACGTTAAACCTAGAATTGTATATCCAGTCAAATGGTTAATCAAATATGAAGGTATTTTCGAACTTTCAAAGATTAAACTTACTAAGTATGTTTCTTGAAGTTGACTCCAGTAAAACACTGGAGTAAATGAAGTAAGAGGAAAATGTTGGTACGCATTGAGGACCAGCCAACAAGTGTAGGGAAGGAAGGTCCCAGAACGACAGCTTGGACAAGGCAGAGATGGAGAAGGACAGAGATCTTCAAAAGGGGGAGTCTAAGGAGGCAGAAGAGCCTTAACTGTATAATCAGTATGACTGAGAGGCTGGAAAAAGTAAAATAAGCAGACAAAGCTACATACGCAAGAAAAAAAGTAAGAACTAGGAACTCTGGAAAAACACAAAATTTGCCTAAGAAAATCAAGATTCAAATATGAAGCAAATTACAATGTGGCAAGATTTTAAGTAACTGATGGAATATAAGTAAAGAAAATCCATTTGACTTTGATGCCCAGAACATTCAAGAAGCGCTTGTTATCTGTGTATCCTCTATAAGGGCACAAAGCATAATGCATTAGATTGTCTATTAGTTGCTGTTTGCCCTATGCAGGCAGGAAAATGTCAACTGTATTTGCTAATTGGCCCTCAATGCCTTTTGTGGTCCTTCTAATGAAGATAACAGCAAGCATCTTCTCTTGAACACTTGTGATGACTGTGGACTCTGCTTTTCATTTGCATTATCGCACTGGACTTTTCAACTTATACAACAGAGAGCATTATAACTCGCATTTTACAGATCAAGAAATTGAGACCCTTTAAAGGGTTAGTTTGTCTAAGGTTACCCAGCTAAGTAAGAGATAGAACCAGGACAAAATGTCCTATACGTCAGACTCCACGGTCCATGCTCTGCCATTCAATACAAATGTGGTGAACTAATTATTGCTAACAATTAAAGATATTTGAATAAATACTATTTATATTATTTTATTAATTCATTTATCCACTAATTTATTCTACATATAATTTGTGAGTATCCCTGTGTCAAGATCTGAGCTATATAATCTAGATATATGTTAGCAAACAAAATGTATCTAGACACTCCTTTCATGGAATTTACATTCTGATTCGGAAGACAGACAAATAGGCAAACAAATAAATAGTTTTAATTTGATAGAAATTATTAAATGAGTAGAAACCTAGCTGAAAAGAGGAGAATATTGCAGGCACGGTGGAGAGGGGTCATGGGGTAGTAAAGGACTACAGTAAGTCCCCTACATCCGAACCTTCAATTTGTGAACTTTCAAAGATGCAAACGTGCCCCTGGATGCCAGCTGTTGTACTGGACTACTGTACTTTTCAAGGTACTGTAAGATTAAAAATGTTTATTTTTGTTTTTTATGTGTTATTTGTGTGAAAAGTATTATAAACCTATTACAGTACTACAGAGCTGACTGTGTTAGTTGGGTATCTAGGCTAACTTGTGTGAACAGGCTTGATGTTCAAGGCACTGAAAAAAGTTCCAGGGTGGCTCAAACATCATTTGGTAGTTTCTAGATGAAGTTGGAGGGAGAGGCACAGGGATTTATAGGCTATGGTAGTAAACGTGGATCCTATTCTGAGTTCACTGGGAAGCAGCTGGGGCTTTAAGCAGAGCAGTGACAAGACTTAAATACTCGCGTTGCTGGGCAGAGAATGCGATCAAATGAGCTTGGAGGCTGTTCTGGGGAGATCAGAGGAGACGATGGTGGCCTAGACTAGGATGGTGCCTACAGAATTTAAGAAAAGTGGATGTATTTGAGAGCTATTCGGTGATAGAATGAGAGGGCTTGCTGATGAAGTACAAGGCCCACCCAACGTAGCTGAGGAGGGAGGGAGAGGGATCAAAGGAGAACTCCCCTTTCTGAGTTGAGTAACTGGCAAGGCCATTTACCAGATGCAGAAGGCTGAATGGATTCACAGACAAGCCTGGGTGGAAGCAGAAGTCAAATTCTTTTTTGAAGATGCTGTGTGACTTGCCAATGAGATATCTGAGGAGAGAAGCCTTTAGCTATGCAAGTCTGGAATTCAGGGAAGAGTTTGGGCCAGGATATGTAAATGTAGAGGTCATTTACCATCTAAATGCCTTCATTCCAAAGCAGTATATTTCCAAGGCAATCGTATTTATTCCAACATCTCTGATGCTGAGGTTTTAAATTTGTTATTCAGGCAGACTTTCCTCTATTATCTAAGTTCTATATCAAAATCTATTGCATCAAAATGGTTTGTGTCCCCAGGAAGCAAATTAAATGAATGAAAAATTAATCTGTATAGCTCATAAATTCGGAGATAAATGCATTTCTTGCAAAGAGGAATGCTTGGCCTTGAACAGACACATCTCCACTGACTTGAGGGGTAGAAGTTAGGGCAGTTTTACTTGTGAAAGAACTGTGGACGCTGTGCTCACAGAAAGAGGCAGAGAAAGAAACGCAGAGTTCTCTGAGGCTGAGTCATAGACACTCAGGGATTCCCAAAGGTGTGGATGTTTTTGATCTGCATTAATAAAGGCAATCGAACCAAAAAATGCTGAAAGAAGTGCACACCACAGCAATCTCCAGCACTTCAGCTGGTACCAAACCTGGAACCCCAAGTGCTGTCCTTGTGAGGAGTCTACCTAGTCTAAGGATTGGTGGGCAAAGACCTCACCAGGAAGGGGGTTGAGTGGCACAGCTTGTGGGTTAGACCCACTTCTCCATGAGGACTGTGTGTGAACTGCCCTTGGTCCCTCAGGAACAGTGTGTCAGATTCTAGGAAAGTGACAATGCCTCTGACCTCAACTTCTGCGGATGCCCATTCTTGGGAGGCTGAACTAATAAACCTCCAGGAACCCATAGGTCAAGAGCTGGAGGCTGACAAAATGCAAAGGTAGATGAGGAGGAACCTGCCCCAGTCTCTAGTCATACACGATGACATTGGCAACTACTACTTAGTGAGCCCTTACTGTATACCAGGCCTGGGGCGAAGAGTTTTGTTATTTGTTAATCTAATTTGATCCTCACAATAACCTTACAGAGTTTTTGCATTTATCAGTGCCTTTTATTCCTGTATCACAGAAGAGGAACACGCAGCTCAGAGAGGTTATGAAACGTGTACAAGGGCACACAGCACACAGCAGACGCACATATAGATCTGCTGACTTCATAGCCATTGTTTTCGAGAAGTGACATGGCAAGAGGGTTAAGAGCGTGGGTTTGGGGAGCCAGAGGGTCTAGATTCACATCCTGGCTCTGCCATGTATTGAGTGTATCTCCTTGGGTAACTTACTTAAGCACCTGTGCCTCAGCATCTTTCTCTGTACAATGGGGATGAAAATGGTCCCTTCCATATAAAGTTGTGAGGATTTTTAGAACTTCTAAGAACAGAACCGAGCACACAACAAGCACTCAATACATGCTAGCTGCTGTTGTTACCTTTCCTTCTTTGCTGCAGTGCTGACCTCAGCAACCTAGATTCCTTAAGTAGAGCCTTGATCACCTGTTAATTTCAGACTTCTACTTCCCAGAACATGGACAAGTGAGCTGCATTTCAGATTCACGACAGCAAGTTGGGGATAAAAGCCTTAACTTTTAAAAATCTTTAACAGTCAAGGATACGATTATTTAAAGGAAAAGGAAAAGGGAGGAAGGAACACTTTTTAAAAAAAACAAATCAATTCTATTCATTCATTTTAGTTAAGGGCAGCTTTTTCTGTCTTCAAATACTAATTTTTAAAATGTTTTATTTTATATTGGAGTATAGTTGATTAACAATGTCATGTCAGTTTCAGGTATACAGCAAAGTGACTCAGTTATACATATACATGTATCTATTCTTTCTCAAATTCTTTTCCCATTTAGGTTATTACAGAATATTGAGCAGAGTGCCCTGTGCTATAAGGAAGGAACCTTTTCTTAAGCAGAACTTTTCAAATGTTTATTTCATGTATTCCTCACTACAACCCTTTGAGATAGGTATGTTTTCCTCTTCCTACAGATAACAAAAGGGAGGCTAAGGGAGGTTGAATGATTATCTGATCATCTGATAAGTACATACTTACTGTCTCCAACGGCATCATAACATACACCAGAAATTAATTTTATACTCTCTCGAATTTTAACTAGTTATGTTAAAAGGAACTTTGGAAACATGGGACTTATTTTACTTACTTAACAGACACTTACTCTGTGCCAAACACTATTATATGTGCTTTTCACATTTGATTCATTCAGCCCAGAAGGTACTACTATGATCCCCATTTGTAAAATCGGGAAAACTGAGCAACACAGCAGGGAAGTCACAGAGCTAAAAGGGTCGCAGAGCTAAAAGGAGCTGAGCCAGGATTCCAAGCCAGAGAGTCTTGCTCCAAATCCCGTATCTTTGCCAACGGGCCACGCTGCTTCCCAGTAAAGAGGAGAAAGCAAAAGAAGAGAGAATTATCTAAGCTGGAAAATAAACTCGGGGTCTTGGAGTAGAACATGCCAGCTTCAGATTCTGTCTTCTGACAGTCGATTCCCTCTGTGTTTCTAGATCACAGTTCTACCAGATTTCTTATGCAATAGGTACTCACTACTACTTCATCTTTTCACATTAATTTGTCATACTCCGCCTATTTCGTTGTAGGAGGTCCTGGAAACACAGCAGCATCGATACGTTCTGATTTCTCATGTTTCTGAGTCAGGCAATGCTCTCCAAAGCTTTCCTCTCTACCCACCCCAAAAGGAATGAAGCCTTCACTGTGTTCTCTGTGGAAAGTTATCTGGTTCAAGACACAGGGAGGGCCCAGTTCCTGGTGTGCCAGAAATTCCTCAGACTAGCCCTGTGTCGTGTTTTCCATCTGTGGTTTGAGGCCCTTTGGTAACAAGACCCTGACTATTCTGTCTCATCTCCTCTTAGAAACCTTCCACGATTCTCTCAGGCTGAAAAGGGAATCTACCCCATATATGCAAACATCCCAAGCTACTCTAACTATACATGGAGTTTGAGCTACGTTTCTATAATCCAGACCAACTTAATAATGTAAACAGTTTCAGGAAACAGAGGTAGCCAAAAACATGTGGGAAACCATAATGAATATTCAAGTAATGGGAACATAATATCACATCATCACGAGGGAAGGGACCTCAACAGTCCTTTTTTCCAGAACTCCATGCACCTTCCGTCTTCATGATGCATTTCTAAGGCAATGAAACAACTTATTGCTCAACCTCACAGCAAACTGGCAAAGGATCAGTACTAAGGGTTAAATTAATGAACATAGCTGGCCGTCCAATCATAATGGAAGAGAGAATGAATACAATTAAGATTAAGTGTGTGGGGTCTTTTCATTTGTTGGTTTTTTTAATGTCTGATATGGGTGTCAACTTTTTTAAAAAAATTAAGAATACTTAAAAGCAAACATCTGTTTCATAATATATGAAATGCTGTATCGAAAGTTTTTATTTTGACTTCTTTGGACTATTGCTAAGATACGTACTATAGATACCATTTAATCTTCAAGGCTTACTAGCGTCGTAAGAAGCCAAACTTCATTTCACTGAAAATAATGAGAGCTCCAGCACCAAGTTATTTCGCAATTTCCCCTCCACTGCTTGAACTCATCATCATAACAATAACAACATTTTTTATATGGTGCCTCTCAGCCATAGCATCCAGGGCGCCAAAGGGAGCCGTACAGTTAGAACACATTAAGCCCATCAGATGTGAGATAAAAACAGATAAAGCCATTTCGACTAGCATGGAAGAGTGAAAAAAGGCCATAGAGAATAAAAATGGCTTTGGACCTCTTGAACAGAAGGACTCAACTGATGGCACTGCCTATATGGTCCGGCATCCCAGAAACTCGAGGCAACGTGTGGTGTGTACCACCAACTTGGATGAGTCACCCCGTCTTGCCCAGGGTTCAGGAGCACCATATATCACTACTGCTGTAACAGACTTTAATTCATTATTTTGGAGCTCAATAAAGATGCCTCAAGCCCCACTACCTACGAGGCAAGAGTATATTTTCAACTATGTCTGTGGTCCTGTGGTAGGCATCAGTGTTCATCAGATGTCCAGTTTCCACCTTCCAGGGCCACGATAGTGTGACATGTCCTGATCCCTTTGTGTGAGGCCATGGGATTGGCCAACAAATTGTGAATGGGAGGGAAGTGTATGCCCCACCTCCAGGCCAGAACACTCAATGCCGAGGTAAGCCCCTCCAGGTCTCTCTGGTATAACAACTCCACCTTGCAAACCATGATGAACATGGGATGTGAGCAAGGAATCTACTTGTGTTGTTTTAAGCCAATGTTATTCGGGAACTGTTACTACAGCATGATCTAGCTTATGGAGACTGATTCTATGCCTCAATTTTAAAACAGAGACCTATTTGCCAGAACCAGAGGAGGGACTCATTCATCTAGTCCCTCAGCACTCCTTTCAAAAGCATTCAGTTCAGATGTTCCAAATACTGTGAAACTCTCATTTTGTGTGGAGTCAAATCTGACCAGTGGAATGATGAGAACAGCTATTATTTATTGAGTACTTACATGTGTTAGGCATTTGGTGGAATGCTTTTCATATATTATCTTGTTTGATAGACTAAATGACTTTTAAAAGTAGGACGATTATTACACCGTTTTATCAACAAAGGAAAGTGGGGTTAAGTAACGTCATCAAAACAACACAGTCAATCAACTAAAGAATTTTGTTAGAATTGAGGCTGGCTAAATACAAAGTGCATGCTCGTTAACACTAGGATATATTTCCTCTCTGCATAATGTGGAAGAAAATCTGTTCGCATATCAGTGGCTGAATAAATACCATTCTTTGGCAGATGGTGTTATAAAGCAGTACTGTGTTATAAATACTTATATATTTCATGATTGCTAATCCATTAAGGCATTTATCTTTCATTTGATAAAGAAACAGGGTAACTTGCATTTGATTTATCTATCTCGTTCCAACCCACTGAAATGTCATAGTAGATTATCCACTTCCTGCTGGAAAAAATATACGGCCCATAAGGAAATGCTATCTATGTTCATTAGCGAACACGCCATCTCCCCTCAAAGTGTGCTCCCCCAACTTTCAGCTGAGGTCTTTGAAAAATGTCGGGCTGGAAGAAACTACCCCCTGAGTGCCTCTTTCCAACATTTGTGTTTGCTTCTAATTATTTTCAAATTATTTTCAACACTTCTGAAAACGCTAGGAAGGGTGAAGAAACACCTTGCTGACAATGTGCTCTTTGCCAAAGTAATCAATCCTCCAGCTTCTTTTGCTTTCTAAAATTCTAATATTCAATACAAGCTCTTTGGGCACATTCCCAAGATTTTGTTTGGTTCGACTTCACCATGGAAAACAAAATTGGTTCAGCTGAAGTCTGTAGCCAGAACGTTTTAAGCTTCATAGACCTTCAAAGTAGTGACCTTCTCCTCACCCCCTCTGCCTCTGTGCTCCATTAAGGAAAATACCGGAAGAAGTTTCCAGGCAGAGAAGCCAGATTGCATTTCGGTTCAATTTTGAGAGGAGGAACTGAACAGAGCTGGAGCAGGTAGTTATTTGTGGCTCTTACCTCAAATGAGCTTTGAAAAGTTCTTCTGTAAACCTTGGAAGGTCTTTTTAAATTCAATAAAAATTGCCTGTGCTTCTTAGCCTTTCATCTTAAAGGAATAAGTCTTATATCTACCATATTCTTTCCTTTTCCAGGACTTTTTAGATCACACAAATCACAGTCACAGCCCAGGCAAACAGAGGATCAAGCAAATTAGGTCCTCAAACCTGCTGCTGAGAAAATGGGGGTGCTCATTATTTGTCACAAGAATTGATCTTAGTTTTTCTCTTTCACTTTGTCTCTGCAGTCCAGATGGAAAGACTATAGGAGAAGGTCCTTTCCCTCTATGCCCCTGTTTCCGTTTTGGCATCACCAGCCTCTCAATAACAGCACCCTAATCCTCAGCCTTCCCTTTGAGACCTTGTTACGCCAGTGGTCCTGTCTCTGAAACGTCTCTCACACCTCCCCACACTTCTGATCTTTTCTGCCACCTCCTTGGCCCAAAGCACTCTGAAATAGGAGGACCACTTGTCTAATCTTTTTGCCCAGCTGTTCCCTCCAGGCAACCTGTCCTCATTCTGCCTTGGACTGGATGCTGTGCGGGTCCCTGTGCCCACCTAGAAGGCGTCTCAGGTTGGCGATCCTCAAACCCAATTATTCTGAAAGTTCTGTTCAGGCTAACTTGATGCTGAGACTTTCCTTTTCTTCACAGTGCAAAGGGACAGCTCTTTTCTCTGACTCCCTATAACATCTGATCTGCTTCTCCTTTACGGTGTATCTCCACGTCTAACAGTATTGCCTCTTGTGATCTTTTCTGAGACCATAATCAATGTTTTGCTCATCTTCCATCCCCCACTGCACCTACCACACGGTGAGTGTTCAGTAAATAATTAGTGGAAGTATTAGACCAAAAAAACCCTAACATATTCCTAGATTAGGAAATGAGAACACTAGAAATACGTGAAATACAGAAGGAAAGACACATTAAGACTTGCAAATTAATATATTTTGCCCTAGGCGTCTAAATGGAGTCACCTTGACTCTTCTCTTCCTCTCACATCCCATTACCAACCCATCGGCAAATCCTTCTGGTTCCACCTTCAAAATATATACAGAATCCAACCACTTTTTACAACCAGCCTATTCCTGGCCACCATCACATCTTGCCTGGATTTCTGTGAGAGCCTCCTACCAGGTCTCCCTGCCTGCATGCTTCCCTGCAGTGTATTCTCAACAAGGCGGCTGCAGTCACCCTTTAAAAACATAATTCAGATCAAGCCACTCCTCTGCTCAAAATTCTGCAAAGTTATACCTTTGTAATTTTTGATGGCTCAGAATTTTGTTGAAGGATAGCCATCTCTCCTCCATAACTGTAAAAAACATTTTCATATTTGGTTTATAAACCCCAAACAGAATGATGGATCCAATTAACTTTTTTCATTTCTGTATCATCTGTTTCCTTGTAAGCTCTTTTATATACACACCAGACTTCAGGATTTGTCCACTTATGTACCATATCAAGTGAATTTTGGTGCACAAACATCAAAAAAAAAAAAAAATCTGCAAAGCTTTCCCTGTTTGACTCTTGACAATGGGCTCTGAGATTCCAAATAACCTTCTAACCTTCCCACTAAGCAGGTACCCCTGTGACCTCCCCTCCTGCATTCCTGCCCTTACTTACTCTGCTCTACTGTGCTGGTTTTCTTAACCAGGCATGCTCATCCTTAAGGGACTTTGCTCCAGCTTTTCTTTCAGCTTGGAACATTCTTCTTTCTGATATCTACATAGATTGTTTCCTCAAATCCACCAAGCCTTCACTCAGTGAGGTCTACCCTAACTAACTACCACCTTTAACATTTCTACTTGCCATTCTGACCCTGTCACTTCCAATCATCCTCACTCTGCTCTACTCCCCCTTTCTTCCATAGTACTTTTCAAATATGTCTGCCATTCTTTGCCTCCCTCTGCTAGAATGTAAGCTTTACAATGTCAGGGAGCTACGACTGTTTTCCTCAACAATATATCTACTGAATACAAATGTATGAATGAATAAGTGAGTGCTTTAGTCCTAAATTCAGTTCTCAGGTTTCTTAAACAATGAGGTCATACCCTCAGACCTCAAGATTCTAGAAAAAGAAATCTTGTCAAATAGACCCAAAAATAAGGTGAAGCAGTGTTACTGACTATGAACCAAAATAGTCACATGTAAGCAGAAAAGTGTTCAATGCAATGTGTCTGTTCTCACTGAATCTGGTCTATGCAATTGTGCAACTTGCATGTATGCTACCCATGAGGACAGACACCTGTGACATTCTAAAGATGGAACATTCCAGCAGCTGTGTGGCATTTTTGAGTACAGAGATTCATACCACAGATTGGATGAAAACAGGTGTTCAGGAGAATTATCAAGCTCCATGAGGGCAGGAATCATATCTGTTTTGTTTGCACTGTCTAGAAGCCGGTAAATTGGGATGCTCAATACATGTTTGTTATGTGAGTGTAGGAATAAAGAGAAAGGATCCCTATTATTTTCAGAAATAAACAAGGCAGTAAAAAGTAATTTTGCTATTCACACAAAGGAAGGTTTTACCACCTGGACGTTGGTACAATGATACCAAATTTTACCTCAATTTAATTTGTTTAGAAGTTAATTTTTTATTATGACAATAATATGGGGGACTCTACGAACAATGTAAAATAGCTCAGAAAACACTGACAGACTTAAAAAATTGTTTATTATTCCTTCTTGGAAAGACAGAAGTTCTTTTGGATTTTTAATGACTGCTTTTCTGTTTCAAAAACGTAAGTCTTGGTTTTTATTTAGATGAGACTATAATTTTTACAATTGCACGTTAATTTAATTTTGATTCCCATGTTCCTCTTTGTTAGTGGGTGTTGTGAATTTCACATAATAATAATAATACATGTCTGTTGTGGTGTGCAAACACTTTCCTATTTATTTGTTTCTTTCCTTTCCCACATGCTCCTCATTAGCTATTTAGAGTCTTACTTACAAAATGCCCTGCTGACTCTCTTGCACATGAATTCTGTGGTTATTCTTTCCTGGTATCTTTCGAATTACTTAAAAGCATTTAACAACAGTAAACAGGGCTAATAACTATTGAATATCTGAAATGTTGTTTTCGTTTTTTACAGTTTCACTGTGAATTTGAAGATAGTCATTGACTTTTTATATATTAATTAAATGCACGAGTAATATTCTTTCCCCTCATGGAGCTCTTTGCACAGTTTCCAAGAACACAAACTTGGTTCTCTTCTTCCGCTTAAGGTAGGGCTGGCTATTGTCTATGAAATATGTTAGGATATCTTCAGTAAATGCTGAGTGAGAAGACATTCATACCACATTGGAACTTCATTAATTTTGCCTGAGTAACAATCCAGCTTAAGTAAATGAAAGCTATGAAACCTATCATTTCTTACAAATAAATGAAACTAGGCCAGAGATGTCTTGTAAATCCACAGTAAAACTTCCTTAATAATATACACAAGTGGATTGTAATTAATAAATCAATTCTTTGCCCACAAAAGGTACTTCTTTGTTTCAGCATGCTTATTTTTAGGAGCAGTTGAAACATTTCCTGTGTAATCATAATTAAGCCAATAATTCATTCAGGAACTTTTTTTAAAAACAAGATAGCACAAAGATAAACCTCAAAATTATCATCTAAATGGTCATATATTCCAAATTAATGAGAACCAAATTTAAAATGTTACTCTTCTTAGGTCTCTAAGTTCACAAGGTCCATAAAACCAGACCTGGTCCCAGATAATAATTTGTAGATTATCATGAATAAGAAGGTCCTTGATGAGCAGTGATATAGGAATAATTTATCATCTGTATCCTTAAAAAAATAAATAAGAAATACTCCAGTGAAAAGGTTTCTACGTGACATTCTGAATCCCGGAGAAAAAGTCTAAACAATAATAAGTTTAAGAGTCCTCCCTGGATTAAACTTTCTCTGAAAGTTTTTGTACCTTAAAATTACATGAAGGGGGGGGTTCCCTGGTGGCACAGTGGTTGAGAGTCCGCCTGCCGATGCAGGGGACACGGGTTTGTGCCCCTGTCCGGGAGGATCCCACATGCCACGGAGCGGCTGGGCCCGTGAGCCATGGCCGCTGAGCCTGCGCTCCAGAACGGGAGAGGCCACGACAGTGAGAGGCCGCGTACGGCAAAAAAAAAAAAAAAAAAAAAAAAAAAATTACATGAAGAGGTATAAAACAGTTTATGTGAGGAAAGAGACTATTTTTGTTCACTAGAAAAGGATTTGGAGGTGAAACTCTATACAAAGAATATTATGGACTTGAAAACATCCAAATACATGATATATATGTTAAGGAGAACCACAATTTTGTTTCCTATGAAACAGAACGTTCAAAAACCTTTAAGTGGCCACTCTGAAGTGAGTCCGATTGCCCAGCCCAGTGGTAAGATGGCAAATATGTAGTAAATTGCACCAAGCGTGTCTGAGAACGTGCTGAGCATCTTCTTGGGCAAAATCCAGAAAAGGGGAGCGTCTCCAAATTCCTGTTTTCTTTAGAAAGAAGAGGTGTGCTTGTTTACTCCACCCTTTGTTGGTCAAAGCCATGCTACCAGAGACAGGACAGATGTCTCAGTGCCTTGGGGTTTGTCAAAGTGTGAGAAAAGAGCTTCCTACCTCAATTTTCCAGCTTGACAAGTCAAAAATGCATACTGATGGGCCTGGCCTTATACCTAGTACATCAGAATCTTTGGGAGGAAGGCTTGTTATCTGAAATGGAATGAGCATTGAACTTGAATCACTAAACTGGAAAAGCCTTGCTACTTCCTAGCTTTGTGGATTTGGGCAAATTACTCAACCTCTTTCAGCAACAGTGTCCTCATCTATAACATGAGGGTGATAACCGTATCTAGTTCATAGGCTAGTCTGGAGAATTAAATGAGAAAACGCCTGCCAAGCACTTAACCCAAGCACCTATTAAGCCCTTGCAAACTGTTAATTCTTCCAATTCGTCCTGTTGTAATTAACGTCACAGGGTCTGAGGGGCAGGGGCAATGAGAATTGAGTTTCTGCTTCATGATGGCTACTAGCAGTGATTCAAACTCATGCTTAGGATCTAGTCTGAATTTTAGTACAAAGAGACTCTTTCTAAAGGGAGGCTGTTTATTTCACCATTAGGAAATGGACAGTGAAATCTTAAAAATGTATTACATAAAAGAAATACCTTAGATTTTCATTTCTGACCTCTTTCCTCCCAAGTCCTTCCTCTTGCAACTAAAAAACTCTGGACATAAGGCAACAAAAAGTATAGGAAACAAGAATATGACTGCCAAGAGATCTTAAGACTTGAGGAACAACACTGAGGAGATTTTTCTGGGTTTCTTTGTGGCCTCCCATACATCCTGGATGGGACACTACAAAATCCACCAGCCCCAAACCACCAACAGACATAGGCTAAATAAATGCCAACAAAAGCCTATTCCTCCTAGCCAGAAGACTAGGAAAAGGGTGGCCTATTGAACCCTAAACATTTTTTGTCAATATCTGCTGTACTCTGGCCAAACACCAATGAGGGAGACCCCTCTATCACCACTGCTTCATGGTTCCAGTGGAGCCAGGCTGAGAGCTGATCTTCTATCCTACCAGCCTCACCCTAATCCCACAGAAGCAGGCAGTGGCTCTCTGATTTCCCAGCTCTGTAATGTCACCAAAAGCAAGGGTGAGCAAATCTCTTATCTCCCATCCAATAGGGCAGATGGTAGTCTACTTAACTCTGCCAGGATAATGTCATGGAAATCTGGAAGTGAGCTGAGTGGGGTTGAGAAACCCAGTGGGAAGCGGACCATACACACCAACTTGGCCTTCACGCTATACCTCAACAGGGGGATAGCCTGCTTAAAAAAGGGAAGGTTGAATAGGATACAAAATCTCAGAATACAATGTCCAAAATGCCCGAGATACAACTGAAAGTAACTCATTATAACCACAACCAGCAAAATCATAACTTGAATGAGAGAAGGCAATCACCAGGTGCCAATGCCAAGATAAACCAGATGTTGGAATTATCTGACAAGGATCATAAAGCAGACATCATAAAAATGCTTCATAAATTATCATGGGTTCTCTTGAAACAAATGAAAAAATATAAAACTCAGCAAAAATAGAAATCATGGAAAAGAACCAAAAGGAAATTGTAGAACTAAAAGACACAATAATCAAAATTAAAAAACTTACTGATGGGCTCAACAGCAGAGCGGAGATGACAGAGGACAGAGTCAGTGAACTTGAAACCAAATCTATAGAATTTATCAATCTAACAACAGAGAGACAATGTATTTGAAAAAAATGAAGAGAGAATCAGGACAATAACAAAAGAGTTAACATTTCTATCACTGGAGTCTCAGAAGACAGGGAAAGAGTGGGATGCTTTGAAAAAGTATTCAAACAAATAATGGACAAAACTTTCCAAATTTGGTGAAAAACACAAGTTTATAGCTGTAAGAATTTGAATAAACTTCCAATAGAACAAACCCATAGAAACTCATGCCAAGACACATCATAAGTAAACTTCTGAAAGCAAAAGACAAAAAAAAAAAAAATCTTGAAAGCAATCAGAAAAAAAAAAAGCACATTACCTATAAGGAAAAAACAATTCAAACGATGGGATTTATCATCAGAAACCACAGAGGACAGGAGAAAGTGGCACTTTTAAAAATTACTGAAAGAAAAGAACTGTCTACTGTAAATTCTATATCTGGCAAAAAAAATATCCTTAAGAAATGAAGAGGAAATCAAGACATTCTCAGATGAAGGAAAACTAAAAGAGTTTGTTAGTAACAAACCTACCCTTAAAAAATAGCTAAAGGAAATTCTTTTAACAGAAAGGAAATAATAACAAAAGGAGACTTTAAGCTTCAGAAAGGAAGGAAGAATATCCAAATGGGTAAAAATAGGGGTAAATATACAGATAGTTCCCAATTTACTGTGGTTTGACTTACTTACAATTTTTCAACTTTACAATGGTGTGAAACTGATACGTATTCAGTACAAACCACACTTTGAGTTTTGAATTTTGATCTTTTTCCTTGCTAGCAATACATGATACAATAGTCCTTTGTGATGCCGGGCAGTGGCAGCGAGTCACAGCCCCCAGTCAGCCACACAATCATGAGGGTGAACAATCAAGACATTAACAACCATTCTGTACCCATACAAAATTAAAGGACTTAAATGGAGTGAAGGTCTCTATACCTCACTCGAACTAGTAAAATGTCAACACCAGGAGACTGTGATAAGTTATGTATACATTACATAATACCTAAAGCAACCGGTTTAAAAATTCTATACAAAGGTATACTCTAAGTAAATGAAAGCGGAATTCTGAAGATGTTCAAATAACTCACAGAAAGGCAAGAGAAGAGAAACAGCAAAAACAAACAGAGAAAAAAATTCTTAAGCTGTAACATATCCCTAATTACTTAAATGTAAATGGTCTCAACTCACCAATTAAAAGACAGAGATTGGCAGAAAGGATAAAAAAAAAATACTATTAGAAACTCATTTCAAATTTAATAACAGAGGTAAGTTGAAAGTAAAAGGTCAGATATATATCATGAAAATACTCCTTTAAACAAAAGCAGTTGACTATAGTAATATCAGACAAGGTAGACTTTAGAGCAGAGAAAATTACTAGATACAAAAAGGGAAATGACAGTAAAGATGAAAGAATCAATTCAACAGAAATACATAAGAATCCTAAATGTGTATACACCAAACAACAGAGCAGCAATTACACAAAGCAAAAACTGATGCTACTAAAAAGAGAAATGAACAAATACACAATTAGAGTTGAAGACTTCAACATCCCACTCTCATAAATTGATAGAACTAGACAGAAGACCAGCAAGGATAAAGAACTGAACAACTCAATCAACCAATGTACCTATATTAACATATATAGAACATTCCACCCAATAGGAGCAGAATATACATTTGAAAATTAGTAGGTTCAATCCACCATACCAACGGGTTAAAGAAGAAAAATGTTACAATAGCATCAATTCACATAGAAAAAAGCATTAGACAAAATCCAACACCTATTTGAAAAAAATTCCTAGCAAAATAGGAATACAGTATACATCCTCAACCTGATAAACAGCATTTGCAAAACCCAACAGCTAACATCATATTTATGGTAAAAGACTGAATACTTTCTTCTAAGATTAGGGACAAGGAAAGATGTCTCATCTTACCACTCTTATTTGACAAAGTACTCTAAGTTCTAACCGTCATAATAAGGCAAGAAAAAGAAGTAAAAATCATGTGAGTTAGAAAGAAAGAAAGAAAACTCTCCCTCTTTGCAGATGACATGGTTGGCTATGTAAAAAATCCCAAGTAATCTACAAACAAACCAAACAAAAACCTCTCAGAACTAATAAGTGAGTTCAGCAATGTTGCAGGATACAACATAAATACACAGAAAGTCATCACATTTCTATGTATTAACAAGGAAAATGTGGAAACTAAAACACAATGTTTCCAATCACTCCAAAGAAAATAAACTTAATAAGTAAACTCAACTTGTACACAAGTATGCTGAAAATTACAAAATGCTGATGAAGAAATCATAGAAGAACTAACTAAAAGCAGAGATATACTGTGTTCGTGAACTGGAAGACTCAATACGGTAAAGATGTCAATTCTCCTTAAATTGACATGTGTTCCATGCAATTCCTATCAAAATCCAAGAAAGTTTGTTTTTTTTGTTTTGTTTTGTAAACACAGGCAACCATACTCTAAATTTTATGTGGAAAAGTAAAATATCTAGAATAGCTAAAACAATTTTGAAAGAGTGAAGTGAAAGGAATCACTCTACCTACTCTTAAGTATTATATACAGCTATAATAAAGACAGTGTGGAATCAGTGGAGAGATAGAAACATAAGTCAATGGAAATAGAGAATCCAGAAATAGACCCATACAAACATGACCAATTGATGTTTGAAAAGGCTGCAAGGTGAATTAAATAGGAGAAAGATGGCCTTTTCAACAAATGGTGCTGGAGCAACTGGCTATTATAGGCAGCCTAACCTCAACCTCAACCTAACCTCAACACTCTATAAAAATTAACTTAATGTAAAAAATAAATAAATAAAAAAATTAACTTAAGTCACAGAAATGAATGTAAAATGTGAAACTATAAAACTCAGAATATTCTAACACTTAAAAAAAGTCTTTGGGACCTAGAACTGGGTGAATAGGTCTTGACACCAAAAGTAAAATTCACAAAAGGAAAAACTGATAAATTGGACCTCATCAAAATTAATTTATTTTTCCATGAAAGACCACGTTAAGAGGATGAAAAGACAAACTACAGACTTGGAAAAAATAGTTGCAAACCAAATACTGACAAACTGAAAAACAGGAAATATCAAACAATTCAATTAGAAAATGAGCAAAAGACATTTCACGGAAGAAAATATATAGGTGGCTAATAAGCGCATGCAAAGATGTTCAATATAATCAGTTACCATGGAGATGTACATTAAAACTGCATCAGAATGACCAAAATAAAGAATAGTGATAGCATCAAATCCTGGTGATGACGCAGAAAACTTGAATCGCTCATACACTGCTGGCCGAAATGTGAACTGCTAACGCTCACTCCGGAAAAAAGTATGACAGGTTTCTTTCAAAAGTATACATACATTTACCATATGATCCAGCTACTGTACTATTGTACTCCTGGACATTTACCCCAGAAAAATTACAATTGGTGTTCATCCAGAAACCTGTTTGCAAATGTTCAAAACAGCTTTATTTGTAATAGCAAAAGCTGAAAATAACCCAAATGTCCTTCAACGGGTGAAGAGTTAAACACTGTTAACATTCATTCCATGGACTACTATTCAGCAGTAAAATGAATGAAGTACTGATACAAGCAACAGCTTGGATGGATCTCAAGGAATTTACGCTGAGTAAAAAAAGCCAAAATCAAAAAGTTACATACTGTATGCCTCCATTTATAGAACATTCTTGAAATGACAAAACTATATAGATGGATGGAGCGGGACAAAATTCTTGAAATGACAGAATTATAGAAGCGGGAAGGGTGGGAAACGGCAGTACCTATAAGGAGTGGCATGAGGGATCCTTGTGATAGAGCTGTTCTGTTTTGGCCACTGTGGTGGTCACATGAATCTACATGTGTGATAAAACTGCACAGAATTAAACACACACACATACTAATGAGTCACGTAAACTGGTGAAATCTGAATATGATCAGTGAATTGTATTAGTGTTAGTTTCCTGTCTATAATTTTGCCTTATAGTTATGTTAGGTGTTATCACTGGGGGAAACTGGATGAAGGAATTATTTCTTACAATCTCATATAAATCTACAATTATCTTAAAAACATTTTTAAAAGCCGTAAAAAGACAATGAAAACAAACAAAAGCAATAACTTACATTTGATTAGTGATTTTCATTTTTTTTTTTTACTACAAATTATTTCCTATATAACTCCACATCTCAAGAAAATGGAAGATACTAATGATTTCTTCCCAATAGAAGATACTGGATATTTCTCTAACCTAACTGGATGGATCGTGAAATTGGGGCATGGAGAAGTAATTTTTCTGGACCAGAGAGCTTAATAATAGGTCCATGAAGATGTATATCAAACCAAGAATACACTTTGCTTTGAATCCAGAAAGATGTTTATCTTTTTTAAAAATTTGAAGCCAAGTGAGAATATACAATACAACCATCAAATATGTTCTCCTGCTGAATTGTTGGGAAGCCTTGGGGGATGCCTACCATGTCATACAAATCTGTTCATACTGGGTTGGGGGCAGTTAACGCAGGTCCTTTCTTGGAAACACTCTGAATATCTGGCAGCAAAATGTGGGTGCAGTCAGAAGGAAGGTACTAACAGAACTTAGCATTAAGTTAACTTAATATGGACTGCAGAACTTCTGCAATCAACATTTCAACATGCAAGAAACGAGGGAAGGTGTTTTGAAGCAGATAAAAAAATCTGAAGAACTTAGGAAATATTCAGAAGCAATATAAAAAATAACAGTCCACATTTAGTAATCTAAAAATTAGACATTAATTCTGTTATACATTTGCTTTTAAATTTTTCAGTGAATCTGGATGAGACAAAGGACCAAATTCCAAAGCTGTTAGCAAGGATACCACCAAAATAACAAAAACAACAACAACAACAAAAATTAAATGCATGTTTCAGGTGCTCAGAATATGAAAGATGTCTTTTCCCTTATTCTAGATATTATACCTCTATTTGTACAGACTAAAATCATATGGTATCTGTTAGTAACCCCACCAATCAGTTTATTTGCACTGAGTTTTCAGTCAAATAAAACCTTGCAACAGGCTTAATGTGCACATTGCTCTAGCTAATTGAAATTTTTTTGTATCCTAATTCTAATAATGTCTCCATGAAGTGGACCACTTGCATACTTGTGAATACTTCAGGTGCCAAATTCAATTAATGTCATTGGTTTTGTAACAGATGCAAACGTATGGCCTCCTACATCTTTCCTGATGTAACTGATAAAAATGTTGACAACAGGGATGAGGATATATCCTTGGAAAACTCTCACCATCACCCACCCCTAGCCCCCAAATCATGACAGTTTGGATCCAACCATCCTCAACTCAGTTGGACTCTAACAGTATCCAATCCATTCTACTCTGTTTTATCCACAAAGACTTTCCTGGTAATCGAGATTTTTTTTAATTGAATTTCCTCCAACATATGTTACCTTTTCCAGAAATCTAAAAACAGATGCTGATATTTTGTTTGTTTGTTTGTTTAAGAAAAGTAAGAGGCTTTTACAGCCCAAAAGACAACGCATCAACCCTGGAGAACAGAGGATGCACTTAAGAGTCTTGGCACCCCAGAGCGGGCAACTGTCACATTTTATGTTAAAACAATTCCCAGAACAATGTCTAACAATCCTACTGATTTTCAAACATTAATAAAGGTGAGGTCCTGCTAACCCTCTTGTACAAAACTATCTGAACTGGCGGTAGAAGACTACGCACTGCCTTCACCACTGTCCAGCTGGGACGTTTTAGAACCAAATCTCTTATTGACTCATTCAGTCCAGAGACAAACAGAGCAGCTGATCTCAAAGCAGGCAGCTATACGGTAATGATGTAGCATGTGCCACCATCCTGAAAGGCATGCTTGTAGAGAAACATTGCAGGACACCATTATTTTAAACGTTTCTCCAGCTTGAAAATGGTTTGTGTCCATGACTTCAGTTTTCAAAAGACACAATGCAGTCTGGGACTTTAAGAGAATGTGTCTAATTAACCGATAAGTTTATGAACACATGCTGACGTGGCCAAGCACTAACTAGGTTGCATTCTCTTACAGAAAATAGTCATGTAAAAGGAGTCAATCAAGTCGATGTTTACTTTTCACATAGAATTTTGCGTCACAAACTGGAGAGAAATAATTCTGCAGGTAGGAAAAAAAATGCTTTCCAAATAGGAAAGCTTCTTGAGTTCTTCATGTTTCTTGCTCTGTCCAGGGTCTTGGAATACAAACTATCTCAATTCAACATTCCTACATTTGGCGTTTGGATAAAGATTTGTTTTTCCTCCAAGAATCTGCAACTAAAATGTGATCTGTTTGATTATTGTTTGGAGGATTAAAAACATAAAGGACTATGTATTAGATTCTCCTCTAGCAGGACAACACAGAAAAAATAGGCTGTTGGAAAGGGAGATTCTGCTAAAGGGAGAACATGCAGCCAACAGAGCACAACGTTGTGTGTTCTGAGGCAACCGCGGCAAGTAGACGTGGAGGACCGGAGGTAGAGTGGCCGGAAATGGAGATGGTCTGGAACAAATGTGGTGTCTAGGCCGAAATCTTCCTCTTCAGATAATTCTCTGTTGCTAGGAGTGCTTGAAAAAAACCACAGTAGATGGATGGAAGTTTGTGCATGTCCCTCCCTTCTTTGTTTTGTGTCAGGACAAAGAATACTGGAGTTTTGGAGACCGTGTATTCTACTGTGTAATACTAGATATAATACTAATATAGCACTGAACGGGCTAGAAAGTGTTTTCACACACATATCACAACAACAGATGCTCACAATGACCCTGTGGAGTTAAGGGTGATTATTCTTCCCACTTAACGTTAAAGGAAAATAAGGCTCTGAGAGGCTATGTGTTGCCTAGAGTCCCCAGTTAAGGAAGCAGAACAAGGACTAGGGCCTTAGGAGGGATACCTGTTCTGGGTACTTTTCGTGACTCTGCACTGCCACCCACATCATCAGAACTTTCCAGAGATGTCAGGACATACACATCGGCCATGCTCCCTACTTACTGTTCACGTTCTGTCATGACTCAGCCTGCTCAGGTCACTGTACCACATTACAGAAGACCCTCCAACACACTCTGGGCCCTGAAACTGGAGCCACTACTACACATGGTTTTCTAAGCACAGCCTACTGCCCTGCCAGAGGACCCTACTTTGGGAGCCCTCTTTTGCTCCTGGAGCCCTTTACTCCCCGCTCCTTCAAATGCCCAGTATCCTCCACCACCCGAGGCTGACGGACAAGCAGCCCTGTTGAATCCAGCTGGGCTGGGGGCAGTGGCAAGGAGCATCTTACCCAGAGACAGGAGCACGAGCTGAATCATGTGAAGAGAAGTGGCCCTGGTGTCCCCATTTGGAACTCAAAAGTCTATTTTCCCGCAGAATCGATGTGACGGATGCTGACTGGCTAGCGAACTTCAATAATTCTGGAGGATCTAGTGGTATCTTGGTTGGACAGTACACAGGGTTTCATGGACGACCCCAAGACCCCATCCATCATTGATAATATTGTTCCTAAGGGGAAATGTGTTTCGAGTTTCACATGACAACCCCTCCAAAGAAGTTCTAGCAAACAAACCCATTTGCAAGTCGGGCACCGTCTGTCTTCCAGTACTAGCTGTTCTCCCACTTGTTCCCCTTGACATAACCTGTGTTCTCACGTCCAACTTCTGGGTGGCCCATGAAAACTATTGCTCCTCTGAGACTACAGCAGGTGTAAGCAATGAGTAGAAGGTGAAAGTTCTGGGGAAAGGTCTCCGCAGTAGAGGGAAGGAGTGAGGAGAGGGAAGAAGGCAGAGTTGGGCTCATTCACGGGACAGCAACGATGGATCAGTAAGCCTGTGATGTTGACAGGCTACAGGGACGGCCTTTTACGGGAATTAAAATGGAACTTTTAGGCAAGCAGGATGCATGTCATTAAGAAAGCACAGGCTGTGGATGAGGCAGGCCCGGGGTACATCCTGTCACTGAGGAGAATGGTCATTTTGAGCTAAATATTTAACCTCTCAGAAGATTCAATTTTCTCATCTCTAAAATGGAGATCATGTTTGCTTCTCAGAGCGTTCGTGAAGATCATAATAATTCTGTAAATGTGACCAGCACAAGCCCTGGCAGCAGATAGCAGGGATGTTACTTTTTCTAGCTTTCCTTGAGAGATGCAGTGTGATGCAGGGGACGATTAGAGTAAAAAGGAGTGGGTTCGAATTCCACTCTGGAATGGGCACCAGTGAGAGCCTATGGACATCCTCTGAGTGTCAGTCATCCGTGCTGCTCCAACAGGACTTCCTCAGAGGGCTTTGGTGGCTAGTAAATGAATTAATGTGTGTGTGAGTGCCTGCCACCAGCTGGTGCTTGAGAAGGATTATGAGTTCAACATTTCAAGAACTGTGTGTTGACTGCCCAACTATGATCTAGAAAAGTGATTCTGGAGTGTGGGGAAAGAAAGCCACAGCCTGTTATGTTAGATGGGTGGCAGGGAAGTTTCTCTGAATAGATGAGATCTGAGCAGAGACCCAAATGGATAGAAGGAGAAAGAGAGAGAGACAGAGGTAAAGAGAAAGAGAGCCATAAAACTATCTAGGTAAAAGGATTTCCCCGGCAGTCCAGTAGTTAAGACTTCGTGCTTCCAATGCAGGGAGCGCAGGTTTGATCCCATGGTGCAGTGTGGCCAAGAAAGAAAAAACTAAATTAAAAATAAATAAAAATTTTTTAAAAATCTAGGTAAAGAGGCGTCCAGGCAGAAGGAAGACCAAGGCTACAGGCCAGGCCCCTGGGGCTTGTGTGGGCCTGATTGAGAATCAGCGAGAAGGTCTCAGAAGGTCATGGTGGTGGGGGGGCAGGGAGCAGGGAAATGATGGGCGTTAGAGGCCCCGGTGGCCCAGAGACTGTGCACTCTGCAGACACAGAAAGGACTCTCTACTCAGTTCTGAGCATAGGGAGGCCCTGGGAAGGTTTTGAAGAAGCCATCTAGAAAGGAGACGGAGTGGCCCAAGCACTGGGAGGTGATGGCCATCAGTGGTGAAAGTCAGAGGTAGCGGTGCTGGACCAGGGGGGCAGCGGCAGGAGGCCCAGATGTGTTCTGGTCGAGTGTGGATTTTGAAATAGAGCCAGTAAGATTTGCCAGTGGGTTGGTTCGGAGAGGGACAGAAAGAAGGGTGCTAAAGACAGAACTGAACTGTTTTCACTCTAAAGGTGATGCTATTTACTGTGATGCGGAATAGCTTGCGGGGGATCAGTGTTCTATTTTGAGCAGGTTGCATTTGATGTACCCTTTGGCGGTCTGTGTAGAGAGGTAAGGCACACCCTGGAGCGTGGGGAAGGGTGCAGGTCTGGAACAGACACTGTGGAAGTCTCAGCAGGGTAATGGTCTGAAAGGCAGGGACCAGACCCGGTTGTCTGAGGAGTGGAAATAGAGAAAAAGGAAGAAGACTGAGCCACCCTGGGACAGCATTAAAGGTCTGCAGTTGGAGGGGACACACTCCATCAGTGGAAATTAGCAGAAGGGACCCTTTCTAACTAAAGGTCTGCATGTTTCTTTTGGTTATTGCTTTTGTTTTCTTTTAACTAAAAAACAACAAAAAAATGAAGCATTTCAAACATACTGAATACCAAAAATAAAATGACTGACACTCCACCTCAATTTGTAATTTGTGAACACTCTGCTATGTTCCTTTCAAATACAGCAGAAGTCACGCCCTTCCAGCCCCACCCGCTCCTTTCCTTTCCAGAGGCTTCAGTGCGCCAATGAGCCTGGCATGTGGAAAGTTCTCAGTAAAGGTCAGGCACAGTGATGCTGGTGAGGAGTGACATGGTTGTTACCGTTATGATGACACTGATGTGGATCCTCCTCACGCAATCTCTAGCTTTTATTACATAAATATATCTTCATGACAATGTACAGTTCGGTGTGGTTTTTGAAATTAACATAAATGGTTGATTTTTGGACTATACTGTTTTGTAACTGGCTTTTTTAAACTCAATACTGTGTTCTTGAGATGTCATTTTTTTTTTTGGCCGTGCTGTGTAGCATGTAGGATCTTAGTTTCCCAACCAGGGATCGAACCCGTGTCCCCTGCAGTAGAAATGCGGAGTTTTAACCACCGGACCGCCAGGGAAGTCCCGAGATGTCATTTCTTAATCTATTAAGTCAGACACAGTTTAGGAAGTAAGAGGAAGAGGAGGAAACAAACTCTGCAAAGAGAGTAACGTGAGGGAGCTTTGGAAATCCCAACAGACACACCAGCACCTTTGTCCATCCCTTCATTCTTTTCCTCCCTCCTTAATTGTGTAGCTATTTCAGGGGAAGGGGGTCTCACTCAATGTTGAAGCCATATTAAATGCTAGCTTCACAAGCACTCAAGCCAGGAAGGAACCCTAAAGACCACGTGGTCCCATAGCCCCCAACTCGCTCCACTGCCCGAGCCCCAACTGTTACCAACTAGAGTTCCTGGCCTTCCCCAATCAACAGAAATTGACTAGAGGCCAGACAAGAAATTCAGGCAAGGCTTTATTGGGGCCCCTGCTGCAGCAGGGGGGAGCGGGAACAAACCACAGGTTCCCCTGCTTGCTCTCTCCCCGAGGGGGGGACAAGCCTGTTTCTTATAGGGGGTGGGGGTAGGGGTGTGTCCAGGGGTCTGGCCAGAGGGGTGGCTTGGGTGTTCTGCCCACCCCTTAGGTGGTGTTGCGTGCAGGGGGCACGCGCAGTACCCTGCTTTTGCTCCTGACACCATTTTTTGCTCCATGTTCTTCAAAAGTGGCAGTTGGCTTTTTTGGTGTTTTTGTATCTTTTGGGTCCAGAATTTGCCCCAGCTGGGCATGCACGCAGTTATTTTTAGTCCCATTCAGTTTCTTTGTATTTTGTTCTCCAGGAGAGGTGTGTCCAGGTGCAAGTATTTGCAGCAAAGGGTCCCAGATCCCAGCCTGTCTCATGACAAAGAGCCATACAGCGGGTGACAGAGTCCTCACCCCAAGGAGTTTCTTGTGCTAGAGCAGCTTCATTTTACCCATGAATTGACGAGCACACTCACTTCTGCCAGCGAAGTAAAACTGAACATAGAAGCGATACTTGCTTGTTACTGTTATTCTTCTGCTCTCTCATATTCCGATTATATTTTATTTTTATTTCAGAGTCTTCATAGGACAGGCAATGTTTGGATTTCAGCTCCAAAGAGACGTGGGGAGACAGAGGGCACATTCCACATAAGGATCCAGGCATGAACTTCCAAGTGGCAGTTTGACCCTCGTCGTCGTGGAGCTGAAGCTGGAGGACAGGACTAGTTTTCAAGCCCCTGCTGCCAACGTGCATTGGAACGGCAACCTCTACGCTGGGGGTATCAAAGCAGCGCGAAGAGACAGGCGAGCGCCTCCGTGGCTGGAGGGTCTCCATGGTGTGGTGGAGTTTTGTTGCCGTTGCTCTTGTGAAGTTCAAGTTCTTGTGGCTTTTTCCCTTTTGCCAGCCTTGCTTGGGCCCCAAGGAGAGTTGGATGGTAAAGACTCCCTTGAGGACAGGCTGGGCATGAGAGCTTTTAACATGTTAATTGATTAGAGAAAAGCCCTGGCGCCCCAAATCCGAATCAGCTTGCGGCTGATGAGCAGAGAATCAGCACTTTGGCCCCTAAATGGGAGCAGCTCCGTGGGCCCCTAGCCTGTGCCAGCCTGGACTGTACCTGCCTCTCTGCTCCCTCCCTCCTGCCAAGCCATTTAAGGCTTCTCGCCCTTTTCCTGAGGCTCCAATCTTAAAGCAGCAGGTGCCTGATTCCAGTGGGATCTTCCCACCATGGAATGTCTCAGAGCCAAGCAGCACCTGCCTCCCATCCACCCTATCACCACTGGTCCTTTGCCACACGCACTTGTGGGTTTCATCTGACCTTGCACCCTGACTTCGCTCCAGAATCTGTGTCTTTGTATTTTTCTTTCCTATGGCCCAAGCTCTGGAGCTTCTTTCTTTGTTTGCATGAAGGGGGAGTTCCTTTAAGTCCCCTGTTTTGTTTTTAAATTATGTATGACACAAAGATGCGTCCAACAGAAAAATAAGACAGGAGAATCTCGTAGATTTCGCGGGGGAGGTGAAGAAAAGCAAACTTGCATCCCATTTTCCCAAACCTCGACCATATTTCTTTCCTTGGCCACATTCTCAGTTACTCACCAAAGTCCACTTCTCTTGTGCCTTAAGGGATAGGCAAAGATGCCTTCCTGCTCAGCACATACTTAGTACTTAAAAGAAATGCCCTTTCTTTGTCTGGTGAGGTACTTGCTGCCAGCAGTGGAAAGTCAGGGCACCCAAGAGGCAAGCTCTCTGGAAACCCGGGGCCAATTCCTCTGAAGATGGACGCCTCATGGGTGATTCAAAAACAACCCGAGTCCGAATGAACTGCACTCCCCACATACTGTTCAAAGAATAATTCTTTCTCTTGAGCTGTGTACTTTCTGAAAACCATTTCTCTGGCCCGCAGCAGGCCCGGGCTTTGGTTGTGAGGCCCAGAGGTCTAGCTTCTTCACCCAACGCTTGCAAAATATTTATAGCAAATTCAAATACCTTCCATAGATTACTCTGATTCTCCAACTGATTTCTCCGCCAGCTGTTTTCTGCCTGATTCATTGTGCAGATTTCTTCCTAGTGTAGTGGATATTCCCTAGTTACCTCCCGTAATACTAGGTCTTACAGGTGTAGAGCATGTTTGTAATGCTTGTTCATACACTCTCAGGGAAAAAAAAATCATAAAATACAATCTTATGTGTAATTTTCCTGAATACTAAGTGCTTTGCCCTAAACTTTAAGATAGTGTATCAGTTGAAGGATGCCAGGAATGACTTCACCTCGTGTACATGTACCTGTTATAAATTATACTCATTTTAAAATTAATTTCAAAGCCAGCTGTTATTGCTGCTAAAAGTAATCTCTGCTGGTATGCTTTAGCAACTACCATTTAAAACTTAGAGACAACTAGCTGAGCAATCTGAGGATTTAAAAATACACAGCCTCTGGATTGCTTACTATGGTTTTACATTTTGAGTGTAAGTTTCCTTCTTAATTATGTTGTCTGCAGCACTTAATAAAATGAACTTTTATGGAAAAGAAGAAAATACATATACATAATGTTGGAACTTTTGAGTGATTTATTTTTCCTTATTTTTTCTACCACACTCATTTAATTATCTCTACAGCAATGCTAAAATTGAAAGGCTGGTTCCTATTCCACGGGAGTTTGTTGGAAGTTCTAACTGGCAATGCAAGTACCTATGCAATCTTAATCCAAGGAGACAGCTCCTCTAACTGGAAGGTTGTCTGTTTTGACCATCAGATAGCTGGGCAGGATGGGGTACCTTCCCTAACTTACTCAATGAGCCGAGTCAACTCTGACAGTCAGAGCTGGGAGGAAGTATCTTCTTCAAAGTGAACACACATTGAATTCTACCCACCATTTTCCCTTATTCATGGGGAGTGGTAGTACTTTTGAAAAGTCAGGTTTTTTTTTTTTCCTTTTTGAATGTAATTGATACAATGAATATATATAATATGAAAGATAAGAAAGAAAGAAAGAAAGAAACAAAGGAAGGAAGGAAGAAAGGAAAGAAGGAAAGAAAGGAAGGAAGGAAGGAAGGACGGAAGGACGGAAGGAAGGAAGGAAGGAAGGAAGAAGAAAGAAAGGGGCTTCCCTGGTGGCGCAGTGGTTAAGAATCTGCCTGCCAATGCAGGGGACACGGGTTCTATCCCTGGTCCAGGAGGATCCCACATGCCGCAGAGCAACTGGGCCCATGGGCCACAACTACTGAGCCTGTGCTCTAGAGCCCGCGAGCCACAACTACTGAGCCCGCGTGCCACAACTATTGAAGCCCACATGCCTAGAGCCCTGCTCTGCAACAGGAGAAGCCACCGCAGTGAGAAGTTCTTGAACTACAACGAAGAGTAGCCCGCTCTCACTGCAACTAGAGGAAGCCTGCGTGCAGCAACGAAGACCCAATGCAGCCAAAAATAAAATAAAGTAAATAAATTTTAAAAAAAAGAAAGAAAGGGAAAGAGGGAGGGAGGGAAGAAAGAGGGAAAGAAGAAGGAATCTTCAGCTTATGTTATTCATTTCTAATTAGGTTTCCTCAGAAAATCTGCAACTTTAAAAATGTTCTTCACTCAAGTCATAGAGAGATACAAATAATAAGTATATAGATTCAAACTCTTCTAAGTAATGCTAAAAACAAGGCAGCCAATGCTCCAACAAGGGCAAGACCTCACCCGTCTCTCATCACTGTCCATTTTAGCTTGACAAAAGCATGACCACATGTCAAAGACAAAGTCATATGTTCACCAAAAACAATTTAGTTTCCTCCTGGGCATACAGGAAGCTACATTTCCCAGTTTCTTTAGCATTTAGCTTTGGGCCATGAGTCTGAATTCTATCCAATGAAACACAAGTGAGGGTTTTGTATGCCTCTTCCAGAGCTGGCTACCAGCCTCTCTCCCCTCTGCCCCTTTAATAGTAACCAGGGGACCACATATTGAAGGTGGATAAGAAGAGCCTAGATTCCTGAAAGACTGCATGAGATGATGTCATTTTCCCCATCACCACACTGGACTATAACAGGGGCAAACAAGAAATAATTGTTTGAGATCAGGGTTTGTTTATTATAGCAGCTAGCATTATTGCCCAAATAATGCACACCATATTCTACCACACATGTTCTGTGTTGTTTATTTCCTGCCTCACCCATAGTCATCATTTTATGATTAAAAATATAGGAAAACTACTTGATCCACACAAGTGCTTCTCCCTACCTGATGTTTTTCCTCTTTTTCTTTCCTTCGTCCTTGGCTCCCCAACACACACACACACACACACACACACACACACCCCACATCTTTACCTTTACACACCCCTTTTCAGTTTTGAATTGGTATGCAGGCTTGTCAGCACAGATTTCTTGGGCTTTCAGAACATCAATCAGCTTCATAGCTATAGGCAAAGTTCTTTCCTTAGGGAACACTTTTTATAAAGCAAGGGATATATTTTGCTTTCTCCAGTCAGAGTAAAGTTAAGGATGTAGCTAGCTCCTTGTCACAAGCCTGAATAAGAGGGAGAAATTTTCTGCTCACCGCTCACTGTCATTTTCTCTTTCTAACTCCTACTTCCCCTGAATTATTGATTAATCTAGCAATTACCCAGTGACCACTTTAACGTGAGTTCTTTGAGGAAAAGGACCAACGCTTACTGCCCGTTTATCCTCAGTATTTGGCACCTGCTAGGTGCTCAATAAATGTTGGCTATTCTTTAATGATAACATTATAAATCAGGAAACAAATCAGCTTTAACTCTATCAAGAGGAATTAAGACAATTTCATGGGACTAGGACAGCTGTCTGGCCCTTCTCATGGTTATTTGAATCCCAGATCTGAAACTGACAGGAAATGAAATTTTAAATATAAATACCACTTTTTAATTCATCTTCAAATAACTTCTCTTTCTTTTTCTCTCCTCTCAAAAGAAAAAGAAGGAAGAGGAAAAGAAAGAAAAGGAAAGGAAACTTCTAAGAGGCTCATTTTCTTCTCCAAGCAGAAAATGGAGGTCTCAAATGCTTACAAAATCTGCCGCTTCCATCTCACATTTACAATCAGCAGTGAAGTAGAGATAGGTGGAGGAAATGAAAAACTACAGGAGTAGAAATTGCGTTTGCCGAGTACAAATGTAAAACTCCAGTTTCCACCTTCATTCTCCGGTGTTAGTTTTTGAAATCCCCATAGTAGGAAATCCACTTGAAATACGTTTGCCTTTGGATCTATTTTTAAATGAAAAAATCTTAGTGCTTCTGGTATATGTATGTACTAGAGACAGTCTTAACCTAAGACATTAAGAGAGAAGCCTGGGGGCAATTTATCAATGACAGAGCCCAACACCAGAAGAGAAATTCTAATGGCTTTTTAACAAAGGTTCTATTTTTAAGACCTAATTGGCTTATCCACAGGGATTATTTCTGGTATTAAAGTTTTCAAAAAGAGATTGTTCCAAGAAATTCAGACAGGATGTATGGTAAAAATCATCACTAAGGTGATACAACAGCAGTAAATATTTATTGATGCAGAATAAGAAGCTCTGGAATATCTGGGGACTTGCCTGCTATTGTTGTGAGTTATGAGAGACATCACAACCAAGGCCTGCTGTTGTTTTTCTTCTTGCAGCCAGAGAAATAAACTCAACCCTGAGAGTCATCAGAACATCCAAGGGGACTCATGACCTGTCCCCTGGGAATATTTGGTCAAACTCCTGCCTACAGATTCTTCAGCTTCCCAGTCTTCCTCTTTTCCTATTCCCTTTAGTCCTCCTAGCTGTCCACTGGCATGGTATTTCTCCATTTCTTTAACACACTCACTCTTACATTTTAGTCCTTCTTCATATTGCTCTCAGAATTTCTCCACACCCAGTAATATCTGGCTGCCTCAGATAGGTGAGTCCACTGGGGAGTGTAAATATGGATCAAGTGAACGATGGTGCTCTGCCAGGTTCCCTTCCAGCTCTTTAGGGACCCTGGACTATTAATCATCTTCTCCCCTGTATATGCACCCTTTGTTTCTCTCTACTCATTTCTTCCTATTACAAGTATCTTCTATCTTAAAAGACAATCTTGTCTTGGAAGCATATATTCTATTGGCTCTGGTACTGTATCTTCCTACCTTCCTTCCCACAAAGACTGGTCTATATTCCCTGTCCCTACTAGCTCACTTCCCATTAACTCCTCAACCTACTAAAATCCAAAACCCGGCTTCTGTCTCCACCATTCCACTGAAGCTATTCCCCTTGGGAGACCAATACTTCCACATTACCAATGTCCACGGTACTAAAGAAGAGGCTTTAAAACAGGTAGCATCTTCTGGATCCACTGCTGCTTGCTGAAGAAAGCAGTTCTTGGTGGTTCTTTATGAAGAGGTAGTTCATATTGCGGGTACCACGTTACCTTGCCTCCTGGCTACAGCTGACCCCAGGGGGTGGGTGTATACCAGTGACCCAAAAATTAGCAATCTATAGACTAAGAGGTCCCTGTCTAATTAGAAACATGGGGATGAATTAGCCCAACTGGAATCTGTCCTTGAAAGACTGGTCTAGAGATGGAATATGGCAGTGCAGCCAAAGCATGCAGACCTCCACAGACAGCCAAAGAGTTAGGTTGATGGTAGGCAGCCTAAAGAGAGATCATGAAGCATCTCCTACACAAAGGGATTGTGGAACCTCCTCTATGTTCCCATAGTTTTTTTCAGGAGGCAACAAGATATCCTGAGTGCAAGAGTTTATTTGTATCTTGAATGGACTTCTAGTTTCTGGACTGTCTTCCATACTCTACGAGGCCTGACTTTTCTGGAGTTCCTATTCTCCCTAAACCTGGCTGCATAACTAGCGTACTTACGATAAAGCCACTATTGCTTCATAAAACTTGAAGGAACATAGTCTTTGGTAGCAAAAAGCCCACATAAGTAATAGAGACACGCAGCAGACATTATCTTATGTCTGTGATATTTGACTCTGCTGATCACTACCTCCTTCTATAAGTTCTTTTTCCCTTGGCTTATGTACAATTCTTCTTGGTATTCGAATTCTATGGCTCTGTCTTTTCTTTCTTCACTATCTCTATTTCCTCATTTCAACCCTTAAAACTGGTTATTCCTCAGGCATACCATGATCCACTTTTCTTAAATCTATCAATATATACTATCTCCCTTAAGAAGTATATACATTATTCAGTCGTAAAAAAAGAATGAAATAATGTCATTTTTAGCAACATGGATGGACCTAGAGATTATCATACTAAGTGAAGTAAGTCACACAGAGAAATGACAAATACCATATGATACCACTTATATGTGGAATCTAAAATATGACACAGGGACTTCCCTGGTGGGGCAGTGGTTGGGAGGCATGGGTTTGAGCCCTGGTCCAGGAGGATCACACATGCCACAAAGTTAAAAAAAAAAAAAGAGTACATACATACATAGTCATGGCTCCAACCTCCATGTAAATCCTAATGACAGCTGCTTGCTGGACAACTTATCTTCATGGCATATCACACAAGATCCTCCAGTTCCACATGGTGAGAACCAAAGTCACCACGATTTTGCACAAAATACCTCTTTGTCTTGAATTCCTTCCATTAACAGATGATACCCTTGTTATCCTAAGAGCCCCAGCCAGTAACACAATTCTAAATACAACACAGGCTCTTTATTTATTTATTTACTGGTTGGCCATGCCACGCGGCATGCGGGATCTTAGTTCCCCAACCAGGGATGGAACCCATGCCCCCTGCAGTGGAAGCGTGGAGTTTTAACCACTGGACCGCCAGGAAGTCCACTCCATGCTTTAATTACTTCCCAACAGATCTTTACCCCGGCCCTCCTCCACTGCTGCCTTGTTCTGGTTCTTCTCCCCTGAGCCCCCCTTGATCACTGCTCCTACTGGGTACTCCCACTGTGCCTTCTGTATACCTTCCACAGCATCAACCTGCTGTACTGACAGCTGTTGGCTTCCCCATCTGCCTCTGTTAAGACTGCAAGTTCCTCGTGGGTAAAGATCCAGGTTTAGGGTCATTTGTACTTCTACCACTGAGCACAATGCTGGCATACTACAGGTACATATTAATGTTGAGTAGATAATAAATGACTAAACAAATAAAAAGTCAGACTTGCCTGCACGGTTCCAGCCTCCTAGCTGCATCAAAACCCATTCAACTAAAACTGGGAAATGTAATATTGAACAACAGAGGGGTTAGTTCTGTCGACTGAAAAAAAATGCATAACCTAAAAGTTGAGAATCAGGTTTTATTTGGTGGTCTTTCTGAGGACTTCAAGCCCGGGAAGCAGCCTCTCAGATAGCTCTGAGGGACTGCTCCAAAGGGGTAACGGAGGAGCCAGGATATACACGGGGTTCTGCAACAAAGACCAGGCAGTGGGAACATCATACGATTACTGTTAATTAAAGAAAATCAGACATCTCAAGGTCGTGAATTCAGCGCTTTTCTATGTATGGAAAGATGCAAGAGTCTGGGCTCACTGAAATCGTTCCTTCGGTGTGCGGCTTAAGTACCCAGGGCTGGTATCATGTTCCTCCCATCCTCAGGCCCCTCAGGGCCACTGCTGCAGGTGGCTGCAGTGGCTGAGGGCTTGTGCGGCAGACATATCTCCTCTGCAGTTCAGAATCTCCAAACCTCTCCCCTCAAAAGGGCCTCTCTTCTCAAAAGACACTAGAAGACAAACACGTCCTCCTGACTCCCATCCCATCCCCTTCTCAGAGTCTCTCCTTACAAGACCTTCATGCAGCTCTTATTTGACTTATTTGGGGACTCCTACCAAACAGAGCGTGGCTCTGAAGTTAATGGCCATAGCTAATACTGCAGAGCTGTGATGACCTCACTCGTCAAGGCTCTGTTCATTCCGTATGTAGGGAGGACCTTTACTTTTGCACACAATGGGGTTGCTGAAGAATGGCCTTAACAACCTCCTTAGTCTGAAAACTTGAACTGTCGTCTTCATGGGCCATTGGTTCAAAAGGAAGGATTTGTGAAAGAGCTTGAGAAACGAAATACTAGTATGATGCCTCTTTACTTAAGTTAATCCTAGACTCTGTTGACGGTAGGAAATCCAGTTACCTTTTGCTGTGTGTGTGTGTTTGTGTGTATGAGAGAGAGAGAGAGAGAAGGAAAGAAAGAGAGGCAGGAAAAAAGGAAGGAAGGAAGGAAGGAAGGAAGGAAGGAAGGAAGGAAGGAAGGAAGGAGGAGGGAGGGAGGGAGAGAGAATACATGTACGAACACAAATGTACTTGTATGTGTAGAATAAAATATAGAGTCACCATTGCCCATTTTGATTTGCCCCCACTAACGGAAAAAGGTATTAGCATATATGGTGGAGAAAAATAGATTTATATAAAATTTTACATGAAAAACTATAGATGGGAAAAATAATATGAGCTAAAATTTATTTAACACTTATAATATTCAAACACTATTAAGAACTTTACAAGCATTATCTTTAAAAATTCTTATAACAACCTTGTTTATAGATAAGAAAACCAAGCCTCTGATGTAGCTGAGTCACTTGGCAAAGTAACAGAACCAGGATTTAAGATTAGGTGGATTCATCTTCAAATCATGTTTCAACAGCTATAACACGCTGCTGATCAAATTTACCTTATCAAGTCCAACTTGCTAAGTTTCCAGATAACAAAACTGAGGCCCAAAGGTGTGAAGCAGCTTGTCCAAGGTCACACAGTTGGTCAGGGACAGAGTCAGGACCAGCCATGAACTACCTACGGGTAGCTTGCCCTGCCATGGAAACACATGATTCCTGAAGACCGATAACAATGAATAAGAAAGAAAAGTCTGGGAAGTGAGCAAAATAAAGTCAGATGCTTTCTGCTTCTGCCTGACTTTGGGATGGCCTGCATTCTGTTTCCTATAAAATTGCCAAGAGACAACAATTACACTCATGGGAAGGAAAAACAGTCTGTTTGAATGACACATACAAGAGATATTTTTGCATAAAAGCAGGGAATCGGGCCACTTACAGCCTCTTAAAGATCAAAAGGCCCTTGGAAGAATGTTCTTCCTCACCACCAGCTCCTTATCCCAACCCACAGCTGGCTGACTTCCTTATTAGGCTTGGACAATGGAAGGGCAAAGAATTTAAACCAACTAGGCCTTGTGAAGCTCAGAAGAGTAAGGCTTGGGGAATGGAGGCAATGTCCCCTGGGAGCATGGCTGGAAGTAGACCGTTTGGGCCATGAGGGTGGAGACAGTGCCCAAGCACATGGATGCCTCTGTATTCAGACCTGGCTGAACACAGTCCTCTCAAATGTAAGGCTTCCTAGTTTTCTAGATAGCTCTTCCCACTTGTCCGAGACCCCAGGCTTCTGCTGCAGGCTATCTGATGTCCTCCACTTACAGGTGAGGCTGGGGGCCAGTCTTCAAGAAAGGAGTCCTTCCAATGCTCCCAGGAATTAAGCAGCTCTCTGGGACTTGGAATCCACTGCTAAGCCTACTCCAGTGCTTTCCCTTGCTGGCAGACAGGGTAAGGACAGGGTGGCCTAGGGACATGTCCAGTATAGCTATATGGCCCTTCCACCCTTTCATCAAAACTCAAACTGCCCCCAAGTTAGCCTCTTCATGGTACGGAGCTTCTGTCTGGCTGTCCAGCTCCCTCCCATAGACCCTTCCTCAAGGGCTATTGTCCTTTCCTAAATCTCAGCTCATTGACTAAGTTTTAGTTATATGACCTGGTCCTTTGGCAGTCTGCTTACTTCTGCTGAGAAACTGAGTAATTTCCTCCAGACTCTACCTGCCTTGGCATTGAGCTCTCCACGGATTCCTCCTCCTCAGTGGCCCTGGCTTATTGGAAATCTATCAGGTGAGGCCTCAAATGCTAATAGAACTGGCCTGTGGGTTGTCAATGATTCTCTCCAATTTGTGAGATTATAAAGAAACAGTTACTGCAACCGCTGCTAAGCTCCCATGACTTCTACTACTACCATTACTAATTACCATCCTTTGGGTGATGGGCATTGTGCTAAGAGCTTTGCATGCCTGAACTCATTTAATCTTTACAACTTTAAGAGGTAGGTAGTGGATATCCATCTTATTTCCATTTGGTAGATCAGGAAACTGATATATAAATGCTGAAGTGGTTCTACACGGAGAATAGCTTAGGAGTCTTCTGAGATATTCATCATCTCATCCCTTAAGGCAGCTGGGCCAGACTCTCTGGCCTCTGCCTCAAGCAGCCCCAACTGTTTACTCCAGGGCTCTTACCCCAGCATCTGTACAAATATTATCATTTTTAAACGTATTCCATGACATCAAAAATGTTGCGAAGCCCTAGCTTAAGCAACTTGGTTAAGTGGTAGAGCCACTCTGAATTCGAATCTGTGGAAATCAGAACCTGAGCTCAAGACAAACATTCATAATGATTTTTTTCCTAGTGAAACAAATAAAAGGGGAGGGAGTAACAAAACCAAGATATAATTCTCCAAGGATGAGTATAAGAGAGCGAGATTAATCAGAATCACCATAGTTTCAGTAATTTTATAAAATTGAGAGAAAAGAGTGACGGAGTCCAGAAAAGAGAGGAAAATCAGGTTGAAGAGGGAGGTTAAAATGATGATGGTTGAGAGGAGAAGGCTAAACGTGTCTTGAATAGAATCTCAGTACTCAAAGAGTTCCTCAGGAATAAATCACACTCAACGTTCATAGAAGCATGGACAGGATAAAACAGATTTAAAACAGGGCGGACTTTGGGGTGAACATCTGTTAAGTCTCGACCACGAGTCTGATGAAACCCTGAAACTGACTCTTCAGGACCACCTGGAATCCTCTAAGAACAAAACCCTGTCGATACTGCAGGGTTTAGACATCCTCCTTCTCAAAAGCTGGAATTTAGCCCAAAATCTCTAGCCCTAGGTACTTATAAACTTGAAATTTCTTTAAGCTTTTAGTTTTATTCTATAGACAAAAGATCTCATTAAACTTAGTGGTTTTCACTTGGATGCTTGATATTTTTGAGGGTTTGGAAGTATATCTACTCATTGCTCCTCAGGAGGTTCCCCAAGTGCTTTCCACGATGCATGCGCTGTCTCAAGGAGCCTTTTCTTCTCACTGCTCTACACTTCTGGTGTTTGTCTCTGAGGCTCCTTAGATAACATTACACACACACACACACTGATTTCAGACCAAGTCAGAGCAACACCCTCATTTTATGTTACTACAATAGCTTGATAATACACATGGAACCATTTACTATGTTCAAAAACAAAGCACTAGCATTTTTATATTAAAAGCAACCCCAAAGGAATATGTGCTCTTTTCACAAGGACATGAAACAAATGACAGCTGCCATTAAGTCAACTGCACAGAAGAACTATTGATTCCTGACAGTGGAGGCATTAACAGTTTCATAGGCCGGGTTCACGTTTGGATGATACCAAAGTGATTGCGCCCCAAATGGTTTCCAAGAACTTGAACTTTGTAAGAAAAGCTTCGAGAAGGTTCAAACCAGTCTCAGTGTCTTTGTCATACCCTCATGGCCACAAGAGCTTGCATATACCCCTCTCTGCATAAAAGCAAGTCTCGTTGCTTTTAAGGTGTGGTCAGGTTGGGGGTCAGCTTGAGGTGAAGTGGAGAACCCCAAACATATTTTGGCTTCCAGACAGGAAACCAGCAAATGGTTTTCTTTCTAACTAAACCCAAGTAAGAAAAATGTTCACGTCTGTTTTGATGAATGAGTTATTCAGAAGCAGTGAGTTCATCTATTTTGGCGTCCAGCAATTGGTGAAGGCCCACAAAAATAGTAAACAGTGCCTTTCTAGCTTTGTGCCTCAACCCAAACAGTATGTTACATGCAGCCAGCCAGATTCTACCCATGGACATACCAGGATGGGTCCCGCTGCAGCCAATGAAAATTACGTGAGAATTTCTGGGGGGCAGAGTTCAGCTAGGGAGCTATGCACGAGGATCCAAGGACAGGGTTTGAGCCCAGAACTTAGCTCAATGGGTTGGATGCACGGGCCTTTCAAGACAATGCCTTTTTTCTTTGCAGTCTATTAACCAGCATGCTTCATGCAGGCATGGGAAAACTGATCCAGGAGCCAGTGAACCCTAAAACTGTCCAACTGTCTGAAGTCATACTATAACAAGACAGAGTCATTTTACTTCTGATGTGTGCTTTCGTGTAGACATATCTAAGCTGACCACAAATAAAAGTGAAAACAGATCCAGAGAAGTACAGCAAACAATGGAAAACAAATGGATTCTGGAGTTCAGATGACAAGACTGGTTTCGTATGCCTCCATATTTTGCCTTTTTTCCCCTAAAACTGTTTTCTTAGCATTTCTAGCATTATTAACGGAATTAAATTATTCCACATGGGTGCAGAATCAGTCCCATGGTGCCAACATTCGTTTTCTGCACTCCAGCTGGGAGAAACACGGCACTTTCATGACAGCGGCCCTGATCTTTTATTACGGCAATTTAGGACTCGGTGTTTACCCATGGGAAGGTGGGCATCGTTCGGAACATATACATGACAAGGACTTTGTTTGTGAATACCTTATCATGTTTTCTAACAGATGCTTTCACTTAAGATATTCAGTCCTTGAATCCCCACAATGTTGATTACACTGAAAGAATGTGTTTTGTCTGAGAAGGGCAACTGCCTGGACAGTCATGTTCTTAAGAATTAGGAGGACAATCCCACTCTTGCCCCCCTTAAATATAGAAATAGATGCAGGGCGAGGTACAGTATCCCCTGGATTCCTTCTCTTAAAGTTCACATTATCTAAGAAATACTTATTAAGCATCTTTTACGTGCCAGATACTTTTCTAGATGCTAGAGAGATAGCAATTAATTAAAAAATTACCAAGTGCACCTCTCTCATGGAGCCTACATTCTATTTGGTGTGGAGAAAATAAACAAATATATCAATACTTCATTGCTCAATTCAGCATTTGCTTACATTTTTGCTCAGCATCTCTTCTCTAGTTTTAAGTCCAATGCTAGATTTCTGCACTAGGTGTATAATGCTGCCAAAATGTGTAAGCTTTTGGAAGGCAGGATGAGGTCTAGGTGCCTTTCTTTTCCAGGCAATCATCAATTCCTAAATGATGATGATCAGCATCTTTGAAACAATGAATAAAATACTATTGTCTCAAAATCTCATGCTCCATTCAGTCACTCTAGTATATGGATTAAATCCTGTGCAGTGAAGTGGATCTTTTTAAATGACTAGGTAGAAAACGTCATAGAAATCACTCTTTTCTTCCTCTTCCAAAAGCAAATGTAATCAATGCACTACTCTGCCCACTATGGATTGTCATAATATGCTTTATACTCTCAAATAAAACTAGCATTTAAAAAATACCAAATGCGATAGTATGAATGTGCCAAAAATGGTTTTCAATTTACTGTATGATTTTCTTTAGAACTACTGCTTGATTTCTTTCGGTTCACCTAAAACAAATCTCTCCCTAGGTGCATGATTATATTGTGTATGTGACTATTTATATAGCTGGCAAAAAAATTAATGATGATAGTATCTACTATTTTTAATAGTTCAAAAATCTTATTTTGGAAGATACTCTTGTTTCCTTCTTGAGGATGGAATAAGAAGACACGACGTGAGGGAAGGAAGGACCACAGGAAATGTGATTTCATTAAGATTTAAATGAAAATGTGTCTTTCTGAGGCATATGGCAGGTAGTTAACGACACAGGCTTTGGAGTCAGAAAAAATTGGCTTGACTCCTGCTACACCAGTTGTATAATTTTAGGCATAGTTGAACCTCTCTAAGATCAATCTTCCCATCAGTAAAATGAGAACATTTTTCTTATAGAGATAGTAGTTGTGAGGGTAAAATGGAACAACATCAAATGGAGGACTTGGAGCAAGGTCTGGCATGTCTGTAAGTACTCTATACATGGTAGCTGCTTGTTATTATTACTATAATCAGAAATATTGTTATTTTATTTTACTATTACATGATCAAGTAGAGAATCTTGCTTGATCTTGACCACGTGCAGCAAGGAGAAGAAGAAAAAGTATAATAGAAAAGTTTTGTCTTCCAAAACACAATTACAATTGAAAATAAAAATTGATATTTTTATTATATCTCGCAATGATCAACAACCTGGACTAAATATCTTTTTAAAAGAAACATGAACCAATTTCTAACTTCCCATAATCAGGGAGTGAAAGTTAACATGTTTAAATGGAAAACCATAAGTAATCTTTTAATTTCATTCGAATTTCTTATTGTAGCGAACACGAAATAGAACAAAAAAATAAATGAAATCCAGTCATTCATAGATCTTCTGGTGCAAAGTGGGCTGAACTCTGAATAGGAAGTAGGGCAAATGGTTACACTGAATGTCCCCACTTTGAGCTTCAAATTCGCAAGAAGTTGGCTCTTCAATATTGTGCTTTCTACCAGCTAGCCGTGAAAGTATGTGCTGCCCAAGGGACGCAAAGGATGCCCAGTGGTTTTATGGTGGGTATTTTTAATGAGCCTGATGAAATGTACAGCTTCTGTATATCCCCACTTGATGGGAGTTGGGTTATCCTCTTGGTTCCCCAGTGGGTCTCAGAGAGGAAGCTCTTCTGCTTACTACTTGGAATCACTAGAACACATTGGGGGAAGGTATATACACGGCTTTAAAAATGACAAAGGGGAACTCGGAAGGATTTTATAGCCTGAACAGAAAACTTAATCCATAATGAAGGAAAAGGGGGATCAGAATAGACAGTAAATGTAGACCCATCAGTAGAAAGAGGCTTTTGAAGTTTTAAAATGCTATTTTGGTGATGATCAAATTGAGAAGTCAGAAAGGAGACAATCTGAAAGTGCGTGACTGTGTGTGTGTGTGTGTGTGTGTGTGTGTGTGTGTGTGTGAGTGCTGACACCACTGAGGAAATTTCCATAGGGGATAGAGAAAAAATTCATTCAGCCATTCTCTACAACCCTGCCTCTCACAGCGTATCTTCAAGTCATTTGTCTGGTCTAGTTTGAAATGACTAAGTGATGGGGTTTCCAAAATGTTCCCAGAGAGACTATTCTACAGTCTACAAAATTTCACTGTTTCCTCTTATTTAGCTTAATTTTACTCCACTTCAATTCACTGTTTCTATTCAAGGGGAAAAAAAAGGAAGCCTGTTCTTTAAATTCATGTCATAGGAAACAGTTTCTGTTTTCTTTTCATTTTAATGATTGGGTTTCTCTGAGGCTATGCCTAACGTTTGCCAGAAGGGATACAAGACTATAAGCCAGTTCTTTTCTGGTTCAAAAGAGCTGTATTGGCTCACGTGTGAGGTCAAATCCTCATGGAGGCTCAACTGTGAGGGCATTTTTAGTTTCATCTACCCTGGCTCACAGGGGCCTGAAGAACATCTGATAAACCATACATTACATAACATCTTTAGGGTTGTTTTTTTTTCCCATTCCTATGCCCAAGATACATAAATAAGAGTTTAAAGTTCAGCCCAATTTGAAACGTCCACAAGCTTTCATTTCTAAACTTACTTCCTCAGAGGAGCACACTGACATCTGCTGTGCCTCCCAGAAGAAGGGGCATCCTCTCTCGAAAAAAATCAAGTCTTCATTTTCCTGGTTAAGATCTTAGACTATTGCCAACTTCTTCAAACCCCTTCCCTCACTGCCCAAGTGAAACCTGCCCAGGAAGATGAACTTGAATTCTACAAAGTTTCTTATCTAGGACACCTCCAGAAGACAGGGGAGAGGTTTAGGATAAAATTTTAGTTTCTTTCCATCCTCTCTGAAATAAACCAAGCCTGTGAGTACAAGGCACAGGTCTCTAATGAAATATATCTCAGGCGCCCTCAAGATGCTCTGAATTGATGGGAGTGATTACATTAATGTAGACCCCAGGCTCCAAGACATGCTGGATCAGAAACTCCTGCAAATGGGGGCAAAGCTAATAAATGCCCTGGGGGATGTGTATGCACGCTCAAGCACGAGGACCTTGATGGAATCAATCTTTTTGACTCCACCCAGGAGAGTGTTTAGAAACTTTTGATATTTATGCACTTCCTTACATGCGTTGTCTTTCCCTTTTCCCCTATGTATACTCACAATGGAACCATCCTCCATGCGGACAGCTGATCTGGTTCACATGAAATGCAGACAACCAGAACTGTGGGACTGCTCTAGGTCAGCACAGCAAGGGAATTGGGAACATGAAGCCAGCTGCCACTTACTGGCTGTGTGACCTTAGCCATGTCATCTAACTGCCTGTGTCTCGGTTTCCTCATCTCTCGAATAGTAGTAATAATAGCACCTACCTCATGGGCTAGTGTAAGGACTATATGATTCACTTAATTGATATTTGTAAAGGGCTTAAAATAAAGTCTGAGATACAGTAAACCACTCTCTATAATTGCAGACACGGTAAATTTAGGACTCTGTGGTTTCAACTTCTGTACACAGTATAGCACTGTCTGTAAACCCTGTACACCTTCTTGGGTAGAAAATAAAGAAATAGAGAAACTTGAATCTATGGTGAGCAGTGGCAGAAAAAAAAAAAAGAAAGCTTGGTCTCTGTGGAATCTAGAAGGAACAGCAAAGACCTTACCAGAACATGAGTGCAACGCCCCAGACCACAGACACCCTCAGGCAAGGCCACCCCTACCGTTCAGGGCAGAGAACATTAGCAAGAGGCTGCCAGACAGCTCAGACCCCACCGTCATGTAAAGGAGAGGAGTACGTCCTGCTTTTTGGCTGGGTAGGCAAGAATGAATCTTTGGACACTCATGACAAAGACTCTTGAATGTCAGAAATGAAAACCAATGTCTGCCTGGAGCACAGTGTCATTTTTGAGGCCCACGGTGACTAAAGCCACCCTCGCACTTGTGCTAACAAAGAATGCCCCTTTAGACAAAAAGATTCTGAAGGAAATCTTGCTGATTTTCCGGAAGAGAGTCCTTCCTAAATTTGTTACCTGGCTTTGTCTGTGACAGGTTCGCGATGGTAATGACTTTTTCGCGGCAGGTATTCAGTATTCTGCTTGTTTCACAAACTTCCTTCACTGTGTTTTGCAAGCTACTGCCAAGGGTAAGGCTTCTCCATGCCAGGTTTTCTGAAAAATTAATAAATCTACTGCCATAATCCTTACTGCCTCAACTGACAAATGTAATAAACGACAGGATACAAAACCCAGGTTTCCTAATGGGATTGCTTTCCCGCCCCACTTTTTTTTTTTTTTTTCTGTCTTTGACAAGTTTTACAGAGTAGCACTTCTGAGACGTGGTCAAGTGCTATAAACCTAATCCTTAGCAATTTCCTCCTTAGCTCAAATAATCTAAATATTTTATTAATGGTAAAGGGTTTCACATGTCAACTCTCAACCAACCCACCCTGGTCTATCCCTTGCCTCTGTCTCTTCTTCTGATTGTTTGGGTAATTTTCTTTAAAAAAACATACTTCTGTCAATATTTCAAACAAAACACACAGGACATTTTTTCATACCCTTTCTTTAGAAGTTTTCAAAAGTAGCACGCTATTCTTAAGCACATCTATCAAAATGTTGCAGTAACCTTGATGTCGGTTAAAATGAAAACGTGTTGGTTTAAGTGTGTGGATATGTCAGAGGGCCAATTCCAGGAGATCCAAAGGGCTTTATGGTGCACAAAGGGAAGGGGGCGGGTGGCTCCAGACTCCCTGCTTGGGAGAAGCAGTTCTGGCAATCTTTCGGGACTTTGGAGATGTGACTGGAGGTGGGTTCGGGCCCAGGATCTACTCTGCCTTGTAGGAGCCCCTTTGTCCAAGATGGCTGTGGGCATCCTCTAGTACAGCAAAGCTATTCATCCACGTAGGCAACAGCCATCTTCCTATAGCAAAGATCTGCAGAGATTTACAATGGTGCCAGGGTAGTTTGTAATAAGGAATGACAAGTTATTACCTATTTGTGAACCTAACGTTTTGGGGGTAGAGTCCATTTAACAAAAATATTTTTTTAAACAAAAGAGAAAGCAACATCTATTACTAAGTGCTGTGTCAGCCGGTGTTTGAGGAACTTAGATATTTTAGCTCCTTGGATCCGCGTGATAATTATGATAATTCTGTGAGGTAAGTTTCATTTCCCTCACTTTAAGGTAAGGATTATGATGCTCAGAGAGATTAAGTAGCGTTCACAAGGCATGTACGATAAAGAGAAAATAAACGGTGGTATTTGAACCCTATAGCATTAGACAAAACAATGTATGTTCATTTAAAATCCAAGATACCAAAACACTTTGAAATGCTACCCACTAGCACTAGGAGGTATTGTTTGCTAAAACAGATTAAAATTCACTTCTTATTTTGATTAAAGTTATGTTAGCAAGTGATGAATGCTGACTTTACCTTTTACTACAGTTAACTTAAAAATATTTTTCCTATATCTTCTCACTATATTAACATTCTGCCTCAGCAATCCTAAACACATAGTTTTTTAATGTTTATTCATTTGTACAGATCTCAAAGTAACTCACAAAAAGGAGTGCACCACATAAAACAACAGAATTTGTATCAAAGGTGCCAGAGTCATTCGTCATAATGAATTAATCTTAGCACACTCATTCATTCGACATACGCATTAATTGATCCAAGCTTTATGCAAGGAGCTCAGGATAAAAGATAAATAGAATACGGGTTTACACTCAAGAAAGTCACTGGGTAGAGAGGAAGACATAATAGCAAGTTATTATTATAACACAGTTTGGTAACTGCTAAGAAGTGTAAGGAGTGTAAGGCAGCTTGGCCAATCTGTGTGTGGCTGGGGATTCCGTCAAAGCTGCTGATGCCTGAATTTTGAAGGAGGGATTGCAGCTTTCCTGGTGTGCGCTCCAAGCAGAGGAAATAACAGGAAGCCATGCATCTGCACAATGCTGCAAGTATGTCTGAGCGGCTAAGGCATGCAGCAAGAGTTTGGGAGTGGGGCAAGACAGGCAAGGAAGGTGGACAGGGTCCTGCTTATGAAGTCTTTGTACCCTAGGCTATGGCATTTGAATTCTGACCTGTAGGTCAAGGGTATACAGGGGGGCAATCTAATATTGAGAGGCCCAGAATCTTACAAGTACCTACCACTTATTTGCATCACTTCTAAGCAAAGCAACCACTGGCCATTCCTTCCGGGATCCATGCTTTTTATCGTGTGATCCTGGGAGCTTGAAAACAATAAACTGGGTTGGGAATCAGTGCCTGACTCAAACCAGTGGACATGAGAAAGTCCATTCGCCTACCAGGTAGATAGGATGGGAAATTTAGGGATGGAGAGGAAGGGATCGATTTGAGAGGTGTATAGCACTTGGAACTGAGGATTCTGTTGACTGGATGGCTGTGGGGATTGAGGGGAAAGAAGGAGCTTAGGATGGCTGCAAAGTTTCCAGTGACAGTGACTGATAGGACCCATAATTCAGAGACTACACACAGGAAGAAGAAGGGATTTCAGAGGATAGATGACCCGTGTAATCTGAGAAATCTTGAGTTAGGAAACCGAAATAACTGAGTTGTATATTATGAAGAGGGTGGTTATATTTTCCAAATGAAAAACTGGTTTATAAGGACCTGCCTAGGATGCAGGGGTTTTTGTGAGAAAATAGGGAGGTACATATTTCAACTTGGGCTATTACGAGAGCCCACTGCTGTGTACTTTAAATTAAATACTGATATCAAAGGTTAGTTTTATAGTTTAAAAAATCAGTTCATGTTGTGCTATTTCATAAGCACTAACCTAAAATGCATAGAATTAAACTGTGCATCCCTACTCTGCTCTCTATCCTATCAGACGTAGGAAAAGTTATCACAGGACTTAAATGAGACCCCTCAGTTTGCCCTGTTGGCTACAGATCGAGGAAACGTAGTCATGACCAGCAGAAAATGCTTTTGCAGAAATGTCCTGATCTGCTTACGACTTTGCTCACACCCCAGTCAGCCCTGGCTCTACCGTGCCTTTTGCTCTTCAGATGTTCAGCTTCCAGGCTGCCCCTGGCTCATCCCCAGGGACCAGCCAGGGGCTCAACCATTGCTGCTCTCCACTCACCACCATCCTCTCTTTTCAGCACCTGCCTCACGCCCAAACTGCTGGGGTTACCAGTTGGCGCCAGGCTTTCACTGGTTTCGAGTCACTGCATAAAGTCAAACTCTTTCTCCAAAATGGCAAAGATATAAAAAAAGATATGAACTGTAGCCACACCTGCTGTAGAAGGCAATACAGCTTTGTGATGAAGACCGGGGCTGTGGTGTCAGAAAAGAAAAGTTGGGTTCAAATCCCTGATCTGCCATTTATGGTGTAAGACTTTGAACATGTTACTTTAGCTTGGTAGTTCTCTAAGCCTCATTTATAAAATAGGGATAATGATGATAGAAGCAGCCTCCTAGCTTTTGATGTACAAATACAATAATACGATGATATATGACCACTGCCTAACCTGGTACCCAACAGAGAGTAAAAGTTCAATATCTCTTCTTCTCTTCCTCTTCTGTTTTCTCATTATTATGAATTCTCCAGAATATGCTTCCTGTTAATGCAAAAATCTACCAAGTTGCCATCTTACAAAACACCTTCTCAGAAATGCTGAGGTCACTCCCTACCTTTCAATTAGAAGTTCTCTCCTTAAAACATCTGTAATGTTTTCATCCCCCTGGAATCTCTTTGTATATATCCACTTGTTTACATGGGTTTATGGCTAAATGGGACATCAACCAATTGGATTCCAAACCCAATACTCACCCTCACCCTCATTGTCCTATTTCAATGCTATTAGACATCGTTTACTATTTAGGGGACTCAAGGCACCATCTTTTTTTTTTTCCCTGAAAAGTATTTTTGGTACACAGACAAACAGAGAAAGGGAATTTCTGAAAGGAAAGAATTCTGAGGTCTAGGATCCAAAGGGGTTATTATAAACAACTAAGAGTGTTTAAAAAAAAAAAAAAAAAGAAACATTTAAAAGAAGTCGAAAAATTACCTCGACAGGACCCTTTTCATTTATATTGCTTCAAGTAAAAGATCACATATTCAAAATGTTCCTATTAATTTTCATACGCTGCACTCACTCAGAATGCTTGACTATTTTGCTTCATAATGTTTTGGCACAAAAATGTAAATAACATTGCACTTCACCTTCCCAAGTTCCCACAGTCTATTTTCTGGGTAATAGAGGGAAGAATACACTAAGAGTCAGAAACTGTGCACATTCTGCTGGTTGGAATCCAAACGTAGTTTTTAAAAAAGTTTTCTGTCACAACTTGTTCTTGGGAGTTTGCTCCCTGCCAACTAAAAACTGATTTTCAGGAGAGCACAAACCCTCTTAAAAATCAGACAAGATGACAATATCTCTGCATTGATATGAATGGGAACCCTATTAAAATATCAGTTTTCTACTTCAGGTTTTATTTGCCTTAAGAACTTCTGGAGCATTCCTATTTAGCTGTTTTCAGGAATGGTGCCAACGTTCCTGTCACTTAGCGAAAGACAGGCTCTAAAAGCATCTCAATTTGAGGATGGGGTACTACTGGAAATAGTAGCTACTTACAGAATGTTCCATTGTCATAATAAAGAGGAAGGGAAAGTTAGAAGAACTGGGTTCTAGTCTTGATTCTGCTATCAACTACTTCTTTGGTCTTAGGGAGTTCATTTTTACTTCATGCCAGCTTTCCACAAGTGGCTCCGGAAGTACACCCATCCTATGAGCTACCCTACTCTCAAAGATGCACACGCGTATTACACACAATTTCTTCACTAAGGAAATCTGTAACTTTGTTTAACTCAGTGTTTCCCAAGCTTATTTGACCATGTAATTACAGATTAGTGTTCCATAGAACTCACTTTGGAAAGTATTATTTTAGGTATATATTTACTCGATCAAAAAAAAAATAAGGGTATTAGAAAAGATGTACAGGCATACCTTGTTTTATTGCTCTCTGCCTTATTGCACTTTGAAGATAATGTGTTTTTTACAAATTGAAGTCTGTGGCATCCCTGCATTGTCAGATGATGGTTAGCAATTTTTAGCAATAACGTATGCTTTAATTAAGGTATTTTATTGTTTTTTTAGACATAATGCTATCGCATATTTAACAGACTACTGTATAGTGTAAACATAATTTTGACATGCACTGGGAAACCAAAAAAGCCCCGTGTGCTTCACTTTATTGCGATATTTGCTTTACTGCAGTGGTCTGGAATTGAACCTCCAATGTACGTCCATATGGTAAGATTTCTATAAACTTTTGCATTGCCTGATTGCTCAAAATGTCTGTGGCATGAAATGAGAATTGGAGAATGAAAAAAAACTTTTAATTAAATTTTAAAAAGGACATGGAACTTCTGGTTATGGAAATAAGGTGGATTAACTATCATGAAAAAACCTCTTGATAAAAGATATTTTTAAATGTTAGGATATATTTTTAAAATAGTTTACATGTATGGCTGAGTTAAGAAGAAAGGACAAGAAATCCTTTGGTGGGGGGTAGGGAGGGCTTGGGGGAGGTAGGGAGGACCCAATAAACAGAGAACATCATAAAAAGTTAATTCAGTGAATTCTGAAGCCAGCAGCTGCCCCAAGAACATTTACCATTGCTTACTGTCCTACAGTTGTGGTATAAATGACCACTAAATAATAGAAAACATAGCCTAAGGGTTGTACAAGGTGAGAGGTCATATTTGGGCCCCATATTCCATAAAGCTGAGATCCACCCAAACTGTTATAAGCTCAATAAAATGGTAAATTAGCACTAAAATTCCACCTTACATGGCACAATGGCAAGCAAGATTCTATGTCTCATTCTGATGAAGATTAATAAAATAATTTCCTTGAGAATGTACAACCACAAGTCAGTCCTCATACAGGTTTGAAGCTTAAATTCATACCATTTTGACAGTCACAAAAACTATAAGGTGCAACGTAGTTTAAAGAGTCATTAGGTTTGAAGTGCCATATGTCTACCAGAATCCAATACAAAGGAAAGTGCTCTCAATCTAGGCCTCAAAGAATTCCGACAAAGTCCCAATGAACAGAACACACAAAACATACCTGAAAATAAGAGAGCAAAACAAGCAAACAAAGAGATATTCAGTTATTTCAGATATTAGATTATCAGTTGCAGTATATAAATATGTTTAAAGGAATAAAAGGAAGAATCAAAGTTATAAGAAAAAAGCAAAAGTCTATAAGAATGATCAGAAGTATTTGAAAACATACCTCCTAAAAGTGAAAAATAAAATCATTAAATTAAAAACTCAGTGGAAAACTTAAACATCATTAGACACAGCTGAAGAGGCATTTAGTCAACAGCAAAACAGAACTGAAGATACTACTCAGCATACAATGGAAGGAACAAAGAATTTAAAAATATGAAAGAGAAGCTAAAAGACATGAAAGATAAAGTGTTAAGGGTTAACACACATCTAATTGGAGCTCCAGAAGGAGAGAAAATAGAGTCAACACTGGAAGAATTTTCCAGAATTGGTGAAAGACATGACTTCTCAGATTCAGGAAGCCTAACAAATTCCAAGATAATAATGGGAAAAAAATCAATAAGTCCATATTCAGACACAGCTCAGTAAAACTGAAAGAAAGAAAAAGGCCAAGAAAAAAGTTTAAATTGAGCAATAGAGAGAGAAAGAGAAAAAAATTCCTGCAAAGGAACACAGATAGCTGACTTCTCAAGAGCAAAAAATGAAGCCAATCTTTTTAGATTCCTTTCCCATGTAGGCCATTACAGAGTATCGAGCAGAGTTCCCTGTGCTATACAGTAGGTCCTTATTAGTTATCTATTTTATATATAGTAGTGTGTATATGTCAATCCTAATCTCCCAATTTATCCCTCCCCACCACTTACTCCCAGTAACCATAAGTTTTCTACATCTATGACTCTACTTCTGTTTTGTAAATAAGTTCATTTATACCCTTTTTTAATATACTTATGTGTATAGCTGATTCACTTTGCTGTATACCTGAAACTAACACAACACTGTAAATCAACTCTACTCCAATAAAATTTGTTTTAAAAGTGAAGCCAAGGTATGCTACTAGTTGGTGCAAGTGACCACATAAAATATTCTGCAATCATGAAAACAAAGTAAAGCAAATGAGAAGCTGATCAGTTAAGTGACTAACTAGAGATAGGATATCATTAATGTTGCAACCATGGTCACACGGACCAGATAGCTACCTTAAGTCCAGTATATTCCATAAGCATATTTCCTTTTGGGGAATTGATAGGTTGCTCATGAATGCAGAATCTGGACAAGGGGAGTTAGGTCAATTGAAGATCCCTTGAAATATTTCTCTCACCAAAGGGATGGTTTTCAATACAAGCTCAGAATATTCAAGTCTGTTGACAATGACCAGTGTTGTGGACAAGGTCAATGGCTTCAGGAGCCTCCTGACAATTGGGCTGACGGTACTTGGACGGGATTGTGATGGGCACAGGTGACACTGCCTCTGTAAAACTCCCTAGCTCTCCACCCTAGCCCTGTTTCAGATGAAAACGTTTTTTAATATACATTGCTCTTTTCTATTCTAAGACAGGAGCACATGTTCATATTTCTAAAGTCATGATGTGTCTTAAGATAGATGTATAGATTTAATGTGACTTTAAAAAAATCACATCAATGCAGCTCTGGCCACCAGACAGGAACTGTCTCTTCCACTGTAACTGCAAAATTTCATGTAATGCCTTCTATTTACCCGTCTCAGGTCAACCCTTAACCAGTCAAGTGTGGCCAGAGGGGCAGGATCAAATTGGTTGCTCACAATCTCCATGTGTGGGGGAGGAATTTCCCCAGAAAAATGAGAGACTAGACCAACAAGACAGAGAAGTAAGACAGAAGTGTGTAAGGCCAAATAGGTGCTGTGTTCATAGTATTCTTAATTCCAAAGGGAGCATCTGTCAGAAACAAACCAATGCATTAAAGTAACATGTTTATAAGAGCAGGGTGGCAGCCCAGGTGAGATCTTAAATATATTTTTAGATTGTTTTAACAGTAGGAATTTGAACTGAGTTAAGACAAAATGTAAATCCAGGAATAATATTTCCATTTTTTATTCCTTCCTGCCTTTATTAAACATTGGCCTTGGGGCTTCCCTGGTGGCGCAGTGGTTAAGAGTCTGCCTGCCGATGCAGGGGACACGGGTTCGTGCCCCGGTCCGGGAAGATCCCACATGCCGCGGAGCGGCTGGGCCCGTGAGCCATGGCCGCCGAGCCTGTGCGTCCGGAGCCTGTGCTCTGCAACGAGAGAGGCCACAGCAGTGAGAGGCCCGCATACGGCAAAAAAAAAAAAAAAACATTGGCCTTGATTGCAAAAACTTGCCAACATTCTACTGTTTGTTTACATGGGACCTATGGAAACTACCATCTTGCTCTTAAACAATTCTAATGTGCAACATTATGGTTACTCTTTCAAGCATACCAACTTGATCTAGTTAGCAAGCCTTACAGACCTCTGATCACTAAAGTAAATCCACAGTCCCTGCATTTATGGAATAAAATATCCAGCATGAAATAGTAGTTCCTGGAAACAGATCAGTTAGAACGATGGTTAAGCAAACTAGCCAGTAAAAACATTCTTTAATTTTTAATAATTTTGTTTCCATCTTTAAGCAAAATTACTCCTCTATGATGTATAGACAGTAAAGAGTTGCACAGTTTACAGTAACGGTTATTTGATGAAGACAAATTTATGTTACACTAATTTTAATCCAGTGGTCTTACCTTTATCATAACAACTTTTATTTTCTTAATTGAAAAGATACATTTTATGTAAACAGCAAATGCATTTTCTGTCAAATATAATTAATGTCTTATAAATAAAGTTTATGAATTTTGTAAGAGAAAAGATTTTTGTTTGGCTTTTGAACAATCTTTGCAAAATAGCTTTCTCTGCTCTTTTGACATCTGTTAGCATCTCCATATCCTGGAAGCATTAAGTGTATTATGCTTTCAGCTGGAAACAAATAAGAACAAATCTCAGCCACCTCATTTTATAAATCATTTCAATCATTCGTAATATTCTTTGACTAGCATATAAAAGGACGGCATCAAAAAAGCAATTTAATTCATTGCTAATAGGTGGAAGTAATGACCATCAGTCATTGTCTGAGGACAGAATACAATACTCTATCTAAAACAGATCACACTCATATAGGTTTTCATCACCGTATAAGTTGGAGTGCTCCTGAAAAAATCACCGATGATATCTCAAATTTATATTTTTCCAAGGTAAAGTGATCAGAGTTGTGCACATAAGATGTAGTGACATAATATTCTTGAATTATTTCACTATTTCATTGAAATTAATTTTATTTGTCTGAAAATAATTTCTACTGCCCATCCTGTTATTCTATTATCCATTGGAATTGTTCTTTAAATCTGAATTAGAATTTCAGAGCAAAGATATTTTAATAAAATCCTTCTCTTTATATGTTGGCTTTTTACTAAGTATTTGGTTTTTCATATTAGTATATACCTAAAAGTTGTGCAACAAGCAGTGCAAATTCAATGATGGAGAACTTACTTGCAGTACATTTTATCTTCCTCATATATATATATATATACAGATAAATCTTGCTTTGAAGGCAGTCTTTGGGATCAGCCATTCTGACCTTGAATTTTACCTCCAGCATTTACTAATCAAGGGAACTTGAACACTTTCCTAACCTTTCTGAGCATTGTTCTTTACTCATTTGTTCAGTGTGGAAATCACACTCACCACACATTGAGTTTTATGGGGATTAGGTAAGTTGATCAGTATAATACCTAGCGCAGTGCTTTGAAACAAAGGGTACAGGATAAAAATCAGTTTCTTTCTGGGACTTCCCTGGAGGTCCAGTGGTTAAGACTTCGCCTTCCAATGCAGGGGGTGCAGGTTCAATCCCTGGTTGGGGAGCTAAGATTCCACATCCCTCATGGCCAGAAAACCAAAACATAAAACAGAAGCAATATTGTAACACATTCAATAAAGACTTTAAAAAATGGTCCACATCAAAAAACAAATCTTAAAAAAACATCCATTTCTTTCTATATTTTAATCAATAGAATTATAATATAAAATAGACATTTTCTCTTTAGAATTCTCTATTTTGGGGGGGGGCGCTTTTTAAGAAGCAAGTGACCTAACTCAAAACGTAACTCAAGCCCCTCTCCTCAGGCAACCACCAGTTTGTTCTCTGTTTCTATGAGTCTGTTTCTGTTTTGTTTTGGGAGACAAGCAAAATAGGTGAAGAAGATTAGGAGGTACAAACTTCCAGATGAAAAAGAGGTATCTTTGCCAACAGTTCCAGCAAGAATTCCAGAATCTTCTCTGATTATCTTATCTGGTTATATGTCTAACCCTGAACTAAATTCTTTGACCAGGAGACTTCAATAGACTCATGATTCCTCACTGACCAAGGGAGAAGGTAGCAGCCCTACCTGAACCATGCTGAGAAGGAAGACACATAAGAGGGACAACTGGGAAGTAAAAGCTGACACAAATGTGAGAAATGTCTAAATTTGAATATATACCCCATCTCACACAGAGATTCATCTGAAGAGAATGGAAACTTTATAGGCTCAATATGTTTAATCATTTCCCTTTGGTCCTTCCTTATATGTTCTGTTTCTTTGCATAGATGTCTATCTCATTGCTAAGATTTTCTACTTTTTCCTTGCTTTCAAGTGTGTTTGCAATTGCTTGTTGAAGCATTTTTATGATGGCTGCTTTAAAACCTATGTTAGACAATTCCAACACCTGTGCCTCTTCAGTGCTTGCCTCTGTTGATTGTCTTATTCAAGTTGAGATTTTCCTCATTCTTGGGATGCAGAGTAATTTTTTATTGTATCCTAGACCATCATGGGTATTACAAGACTCTAGATGTTATTTAAATCTGTTATGGCAGGGGAAAGGAGGTACTGCCTCATTACTTCAAGGTGGTGGTGGAAGCCCATATTCCCCTCTTGGTCTCCATTGACACCTTGTGGTGATGGCGGCAAAAGAGATGGGAGAAAGCTCCTCAATACTGCTAAGCAGGGGTGGAAGTTCAAGTTCCCACTAAGTCTCTGCAGATACCACTCTGGCCCATAGAAAAAAGAGTGCCTGGTTACTCCAATCCATGTAGCTTCCAGTGACATGGCAGGTGGAACGGGTGGCTTACCATTACTGGAAGATAATTAAAGTTCAGGCTTTCTACCTGGCCTCCTCTGACACCACTCCAGCATGGATGGGGAAGAATGCCTTGTTACCACTGGGTGGGAATGGAGGTCCATGTTCCTCATGGGTCTCCACTTTCACCATGGGGGCTGTCTTCATTACAGCCAGGCAGGAATGAAGGTCCAGGCACCCTTCCTGGCCTTCTCTGACACCAACCTATTATGGGTGTGTGTTGTGGAAAGGCTCTCATTTCAGCTGGGTAAGGGCAGAACTCTAGGCCTCCTACTTTGTGTTTCCTGACAGAGGTGGGAGTGGGATTGTGTGTGTGTGTGTATGTGTGTATGTGTGTGTATTTGAGTGAAGTAGGGAGGTTATTGTCGAAAAGCCCGAAAAGTCTTCTGTCATTCTGGTCTGCACCTTTTCTAGTCCTTTGGCAAGAGAGAACAGGCATTTCTTGGGGCTTGTTTTTTTCGTTTTTTTGTGGGATTTTTTGTCTTAGAATTATTTGGTTGCCAGCTTCTTCAACACCCCATTGGGGATACATGAGGCAAAAAGAAATCCCAGGGAACTCACTGCCATGTCGATCCCTGGGTCCCTCGATCCCTAGCTGGTTTGCCTTCTTTTGGCCACCTTTTAGTCTTCTTATGTTTATCTCTAATATTCACTTTTCTCTGAGATTTTGGCCCCTTAATGCAGACTGCCTTAAGAATCCCTAAACTCAAACCCAGTAAAACTGGTGAAAGCTCTAAGTAACCACTTTCTGGTGGGCTTCTATGCTGTTCATCAAAAATGGTACTTTCTTAGGTGGGCAAAATGAACCAATGTATAGGTGTCACTTTAGTACATTTCCCTTCCCTTTGAGATGTTGACCCTTGAAGTCCTAGCTTTCTTGGTAGTTCCTCAGTGCTTTTCAAACAGATTTTTTTAATTTACCAAACTTTTTTATTATTTTTATTATTCAATTGAGGGTTGGTAAACTACAAGCTAATCTTCCCATTACCAGAAATGGAACTCTCAGATATGTCCAAAGGGTGTTTATATAGCATTGTACCTGGTATTTTCTTTCTTTGTACCTGCCCTGGGCTAATAAATTAATACTGATGGTGAAGGCCACAGTTAGACAGATTCCATTTGTAAAGTTCACTGGGAAATGAATAAGATGTTTACTAATGGGCTAGTAGGTATTTCCTATGGCTGATATTCAGCTTGTGTGCACTGGTACATCCATACTGGTTACTAAAATATCCATATATTAATTAATCAATAATTGCTGCCCTCCATACCTCCTTGGGATCCCACTGAACTTTCTAATGATCCAAAATATAAAGGTCTAACAGCGGATCAGGATGCACCTTCAACAGTACTGCTCTGATGTCAAGGCTAGCATCCTACCATTTTTGATGAGGGTCCAGGCTTAGCTGTTGTTAAGTATTTTGAATACCACTCCTGCATACACAAGAGCCATGTTTGTTTTTTCTTTTGTTGTAGGGATTAATTCTATTTTCCTCTTGGTTATTTCCATAGAGAATTGTTTGGCATGGCTTTTTCATTTATTTGAATGATATGCAACAGTACAATTAGCAAAAATATTCAGAATTGTTTCTGCTAATGAACTCTAATTTCTAGTCTATGAATATCTTTACCTTTCATTAACATAATTAAAATCAAACCTAATTGCCAGGTTAAGCCAAATAATTCCTGATAAGGCCAGCCTCACAGCTGAGATAATTTTTTCTTGTTAATCAGAAATGCCATGCTGAACACATGAAAATAAGAACACTCTATAACACGTCTTACAGAAAATAATCGTTGCAAATTCATTAATAGTGGCCATCTTTATTTTTCTATTATTCACAGTAATTACTTCTCAAACTGTGGTCTCAGTGTATTATTCCCATTATGCTTCTGTGATAACATGCTCAAGTTTCACAAGAACATATGAGAATTTTGTGTTGTTTCCTACCAGCCTTAATCAATATTTCACTTATTAACTTTCTATAGGCAGATTCAAGGCATTCATTAAGCTAAATTATTTTGCTTTGAACTAAAATACAAGCAGAAGCCTAAGTAATGATTTTGCAAGTAAAAGGGCAAAGTGCTTATATATGTATTACTAGTGCCCACTTTTTTTCACTATTGTGAAAAAAAGCTTTGGAGGCTTTTCTTGGATCTACCTCAAGTTCCTGGTTACTAATTGGGTGCAAAGAAATCTCAATATCAAATTTATCCTGTCTAACTAGGACTAAACTTCTTTGTGACTGACATATCTGAAACTACTGTAATGATTGGGTTACTAGATACAGGAAGACTGCCAGCTGGTCGGAATTCATTTCATTGAGCTAATTTAGTCATGCTTCCTACCCCTAAAGAATTAGTGAAAAGCAGGTAGCCAGACCAAGTGAACCTGAGAACAGCCCTCTTGTCCGTGGACAATAAAGCAGTTTATGCTTCCTTATAGACGAAACAGTTCATATCAATTTTGTACACATTCTGGCTCACTTTGAGAGGCAGTTTTCAGCTGATAAAATGTACACAGAAAATGCAAAATTTATCAGTATCAGGCGGGCCTGGGGAGAATGGCAAGGCAGGAACTGACAGACTAAAACCACCTAGCTGTTGGCCATGATTAGAAATGTGAATGTTCCCTTCTAATTGGTCTCTACAAAAATATTTTGCCATCAAGATGTAATATGCAGTATTACCTTGTCTTTATGGGATCCTATATAGATGTATGTTAATATTATTGATTTCTGACAGTAAGTAAAGTTTATTTATTTCAGAGCGAGGAAATGGAAGCTCAGCCTAATTGGTGACCTGTTCAAGGTAACAAAAGACATAAGTAGAAAAGCTAGATTCTAACTCTTAGTTCAATGTCCTTTCCATTTGACCACAGTCTGAGTAATACCTGCATATACTCTAATCACGTCTAATAATGCTGTTCCAATAATTAACAAGGAATTTCTAAGTCATTTCAGTATTACATTCATAATTGTTTTAAACTTATTTTTTTCCCTCAGTCCTTTTTACAGAAAAGATGAACTAGACAGAGGTCAAAGAAGGGGCACCCTCTGGTCAAAGAGATCAGGAATTCCCAGGGTATTAATAAGGGATTAGTCTATGAGAATTCCTCCCCAAAGCAAGTGAATCTAGTCCTCCAAATTTAATCTTTAGTAATGTAGGATTTTAATGATATAAAAGTGTTAGAAATAGCTGTGAGAAGAGAATGACCTAAGCAGTGCTGAATGGTCCACTTGAAACACTGAAAATGAGAATGACAAGAATGCTGTTAGCCCTGTCCAAGGGAGACATCATCAGAGGAGCTTAAGTCTCAGATAACCACAAAGACACACCGATGAGTGGAGCAGAAATAATCTTTCACAAGGTTCTGAGATCACTCTCGCCCAACAACTGCTCTAAACTATCTGCTTCTATTTGCTCTGAAACCAGGCTCAAACCATTTTGCTAATACCAACTTGCCATACTAGGTTTTTAGACTAAGAAGAAGGTGCTAAAGGCATGGATAGAAATATCCAAGCATTGTAAAAGGCTTTTCCTGCTCAACAATTTAATACATAATCATTCAACAAGCACTGACTGAATCACACACCCATGCTCAACACTGAGGCATCAAAATAAAATAAAATAAAGATACCATTGCCTTTTACAAGCTTAGAATCTAACTGGCTTTTTGGTGCAACTTACTTTTATGTGATTTTAAAAGGCATGAATCAATTTTCTCAGGGCCTAAAACCTCCTGTGTGAGTAAATCATAGCGATCCAGGTCGAATAACTGAGGAAGACTCTGAGAAGCTCAGAGGCGAGAGCAAATCTAGCATCCCACCCTAAATATACTGACATTCAGTCATATCCACATCAACACTGGTATGTTTTCTCAGTAATTCACCAAGGGCCATTTCCTTTAGTAGGACATAGTCAGGGGCCTTCAGAAGTCAGCACCGAACAAAGAGTCTACCACAAGGAAGGGGCATCTTACTACTACCCCTCCTGGGCACGCCTTACTGCCTCTCTCTTTAGTGCCCTAAAACAGACATGAACCAATTAGTTTTGTTCATTAGTTTCAGCTAACACTGGCTGAAAATGTCTGAAGTTTCCTTCCTCAATATTAAAGAAGAACAAAGGAGAAATAAGAATATTAAACATTCAAAGTCTTTTATTCTTACCATTTTCCTTGGAGAATATTTTAGTTTTCATTTTTGTTGTCATTTTGTTATTTTCAGCTTTTTTTCTCTGTTTTTTTTTTTTTTAATTGAATTATAGTTGATACACACAGACAAGCTGATTAGGAAAAGCTTTCTGACTGTGTCAGAGCCAGTTGGCCTGTGGGGTTTGAAAGTCCTATCCCCTTCTTTATGGGATTCCCTGAAAAGGGGGTGACTACTTAGACCCCAAGAACTAAAGCAACTCCACCAACAAGGAAGCCCAACGTCCCCTTCCTAACACCAGCTGGCCTCCACACGTAAGCTTCAGAATGTTGTCCCCATCCAGAGTTTTTAACAAAAGACACAATTTCCATTCCAGTTTCTGGCTGGAGGTCTGATTAATCACTGATACCAGGAAGAAACCCCTGATCAAAATGAACTTTCCTCAGGGCAGAAGCAACCAAAACCCGTATCTGACAACAGCATTGTAACCACACAGCCCTGGTGTGGGAAGAGCTACACATGGGAACTTATCCCTTCACTCATTCCTGTTGACTGTTGCCCTTTTCCACAAAGGCATGGTAGGGAAGGAAAAGGCAGCTGGTTGTTAGAAAGACTAAATAAAGGAGGAGAATGAAAGTGCTTGAGTTTGCTGGACATCCCAAGCTACTGGGGTAAAAAGAACCTCCATCGTGAAATAACTGTGTTCTTCCAGTCTCCTGTTGCTCTTGCTGAACAAGAATGTGGCAATGTCATGAGATGGATTTAGTCTGGAAAGGGGCAAAGAATGAGGCCCATGGCACTACTTTTAACCTTGACAACAATGAATTTTTTTCTGGATTCTCCTTATTATTTTCAGACCCAATGAACCTGTGTGCCAATCCAAATACATGCAGCCCTCAAATTTTTTTTTCTAGGCTTTTTCTAGTGCTTTAGTGTGAAATTGAAAGCAATGATCGAAGTTTGGTGGCTGCAGGAGCACTTCTGCTAAAGATTTTATTTGAATCCTTTGGTGAGGAAAGGAAGGAAACTTATAAATCTCATGTATTTACTGTTTAGCTTCTTTATGTCATACACCACAGACAATAACCAAAATAAACTGGTGATGATACCTGAAAATTTTTGCATAGGTTTATCTTACTAGACTGTCTGAAAGTGAAAAGAAAGGAAACAAAGCAAAAATATTTATACTGGCAATAAAAGTATGAGAAAACTTAAGAATTAGAAGTTATTGATGAATTGGTAAAGCACACTTAAAAAGTATGGATATAAAAAAATAAATACAAGGATATAAAGGATACAGTAGCATGTAAAACCCTGATAAATGTGTATTGAGAAAAAATAATACTTTAAACTTTCTAGGAAAAACAATGGTCTATTTATTTATACTGTACTTCTAAAAAAGGTATATACCTTTTTCTCTTGTTTTTCTGGAAATATTTTTTTTCTAAATTTGAAAGTAATATTGTAAATATTTAGAAAAAATACTGAGTAAAATAAAAAAGTTAAAAATTACCCATAATCTTGCCACCCAGAAAGAGTTGTTATCCTTAACATCATAACATTATTATTCATATTTTGATGTATTTCCTTCTTCTAGACATTTTTTTGGGGAAGGCGTAAACATTATATCAATTATATAAAAGCTTGAATATTACATAACAATCTAAAAATTGAGTTTTAGACAAATAACAAGCTCTAACACCTTGACAGGAAAGAAGATTAAAATAAAAGAGCGATAACTACCATTTGACGTTAAAAAGTCAGCTAAGGAAGCTAAGGAAGTAGTCTTGCCTGCGAAGCTGGTAGACTTGCTAATTCAGTGGTAGGGAAACAATTGCTAACTCATTACTGTACGTTCCTCATCACTGTACGTTCCACTTGGGCCACATTAGTCCTGAAATTTTAAAGAATTCCATTCATTCTCAGAAAACATTTATTCTTTCTGTTTTGGTCTGAACTCATACAACTACTGGTATGCCAAAGCCTCAACCCATGCTCAACCCATGCTGTAACTCAACACTCCACTATAATACATATATGTGTATATATATAAACACAAATATATGTGTATATATATATACACATATATTTGTGTGTGTATATATGTGTGTATAAGTATATATGCTATGTGTACATATATATATGTGCATATATATATGTATATATACATATATATATATATATATATATATATATATATATATATATATATATATATATACACCCTGTACCAGAAACCAGAACATTTTATTAGAATTTGTTTCTTAGTCCTGGCTCATCCCTAGTGCTGGTGGACAACTGAAGCATTTTTCCTGAGCCTGAAGATTCGATTGTTATGTAAGTTTTATTATGATAACATGGCTATCATTGTATTAAAGGAAGAAAGGTTATCAATTCTGATGATGTCCTTTTAATTCCAAGGGAGTGTAAGATGGAAATGTATTGTCAGAAGCCCAAGGCTAAAAATATGCAGTCAGAAAGCCTTGAGAATAACTATCTTGGGTATATATAAACAACACTGCTACATTATGTGCATAACTAAAGAGAAACAGCTAGCTGATACCACTTCAAGGAGAAGGAGACTGTAACTGTACATGGAGAAGAAAAACTGAGATGAGCTCTCTTCAAAAGCCCATATGACACCAAAACTAAGTAACAAAGTCTTTAACATGAGGAACCCAATGCCCAAAGAATGCAGAAAGATAAAATCAGTGATGTTGTACTTTCTTTTTTCTTTTGGTGAACTTCATCCTTGGAAATATTTCCCTTCTTCCATTTCGAAGATTTATAATGTAATCCTTTATGCTTTAATGAACTTCAAACTGTTTCCCCAAAATGTTTAAAACTTTTCAACGTTGGTGTTTTTAAATTTTTTAAAGACAAGAAAATTTAAAAAAAATAGAAAAGAAAAGAAAAAACCCACACTAGGAACTCCAAGTCCTGCCAATTTTTCCTTCCTGCCAAGTCCTATTAGTATAAATGAAGGGTTTATTTTAAGAAATGCCTGATAAATTACTCTACACAATCAGTAATGAGGGTACTGTCAGCAAAGGAGAATCATTTCCAAAATTTTCCTTGGCATTAAGGAGCTAGAGCCTTCTAAGCTCAAACTGGGTTATGTGGCCCCAGCCCCTGTGGACTCTATAAATCTCTCCCTTCTCCTCAGAGGACAGAGGAGTGGGCTGATATGTGTAACTACCGAGGTTTCTCTGTGTCAGCTTACGGTTTCTGAAAACTGCAACGAAACACGGTCATTTTCAAACTTTCCCCGTCAACAGTTTCTACCCACTCTTCAGCGTTCCTTTTCTTCTTGGGCTTGGCCCCAGAGGAAAATATTAAAGACCTTAGGTTTTTATAGTAAAATGAAAAATACAGGCCAGGATGAAACAGAAAACCAGCATGATGTAAAAAGGAAAGGGGCAAAGAGCTTCATAATTTCTTTTAGGCCATAAACATTCACTCGGTGCACCCGATGTGACTTCGGAGAAATACAAAGGGTAGTGATGTAGAGACCACAAGTCACTACTCAAACGTAAGAGCAAAGGAGGGCAACAAAGGACCACTTCTTTTGGAAAAAGGAAGAAAGAAAAATGCATCAGTTAAAGAATCTGTGGATAACGAAAACCACGATGGTTATTACCATTCAACAATGGGAGTCGAGAATCATCTTCATGGCTTCTCCGCAGCCCCCCCATGGCTCTCTGTTCCTCTTTACTCAGCCAGCGTGTGAAACCCATTGCATTTTTATTAATGAAAACCCTGAACCGAGAGCTCAGAAATAAGAGACATGCAGTGGTATCCTCTATCCCTAAACACTAATGGAAAACTCCCTTGTCTTAAAGTTTTATTTTTCTAAAGGGAGAAATAGGTGGATGTTCTTTTTGATTAATTATGGCAGCAAACCCCTACAAAGCTGTTGGGGGATGAAGAGTTTAAAGTTTGGAGTCTGTTATCTGTAAAGCTTTTTTGTGCTCTTTAGAGGAATAGCATTATAAAAGTTAATGTGCAAATAAAATAAACAAATACCTCCAGGCCTTGCCCACCCATGAGCACTGCAGACTGGTCCCCCTCAGTTTTGCTTGGCCCACTTATAAATCCCCCAGTGATGGGCTTCCAGTACTTCTGCTGTAAGACTATCTTCCAGCCACCGACTAAAAGACTTCCACTTACTCTTAGCAGCATCTGTATAATGTTTGTGGTGACCCTGCATCAAAATCTTGTTAGGCCTCCAAGCAGGAGACCAAAGTGTTTCACACAATTTATACTACTCATATTTTGTATTTAATATGTTTAAACACTAGGATCGGAGTTCAGCGTTTAATGCAGTGCAGTCTGTACACAAGCTGACTAAATTACAGATGAACAGAGGAGATGCTGCATACTTCCTCCAATCTTATAGCAAGAGCAAAGATACCAGCTCTTCTTAGGAAATATTTATAAGTTCCAAGCATTCTTAGCATCATTAATAGCAAACCTCACAATGGTCCTTAGAGGTCATCGAGAGGAACTGATTCCCATTTTGCAGATGACGAAACTGAGACCTGGAAAGAGGTTGGGTGACTTTTTCAAAGGTAAGGTCAGAAACGGAGACAGAACAAGCAGGACCCCGCAGGATCTCAGACCCCTGAGCCATCCTGCCTGATCTGCTTCTTCAAGGATGCTACTCACAGGCTCACTGTGCTACTTACGTCCTCTTCTCAAGGTAGGGGGTGAGAGTATTGGTCAATGTCCATGTTAACATTTCTTAGGAGGCTGGAAGGAGGCCAAAGGGGCTGGATAAATGGCCTGTAATCATGGCTTGACTTGTACTTGGTAAAAGCCATCCAGAACATAACAGTGGAGTGGAAAATCTCCTCCGCAACCAAGACTCTCAGCCTCATCTTACCTACCACAGAAACATGTTCCTACAAAAAAAGAAAACTTACTTCTCAGGTCTGATCCCTAGTTGCTACTAACATCATGTATCATTAATTAGAAAAGTCAGGGTAAGAAAAGCATAAGCTTTTTACCAAGCAGGTCCACAATATTAATTAATATTCCTCCGCCTCCAAGCCTACGATCCACTGATTATTTTCTGATCTTTGACAGAGTGTACAGCAGAATGTAGAGTCCTTTCTTTGTAGTCTCCCCTTACCTTTGGGTGACAGAGAGCATTCCTAGATCATTAAATTATGAGATAAGCCAATGGCAATACTTACAGGAAAAATGAGTGCTTCTGAAAGGATTCTATCTCAGCCAGAGGAAAAACATAGTGAAGATGGATGTAAATTTCACATGGTCTAAATTTCTAAACATAACTTTAAACCTACTGTCAACCCTCTGGAGCCGGCTTTGGAAGCGGCTGGCTCCTGTACTGTTACACTCTTCCCCAGGCAAATCCAATTTGTTCTTACGATTCTAATTCTGGCCTTGGTCATTCTATCCTCATACCTGTAAGGGCGCTGGGAGCACTGGTATCCTGAAGAGGCTGCAGAGGCAGCTATGATGTGTATGGTCTGATTCTGCAACCTCTGGCCATAGCTGATTAAACCAATAGAGCCCTGACTCAAGGGGAGCTAAGGGATCTCCGTCTGTGTGATATTATGATCAGTGGGTCGGCTTGGAAAAGATAAGTGGACTAAGTCCTCTCTGTGGAATCAGAGGTGGGAAGCTAAGCCTTGCAACTAACAGGCGGAGCTGGGGTGGCCATAGGGGTCAAGCATCTGCTGGATTTATGAGTGGAGAGTGACTACGGATGCACAGAGGAAGCCAGGTGGGAAAGGGAGAGGAGAGTAAGGGCGTGATGATTCAGAGACAGAGATGCCAGGTTGGTGCAGCTCAGCTTCTGCCCTTGCTGAAGCTGGTCATTCAGCTTCTCCCACGCACAAACTTTCAATAAAGCCTGCTTCCCGTGAGGCAACTTAAGTGCATGTCTGTTTCTTGTAACCAAAAGAGCCTTGAGAAGAACAAAGGCCCCCAAGGAAATGATTAAAGACCTTCTGGGATAGTCAAACCTTTGCATCCACCAACAGGCACACACAGCTCTCCCCAGGCCCAGGGCAACGTCAGGACTCCTGGAAGAGGGCGCCCCCTAGTGCAGCTCCTGGTTGCTTAGACTACTCCAAGCCATTTGGTCATTCTTCCTCTCAAGTTAACAAGAAGTGTCACTGAAATGTAATACTACTCATACTTAGATTAAAAGATGACAAAAACAAAGCCAATGGATACGAAAAGAAATCCCACCAAGGAGACACAGATAGGGATATAGCTATTCGTTTTGGATCTGATGTCTTTTTACTCTAAGACTTAACAAGAATGTTAAGTGGTTAATTTTACCACTTCCTAAGGAGTACTCCTGATGCTCATGGAAAAGGTAACAGCGCCCCATCTGATGCATCCCTCCATATGTGCCTTTGTGTTCAAGCTCAGGAGAAAAAAAGAAAAAAAAAGTAGGAACAATCCCTAGAGACTAATATCTGGGTCCAGGCACAAGGATATGAGATCTGTGTGTTTGGTGAGTGTGAATCCAAGCAACCTGTCCCGATGAAGCGTAACGAAAAGCCATCTACAGTGGAAAAGCAAATACTTCCTCATCCTTGCCTCTGCTAGTGAGATTTTTAACTCAAAACTTCATTTCTTCACAAGGTATTTTTCATAGATGAGCTCCCCATGACACCCTTCTAGAACTTTTAAGAACTTTAGGGCCTTCTCAGTGGATTTCTACTCTACTACAAAGTATCTTTTCATTAAGGTTTCAGCGTGCTCCCTGAGGAGAAAAATCTGTTTGTCTTGGTGTTTATTACACAGAGCATGGTTCCACGAATGGCAAATTGATTTTATCCTGCATGCCAACACCAAATGATTGTTTGAGCCCTGTGCAAAGAAGGGTTCTTTAAAGCCAAATGGCCTCTATGCTTGGTAAGAAAGAACCCAGGATCGATTAGCAATGTCCGGCACAGGCAGGGTATGGAAAAGAGCCAGCGTGCTAGAAACTGATCACCTTTAGTTTACACCTTAAATATATCAGCAAGTGTTCCATTTAGCACACCGCATTTTTAAGCTGAGCCCAAAACTTTTCTGCTTCAACTTTACCTTCCAGATAGAGGTGCTGACATTCAAAACTAAAATAATATACAGAAAATAACACTGATATGAAATGTTGCCTCTAAGTTCTGAAAAAGTAACAGTCACTAATTAATAACTGAAACTTCCAGAAGAATATGAAATCTCAAATCCAAGAAGTAAGGTTTTTCTCATGATTTGAAAGAATCATATGCCAGTTAAAGAGAAATAACCATAAAAATGAGAAAAATAAAAAGTAATGATATAATAAACTTGGGCTTAAGTCCTAAAAAAAACTCAAAAATTCTCTCACTCCAAGGCTAAGTTCTCCCTTCAGAACATATGTGTGTTTTTTTTTCTTTTTTCCTTATTTTGATAATTGAGAAACTGAGGCATAGTGAAAAGGAAAAACTGATTCAAAGGTCCTGATGTGAATCAGTAGCAGATTCTGGGCTTAGAATATAAGACTTGATTTGGAGCTGACTTGTTTTAGCTCTCAGACACCTGGATTCCACAGCTGACTTTGACAGAACAGGATCAAGGCAACCGCTGGGCACCTCCTTGAAAACTGCAATATGGCCCGGCAGGAGACTGGCAAAGGCTCATGGTGGGCGGGGCTCAGGTGAGTGGTCAGGAAATTACTGGTCTGAAGGACAGTATATCTCAACTTAATAGAGTCTTCAGAACAGAAACTTTAAAATCAGGAAAAGAAGTGCAGTAACAATTCCAGAAGCTGAACCATTTCTGAAAGCCTCATCTGTGTTCAAAATATGTATCGAGCCCCTCCCTCTGACATTATATGATGACTTGATTCTATGTTGCTGCTTCTTCAAAGGAACTGGGAAGACTGCACCTATACTGGCTTATTTATACTTTCATGAGAGGGGATAAAGTACAGAAATAATCCACTTACTTTACACTTAAGCCGGAGACAGTTTAATATCTTCGGCTTGCCCTCTGAAAGCATAAAGTGCATCTGTCTAAAATCAGACCAGATTCTCCCCACTGGAAAAGGAGAGCAAAAGGTTGGTACAGTGCAGTGGTTACAGAATCAGACTCACTTCAGCTGGAACACTGGTCCTGTAGCTCACGAGCTGTGTGACCTTAAACATGTCCTTAATCTGAACCCTGGTTTCCGAATCCCTAAAGCAAAGAAAACAGTATCTACCTTGAAAGATGAAAGAATATTTTTTAAATAGTGTATGTTAGGTATCTGATCCAATGTCTGACAGAGAGTACTCAATGCATAGTAACTATTAGCATATAGATGTAACTCTCAGTGTTGTCACCTGAGAATGCTTGTGGATGTTTGCTCTCCAGGAAGAAAAACTGGGACTCCATGTCCTGCCAAAGCCTTCAGGTATAAGTCAGTGTTACACCTACTTGTAAGTCAGGTATGTAATTGGACCAAGGACACCCCACTCATTATGAGCACAGCTCATTAGAATGTGCTGGCCCTTAAGACCACCTCCTTTTAGTACAAGTTACATTAATGGTTATTAATGGTAAAGCAGGTTATTTTCAAAACCTTCAGAGGTATTCAGGCAACTCTTATGGCTCTCAAATAAATGTTTTTGTTTTTTGATCTGTTTGTTTTTGCTATCTCTTCCTTGCAGAAACAAACCCCAGTAATACCACAGTTGAAATTGCATGGTATGGGACTTCCCTGGTGGCTCAGTGGTTAAGAATCCACACGCCAATGCAGGAGACACGGGTTCGAGCCCTGGTCCAGAAAGATCCCACATGCTGCGAAGCAACTAAGCCTGTGCGCCACAACTACAGAGCCTGCGCTCTAGAGCCCACGAGCCACAACTACTGAGCCCAAGCGCCACAACTACTAAAGCCTGTGCACCTAGAGCCCATGCTCCGCAATGAGAGAAGCCACCACAATGAGAAGGCCACGCACCGCAATGAAGAGTAGCCCCTGCTCACCACAACTACAGAAAGCCTGCGTGCAGCAGTGAAGACCCAACACAGCCAAAAGTAAAAATAATTAATTAATTTATTTAAAAAAAAAAGAAATTGCATGGTATGGCAAGCTGTTACCAAAAATCAGTATCAAATTGTGAAATACGTGAAATATGCATTTTCCCAAAACAAGCATTTGGTCCATTTGAAGCACCAAATTGTCTTGCAATTTAAAAGATGTGAACCATTTTATTTAACTTTTCCTCCCTTCTTTCCTGAATGCTACTAACAGGAGAACACTAATGACCATGAAAATTCAAGATACTTAACATCTTGAGGATCAGGACAAATTTGTGTTTTTTGCCAAAATGCCTTAGTTGTTATATTTCACAATTGCAGTATTTGGGGTAATTGAAAATATGAAATTTGTAGCAAAAAACAACATAAAATCAAAACCCAGAAGTCTTTTCAAGGTTTTATAATCTGTATTCAAATACCATCAACACCAGAAATAACTGTTAGGAAATTTAATTGCATTTGGGCAAGACACAGTGTCTTTGACCTACAGGTTCTATGTGAGCATCTAAAAACCAAAATGCAGCAAAAATCCACATGATCAGCTGTCTCCCCATCTCTATAATGAGATGAGAAAACGCCAAATTAATTTCCTGGAACAACTGACATCTGGGAAACTTTTAGGGTTAATGTTTAACATCTATTTCTAAAAGGCAACATATATAGATAGATAGATAGCTATAGATATATAGATATAGATATATATTAAATAATCTATATAGTATTTGTGAATCATCTTAACTTCATATAATACTTATATATAAATATATTTATAATATGTAATATATTGTACTTATTGAGTTCTCTTTTATACAAATTAGAGCAAATCTTTCAGTTTTTGTTTTGCCTGCTACTTTTGAAGGCATTCTTTTGGCAACAATAATGTTTGGGCACTCACTAGATAATTTAAATCTACTTTATAGAACTCCTTATCTCCCCTGTGACTTGTAGAAGGATTGTTTTGTAACCTTTGATAAAAGGGAAGCAAGACTGATTTCCAAAACTCTGAAATAATCACAAACTTTACACAATTTTGGTGAGTCTTAAATTAGGGGAAAAAAAAAACCCAAGTGTAACAAAAGAAAGATTTCGTTTCCCAGATGAATTAGGCAGTATTGTGGAATCCTGAAATCTAATGTAGTACATTTGCCCTCACTAAAAGTTGTTCAACACATTTCTGTACAAAACAGATTTATAGCATCCATTTTCACTCTGATTTCCTGTTTCTCTGTCCATCCACCAAGCAAGTATTTGGAAGACTACAATGGCTATGTGGAGTGTTTTAAGAGTTGACCTAGGAAGTGAGCACCCCTCTGGGAGCAATTTGATTGGTTAATAGTAGTTCTGAGCCCCATATGTGAATCTTTATGACCGCACAGCTTCAGGAATGAATTACTTGACCTCAACTTTCTCCATAGGGGTGCACACCTTAATTTTCCACACTAATTTTCAAATGGAATTACAAAAACACTTTACTTATCTAGAGGTCAACTATTCTACAAACTTAACTACCTGGAACACAGACAAAAAGCAAGCAAAAATGTCTCCATGCAGCCAAAAGTGATGTCATAAAAACCCACAGATTTTCCCCATCGTAGTTTCATTTACCTGGATTTTATTTACAGTTCTGATCACTATACTGAAGTTGTTTTTGAACCTGCAGCAGATAGGAAGAAACAACACATAAGGGCAAAAGAGGGACTGTTTGAAGCATTTAAGTAAGAACAATATGCTAATTTTAAAAAGCACTAATTTAAGATTATAGCAAAAGGACAAACAACCGCATATGCCTCCTAAGTCTATGAAGACATCACTTATTTAAAACATAATAATTAGCATTCTTAATGATTATAAAAACAGAAAACTTTTCAGTTTATTCAAGCCACATTAATTAAGAAAGCCAACCAAGCATTTAAGTCATTTTATAAAATTTCATCAAATAAGAAAAACACTTCAAAAGGATTATCAAAAAGGATAAGCTCTGGTGATTTATCTATCGTCCATCGATTGATAAATCAATACAGGATATTCACCTCTGTACCATAACTCATTCCCTCAGGGGGAAAAAAAAAAAGATTTTTAAAGGCCAAAATCTAAATTAATTACAGTAGATCGAATTACTGAATTTGGAAAAAGCATATCTATCCAGTGCTGGATGATCTAATAGTAATTTAAAGAAATGTTTTTTTGTGAACTCAAACATGGAAATCTTTTTTTTAAACCAGAAGCACGTTTTCCTCCAAAGAATAAAGGCTTTTATCTACAAACCACAGGAACTTGAAACAATCTGCAAGGCTTGAGTATGGGCTAATACTCAGCAGGTGGTAACAGGAAAATCCGAACCACAGCCAGAAACTGAGCTTTCAGGAAGAGTAAGTTGCCCTCTTTCCTAGTCTTACATGCTTTTGGTGTGGAAAGGGAGGAAGAAGGGAGAAGTGAGGGACGTACATCCTGCTGAGGATGGAGAAGCAGGCTATGTACGGCCAACTCCAGGGAGTGAAAGGGGCACTACTAATGATCGTGCTGAGACAACAGGCGTACATTGAGACAGTCCCAGGCAAACTAGAACATATGGTCACCCTAATTTTAAGGAGCAAGTTGAAAAATACTCTGCTAATTAACTGTACTCTAACAATTCTTGAGGTAGAGGATCGTGGAAACATATGAACAGGTAATTCACAAAAGAATTCCATAGAATACCCTAAAATATGGTCTCCCAGATTCTTACGGTCATTCAGTCATTCCCTCAGTTAACCTCAGTTGATAGCTACTGTAACACATTACCATTTTAAATAAAATCTCTCTTCCCTACTAGATTACAATTTTTTTTTTTAAGATGTTGGGGGTAGGAGTTTATTTATTTATTTTTGCTGTGTTGGGTCTTCATTTCTGTGCAAGGGCTTTCTCTAGTTGTGGCAAGTGGGGGCCACTCTTCATCGCGGTGCGCGGGCCTCTCACTATCGCAGCCTCTCCTGTTGCGGAGCACAGGCTCCAGACCCGCAGGCTCAGTAGTCGTGGCTCATGGGCCCAGTTGCTCCGCAGCATGTGGGATCCTCCCAGACCAGGGCTCGAACCCGTGTCCCCTGCATTGGCAGGCAGATTCTCAACCACTGCGCCACCAGGGAAGCCCAAGATTACAAGTTTTTAAGAGCAAGTATCATGTCTTTTTTTTTTTTTATTACATTGACTTTCAAGTCTGGTGTATTTTATTTCTTCAGTAGATGATAAATATCTGTTAATGATCAAAAGAGTATCCTTAAGAAAAATGAAGACCTGTATACTGAGAACAATAATGACACTTCTACTGTCCCATCTAATCTTAATCTTACCAGGGTCAAGCTAGTTGTTTGAACTGAAAGAGTGCTATAGGATTCTAGATTTCTCCAGACCATAATACCTTTCTAGTATTTATGATCTCATGACACTCTTAATGCACATTTCAGAAAAGAGGGATATCAGAAGAAAGATCGCTAGAAACAAAATTATGTATTTTTATCACTCAACAGATTTCTACTCAATAATTTATTAGTCTAGCTCTTAACTGGATAGTGTTACAGTTACCTACATAATTTGGTTATATTAATACAGATTAGGGTCCACATGCAATCTGCTGCATTTTAATGGATTAAACTGACATAAACTTCCCTTGATCACATTTTTTTCTAAACTATCTTTACAGGGAAAAGTGAGGTGGGAATGTAAAGGAAATCTAAGTACAGTATCACCACCCCCTTCTCCATGGAGGATAAGTTCCAAGACCCTCAATGGATGCCTCAAACCTCAGACAGTACCAAACCCTATGTATACTATGTTTTTTCCCTATACATACATACCTATGATAAAGTTTAATTTATAAATTGGGCACAATAAGAGATTAACAATAATAATAGGGCTTCCCTGGTGGCGCAGTGGTTGAGAATCCGCCTGCCAAGGCGGAGGACATGGGTTCGAGCCCTGGTCCGGGAGGATCCCACGTGCCGCAGAGCAACTGAGCTTGTGCGTTACAACTGCTGAGCCTGTGCTCTGGAGCCCGTGAGCCACAACTGCTGAACCTGAGTGCCACGGCTGCCGAGGCCCGCACGTCTGGAGCCCGTGCTCCACAGCAGGAGAGGCCGCCGCAGTGAAAGATCCCCGGTTGCCGCAACTAGAGAAAGGCCCACGCGTGGCAATGAAGACCCAACGCAGCCAAAAATAAAATAGATAATCAATTTTTAAAAATTTACACTTAAAAAAAACCAATAATGATAAAATAGAACGATTATAACAACATACTGTAATAAAAGTTATGCAAAAGTAGTCTCTCTCAAAATATCTTATTGTACAAATTTAATCCCTTTTCTACCTTAATTGTGGCCATAACTTTTGCAGTTTGAGGTATGACAGAAAAACTAGCAGGAATTTCTTTTTCCTGCACAATTTCATAAATAAAAGATTCGTTCTTACTGTAGATCTTAGCAACCTCAACGAACCTTTTTTTTTCTTATTAATTCGAGAACTTTGAACTTTTCACTTAAAGGAAGCACTTTAGGCTTTCTCTTCGGCATATCCGAATTGCCAGCATCACACGCTTGTGCTTTGGGGCCGTTATTAAGTAAACTAAGGGTCACTTGAACAAAAGCACTGCAATACGAGGACAGCGGATCTGATAACCAAGACGCTACCAAGTATGGAGCAGGATACGCTGGCCAAAGGGGTGAGTCATGTCCCGGGCAGGATGAAGCAGGATGGCACGAGATTTCATCACTCTACTCATAGACTAGCACTCCGTTTAAAACGTATCAATTGTGCAGGGAACTCCCTGGCAGTTCAGTGGTTAAGACTCCATGCTTCCACTGCAGGGGGCACGGGTTCGACCCCAGGTCAGGGAACTAAGATCCCACATGCTGCATGGTGCAGCCAAAAAAACAACCAAAATAAGCATGAATTATTTATTTCTAGAATTTTTCATTTAATATTTACTGACTTCGGTTGACTGTGGGTAACTGAAACTGTGGAAAGTGAAACAGATAAGGGGGTACTACTGTATGTCTTGTCATATGCAGAATTCTAGCTTTTAGAACCATAAAATACACACGTACACACACACGGCTACATTGGCTATATGTTTGGATGTACACTCTTAAATAATTTCCTAGAATTGCTGCAAAACTATTTTAAGAGCATAAAATACAGTACAGCTTAAATTAAAGTATCTCCTCAAATCTCAAAATTTCTGGGATGCTGCCATCTGAAAACTCTGGGGTTAATCTATTCATTCACTCAATATAAATAAATTTTTATAGCTACTTTGCTAGGTAATACAGTGACAAAAACCGAGTTCCTGCCTCAAATTGTTCACGTTCCCATGTAACAGACAGCCAAGGTAATAAAGGCATTTGACACAGGTAAAGTATTCACAGGATGTATGGGAGCACAGAGCAGGGACAACTAACACAGTTGGGGTAAGGAACATCTTCGCAGAACAGGAACCACATAATCTGAGTTTTAAGTGATAGTGTGACAGATAATGGTTCATTGTCAATTAATATCCCTTTCTTTCCTCCACAGAAATAGAGCATCTAGTTTTTAGTATGGTCAATGCCACCCCTCATCCCAAGATAAAAACTACATTACCCAGCCTCTTTCCAAGTGACTAAGTACTTGTTAATGTATGTGAGTAGAGGTATAATTTGATAGCTTTCAGGAACCTTCCCCCAGAAGACAGCTGGAATGTGCTCCTTTTCCTCTTTGTGCTTTCCTCCATCTTTCTGACTGGAATACAGATGTGATGGCTGGAGCTCTAAACACTATCTTGTACTATGAAGACTAAGACATACTCTAGGGGAGGCAGAGCAATGAGCTGGAAGAAGCCTGATTTCTTGTGGACATCCCAGAGCTGAGATGCCACACCAGTGCCAAACTGTCGTCTTCCGAATTGTCACAGGAGAGAATTAAACTTCTATTTAATAACGTTGTTATCTGGGGTCTCTGATATAGCTAAACATAATCCTGATGGAGACGAGTAGAAGTTATCTAGACAAAACAGAATATAAAAGCCATTCACTACAGAGGAAACAACACACGCAAAATAACAAGAGGCAAAGTAGCATGGTGCTTTAAGGAAACTTGTGAAGTTCAGCATGACAGGGGTTCAGGAAGGAAATAGATGGGCAAGTAGCAGGCTCGATCGTCATGCTAAGATGTTTGGATTTAATTACACATGCATAGAAGTCATTCCAACACATATGTAAATTAAAAAGGAAAAAATCCATTATAAAGGAGCAACTTTACATAAGGCTCAATCTAAGAACCTATAACTGGTATTGGGGGAGGAGAGTGAGACGGCTGTATTTCTTTCACTGACGTATGTATTTTGGCCTTGGCTAGCTTGCTTAGGGCTCAAATAAAATTCCAAACACAGTCCAGAGAAAGGTAGGTATATTAGTTTCCTGTTGTCACTAACAAACGATCTCAAAATTAGAGGCTTAAAACAATCCAAATTTATTTTCTTACATTTCTGGAGGTCAGAAGTCTGAAATGAACCTCACCAGGGTAAAGTCAAGGTGTGGGCAGAGCTACATTCTTTCTGGAGGCTCTAGCAGAGCCTTTTTCAGCTTCTAGTGGCTGCCTACATTCCTTGGCTTGTGGCCCATTCCTTCATCTTCAAAGCACATCACTCCCACCTCTGCTTCCACCATCACATCTTCTCCTCTGCCTCCAATCCCTCCTGACTCCCTCTTATAAAACTATCCTGAGGATATTCCAGGATAATCTCTCTAACTCAAGATCCTTAACTGAATCACATCTGCAAAGTCCTTTTTGCCATATAAAGTAACATTCACACGTTCCAGGAATTAGGACATGGGCATGTTTGGGGACTACTGTTCAGCCTACTACACAGCAGGGAATCAGGCAAAAAATTCAGATTACAAAATGGAAAATTCACTCACTTTAAAAGCCATTGAGGTCAATTCTCTACTCTATCCTTAAATATAACATTCCCGCTAAGTCCCCACCCACTGTCTACTTTGATTGAACTCTACACTTACTGCCATGTTCACTATCTTTCCAGGAAATCTACAGTCCCCTCTCCCCTTTTTCTTTACTGCTCCACAGGTAAAAAGTTTGTCCTTATTTTGAGCCCAATTCCCTACCCTATAACATCTCACAGTCTCAGCTCTGTCCTCCGAAGGCATATGCCTTGCTAAGTTAACCACTGTATCCGAGATGTCTAGTAAACTTGCCCAGGGCAGGACCTGAGTTCCAGGTCCTCGCTCTGCTGGCTGCTCTCTCCTTACAGAACAATTTGTCACACATGCCTCCCCCGTCCAGGTACACTGTGCGGTAGTCCGACAGTGCAGGGTGCTGATGCTTGTTTGGATGCATGATCAGGCGTCTACATACAAAAGGAATGTCATAAACAGATTAGGGGTATCATGAATGTGTCGCCAGCAGCATAAACCATAATGAACGTGAAGGTGTTTGGATTGTAATATGGCAAACGCAACGTTATTTGAAAGTAAATAAACTGTAGGGCCCAGTTGTTAAGCATCCAGCATGGTCTTCACAGCAAATATTCTTTTAAAGAGCACCATTCGGTCTTGCTGAACACTTCCTAGAAATGACGACAGAAAGATAGGGTGGTGTATGGGTTCGTTAAGACATATTCGTTGTTGGCATCTAGCTATCCAAATAAACTGAACAGATTTCTGGGTGGCTTTGCCCTCTGGTCAAAAGATGACTCCCGTAGAGTGGCCTAGGAAAACTAAAACTTCACCTTGATATCCTGCAGAGAGATCAAGAGTCCAGGTGGCTATTAAGGACCCCAGGAAGCTCCTGGGGACTGGTTCAGGGTGCAGGAAACAGCCTTGAACTCCTGCACACTGACTGCTGGGATCCCTCCAGGAGCAGTTACTGCTTCCACTGACGCTGAGAAAGTTCTGAGAAATAGCTTGTTAAGCGGCTAGAGGCCAGCGCCTCTGAACTCTACTGAACAGAGAGGAAAACGCTCAAGATGAGCGGGAAGCAGGTTCGGGGGGATGCTCTGCTTGGCTTTCTGTCCCTTGATCCTCTTCCCCCACTTCTGCAAACTCTGGGGACTGTGCTCAGAAGATGCGCAGCTGGTCCAGTCCTCACTGCGTGCTGCACCCGTCACTTGCTCAACTTTGCCCTGAAGCCAAGTCTTGCCTTTTATTTATTTATTTATTTATTTTTTTGCGGTACGCAGGCCTCTCACTGCTGTGGCCTCTCCCGTTGCGGAGCACAGGCTCCGGAAGTGTAGGCTCAGCGGCCATGGCTCACGGGCCCAGCCGCTCTGCGGCATGTGGGATCTTCCCGGACCGGGGCACAAACCCGTGTCCCCTGCATCGGCAGGCGGACTCCCAACCGCTGCGCCACCAGGGAAGCCCAAGTCTTGCCTTTTGCTCAAGTTTTGAAGAGTAGTTTCTGCCTTCTCCCCGGGAGCTTCGTTCTGTCCTTAAAACCATTCTGGCCACCTTGTCCTTCCAGAATCTGGGAAAATCGATGATTCCATCTTGCTCTTGCCTTCTTCCTTCTTATGCCAGGATTTGACTTCTGCTCCTGAGCTCCAGCCCTGTGGCTGAGGCCTTGCCAAGCAGAAGGATCTACCTGAGGTCCACTGCATACTGTTTGCTAGGGTTCTGTGATGTTCCTTGAACCTACAATCTCTGTTTGTGTGTTTTGTCAGGGCCCCTTGCCATCTCTTGGTAAATCGACACCGTATTTACCAGTTATCATGCCCCTCCTGATGGGCTGGCATTCTCTGCATTGCCCATGGACAGGCTGTCCCCTGCCATTCTGCTGGCCCACCCCAATGAATGTGTCCAGGTCCAAGTTCTTACATCATTGGGCTGCTCCATCCTGCTAGGGTGACCAACCCTGCCACTCTGCTCTGTGGTTTGATATAAGACCCAGGGATCAATGAACGATCCTTCAGATTAATGGCATTTTTCAAAATGCACCATTAAGATAGTTTTTGGAGTGCTAAGTCTTCGGAATACCATACAATTTTCTTTTATAACACATGATTATATAATTTTCTTTTATAACACATGTGGTGTGATGAATTGGGAGATTGGGATTGACATGTGTACACTGATGTGTATAAAATGGATGACTAATAAGAAAAAATAAAAAATAAATAGACAGGTTATTTGTGAGTTAAAAAAAACAAAACAAAACACATGATTTACATTCTAGATGCACATCTTGTGTGTATGGAAGTATATAAGGAGGGTTTTTTTTTTTCCAAGTAGAGGAATCAATATTATACTTTTTATTAGAAAATTCTATGAAGAGACCATCTATGTTATTAAAAAGAAAAAAGATAGGTTAATTTCTACTAATCTATTAGTTTTTAGCCTTATGGTTTAGGTGAACTTTTCTTTAGGTCAATTTAGGTCAAAAAAGGTCTTAGAACTTTTCTCTTTGCAAAATACAGACTTAAAGGTCTTAACTCACTGAAACATTTTCAAAAGCACCTAATAAGTAAATAAGGCAGGCAGTACATATTCACACATTTCTTACTTTAGTGGTAGAGATGTTGTATTATACAATGATCATTATTAAAATAAGGTCTCCCTTATTTTCATGCCTACACTACTATGCTCAGTCCGTTGTCTCCAGCTAACATCACTAAATTTTCCCCAGCACAAAGCAGACCTCGTATACATAATAACAACAATAACTGACATTTGTATAATACTTAAAATATTTAACACAACACTTTCAAATACGTCACATAAATACACATACACTTCAAATTGGGTATATTAGCCAGAAGTATAGGATTGGATTACTTCTATTAAAAATATGTATATGTATATATGTATATCCGATAAAAATATGTATATCCACTAAAGTCTAAAACTGACAGATTTTCCAGACAAAGACAAATATCATAGGGTATCACTTATATGTGAAATCTAAGAAAATGATACAAATGAACTTACTCACAAAACAGAAACAGACTCACAGACATAGAAAACAAACTTATGGTTACCAAAGGGTTGGGGGGAGGGATAAATTAGGAGGTTGGGATTGACATACACACACTACTATATATAAAACAGATAATCAACAAGGAGATACTGTATAGCACAGGAAACTCTACTTAATACTCTCTAATGACCTATATGGGAAAAGAATCTGAAAAAGAATAGATATATGTACATGTATGACTAAATCACTTTGCTGTACACCTGAAACTAACATAACATTGTAAATCAAATATACTCCAACACAAAATTTTAACAAATTTTAAAAAGATATTTAAAAAACTGACAGATTTTCAAATAATCCAGTAGTCCTAATAGAGTGTTATAGGCGGAAAAATATGTTTCAAAGGCTTAATTCTCACTAACATATTGAGATTTACATTTTTATTAGAAAAACAAAAGTAAATCGACCTTAGGATTCGCAGGAATTAGGGGGAGACAAAAACCCAACAGGCATTAATACCTATAATATAAAAATATAAAACTGAATTTTGTTGTTAACACCAGGATCGGCACCAGAATTTGTCTGTGGATGGTATAGATTGCTTTTTCTACAGTTTTTGGGGTGTCATGGTTTCAACCGCCTTTTAGATTTCAACCATATATTACACTGCAAAGATACGAAGTTATAACAGAGTTCCATGTGTTTAAGTAGAAGAGTACTGAAATAAACTTCTCCCTTTTTCCCACCTCACACGAAAGTTTAAATGTTGACATTCCCATTCATATATGTGAAGTATTTAATAAGGGTAAAGAAGAGCGGTCCAAAGAAAATACATGGCTGAAAACTTAGAGGGTGATGCTTGATATTCAGGAAAAGCACTGGAAGAGGCTGGGTTGTCAGAGCATTTCCCTGCATATAAGAGAAGGTGCACTGGTTGACAGAAGTGAAAGATTTAGACCATTTCAGAAACTGTTCAAATATGTGTATCCACTCTATTTTTTTCCCTCATGAATTCCAGCTTTTTTCCCCCCTTTATTTGCCTTTCTTTAGTCTTCTTTGTTATCACGTCCTATGCTCCTTTAAATAAAGACAATGGAAACCAATGGTAAACAGGAGTCAAATTTGCTTTTTACATTGGTTTGGAAATCTCTGATTCTAAAGTTAATTTTTCTTTTGGCTCAAATACTCAAATAGATGATGTGAAGGCCTAAAAGTAAGTTATTTTCTATGTCATGGGAGACACACAGTTTTTGTTTTCTTTTTTAAAACATCCTGCCCCTGAAAGCATCTGTATCCAACTCTGGATCCCAGGCAGAGGGTTTGAGGGATGACTGAATGCAAAGAGCCCAAGAATCATCTTCAAGCAAAGTCTGGTTCAGTTTTGTTTTTTAATGAAAAGAATCCAGTGTCATAGAAAGTATCTTGGTATTTCAACTGGAATGGCTACCTTTGGTTTGGAGTTCCTATAGCTTTGGTTTAAGACCAATGTGTTTAAACGACACATCTTTTTTTTTTGGACTTGCTGGAAGATTTCACAATTCAAGATGTAGGAAAACAGAACAGAAAGAAAACTGTCTGTAATTCACTGCAAATGCAGGGACATTAACCAATTAAAACTCATGGATCTCAAATGTCAAATATGGAGTAAGCTGTCACTTACACTTTCTGAGGACTCAGGGACCCTACTGCTATACACAGGCAAAAGATACTGAGGAAAACCTTGGTGCCATTCGGAGTATAACTTGAGCTACCATAAGCACAAAGAATAATATATCTACAAAACAGAAATAGAGCCATACATGTAGAAAACAAACTTACGGTTACCAGGGAGGAAAGGGGGGAGAGATAAATTGGGAGATTGGGACCGACATCTCCACACTACTATATGTAAAATAGATAACTAACAAGGACCTACTGTGTAGCACAAGGAACTCTACTTAATACTCTGTAATGACCTATATGGGAAAAGAATCTAAAAAAGAGTGGATATATGTATATGTATAACTGATTCGCTTTGCTGTACAGCAGAAACTAACACAACATTGTAAATCAACTACACTCCAATAAAAGTTTTTAAAGATAAATAAAACTGGAGTAATAAGTTCTCTCCTCTGAAAGAGCATGCTGCCACAACCCGTGGTCTGCTTTAAAGAGCTGGGTGAGAATCCCAGCTGTAATCTTGCTCATGTCCAAGAAATTGACAGCTCACCTTAAACTCCAGGCCACAGAGGGAGGAAATCGGACTGGGGTTACTTCCATGGGAAGCGTTGACAGGGTAAAGGCCTTACCGGGTTCAATTCAGTGAAACGGCTCCAATTAGATTTCATTTAAAAATATAATCTTCAGGATTATATTGTCTTGTTTTTAAAATCTACTCCACCCTACTCTCTTGAATGATTCCAGAAGAATTGTTTAAGTAACTTATTTTTTTTAACCTTCCTGTCAGATCTGGTTTTTCCATCAGTCTTAATATACCGTTTATATTTTTTTTTTAGGAAAAGAAGAAAGCATTATAAAGATAGCCAAACAAGATGATATATATCATCTCTGCTAAGGTCCTGCTATAGAACTGAATTCCTTAAGTTTGAAATGCGTTCCATGAATGTAAAAGACATAAGCAGTCAGTCCTGATGGCTAAAAAAGGCGAATGAGGTAACAGCAACACGGATGGCTCTTTGTCTCAAATGTCCTATAAATAGGAATGTGAAATTAATTTTTTTTCAATCTACATTCTCTCTATTGAAGGAAAATGCTCTTCAGTGGTAAGCTGAGGTTAGGTGTTTAAATTAAAATTTGAGTTGTCATTTCCATGCTTGTCATTTGGGAACTTCTTACTGAAGTAAAAAACGATACCAAGGTGCACATTTCCTAAATTTCCTGTAAAATTCTTGAATGCAGGATGCCACTTTGCATCTTCTAATCGGGTCTACTGGATTTATCTCCCCCTGCTGTATGTGCGCTGCAGGACAGTTGGAAAGAGGGCTTACCCGAGGCCTGCTATTGTGACAGCTGGTGGCTTTGGCATTTTCGTATAAACATGCAAGCTGAAGAGAAATTTCTCCTTTATAATTGGCCCCATTTCCCCCTTCCTGGGACATTCCACAATGCCACCAACAATGAAGTGCTCAGAAAGGAGGAATTGTTTCTGTTTATGTGAAAATCGATCTGAACTCCGCGAGGCAAGGGAAGGAATAACAAAAAGCTTCAAAGACCACAAAGAGAAGTTATAATCAAATCTGGATGCTGTTTCTGAGATCTGACAGAGCTGCTCCATACACCCACTCTGAATGCGCAGGGAGCTAGGACCAACTGCCTTTTCGTCTAGCCCTGCCTGCTTCATTCCCTGCATCGCCCTGGCCAAGCTGCTTGGTGAAGCCGAGCCATGGTCCTGCCTGGGTTAAGCGCGGGTAATGCTCTTAGCGACCACCCAACTCTCAATCGCAAGCGAAGCGCCTTACACGCTAAGCCGCTGGTCGCAAGCTTATAAAAGCGATGACCAAAGAAGCCTTCAGAAGGCAGCAAGAGGACATGGATGTTTGAGTCACTTGGAATTGAATGCAAACTCACTGCCACTTACTGGTCGTGTGACCTCGGTCAGCTTACGTGATTTCTCCGAGGCTCAGTTTGCTCATCTGTAAAATGGGGATGCTAGCGTCTCTCTCAGAGTCCATAGGAAGGCTAGCATCCATATAGGTAAAGCACCTAATGCAGAGTCACAAAGAGTTCGCTAGTTTCATCAAGTGCTCTTGATGGTAACTACCCTTACTACGCTTTCCATCATAAGCTGTATCTCCACACACAGTGTAACAGAATGCACAGATTTTCTACGATTCTTACCAGCCAGGATAGTACTATAATTCAGCTTAAGGGAAAACACATGTAGAGGCTTGAAGCAATCCTAAGTGTTGTTACCATCTCACAACATCCTGGAGCAAATTAAATATTGTGCTCTATTCTTCAACGTCTGCCCCTAAGAAACATGAAATGTATGCATCCTTTTTAAAGGAAAAAAAAAATGTTGACACCAGGATATAAGAAAGAAAAGTTTCATCCTGAATCTTTATCCAAATAACTCCACTGACTTCCGCGGTGATGGCAGTCGAATCACCCTTACGGGTAAATACTGTTTCCCTGATAGGCTTCAATTCAAGCTTCCCTTTTGGTGCTTAAAGCCCATTTCTTCTCATCTGCCACATTAGGCAATTAATTGGGTCTTTATAGGCAGCTATCATACACCCCACTGTCATCGCTACTCAGTCATACATCTTAAATTCTCCACATCTTGCTACTTAAACCCTACCCCTTAATCACCTCATCATCTTTGTCACATTTAAAAAATTTCCTTCCACTTAATCAACTCCATTTTCTAAGCTAGAGTACGAACAATTGTGCAGGATTCTACTAAAGCAGCTTTCCTGAGGCTCAATGAAGAGGAAGCATTTTCTTCTTAAGTGATTTCTTTAGATCCCAGGATAGTTTTTGCTTCTAGTGCAAGAGCATCACCATGTGAGCTGTTCCTGATCTGCACTTCGGTGTTGCCCTCAATCCATTTCCATTTTTAATGCCTTTGAACAAGGCTCTCACGGGTGGAGGCTGCACCAGCTTGAAGTAAAGGTGCCCCACTCCCACTACAGCCACTCAGCCACCCAGACACCCCTGTGGCCGTGCTCCTGGCTGACCCTCTCCTGCCCGGTGTTCATGGGTGTTCAGCCCTCACAGGAGAAAGAAACCTCTCCTGACATTCTTCAGGACCCTTGGTCCCTCGAGCTAAGAAACAAGAAAAACTTCTGATCCTCAGAAGATGGGCAGCTTTCTATTTTGACTTCCCTCCCCTTTTGTTAGTGTCAACTAGCCAATTTCTCCAGTGAATGACCATTACAACCTGTTCCATGTGGCTCCAAGGGACACACGTGCCCAGTGGAGTGACCCACAAAATGCTTTTCCATGGGATCTGAGTAAGAGCTCTGGAAAGAAAAGGGCACCACTGTCAAATAACTTCATGAAACATGACATCTCCCTCTTGGAGACTCAAAGCTGTCTTAGAACGTTCATGGATCTGAGAAATGCCAAGGTAGAGAAAATCCATGGACCTTTGTTTAAGGCAGTTTCCCACAGGTGTTGGACAACAGAGTCATTTCTTGGTGAGACAGCTATGAGGACGTCAAGAAGCTGTAGGGTGTGCAGAGTACATTTTGGAAATGCTGCACTGTTCTGCGGTCTTGCTCTCATTCCCCCTAGACAAGCTGTGACCTTCTCATCTGCAGTCTCTGAATCATTTTCACCTGCACGATCTGTCTAGCACAGTGCTGTTTCTGGAGGATGCTCTCACACCACTGTGGTCTCCACTGACGCTGTGTGTACAACACATCTACCCAAGAGTTTCAAAGCTGGTTTGGCCCTACACACATATCTGGCAGCGACGGTCCAGGGTTCCCCGGTCCCCACTGCATTTCATTTGATTGGTCACTGTCAAACACCCCATTAGACGAGCTCCTTGTCAGTCAGCACTTGGCACAGAGTAGATACTAGATAAATGTTCAATGAAAGAATGATTTGTTTTACTGTATTTCTTAGAGAAATATGCAGGATTATTTCAATGTCCCATGTTTGAAAAATAACTAATAACGTGGCTAGTTTTATTTTCCCCCAAGAGTTGTGGCTACTGTAGACACTGCTGAGAGTTTATTAATTATCTACAACGTGCTTCCACTTACTCCTACGTGCTGGGTCCTTGGCATGAATTGTTACTTAATTATCGCAATTATCTTAAGTGTTTGATCTTCATATTGCAGAGAAGACAGATGTCACTGAGACAGGTCAGGAAGGCTGATCAGGAAGGCCTAGTATCGCCAACCATTTCTGGCAGAGCTGAGTTTGTACTCAGGTCTCCCTGACGGAGCCTAAATGCACTCCTCTCTACACCACACATATACGCCCCATGCACACGGGAAAACAGCATCGAAGTTAGCTGAGTTTTTCTAGTAATCATATATTTTATTGCGGTAATATATATAACACAAAATTTACCGTTTCAACCTTTTTTCATGCATGCAGTTCAGTGGCATCAAGCACGTTCATGTTGTTGTGCGACCATCACCACCATCCATCTCCAGAACGTTTCCATCTTCCCCAACTGAGACTTTTCACCCATTAACCCCTAACTCTCCATTCCTCCCCCACCCAGACCCGCGGAACCACCCTTCTACTTTCTGTCTCTATGAATTGAACTACCCTAGGTCCCTCATATAAGTGGAATCGTACAGAATTTGCCACTAATTTTTCTTTTTTTTTTTTTTTGGCAGCACCGTGTGGCATGCAGGATCTTAGTTTCCCAGCCAGGGATCACACCCGTGCCCGCTGCAGTGGAAGCACTGAGTCTTATCCACTGGACCGCCAGGGAAGTCCCTAACTTTTAAATTCCTGCTCTGGCCATAGTATCAACCACTCACTTGGAAAAAATATCACTGTAACGTTCTTGGACCAGCACAACACTGTTTGCAGGTTAATTAAAGTTGCTTGAAGGGAACTGGCTTTAACTTGAAAATAAACCCAGCCCCCAGCGAGCAAGAAGAAATTTGCCCACATAGTACCAGTGCCACAGAAAGGTCACTGCAAAAATGAGAAATGTGGGTAAGTCAGCGTGGCAGCTTAACATCACGGGTCTTTTGATGACTGAAACCTGCATATATGTCCCAAATAATTCCCCCCCCCTTTCAAACTGCTTTTCTGTTAATGTGTGAAAACAGCACAACTTGAGGGAAATGTAATCCACATGTTTTGGTGCATTTACACTTATATGCTCTTGAGACTTGAAACGGCCTAACAATATATTTTCTGATGGCTTTTTTTTCATAGAAACACAATAATAGACTGAAAACCAAACTTAATCTCCAAAGGACGGAGGCTCAAATCAAAGTTTAAATTCTTGAATTTTAACATTCTTTTTTTTTTTTTTTTTTTCCGGTACGCGGGCCTCTCCTGTTGTGGCCTCTCCCGTTGTGGAGCACAGGCTCTGGACGCGCAGGCGCAGCGGCCATGGCTCACAGGCCCAGCCACTCCGCGGCATGTGGGATCTTCCCAGACCAGGGCACGAACCCGTGTCCCCTGCATCGGCAGGCGGACTCTCAACCACTGCACCACCAGGGAAGCCCTTAACATTCTTAAATAAATTTCCAAGCTCCTCTTTAAATGAAACATTTAAAATATGTTAATCAGCCTTTAGACTAGAGACTAAAGTTGTAAGATAAAAAACTCAATAACTGGCTCAACCTTCCTTTTGGGCTCAACTTCAGGGGACAGTAGGAAATAGGAAAAAGAGGACAGATTTCAGAGATACTCAGATCTGGGTTCCCATTGGTGCTGCAATACTTAGCAAGTCTCAATTTTCTCAACTGTAAAATGGACGCAATAATGTATGGCTTACTGAATTTTCCTAGAGATTAAACAAATCGTAGGCATAAAGGGCTCAGAGAGAGACAGAGAGAGAAGACTACTCAACATATGTTCACTTACAGTCCCTTGTTTCAAATTTGAATATTCCACGGCAATGAAGCTATTAAAATCTATTCACAAAATACCTTATATGCAGTACTGTAAATTACATTTTTCCTTTAAACTGAAAGAATGCAAAAATCAATGTCATCAAAGCAAGACAAGGCACTAAAAGGTGAAGTCAGTTACTTAAGTTCACGTATCAACTTGAAGGCCCAGCAACCAAGAGAATGCAGTTTATGAAGAGTTTATGGGAGGTAAACTGTTGAGGATATTCTGTAAGTCTATGTGGGGTAGGATTTCTCTAGCTTTTCGTGGCTGCAGCATCTTGTTGATGCTTTTATCTCACTATACTCTCTTCTGAAATCCCCCAAATGTCTTGTACTACCTTATTTTTCATTTTTAATCTAATTAAAATCAGGTTTTCTCTTAATTGCTTGAAAAGCATATGGCTTCTTGCAATAACCTGGAGTATAGGGTTCATTGGAACACTTTCAACAGACACAGGGTTCTGAGTAGTTTTGACTAACGGGTCACCCACCCTGAGAGTCACATGGCCACCGTGACTTACATGATGCTCTCATGAAGGACAAGTTGGGAAGCATTTCAAGGCCCCTCATCCCTCCCCCTCTAGGCAGTGTCCTAATCGTACGCAAAGGATGAGCCCAGGGACACGGTGACTGCTAATGCCATACCAGATAAAGATATGACTATGGGGGAATACGGTCCCAAAAAAGTCGGTGCAGAGCTAACACAGAGAAGACAGCATTCACTCCTGCTGAAAAGGAGATAAGCAATGAATTTCAAGACCCAGCTCAATGCCAAATAAATCCTCAAGGTTTGGAGGTGATGGCATAAGTGGGATATTGCACATGACCCCTTGGTTAGGTTAAAATATCTGAAGGTTCTTATTTAACCCTTTTACTACCATTTCTTCACCTCCACCAACACTTATTAATATTTACAGTACAGTGTGTGCCTCGTCAAAATTAAACTATAATCCTTTGATATAAGAAGATAGCTAACTCTACTGATATTTCCTCTGGCTAAGTCTTCTTAACAGGAGTAAATCCTGACACCTTAAGGAACCATACTTAAAGAAAACAATTTTCCCCTGGGATGCAGCCCACTTGTCATCTCTTCATGGACCACAGAGTCCCTGCCTGGCAATGCTGGAGGACAGCAAAGCCATTCCTCTCAGAGAGGACTAAAATGACCCCTTCTCCGACCCTAAATAAACCCGGCAATGAGGTCAAGCAACTCCTCCCGGCTGAACCCCACTTGGAGGCAAAGTTAATGTCACTTCCTAATTATCCAAGTTAACTCCACAACACGGAAGTCCAAACTGGAAGATAATTTCAAGCCTTTTGTATTTAGCTATTACATAGTATCCGATTCTACTTCTCCAGCCAGTTCACATGCCTAATTACATTTAATTAATTTATTCTTTAAAGATCTAGCACAAAGTCAGTATTTAAATAAGATCCAGAAAAAGACTTCTCTGGGTACCCAATGAAAGCTGGCAGCAGCAAATATAGCAAGGACTCAAGAATTGATCCCAGAAAATGCCTGATCCACCTTTTAAGACAAAAATGACAAGAAATGCTTTACCATCGTTGAGACTTCCACTCTTCCGGTGCTTCCTGTGGCTTTTTATTTTTGTTTTTATTTTGCTTTGATTTCTATGTTTGGGGTGACATTCAGTGGTCTACTCAGATGATATCAAATACACCTCTAACCTCAGGGGTCATTCTGCATAGTGATACTTGAGAAAACACCCCAAACAATGTAGAAGTCCAATTAAGTATGCACCCAGGAAAATTCTTTAGCCATATTTAGAAATATGAATTTCTAATAGAGAAAACAACTCTGCACCCCAGAACTCCACTGATAACTCAGGACTGATTTGGAACATGAGTTTCTGGCCTTTTGGACAGATGCACTTATCTTAGCGCCTCGGTTGATGAAGATGGTTGAAGAGGAACAACTGAGATCTTGGCCACCTTCCCAGTCCCGAGTAACAGGAACATGAATTCCCTGAGCATGAAAGCCCAGCTCTCACGGAATATTTCTTCCTCATGGCACAGATAAGCATCGTTGATGGAGATCCCTAAGTCATATCAGCGATGGTAACTTGCCTCTTAGGGCTTCTCCAGTTCCTGATGGAAAGACATTCCTGGGGATGCTATTCCCTCCTCCTGTTTCCTCCCTGCTCTCCTAGGAAGGAAAGTCACTCTGGCTGTTCATTTCTCACTGAACGGTAACACTGTCTACAACCCCGCCTCACGGGAACGGGATTTCCAGGGAAGGCTGCAGGCACTCTGTCAAATCACCTGAGAATATGCTGATTTATTTAACTCTCAGGGCATTGCCGTAGGTTAAGGGTTTAATCAAGTTAAAAATAATTGAGGACTTTGGGAAGTACCATGGCTAGTCTATTTGAAAATCCACTTCCCTGCCAGCTCTCTCTCATTCTGTTGACAGACTATAGACCCTTCTTTTCATCTCTTTCCTCTTTTTTACCGCTTAGCCTGGTCCCTGAAGGAGTATGCTCTTTCTAGAACATAGATTATGCACTATACACAATGTGAAAACATTGCACACTCTTCCTGTTGTCATCTGAAAGATTTTTCTACCTGGAAGGAATAACTTATCTCACCTTTCACTCTCAGATTGGTTTTACTTAAAATTCCTTATGAGAATCAACATATTTAAACTTTACAGAGGAAGACAAGCTGAAACTTTTGCGCCTCTTTAATTTGCCTTTTTCCCTAGTAAGATTTGTGACAGCTTTCCCCATTGCTGTTATCCATTACTGAAATTTAACTAAACTTTGAGGATTTGTGATTTCAGAAGCATCATCTAATTTTCTATGTAAAGGGGAAAAAAAGCTAAAAGTAACGGGGAAAGCTGAAGGCGTGTATAGCACAGAGAGGAAGATCTGCAACCATGCCAGAGACTAGGTGGTGACTCCATTTAGTATATGTACTTCAAACTGGAAACAAACTAAGAAGTAAAATAGATCTCTTTCAGATAGCTTCTACAGGTAGTCAATCTGTTCATAAAAAAATGCATACTGCTTTAAATTGTCACAAATCATCTTTTCAGTTATTTTTCATCTAGTAGCTTTTTTATCCTAATCATCATCCAGAAAACGTCTGTTAGGTACTTCCTTGGTACAGAGGGTGCTGGTTAGAGTTTAAATGACAGCATCTTTGCCCTTCAGGAGCTTTACAAAAGAAAGGTGTCTTAGATCATCACTTATAAAAAGTCTTGCAAAACATGTGGAAATACAGTATGTTAGATAATCAAATAAAGAAGTACATTCAGCTTCTTAGAAAGTCACTATAAAAATCCAAATGTCAATATTCGAATACTTTGTTTTGAGCTACATTAATTCATAGCGGTGACTGTTCTTCCTGTATCCAACGCTCACTAGCTAAAAATTGTTGCAGGTTCCAAATACAAATATTAAAATACTGTGGGGAAAAACTTAAGAAAAGTTTTATTTAAAAGAACTTAGAGCTGCTTTCTGAAAACACAGATCAAGGGACCAGCAGGCAAGGGTAATTCAATTTAAAATCATTTTGCACGATAGAAGACGGCTTCCCTCTCACAGCCCTGACACACTCACCACTCAAATACTTCCCAGAAGTGCTGCTGGAATCAAATGACCACCGTGCACATTTACGGGGAGGTATTGGTAAAAGGTTATGGTGAGAAACTAGAGGTATGCATCAAACTCTATTTCAGTGACATCCTTTGAAGTTTGGAACTCAGCACCAAGGCTGTTCTGGCACCTACACAGTACACGGAAGGACAACGTGTTCCTTTCTGGCTAAAAGGCCAATAGCCAGCGGTATTATAAGAAGATGCAACTAGTGAATGGCTCAGTGGAAAGTGGCAGTCCTTTGGAAGGTGATAACTAGTGTAAGATTGTCCCACTAAAATCACAAATAACATGATGTTTATATGATGGTCCATCTCTTATGGAGGAAATGTGGTATGACCTTTAATGTCCTTCTTCACCTCCGTAATTAACAAATGAGAATTTTATTAATTTCACAGTTTAAAATTCAGGTCATTAGGGCTTCCCTGGTGGCACAGTGGTTGAGAGTCCGCCTGCCGATGCAGGGGACGCGGGTTCGTGCCCCGGTCCGGGAAAATCCCACATGCTGCGGAGCGGCTGGGCCTGTGAGCCATGGCCACTGAGCCTGCGCGTCCGGAGCCTGTGCTCCGCAACGGGAGAGGCCACAACAGTGAGAGGCCCACATACCGCAAAAAAAAAAAAAAAATTCAGGTCATTAGAAGTTTTAATAAAAATTTTCAATGGAGTTAGAAGCATTTTAGAAATTACACCTAAAAGCAGTCAGTGAGAACACCTGCCAAACCACGTTTGAGATTCCTCCCAATTTCCTCCTCTGGGTCCCACTTCACCCCCAGATAGTAGAGACCTGAGACCTCAGCACAGATCTCCTTTACATTTTGATCTGTTTGTAATGTGACCATTAGCTCTATCTGAGGTCTTATTCTCCTGGCCTCTGGCTACGGCTACCTCTCCAGGGTCATCTCCATTCCTGCCCTTTCTCAGCTCCTCCAGCACCACGCTCAGCACCTCCCCGTCCCTCCCTCAGCCCACACCAGTTTGGCCCAGCTGACAACTGGTCGTAGGTCACATGTCTGCTTACATTTCATTCTCAGGGACACCTTTGCTGATCCCACGCTCTAGGTGAGGCCTCCCTCATCTGCGCTTTCAGGCCATCCTGCTGTTGCCTCTGGTTCTCCACGGAAACGCCCATCTCACTTTTCTGAATTTATTATTCAGAATAACAAAAAAATTTCCTGGCAAACTGTAAGCTCCATGAGTGACTGGGCCCGTCCTGGGTACAGCCCTAACACCAGAGCTTCATATAACGTATGGGACACGGTAGGTTTAGTGAGTTAAGTTGTGTGTGTGAGTGTGGGTGTGTTTAAGGTTTTAGCACTCAACCAGGTTACCTTAGTTAATTATGAGCAAATTAGTAGACTGTGCCCACTGTGTTGACACTTCTGTCACTAAACGAATGGTGAGCTAAAACTACTGACTACTCCACTCACCAGGGACTCACAGAACAGCAGATTACTTAAGCTGGGCAAAGAGATATGATGCATCTTCTCATTTATACTCCAATTAATAACTAGTTTTCTTTGTATCTTTCTACCTTTAACTGTAAAACAGGATTTAAAGGTCGAATGAGAGAGTAGTTTAATAAACAAGAATGAAAGAATGATAGTATTAGCAGAACTACATTTCATATTTAGAGATAATTCATGACTATTAACTAGTTTGCATGTTTTAACTATGACACGTATATACACAAATGAAATTTCTGTCTTAACTGTTTACTAGAGATTGGAGGTGGTGGGAAACGATATGAAAAGGGAGCATGTTACAATAGATATAAATTAATAAAGGAGATAGTTTGGACTATACTACTTCATTTATTATTTTAATATTGGTAATGGTTACAAATATTGGAACAATGTATTAAGTGCTGACAATAATTATTTAAGTAGCAAAAAGAAATTTTGAAGAGGTAAATAATTTCCCATTCCTGTTCAAAGTGTCTTCAACATTGGTGGACGAGCACCTTTAAGGTTTTAATCAATTAGCACTCTCCTATACAGGAATTCTAATGTGAGAATCTGAGGGAATGCTGTGGATTTATACATCTCTAAAAAAGGTGCCATAAATACTGTTCTCCAAGAGACGAATTTCTCATAATGACTAAGATGGAAAATCCTTCAGGCAAATTAGTGCAACGTGTAGAAAATTCAGTACTGTTCACAAGAGATTCATTAATAACAAAGGTAATATAAGTAAGTAGTTTTAATTATGATTTTCACTGTAAATATAAAGATGCAGACATATATGTAAATCAGCAGAACTACATTTAATGAATCCAAAAATGTGTGTCCACTGGCTAACTAGAAAACAGTGCAGCATAAACACCACTTTTAACTAAACCCACCTGTCCTATTTTGGCAGATTCGCCTCACTGAGGCATTGTGGGAGAATCTGAGTTATTTCTACAGCATTCATGAGGTTCCCAATGAGGACATTCCTTACCAAAAAAGGCGGAACTATCATCCGTAAATAATATCAATGAAAAGGACAAACCACAGGAAAATTTTAAATTATTTACTGATAAATTCTCTTTGCATTTAATATCTCATCCTGTCTGAGTGGTCTCTTACTGGGATACACTGAATTAGGAGATACAATAGCAACTTCTTATCTTATGTCTATGAGCAGAATTGTCTCTCCCCTTCATGGGGAGTCCGGATGTGCTGCCCTCTAAAGACACTCAGATACTAATTCCAAAAACAATCTAAACACATCCATTTCATCTCAAATCTGAGACTTCCTTTGTTGGTAATTCTATAGAGAGAATATAAGGTCAGTCAAAAAGATAGATATACCAAAAAGATGCCTAAGCCCTATAAAAATTAAAGAAACAAAAATAAAAATTTCCAAAAGGAGATTAAAAAGAGATTGCTGTAGACCTGAGAATTATATTGTAGTAAATTGAATTTTGGGCCCTAGTTATTTACCCCTCCCTCTGCCCATGCCTTCACCATGTAATTTTACAGTTTCTCTTAAAAAGAGAGATATATTTTCCCCAACCCCATATAGCCTAACACTTGCTTTGGCCAATGAGTTGTGGGCAGAAGGGTCTGTTAGTTCTGCAAAAGCTCTTAAGTGGCATTGGGGTTTCTGTTTGCCTTCTTGCTCTTCTGGCATTGCCATGAGAAGAAATGAGAGGCACATGGAGCAGAACTGGGCCTAACTCACACTGGAGCCAAGTCCAGCCATACCTGCATCTAGAAGCAAAGCCACCCAGGCAAGTCCAGCCTCGATTAGTCATCTACCATCCAATCCACATGCATGGAATAAATAAATGCTTATGCTTGAATGTTACTGAGATTTTTGTGGTTATTTGTTACACAGCATTATTGTGAGAATAGCTAACTGATACACATACATTAAAGTGAGCAAAAGAGGTATGCATTCTCCTTTAGGAGTCTGAAACAATATTTCCTTCTTGATTGTTTATTTATTTACCAAGGAAAGTCAGTAAATGCACATCTGACTGATAGAGAGTTACATCCAATGAGTTCATTCTAGGTTGGCCTCTGACTTACTTTTATCCTTACTATCATGCTAATAACTGTTATTAACTTTCAAGTGTTTATCTTATTCTCTCATGTGTTGGGGATATCAATGTGGTATGAGCTCATCTGTAAACTTGTGGAATTAAATTAGATTGGTGTTTCTTGAATTATTCTTTAGGGACCCATGGTTCCAAAGAGGTGTTTGGAGGAGTATAGCATGATGAAAGCAGGGGAAAAAAGGTAAAGAGTTGGAGTGCTAACTTATCATTTGCAAAATTCGACTTTGATCTGTTTTAGATAGTTAGATTTCATTTGAGAAATCAGTTCCACTGTTTAAAAATTAAAGTCAAAAACTACTGGACAAAATGCTTTTTAAAGTCTTCTCATACTGAAAGCACTATGATCACATTTTTTTGCTTTGACTACCCCCTTCTCTTTCTCGCTATTACCATGTCCTTAATTTCAGATGCCGACTGTAACCTGAAGTCTTGTAATAACTTCCTAACTTGACTCCCTGCTTTAAGTTACAAGTTGTGTCATTTCACTCCTCTGCTTAAAACTAGAGTAAAACTAAACCTAGTGGGGCCTTGAGGCTCTGCTTCTCTCTTCAGTCTCCATTCCTGCCCCTCTTCCTTCACTACTTATTTATTCATTATTTAATTTTTAATTTTTTAATTTTTTTATCTTTATTGGAGTATAATTGCTTTACAATGTTGTGTTAGTTTCTGCTGTACAACAAACAAAGTGAATCAGCTATGTGTATACATATATCCCCATATTCCCTCCCTCCTGAGCCTCCCTCCCACCCTCCTTATCCCACCCCTCTAAGGTGGTCACAAAGCATCAAGCTGATCTCCCTGTGCTATGCAACAGCTTCCCACTGTTGCATTTTACATTTTACATTTGGTAGTGTATATATGTCAGTGCTACTCTCTCACTTTGTCCCAGCTTCCCCTTCCCCTCCATGTCCTCAAGCCCGTTCTCTACATCTGCATCTTTATTCCTGCCCTGCCACTAGGTTCATCAGTACCGTTTTTTTAGATTCTATATATGTGAGTTAGCATACGGTATTTGTTTTTCTCTTTCTGACTTACTTCACTCTGTATGACAGACTCTAGGCCCATCCACCTCATTACAAATAACTCAATTTCGTTCATTTTTTATGGCTGAGTAATATTCCATTGTATATATGTGCCATGTCTTCTTTATCCATTCATCTGTCTATGGACACTTAGGTTGCTTCCATGTCCTGGCTCTTGTACAGAGAGCAGCAACGAACATTGGGGTACATGACTCTTTTTGAATTTTGAGAAAATTTGAATTTTCTCAGGGTATATGCCCAGCAGTGGGATTGCTGGGTCATATGGTAGTTCTATTTTTATGTTTTTAAGGAACCTCCAAACTGTTCTCCACAGTGGCTGCACTAATTTACATTCCCACCAACAGTGTAGGAGGGTTCCCTTTTCTCCACACCCTCGCCAGCATTTATTGTTTGTAGATATTTTGATGATGGCCATTCTGACCAGCGAGAGATGATACCTCATTGTGGTTTTGCATGTCTCTGAGTGATGTTGAGCATCTTTTCATGTGTTTGTTGGCCATCTGTATGTCTTCTTTGGAGAAATCTTTCCTCACTTTCCGTTCTCGTTTAAAGCATACCCAGCTCTTTCCCACCTCAGAGCCTTCTCATAAGCTGGTCCCTCTGCTCGAATGCTCTTCCCCTATTCTTCAATGTCAACTTCTAACTCTCCTTCAATTCTCAGTGTCCAAGTCATCCTCTCAGAGAGGCTTTTTCTGATCAACCTAAACTATCACAGGTCCCTCTGTCCCTGTTACTCTCTACGAAGCACACTGTTCATACCCCTTCTTTGCACGTATCATGACTCACAGTTACAGAAACATTTGTTGGTTGCTTTTACTATATGACTTTCCATTGAGTATGAGCTTCATGTGGCCAAGGGCCAAGTTGCCTGGTTTATTTTTGCATTCCCAGGACCCAGAGCCTGGCACATAGTACATACTCAATAATATAAATGAATAAATGACTTTCTTAGCTTTTATCAACATGCTTTTTTCCCACTACTTTTCTATACCATATAGCATTTCCCTGTTAACATGTGATCCCAGTTTCTGATATGCTTATACCTGCTCTCTCTCTTAGTTACCTCCCTTAATTCATGTATAACGTTCCTTATACTCCTGAATATCAGAACTTTCTCCTTCAATTTGCTTTATTCATCATACTTCCTTCCTCTCATTCTTTTTGTTGGCCAGTGGCCATGATCTGATCTGTTCTAGGACATTATTATCCAGCTGATCCCCAATCTTACAATTAGGTTATACCCACAACCAACTTAACAATAGCAGTTATTCAAGAAATGAGATCTGATACCTACAGAAGTAAATACTTATGTCATTTGACAGATGTGACTGAGGGATTTGGGAAATACCCAAATTTCAAGCAAGGCGACCAGGATATAGTTTCAGGAAAACAATGACCAAAGTTATATTCTAACTGATTTCCTTATTCTCTGTCAAAAGAAGAGGGAAAAAAATGTGTATGATTTGTGTATAGCCTAGAAAATAGGGATGCGATGGACAAGAATGTGGAGTGTCTTTCTAGCAATGACCAGAGTAGAGACAGCAGATGTGAGGAACGGTAATGTCACGATCACTAGAGAAGTGCAGTCTGTTGGGGCCAGTAGGTCGATCATAAGCTCTCACTACAGTTTGGATGCTCTGACAGTCAGGCCTGAGGTTTCTCCCTAGAAGTGAAAAACCTGGCACTTTGGCTTAAGGCCAAAATGTCTTCAGTGAGTTTGTTTGGTATGAGTCAAGTTACAAAAATTCAATATATTCTGAGTTTACTGAAAACATTTAGTTTCTTGATCGACAAAGCTAAGATCAATACCTTAAACCACAGTTCAGAAAAAAAAAAAAGAAAAAAAAAATGCCCTGGCCTGAGCAGTCAGTAGCCTTGCTTGGACACCACCTCTATGATGCCTGCCTTTCTTTCTCATTCTCATACAAACCAAGCGTAACTTCAGAACATTTTCCATATCTATCGCCATCTATCTGTTGGCCATAAAGCACTTGTGTGAGTACGTGATTCCACAGAATGGAGTTAGGTAATACAAGCATTTTTTTGTCACCCAGACAGAGTGAAGACACAAGTCCACAGCCTCAGCAAACACGCTTGTGGGTGTGATTCTAGGGTTCCCATTTTACCCAAAATGAAAAGTTTAGATAATGTCTTGACAAGTTGTTTGGAGGGTCATCAACTACTTGCAGTGATCAGCACAGGGGACAAGTTCATGAAGGAAGGAGTTAAGAAAAATAAAAATTTTCAAACCTGGGACTGATATCTTCCCCACAGTCGGATGTTTCATCTCCATAACGAGGCCATTGTGCAACACCTTAAAATGTAAAAACAGAGAGAAAAATAACTTACAAAGTAAAATTATCTTCAATCTCAAGGAATATGCAAAGCCACCTGTTCAATCCATTGAAGAAAGATATTGCAAAACAGATTTGTTTTAACATCTTTATTGGAGTATAATTGCTTTACAATGTTGTGTTAGTTGCTGCTGTATAACAAAGTGAATCAGCTATATGTATACATATATCTCCATAACCCCTCCCTCTTGCGTCTCCCTCCCACCCTCCCTATCCCACCCCTCTAGGTGCTCACAAAGCACCGAGCTGATCTCCCCATGCAATACAGCTGCTTCCCACTAGCTACCTATTTTTCATTTGGTAGATGTATGTCCATGCTACTCTCTCACTTGAAATGTTACTTTGAAAGTAAATATTTGAGGTTAAAATGTTTCCATCTTATATTAAACCCAGTGAAGCCAAAAAGAATTAGAAGACTCAAGGGCTAGCAAACTTGACTTTTATAAAGTCTTCCCACCCTTAAAAATGTTATTTGCTCCTAAATATAGGGTATGATTTTCCCCCTTTCATCTATGCTTGATCCTCTGAATATTAAAGCTCAGCCTTTGCCTGCATGACCTCATAGCAGGATTGGGCCAAGGTCAACTGCAGAAGGACAGGATGGGAGGAACCAGGAACTGGAGCCCTGGACGTTTATTCAGCGGAAGGGGTGGGGAGTCAGTACAGTTTGAAAGGTGAATCAGAGTATCCAGAAGGCCCAGTGACTGCGGGAAGTAGACAGATCAGAGCTGCTGTGACAAGCAATGAGCAGAGACAGCTGACAGGGAGTACAGCGTAGGACCAGGTCAGAGGCCTGAGCAGGAGACTGAAACCAGAGATGTTCTCAGTGGTAACAAGGCCTTACTCATAAGGCTAGGTTTCATAACTAGGACTCCACTACCCTGGAGTCAGGGGGATGGAGACAACTGAGAAAACAAAAAGCCAGGAACCCCATCCTAGAGGGCTGATTCGATCTCATGCATTGGACCAAGATAGGTATTTGGTGTCCCATCAAGAACACAAGGTAGACTTGACCTCGGGGTTAAGACTCAAGGCAGTTACTAGGACAGGGACATTCTAGCAGAGCCCAACCAACAGAAATGTGACTTGATGCTGAACTGCTTGGCTACGGAAACAGAGCTACTTAAATCCTTGGCACCGTAGTTTAAATCCTTTAAACTACATAAATCCTTGTCTGTAGTTTTTCCCAGGGGGTGGGCAGGAAAAGAAAAACTGCCAGAGATCAAGTGCCCTCCAGCTGTAGGTAAAGGATGAGATGAGGGTATGGAACTAGATTCTATAACATAAAACATGAATTACTGGAGGCAAAGTGTTCTGTCATACACAAAGGAAAATGCTACAAAGTTGTCTTCTTTTGTTAGTTTAGTTTTTAACAACTGGAGGCTACCTGAGTATACTGTTTCAAAGAACCCCCAAATTCAGTTTTTTATTACTATTACTGGATCTTCAGTGAGACACATATGGGTGACTTACATATGAATAGTGCTTCACCTGCACTATCTACCAAATGCAGAGCTTCTCTCTTCCTGTTCCACACAAAGAAGTATTTCAGTGGCCCTGTGAACTTGTGGACCACAATTTCATGCTAATATCCCAAAGAGTAGCAGTAGTAATGGTTCTCTAGCATTTTGGGCCTCAGGTAAAAGCAAGATCTGCACATGCCTATCCTTATCATAATCTTTCCACAGAGCAAAAGAGCATGAAATAAATAAACCAGTAAAAATGTTTTCTCACTTGGAATACTCAAGGAGAGAGGACACATTTCTTGGCTTTCATCTATTTCCGGTGAGCTTATTGGTCACGTTACGGAATAAGCCATCCATACGACAACCTCCTGGATGACTTTTTAAGGTTAGAACTATAACTCTGCTACGGCTAAATATCCTGGCTTCCACTGTTTTCTTTGGGAATGGTCGCCACTTTGGGGGTGATGCTCTTTACACGACCATGTCAAACCTCCCCATTAAGGGTGATGCCACACCATAAGGAGATCTTTCCAGGGATGCCCTGCCTTTCTTTTGGAATTGCCAGTTTTGCACCCAAGAGCCGGCCAGAGAAAATTCTTGCCGGTGTTTGAGCTGTGCTCTAATTTAATTCTGGTGTGCCTCATTCTCAGCACCCGCCCAGCACAGCCTCCGCCTTCGTGGGGGTGAGGGCTAAAAGCCAACGCGAGGTGCTAAATCTCAGTTCTACTGAGGACAGGAACAAAAATACCACGCTAAATTTCACTCGAAACAATTATCTGCACACTGAATCATTCTTCTCTTCTCGTATCTCTGTTGCCCTCCTGACTACCTCTTTGTAATAACGCTGCAGTGCTACTCACAAAAGACAAAAGTGAGTGTTCTCAGCTAAATATAACTTAACTGATAGTGTTAAAATTAATTAACGCTGAATTTTAATCATGTAGCAAACGTTAAGTGTCAAACGTGAAGGGGTAGTTGTTAAAGGTCAAGGGACATACGTCAAAGTTTGTAAAGCAAAAGCTAGCAGCTGATTGAAGTTTTTCATGGAAGCAGCTTAAGGAGTGTAGTTCCTTCAGCTCTAACCCTCACTGCTGTCTATAGGTGACAATCCCAATATGAAACTTTCTTATCTAACTGGATCAATTCCTTTGCATTGACAATTGTTCAGTTTTAAGCAGAAATGCAAATTCTTCTTACGCTTGAAAGGAAGGTAACTGCAGCCTCTCATTTGCTGTAGTATTTTATACAATTACGAGGCAAATGGGCTAGTCTGAGCTCCCATCTTCAGAAAGAATTGACTTATCTCCCTGCTTGGTTGCCACCCACCTTTTTATGTGAAGTCTGAGGTCCACCAAATTCCATTGGCTTTCTTCGTGAATCAGGTCAGATTATCTCAGAACAACTGAGGCTGTGGCACTGCTGTCCCTGGAAACCCTGCCTGATGACTCGGAACCTTGGAAAACTCTCCAGCCTTGTTTGTGGGGCAAGTCCTACTCTGCTTCGTAACATATTCAAGAATCTCAGAACCCAGGCAGTCTGTCTGGATTTTCACGTAACTCTCTCCCGCTGCACTTCAGGCCTGTGTCGCATCCTAACTTCATCGGAAATGCAGGAACTGCCACTTGTCACCGTTTGTACGACATTTCTTTGGGAATAGTTACTAAATGTTTCCCTTTCCTTTCCTCATCCAAGTGCAACGCCCCATTCTCTACTACCTTAACCAAGAAATTCAAATGTAGAGTGCTTCTTTTTCTGACCACTAACAACGGAATGGGGACCTCAGCCTTAGGGACCTCAAACTGCCATTTTCCTTGAAGGGAATTTCATGTCTGGATCCGCAGTCTGGCCATTCAGGATATTCTTTGCTTCATAATTAGTTATTTTAAAATAAGGCAAGGGGCCTTCCCAAGAACTCTGATGTGGATTTTGTCCTTCTCTTACTTATTTTATCCTCCTTCAATCTTTCATGGATTGGTAGCTCTTCTAAATTTCATTTCTTCTTGAAATTTCAAAAGCCTATTCTTGACAAGAATAGAATTGTAGACACTGCACCCATCTCTCCAGCACAGTATCAGGCCTATTTAAAATAAGGTCTCTCTTCTTCAAGAGTTTAACAGATTGACAGCCTAATGACAGAGTCAAATGGTAATGTATTAATGATGGGGGGGAAGAGAAAAATGTATACCTTAAAGCAATGTGGGAAATAAAATTTGAAGGGGAAGTGAGAAAGTCTTTTTATAAAGTCCTATGGCAGGAATGGCAGCAAAAAGTCTGTAATACAGCAGTAGCAAGAAAAAAAACGTTGAAAAAAACAAAAATCAATACTCACTATATAAGCAGTGAAAATCTCTACGGAAAGCAAGAGATCTGAGTCCAGAGTAGAATTAGCAAGCCATATTCAAATAAAAAGAGTGCCAGCATTAAAAGATGGACACAAATGATATGGGTGAAGACCTTACCAAAAATCAATGGGGACTTCCCTGGTGGCGCAATGGTTAGGAATCCGCCTGCCAGTGCAGGGGACACAGGTTCCACCCCTGGTCCAGGGAGATCCCACATGCCGCGGAGTAACTAAGCCCATGCGCCACAACTACTGAGCCTGCGCTCTAGAGCCCGCGCACCACAACTACCGAGCCCGTGCACCACAACAACTGAAGCCCACGTGCTCTAGGGCCCGTACTCTGCAACAAGAGAAGCCACCACAAGTGAGAAGCCCGCGCACCACAATGAAGAGTAAGCCCACGCTCGCCACAACTAGAGAAAGCCCGCACACAGCAACAAAGACCCAACATGCCAAAAAAAAAAATCAATGTAATACCCTCAATGACATTAACAATGAGGCATAAAAGATAATCCATCTATCCATTCGCTATGAATAGAGACATGACCTATCCATTCAATTTGACAAACATCATAGAGCACCTACATACTAGATGATATGGAAGGGCAGAGACTAAAAAAGATGAATGAACTGGCATTCAAAGTGCCTATAATTGGAAGGTAGGCGATGAGACTTGAGCCGATTTTTATAACAGTGTACGTTCCATAATGAAGGAGTAATATCCAATGAGCAAAAAGTAAGTAACTCCATCTACCTTGGAGGAAGCTGAGGTTGTAAGTCAAGAGGTCGGTAAAAGTCACAGAACAAAGAAGATACTGAAATAAAACATTAGGTTGACAATTACAATGATAAATATAATAATGGCGGCTATCACTCAACAAAACTCCTTAAGGGTCAGGCACTGTGTTAGGAGCTAAAGAGTTACCTCTTAGTGAGATGATTAACTAGACTAGGTAGAATTACTATCACCTGCATTTCCACTGATAAAGTGATGGAAGCCTAAAGAGGTTAAATACTTGCCCAAGGTTTCATAATTAATAAGTGGCTGACCTTGGATTATAATTTAGGTGTATCTGATCCTAAACTCTTAGCCAGCTGGACACTTAGTAAAAGAAAAAAATAGACGAGCATAATTTGATTTACCATTAAAATAACTAGCTGATGTGGTCAATTCTGTAAAACAAATCAGTCAGTTCACTGCGGGGAGGGGACAGGTAATCCGCCAAATGGCTGGCTTTGCACCATGCAGCCCAATTAATTAATGAACTGAAGTGTTCCCTTCTAGGTAGCCAAGGATAGTCTGGCTCCCACAGAAATAAAGGCTGTGGAAAGAGGAAGGATTTTGGTCCCAGCCTAGCGCAGATGTTGAAGGGGACAGACCTAGAGGGTGACCTTGGGCAAGACACAAGTTCTCTGAGGCTCAGAACCCTCCTCAGTCAAAAGGGGGCAATGATACCTGTATCTCAGGCATTTGTAAGGATTAAGTGAGATGAGGACTGTAGAGCGGTGAGCACGGTGCCTTGGACAGAGTAAGCTCAAAATAAATGGCAACTGTTTATCATTACTGAAAGACTAGGTTAAACTCTGGCTCCACCAAGGATGAGCTGTGTGGCTTTGGGACACATTCACTCATGCAACAAACAAACGTTAAATGTATTAACGGTCATGATTAATAATCAGTATTAAATGCATATGAATGTGCTGGACATTAAGTGCTAAGGAAAAGAAAAACTGGGTCACAGAACAAGCAAGGTCCTTGCCCTCAAAAAGCTTATAGGCTGTAAGGGAGACTTCTGAATTAAATGATACACACTGGTCTATTATTATTACATAGTATCTGTTTAGTTCTCTGTTATATTTCCAGTGCCTTGAACATTATCTGGCACTATCTGGTAGACGCTCAATAGTATTTTGTAGGATCTACTGAATTAAATTTATTTATCTATTTGTTTGTTTGTTTAATTAAGTAGCAAGTAGCTCCTCCTGGTTTCTTCATTATATGGGTGGGGGAGTTGTAGGGAGTTCTGTTTTAAGCTTTTAATAAATACCTAAAGTTCTCAAGACACAGAACTATTTTACTGGGCTTCCAAAATATATTCACTTTTAAGAACTTAGTTTTTAAGTCCCATTGTTGCCCTGCAATTCCCTCAGTTTCCTAAAGCTTTCCAGGTGATGTTGAATCTGTCCTAGATACTGCGCATTCCAGAGGCCATGTTGAAGAAGCTCTGCAAGGATCATGGCCATTAACCATGAAGAAAACCCAAAAAGGGTGACCTATGAATTCAGCAGAAACAACGGGCACGCACATTACACATGTACAGTCCATCTGCCACACTTGAAGACGGTAATCATAGCATTCTTATTCGTTGGGAAAACTCAAAAAACCATTTTCAAAATATGCAGTAGCATCTTAGGAAGCAAAAGAAGCACTGCAGTAATCTCATTCACTGGATAGTATATTTTATCAATGTAGTCATTCCTTTAGCTCAACAGAAAATAACCTTGGAATAATACTTGGAAAGTTACATAATCAAAGGCATAACTTACAATTAACAAATTCAAAGTTAATTCAACTGTTACTGAAAACTTTGACTACAAAAAATGCAAAAAGAACATATAAATTCATTAAAGAACTGACATGTAATCTCCTAACTTTACTTACATAATGGAAATCAGATTTAAATGCTGACATTTTCGGGTTTCTTATTTCTTTTGAAACAACTACTGTAACCTTTTTCCTGGTGCTAATAATGCACATGACTCAGACTTTTCCTTCTTTTCTCTAATTAAAAATATGAAAACTAATCATCCAAAGAGGTATTATAATATATATTATTGTTTGAGTGCTAACAAAATGAACACCCATGCACCCAACACCCAGCTTAAGACACAGAACATCACCAAAATGTTTAAAGCCCCAAGTTTGTCCCAGTCCCTCCCTCCTCTATCACCAAATAATCACTCTCCTAAATTTTTTTATCATTTCCTTACTTTTAAAATATTTGTACTCCATATTCATTTTCTCTATCAATTTAGTGCTTGTTTCCACCTATTTATAACATGTATATCAGTGAAATCGTGAGTATGTATTCTTCTCTGATTTGCTTTTTCTCTTCAACATTGTTAGTGAGATTCATCTATTTTGAAGCTTGTGGCCATGGGCCAATTATGGCCATTAATGTAAAGTATACTATTATACAAATGTATCGTAATGTATTAATTCATTCTGCTCTTAACGTTGTTTCCAGTTATTTCACCATGACAAGCAATGCTGCTATTAACCCATCTCTTCACGCAACATACACCTAGAGCTAGAATGGCTAAGACTTAGAGCACATGCATCTCAACTTGTTAGGTAATTTCAACTTATTTTTCTAATTGGTTTACCAACCATTCCCACCAGCAATGAATATTATTTTCAGTTGCTTTACATCCTTAGCAAAACTTGATATCATCAGAGTTTTTAGATTTTGCCAGTCTAATCACTGTGAAATATTATCTTATTGAGGCTTTAGATTTTATTTTCTTGATTACCAATAAGGTTGAGTATATTTTCCCTGCTTAATAGCTATTTATATTCTTCAGTGAAATGCTTGTTCAAGTCATTTGCGTGTTTTTCTATTGGCTTAATTATTTTTTTCTCATAGATTCATAGAGTTCTTTACATATCCCAGTTATGAATCCCTCACTGGAACATAAATTGAAAATATTACGGCTTTATTTCTCACTCACTTGCTGATGAAAGAAATCAAAGGGGACTTAAATAAATGGAGAACCATACCATGTTCTTGGACTGGAAGACTCAAGGCAGTAAAGATGTCAGTTCTCCTCAGATTTATCTATAGGTTTATGCAATTCTTACCAAAATCCCAGCAAAGTTTTCTGTGTATATAAAGAAGCTTATTCTAAAATTTATTTGGAAAGACACAGGACCCAGAATAGCTTAAATAAGAATAAAGTGAAAGGGAATCAGTCTACCTGATATTAAGGTATACTATATAGTTGCTATATACTTTAAGAGAGTATGGTATTGGCACAGGGATAAACACACAAATCAATGGAACAGAATAGATGTCAGACACATAACCACACAAATATGCCCAAATAATACCTGACAAAGGTGTAAAGGAAGAAGGACAGACTCCTCAACAAGTGGTATTGGAACAATTAGGAAGAAAAACAGCAAAAAAACACCCCAACCTAAATCTCATCTCATAACTCATACAAAAGTTAACTCAAAGTGGATCGTGGACTTCATTGAATAATTTAAAACTATAAAATTTAGAAAAGAATCTTTGGTATTGCTCTACAAAAGATCATGTTAAGGGGATGAAAAAAGCTAAGACCAGGAGAAATATTTGCAAGCAATATATCTGATAAAGGACTAATATCTGAATATATATATAAAGAATTCTTACAACCTAAGAGTAAAAAGCAATCTAATTAGAAAACAGGCAAAAGACATAAACAGACATTTCACTAAAGAGGCTATACTGATGGTAAATAAGCACATGAAGAGATGTTCAATCTCATTAACCATTAGAGAGTTGCAAATTAAAAGCACAAGGAGATATTACTATACATCTATCAGAATGGCCACGATTTTTTAAAGTGACAGCAAATATTGGCAAAGAGAAACTGGATCACTCATACATTTCTGGTGAGAATGTAAAATGGGATAGTCATTGTGGAAAACAGCTTGGCAGTGTTTTAAAAAGTAAACGTGCAGCTGCATACGACCCAGCAGTTGCATTCCTGAGCATTTCTCCTTGATAAAGTCAAAGTTATGTTCATACAAAAAAACTGCACTTCAATGTTCATAGAGCTTTATTTGTAATAGCCAAAAATTGGAAACAACACAGATGTCCTTCAACCAGTGAATCATTAAGCCAACTGCGGAACATCCATAGTATGAAATACTCGCAGACGATGAAAAGGAACAGACTATTGACTCATACAGCAACCTGTATGAATCTTGAGGGAATTATGCTGAGTGAAAATGGCCAGCCCCCAAGGGTTACATAGTATATAATTCCATTTACATAGCATTCTTGAAATCATAAAATTCTAGAAATAGAGAATAGATTAGTAGTCAAGGTTAGAGAAGAGATGGGAGTGGAGGAGAGGAAGGGGGGTGTGGCTTTAAAAAGGCAACAAGAGGGATTCTTGTGATGGAACTGTTCTGTATCTTGACTGTATCAATGTCAATATCCTGGTTGGGATGTTGTAAGATAGTTTTGCAAGATGTTACCCTTCCCGGAACCAGGGTAAAAGGTGCATGAGATCTCTCTGTATTATTTCTTACAACTGCATGAGAATCTACAATTTTCTCAAAATAAAAAGTTTTATTTTCAGATGTTTTAAATTTGGATTTCCATAGGTTGTTTTTTGAAAAACTGAATTGAATTTTGTGTATAACATGAAAAGGAATTTGATTTCATTTTTTCCCTTAGAACAATTTTGAGCAGTCCTTCTTTTCCTTCTGCAATACTAGCTGTGCTGCAGATCATTTCTACACAATGGGCTCTTTGTCCTGTCCTAAGGGTCTGTTTGTCTGCCACACTGCCGACACCACACTGACTAAATCACTGTAGATTTATCGTAAGTACCAGTGTTTCATTTGTCAAGGTCCTCACCCAACCCCTGCCTTATCCTTTGTCTTCAGGGGTTCCTGGCCCTTTACTCTTCTCTATAAATTTTAACGTCAACCTGTCAAATTCCAGGAAAACCCCATTGGGCAGAAATAATAACCTTAAAATGTTAATGTTACTGTACTCCCCATTAAACATTTACTTTAATAATTTCCATTTATTTAAGTCGTTTTTAATATTTGTATAAAGTATAAGCATTTTTCCATAAAGGATTTACACATTTTTCATTAGCTTTATCCCTAACAAAAACAATCTATTTTAGCTGATATGGTAAAATGAATCATTTTTTAATAGAAAACTTTGTTTATTGCTAGCATATAGAAATGAAATTAACTTTAAAATTTTGATTTTATATCTGGCAAACACTCTTGTTTTTTTTCTTTTTTTTTGGCTGCTTTGGGTCTTCATTGCTACGTGCAGGCTTTCTCTAGTTGCTGAGAGCCGGGGCTACTCTTCATTGCAGTGTGCAGGCTTCTCATTGCGGTGGCTTCTCTTGTTGCGGAGCACAGGCTCTAGGCATGTGGGCTTCAGTAGTTGCAGCACACAGGCTCAGTAGTTGCGGCACGTGGGCCCTAGAGTGCACGGGCTTCAGTAGTTGTGGCTCACGAGCTCTAGAGCACAGGCTCAGTAGTCGTGGCACACAGGCTTAGTTGCTCTGTGGCACGTGGGATCTTCCCAGACCAGGGATGGAACACATGTCCCCTGCATTGGCGGGTGGATTCTTAACCACTGAACCACCAGGGAAGTCCTAAACACTCTTATTAATTTGTAGATTCTGTTAGGTTTTCTATAAAATTAATTATATTATCTCTGAATAATTATAGTTTTGGTTTTCCGTTCTAATTCTTATACCTTTTATTTGATTTTTTTATATTGCTGGCTAGGATTTCCAGTAAATTGGTGGAGTCTTAGTAGAAAGCATTTTTATCTTTTTCCCAGTTTTAAAGGAAATACACTTAATGTTTCATCATTATGTTTGCACCAAGGTATTGTAGGCACACTTTATTAGGTTAAGAAATCTATTCCTAGTTTGTTGAAAACCTGTATCATAGATGTTGACTTTTATAAAATTATCTTAATCCATTTATTAAGAGGATCATATAATTTTTCTCCATTAATCTGTTAACATGAGGAATTAACTAATTTTCTAATATTGAACCAAACTTACATTTCAAGAACAAACTAATTTTTGAGTTCTGTTTGCTAAGGTTTTGTTTAAAATTTTCTTGTATCTATTGCCATGAGATTGGCCTGCAATTTTCCTTCCTTGTATTGACCTTGTTTAATTTTACTATCAAGAGAAACTTTAATTCATAAAGGGAGCTACAGTAATCCTCCTTTTCCTATTTTCTGAAAGTGTTTATGTAAGATTGGAATTAACTGGTCCTTCCTTCAATACCTGGTGGAAACTTACCTACAAACCACCTGCAACTGGTGTTTTATTAGTGAGAATTTTTTTTTATTATCAATGTCTTCTTTTAATCATACAGGGCAATTCAAATGTTCTATTTTTTCTCGAATAAGTTTCAATAATACATATTTTGCAAGCATTTTACCACTCCACTAACTTGTCAAATTTACTGTCTTAAAATTGTTTATTACTTGTCATATAATTTTAGAATTCTTATATCTTCCTGGTGAATTGAAATTTGTATTATTATGCAGTTACTTGTTGCAGAATAATGCATTTTTTTATACATCTTTATTGGAGTATAACTGCTTCACAATGCTGTTAGTTTCTGTTGTACAAGGTTAATCAGCCATATGTATACATATATCCCCATATCCCCTCCCTCTTGAGCCTCACTGCCACCCTCCCTATCCCACCCCTCTAGGTCATCGCAGAGCACTGAGCTTGTCTCCCTGTGCTATATGCTGCTTCCCACTAGCTATCTACTTTACATTGGGTAGTGTATATATATGGCGATGCTACTCTCACTTTCCCCAGCTTCCCCCTGCACCCCCACCATGTCCTCAAGTCCATTCTCTACATCTGCATCTTTATTCCTGCCCTGCCACTAGGTTCATCAGTACCATTTTTTTTTTAGATTCCATATAAGTAGTGTTTTAAAGTTATACTAGCTTAATTTTGGTTTCTATCTTCTTCATATATCATTTTATGCCTATACAGTCAACCTTTCTAAGTTCTAAGTTTTAGGTGTGTCTCTTGAAAATAGAAAAATCACAGTCTTTATCTTATTTTTTGTCTTTTAACTGGAGGATTTCACACATTTACATGAATTGAGATTACTAAAATGTTTGAATTCATTTCTAGCATCTTAGTGCCTCCATCTGTCCCACCGTTAAAAGAAAAGTCCCATTTTGCCTTGTTTGAGATTGATTGAGATTTCCCACATTTCCTAGTTTGAAGATATATATCTATACTTTCACTATTCTTTTCCTCTAGAAATTTTAACATGCATATTTAACTGAACAAAACAGAAATCTGACCAACACCAATCCAGTTATCCTCATGCCAAATTACATGCCAGTTGTTCTCAGATTTTCGCAGTTCCTGGTATGTCTCAGTAATTTTTTCACAATGCTCCTAGGCAAAAAAGAAGAACCTTTTGTTTTGTTTATTAAGTGATTATGTCAAAACAACTTAACACATATTTGTGTCCTAATAAGTTAGTAGCCATTTGAAAAAAGCAACAGACATAAATTGAAAGGAAAGGCACGGCACAACTTCTCAGACCTCGGAATAAAATTGAATACTTTCACTCTCATTTCTTGTTTCATATTGATTTTATCTTGGTACTTTTTTTTCACAGAAACATCCATCCAAAAACCCAGTTTCAAAAAGAAATAATGTAATCAAAAGGAACGTAGTACAATTCAACACTGAAACCATAAACTGCCTTGAGCGGGCATTCCATGCTGTACAACAGATATTGCTGTGTCCCTTAGAAAATGTTAACATCTTCTGGTACCCCTGTGCATTTACAGGGATGCCACAGGTGCCTCAGCATATAGATTGGGAACAACAAGTATATGCTATTGTTCAAAATTTTGGTTCTATCTCTTTTTTTAATTCAAAAATTAGACAGTATTAATATTGTTTTCAATGTTTTTAACTAACATCATGTCTACCAGATTTTTTGCTCATTTTTTTTTTTAAATCATAGGACTTCCTTCCATGGTTGCGTTCCCTCTTCCTGAAGGATAGTCACTAGAATTTCCATAGTCATCTGTTTAGAGTAAATTCCCTTGGTTTTTATCTTCTTAGAAGTTACATTATTTTGCTCTCATTCTGAAAGATAGCTCTACTGGTTACACATTTCTAAGCTGACAGTTTTTTTCCTTTGGCACCTTGATGATATTATTCCACAGTCATGTGGTTTTCATCATTGTTTCAAGAAGTCGACTGTTGGTCTAACTGCCATTCCTTTGTACATACAGATCTACCTCGACCTAACGAGGCAGTTATGTCCTGATAAAGTCACCATAAGTCACAAATGCACTTAATACACCTAACCTACCAAGCATCACAGCTGAGCCTCACCTACCTTAAACATGCTCAGAACGCTTATGTTAGCCTACGGTTGGGCAAAATCTTCTAACATATTGCCAATTTTATAATATAGGGTTGAATGTTTCATGTAACTTATTGAATACTGAAAGTGAAATACAGAATGGTTGCCTGGGTACAGAATGGTTTTAAGCCTCTTGGTTGTTCACCCTCGAGATCTAGTGGCTGACTGGGAGCTGACTGCTGCCGTGGCCCTGAATCACAAGAGAGTATCTACTGCACATCACTGGCCCAAGAAAAGTTCAAAAATGCAAAATTCAAAGTACATTTTCTATTGAATGCCTATCACTTTCATACCATCGTAAACTGAAAAATCTTAAGTCTAACCCTAGTAAGTTGAGGACAAGTCTGTAAGCTGGTTCCCCAGCCCCCGTTCCCCTCCCCCCATGGCTCTGGGTAATTGAAAAATCTTCTCTATGTTTTTGGTTTTCTACCATCTTTCTAGGCCTCAATTGCTTTTTCATTTAATCTAATTTTTATGTAATCAATTGTGCCTTCAATACTTCATGAATCTGAGGAATTAGGTCTTCAAAAGTTCTGGAACACGCACATATGGTCACCTTATCTTTGATAAAGGAGGTAGGAATGTACAGTGGAGAAAGGACAGCCTCTTCAATAAGTGGTGCTGGGAAAACTGGACAGGTACATGTGAAAGTATGAGATTAGATCACTCCCTAACACCATACACAAAAATAAGCTCAAAATGGATTAAAGACCTAAATGTAAGGCCAGAAACTATCAAACTCTTAGAGGAAAACATAGGCAGAACACTCTAGGACATAAATCACAGCAAGATCCTTTTTGACCCACCTCCTAGAGAAATGGAAATAAAAACAAAAATAAACAAATGGGACCTAATGAAACTTCAAAGCTTTTGCACAGCAAAGGAAACCATAAACAAGACAAAAAGACAACCCTCAGAATGGGAGAAAATATTTGCAAATGAAGCAACTGACAAAGGATTAATTTCCAAAATTTACAAGCAGCTCACGCAGCTCAATAACAAAAAAACAAACAACCCAATCCAAAACTGGGCAGAAGACCTAAATAGACATTTCTCCAAAGAAGATATACAGACTACCAACAAACACATGAAAGAATGCTCAACATCATTAATCATTAGAGAAATGCAAATCAAAACTACAATGAGATATCATCTCACACCAGTCAGAATGGCCATCATCAAAAAATCTAGAAACAATAAATGCTGGAGAGGGTGTGGAGAAAAGGGAACACTCTTGCACTGCTGGTGGGAATGTGAATTGGTTCAGCCACTATGGAGAGCAGTATGGAGGGTCCTTAAAAAACTACAAATAGAACTACCATATGACCCAGCAATCCCACTACTGGGCATATATCCTGAGAAAACCAAAATTCAAGAAGAGTCATGTACCAAAATGTTCATTGCAGCTCTATTTACAACAGCCCAGAGATGGAAACAACCTAAGTGCCCATCATCGGATGAATGGATAAAGAAGATGTGGCACATATATACAATGGAATATTACTCAGCCATAAAAAGAAACGAAATTGAGCTATTTGTAATGAGGTGGTTAGACCTAGAGTCTGTCATACAGAGTGAAGTAAGTCAGAAAAAGAAAGACAAATACTGTATGCTAACACATATATATGGGATTTAAGAAAAAAAAATGTCATGAAGAACCTAGGGGTAAGACAGGAATAAAGACACAGACCTACTGGAGAATGGACTTGAGGATATGGGGAGGGGGAAGGGTGAGCCGTGACAAAGCGAGAGAGAGGCACGGACATATATACACTAACAAACGTAAGGTAGATAGCTAGTGGGAAGCAGCACATAGCACAGGGATATCGGCTTGGTGCTTTGTGGCCGCCTGGAGGGGTGGGATAGGGAGGGTGGGAGGGAGGCAGACGCCAGAGGGAAGAGATATGGGAACATATGTATATGTATAACTGATTCACTTTGTTATAAAGCAGAAACTAACACACCATTGTAAAGCAATTATACCCCAATAAAGATGTTTAAAAAAAAAAAAGTTTATCTTCAATAAATGATTAACTTGCCCCCCCCCAAAAAAAAAGTTCTGGAAAAATCTCAACTATGATCAAATACTGCCTCTACCTAGATACTCTCTATCTTCTCCTGGAACTCCAATCAGATATATATTAGCTAGATATCAGACTTGATCACTCTTATACTTGCTCTCTCTTCTTTGTCTCTCTGGGCTGAGTTCTAATTAACCTATTCATATCTATGTACCAGATCACAAATTCTCTCTTATGCTGTGTCTAATCTACCATTTAATGTGTCTGCTGTTCAGCTATGCTTTATCCAGAGATGATTTGCATTTGTTTCATCCAAGTGAAGCACCAGCAAAATGGGACCACATTAAATTAAACTTCATGCTTATAGATTTAGACGTCCTGAATGGAATTAATTCCTGCCTTTTATATGCAGGATGCTACTAGGTATGTGGCTAGGACATCTCATGAGAGATTTTTTTCTCTCCATCTCTCCTGCAGAAGCCAAAGTCAAACAGGCCAGAATCCCTAGTTTCCCTCTTCAGTTTTCCACACAGGTTTTAAATTTATTTTGTTGTTGTTGTTTTTCTCACCTAGTTCACCCACTGAGAATGCTGACTTCTGGATGTCCAAGTTTTATTCCGAAGTCCAACTCCCCACCTAGTGTGTGATTCAGGATTTCTGTCCTAGCCCCATTTCTTATGACCCAGGAATTTCAAGTTCTAAGCCCACAGGTATCAGTTAGTATACACTTCCATGCAGGTGTGTCTTCTAATGACTTCTGTACCAGCAGGTTTTCTCTGCTCACATACTCCTCCACTCTGACAGAAACAGAGTTTCTTATGATGTCATCATGTCTTCTCTAAGCTATACTTTTCAGGCTTAATTTGCTACTCCAAACTTTCCCAATATTAATTAGCCTGGGGAATAAGAAAAATAACTATTAAATGAAAGAGAATATAATAGAATCTAGTGAAATATAAAGGTGATTTATGAACTTTAAAGTCAGGATATTAGAAGTCCAGACTTACGTCATGTATTTTTTATTTTTTGCCTGCACCTCGAGGCATGCAGGGATCTTAGTTCCCCGACCAGGGATCGAACTCGTGCCCCCTGCAGTGGAAGCATGGAGTCTTAACCACTGGATCTCCAGGGAAGTCCCCAGACTTACATCCTCCTTGGCACTGGGACGTTTAATGAAATTATCCCAGAACCAGTTGCTATAAACTTTGGTGAAAGTTGAGAAAGTATTCTTTTCCCTCCAGCACAGGGGCCTGCAAAGCCCTATAAAAGGAACCATTCCAAGAGGTGATCAGCAGGGTGATTGTGTGTGCTGTCTTCACTTAGCATGAACCAAATAATTCCTTCTTTTTTAGGAATTATTCAACTGCCCCCTGGGAAAAGTGAGTTTTGATTAGTTCTAAGAACATGTCAGGAGGTTGTGAATGTATCATCTTTCTTGCTGGATTTAGTCCTCTGCTCCCAGGACACTCTAAAGATGCTAGGCAAAGTTCGGGTGTCCAGCCTAGGATGCATACATAACCTGATCTACTTTATTTAGTGAAATAGTTCTTGATCTTATTCAATATCGTGCAAGTAAACATTTTTCTTCTTAATATCCATTAGTTGATCAAGAAATCATCCTTTAAATGTGAATCACTGCCAACCACTCTCCTCTTTCAGAGAACAAAGTAACAAAAGAGTGTGAGAAGGGAAAAAGCCAGTTGGATGAAAATATAGCATGACCATAAAAAATTATGTGGACCCTCTGAGTGGGCAGAGTTTTCTAAGTGACATGTCAAGGCTAGACAGTGTAAGCAGCATGAATGTAAAGAAAGGACAGGGTTGAGTGTGAGGAAATAGCCCTGCCTACCTCATACGGGGCAATGTGCATGCCCTGTCTCATTTTATCCATACAGAAGCCGAGTGACATGGGTGTTATTTTCTCCATTTCTTAGATGAAGAGACAGACTTGGAAAGGTAAAATGACTTGATTAAGATCATAAATAAAGCGAAAAAGTGGCACACCCATGTCTCTCTGACGGCAGAGCCCACACTCTTTCTACCACATTACGCTGTCTCTTAAGTGTTCAACACCACTTCTCACTACAGTAAGATTCTAGTGTTCCTGATCTGGGTGCCACACAGATATAAGGGGAAGGAATCACTGGGGACACCAAATATTCCAAATGATTAAGCAATTTGTCATTTCTTCTGTTGGCTTGAGTGTCACCTAGAAGCTTGGATACAGTAAGATGCAAGTAATATCTTATTGGGGGCTTCCTTTCTGCCTCCTTGATGGTAGTGTGTTGTAAACTCTACTTGGGATCTAGTGACAATAAGACATCTCCTTATTTGGAGTTGTAACGTGTTCCCTTAGTAAGTCCCCAGGAATATGAAGGACAGCAGGGTGTAACAAAGCATCAGCTTCCTTAACAATCTCTTCTTTAATAAAGTCATGCGTGCCAAATGTGTTTAAGACTCGTTATCACTCTTTACACAGTATGATGTAAGTTTAGCCAGGAAAGGTTTTCAGCATCAGGAAACCACAGAGGAAATGATGTGGCACACACGATATCTAAACAGCCACAAAGCAGAACACCAGTAGATAAATGTGATTATCCAGTCCTCTACCATGAGGAAGCAATATCGTGTGTTTACTTTATGTCAGACGTTCCAGAGAACCATAGCCACCCAAGAGGCAATCAAGTGACAGTCCTATGGCTCCAGAAAGATCATGGGTGCTGCACACCACATCCTCCTTGTACCTGATTCATCAATCACGAAATCAGCTCAGGTTCAGAAAACAACAGAACTGTTACGATAATTAGCATGTCTCTAAGCACAAACCACTGAGGTGGTGGTTCTAAAATTCACTGAATTCTGTGTTTTCATTTTATATTTTGGTTTGGTTTTCGCAGGAACTTGTGTTGGTGGGGAAATCTCTTGCTTGCTGCAGGCGGATGCGCGTTTGCTGTAGGGCAAGAGATGAGGAGAACTATTTTAGGAAGGAGCCTGGATGGCTATGGGTGGGGGAGCTGATACTGATCCCTGTGAGAAGGGTCACTGATAACTTTGTGGGCAATTGACCCTTGGAATACACCAAGAGATTTTTATCATCCAGAAAGGGCTGAGTCATACACACACATACACACACACACACACACACACACACACACACATATGTATATATATATATAATTTTGGCTTGAATTAGCTGGAGTGTGGGATGGAGGGGTAGGGATGGTCATACACAGAAACTAAAACAGAAGAGACATGAACCCATTTGAGAGTTAGGCCTGAGCCCCTTTCAGACACATTTGTTTTCCCAGCTGACTTTTTGCATCCAGCGGCTCCTAATTTCAATCACACATTATCAACCTGCCTCACAGGCACATTTTCCAGCCTGGATAGTCACAGCACTGTCACATCTCAATGGAGCAGCCAGAAAAGTGGTTCTTGCCTCTGCTTTGCTTAACTTGAGTATCATGGGAAACACTGTCTAATAATTCTAGCTGTGTGATCCATCTTCCTATTTATAACCTGGCTTTATCTTTTGGAATTGACACTTGACACTACTATCCCGATTTGGTCGTTTTGCTTCTGCTCACAACGAAGACTTTCCTTCAAGCTGAGCCCCGTGGTCAAATACACATCTTGTTTTTAGCCCAGTCCTTGAAACAAACCTTACGTTGTATGTAGTAGCCACTCAAAGATATCGAGTCCTAATGCCTGGAACTTGTAAATGTTACCTTATTTGGAAAAAAAGAGTCTTTGCAGATGTGATTAAATGAAGGATTTTTAAATGGCAAGATTACCCTGGATTATCCAGGAGGGCCCCAAATGCTATCACAAGTGTCCTTGTAAGAGAGAGGCAAGAGGAGACAACACCAACACACCTACGAGGAGGTGGCAATGTGACCAGAGAAGCTGAAAATGCAGTGAAGTGGCCACAAGCCAAAGAACACCTGGAGCCGCCAGAAGCTGGGAGAGGCAGGGGAAGATTCTCCCCTACAGCTGTCAGAGGGCCTGGGGTTTGTGCCAAACACCTTGGACCTAGAACTGTGAAAGAATAAATATCTTGCTTTAAGCCCCCCAGTTTGTGGTAATCTGATACAACAGCCCTAAAATACACAGTACCTTATCTCTTGAGTTAATCCAGATACACCGTCAGGAGCTAGAATTCTCAGTTTAGTTCATGCACCCCAATCTAAACATCAAAATTCTGCCTGATCTTTATAAATCTCATTTATAAAGCCAAATGGGACTCAGAGTTTCTACATAAAGGAGACAGGAATATTGTGAGCAGCATGCAGCCATGCTTCAATCAACTAGATGGTATTTGACTGAAATTATTTTCATGAAGGAGTATTTTTTAATCCTATTTTTGCACACTTTTGGTGCTAGCTTTGCCACTTTCAATAACCCGAGAGAAACTTAAACCTACATACTAGTTCCACATCAAATATTTCTTTCTTCCACTTCAGTGGTTTGTTTATGCAAATTACCTGACCTCAGGTACAGGCTGGTGCTTCGTGGGGGGATGTGCACCGTATAAACGAAGATACTTACTATCCTCACTATTTTGGTTCATTTGTAGGACGCAGTTATTTTCTGATGACTCGCAAATATTGACTTCCTCAAGTTTTTCCTCAGTGTGTGAAGGCACGATTTGAGATGACTGTATAAGATATTTATAAAGTCTTAGACAGCTTCTGGCACACAGTAAGCATTAAATACACTTAGCTGTAATTATTATTATTGTTGCTAGTATTTTGTTATATAAAGCCTCCTTAATGAAGCCGTCTCCCTTGGGTAACAAACCCACGAAATGGACGTACAGAACTGCACTCTAGTGAAACAGCTATATTCTGAGGTGTCGTATTTTACTTACATAAGGTACAAAAATATATATATTCAAAGAAGTTGTAAAGCCCCCTTTTTTCCCATAGGTGAGGCCTTCAGGAAACTCCTCTTTTCTTTAAGGTGCATTTAATCCTAAACAAATATACTTAATAGGAGAAAAGCCATGCTAGTTAAACATAAGCAATAAGATACTATATGCCTAAAGCAACAATGAAATACCATATTTTATTGGCAACCTCTGTAAATATGTATATTCTTAAACAAGGAGGTACCTTTCAAGGGTGAAAGGAGACACATAATTTTTACCTTGAAGGTAGAGATCTAAATGTATGTATCTTTTTGAGAAGGTTTTAGTATATATATATATATATATGAAGAACTTAAAAAAATACACCATTTGACCAAGTAATCCTAAATTCTGTGCCTCTGTTCTAAAGAAACAGTTTTTTAAAAGGAAAAAAACCTTACACGTAAAAATGTTCACCTCAGCACATTGTAGCATTATCAAATTGGTAATAACCTAAATTTTCAAATACAGAATAATAAATAACAATACAAATATATAGGCAGCTATTAAAATTATGTTCACAAAATTGTTTAATGACACAGGAAAGCTAAAAATTCAGGATACAAATTTGTATGAAGAGAGTCCCAAATATTAAGGGAAAAAAAAGAATGAAAGGAAATATACCTCACTTATTTTGTACACAAGTGTCTAGAACCTCAGCATTCCTAGGGTATGCAAAATTATCTCTCTGCCTATTGTAATGAAATATTTCATCTTTATGACTCATGCAGAACTAGATAAAAAGGTTATATTAAATTTATAGTGACACTGTCAAGAATCAAAGTTTGAAAACCTCAGTTCTCACCTGAACAGACTAATTTGGAAGAAACCACACCTATGTGGAAGAATATGGTATTTCTTGCTGAGCCCCAGCACAGCCATCAGATATGAAAGGCATAACTGAATGTTTTCAATGGAATGGTCTACATTTGTCAAAGTACGAGTGTAGGATGAAAAAGAACTCTAAAGGCCCTTGGGACTCACCTAAATGAAAAGTGCTTACGAAAGAGGAGAGCAGTCCAGTGGGCCAGATTCTATTGCTGAAGATGAAGAAGGTTGCCTGGAAAATAGTTTCCAGAATGTTGCAGCTTTATATCCACTGAGACTTTGCATTCTGGGAACTAGATTTTGCATTCAAAAATGAATTCATATCTCTTGGATAAGCCAAAGAATAACTTCCAGGGGACAGCAATAATAAATTTCCTACTAAAGAAATCATGGCATGGAAAAGTATACTTGCGAAAGGCAAAAAGAATCTCAAAGGTCATGAAATCCTCGTATGGAAAGTTACTGCCTTAGCTAACAGTGAGCAAAGGAGTCACTAACAATAACATGATACCATCCTACTAATCTATTATTCAGTATCTGACAGCCCACGGGGGCCTCACCTGTTTCTCCAAACACAATATACACAGTCAGTGCAGCCCTTCAATCACACATACTGCTCTGTCTCAAGAGCTTTGCGTAAGCACCTCATCCATCTTTCACCTGCCATGCAAGTGTTGTGCCTTGTTTATACATCATTCTTTGTTTTCTTAGTGCACAGGCTTTTGGCTGTAAGCATTAAACCCTCCCCTGATGATCAAACTTGTTCCTCGCATGGAAATGCCTATTCCAAGCAGCACCTGTGGAGTCCATTATAGTGTGTACCACCATGGTGGTGGCAAGCCAACCCAACGCCAAGGTCCTCCAGAAAAAGACCCTGGCAACTCAGCTGGTAGATTACTGCATGGTTGTGGCGCCTCAGCTTCTCTTTTACCTCGCTCTAAAGGTAATCTCACTCCACGAACTATTATCCTGGAATATAAGATGTTGACCTTTACAGACATCTAAAAAAGAGTTTAGTAACTGGGGCGTGCAGATTAGTCTGTATTAGGTAACAATTGCCAGTATTTAATAAGTGCTTACTGTGTGCCATGCATTTTGCATGGATTATTTCCTTTCACTGTCTGTTAGCCCCATTTTACAGACCAAGAAACTGAGGTACAGAGTCTATGTAATTTGTGAATGTCACCCAGCCAGTTTAAATGGCAGAGCTGGGATATGAATTGAGCGCGCCTGTGCCAGAGCCAAAGCTGCCAACCTCTGTTCTATACTGTCTTCCACTTACTGCCTTCCTGACTATAAAGTTTGCTATTATTTTTCACCAGGAGTTGCTTGCTGCCCCTCTCTGTAAAGTTCTATACTCTCCTTGCTCCCTCTGGGGGGTTCCTTGCCTAAAAAACTTATTGTCACACATCAACACTGTCAAAGGGTTTGAGGTAGTAGAAAATGGAGGAAAATCCAATTTCTCCATGGCAAGAGTCTGGGACTTCCATCAAGAGCACAGCAATTCTGAGAACTAGAGACCTGGATTAAGTCTGTGGAGAAATAGGATTGTAAGGTAGGTATGAACGATTAATTATAGGAGTCAAGCGATTATCTCTAGGAGAGAGCATATCAGCCAAGCGCTAGGACAGAAAGTTTTGGTAAATTCTAATAGTTAAAAGAGAGAGAAGAAACAAATGGAAAGGCTTGGAAAGGCTGTGGGAAAGGACATGTCTCTACCCCATCGTCTTCCATGACTCTTACTGTGTCATACTGGTCACCTACTTAATAGGTAGGATTTTAATCTAGAAGAAAATACTTTTACAAAGAAAAGTCTAAAGAGACTAGATCTTAATTATTCTCACCACACACACAAAAAGAAATGATAATTATGTGACGTGTTAGAGGTGTTAGCTAACACTACAATGGCAATCATAGTGTCATATATAAATGCACCAAATCAACATGTAGTACATCTTAAATAAATGTTATATGTCAAATATATTTCAATTAAAAATGAAAATAAATAAAACAAGATCAGATTTTTTTAAAAAAGAAAAGAAAAAAGTGAGCAAGCAGGAACTCAAAAGATTAAAACTGGGTAAGACTTCTAAGCTGGTCCCTCTCTACCAGGACAGAAAATGAATTGTATCATTTAGATATTAGCATTCTAAGAAGAAAGTTTCAGATAATACATAGCTGTAACAGAATACTCTAAAGAAAGGTCTCCCATTTTTCGATCATCCATTCATTCATTTACTCATTTACTCCTTCATCTACTTAGGCTGAAGTGTGCTCTTGACCAGTGCTTCAAACCCTAGCATGCATAAGATCCCCTGGAGAGCTGATTTAGAAGATTTACATTTCTGACACTACCTTCCTAACACGCTCCCAGGTGATGCTGTTGTTGCCAGAACACACCTTGAGTAGCAAAACTCTATATAACTGCATGAGAAGACCACTGGATGTGCACATCCTGGGAGGGGAAACAAGGCCAGGCTGCAGTGATTGGGGGAAACCGGAGCTGGAAGGAGTCCACAACAGCTCCCATCCGAGAAGGCACTGCTCTAGTCAAGCACTTCTCTCAACCACTCTAAGTCCTTTTAGAGTTTTAACAGGGCTGTAAAAATGGGCTACTGGCAAATGCAGCCAAAGGCGTTTTTATCATGGCAGAATAGATGTTTAAAAGGATTTTCCTTTTGTTTTCTCAAACCTTAAATAAAATGAGTTTGTTAATGTTTTATCTGTTTCCAATTTGTGTTTTTTATAAATAAAGGATATCGAGTTGATTCCAATAGAAGTCTGGCTTTCATGCATATGAGAGAAACATACATATGTTTTGTATGTATAAATTTATATATACATATATATACATATACTCTGTATAACATGTCACATGCATAATAAACATATATATTACACATCCAATACATATTCAAACTGCATTGTACTGACTTCAGAGGAGAGATCAGTAAACTACTTGCTGTACTTGGATCTCAGATTCCAAGCCATTGCATTCAGCCAGCCCCAGATCTTCTTAATAGGAGAGAGGAAGGACCAAGTATGCCACATAGACACAAATAGGCTCAGATGTGGCAAAAGCCATCTGTGTCATGTCCTCCCACTTGCTAGCGCTCCCATGTGAACAAATCCTCCTTGTATGTTTTGATTTCTCAGGTTAAGAGAACAACATAGTCAATCATGTGCTCCTTTTTTTGCCTCAGTTGAGAGTTAAGTCTAGTCTCAAGTGATCTCATCCCAGGCCCTGGCCCGTGGAATAAAGATCGTTTCATTTTCTTTGCATGGTGTCTGGTCTTTTTCTTATTTTAATTTTGTTTTGTGGCCCATGTGTTTTGTTACCAACTGCCTTGAATCCTTTAAGGAAACAGAATGGAAATACATAAATATTGATGCATTTATTCATTCACCAACAGCTGCTAAGTGTCTATTAAGCGATAGGTACTGGGAATGAAGAGGGGGAAGATCTCCTAACATGAAAATGCAAAGAGAAAATAGACGATTGCAATGTGTAGTGGTTAAGGCATCAATATCCTCAATGTATGTCTCAAGTAATGGGATATAGTGTGTTATTCAATAAAAGGAAAATCAGTTATTATATTATTTAACTGAAGGAACACGGTCAAATAAATGTAGACTTCCACATGTGAGATTTTTAGAACTAGAAGCCAAGCATCTTTTAGGAACACCTAGTTTTCTCTGTCTTCATTGGCATGATAGATCATTGAGCACCATTTTTATAAAGTGCACAAAACTATTAAAATGAATATGCCTATGATCTCTGTAGTTCCCGCTCTGAGCCAAGAAACTTCAAAATGCTGATCTTCTAGGAAAGAGGATTAAATTATCCGTTTGGTCTGTTTGGACCAGTTTCCCAAGTGATAGATGTAAAGTAGTATCTTTCAGGGATTTGCGATTTGTTTTAGGTCAGCTTGAGGAGGCTTTAAAAATGCTAAGAGGATTTTTGATTGTTTTGTTTTGCTTTTTGTGTCTAGGGCCAACCTAATCACAGCTGGTTTAAGCATGGCCAACTTAATCATTGCTGGTTTAAGCAAGGCTAACCTAATCACCACTGGTTTAAGTAAGGTTAACACCAAAGCCCCTCAGGAACAGACACACTAGCTGTCTCTGTCTGCACTCATCCGCCAGGAATCTTACACATTTGATTCACACTTGTACTCTGCTGCATTGTTCTCATGCCCAAGCCTGTGCATTCTAGTATGCTGAAAACCGCATGGAGACTTGGATTCACTTTTTCCTTAACTTTCATTTGTCTCATTCATCAGATGAAGGAATCAATAAATAAATCACTGAGTCTTGCCCATCATTCATTGGTTGTCAATCCAGGAAGAAGCAACTCTATGTGGTTGGTCACTAAGAGTGACATTGTGAGCCCAGGTGTCTCTCCTCTAATGCTACTGGCTGAAATGAAGCCATCGTCAAGGTTTATATACAAAATAAAGGGTGAGCCCTCCCCAAATCTGACTTACTTTCCTCATGAAGTTAATTCCTTGTAAGGAGAAACTCTTGCCTTGGCAGGACAGTTGCACATAGCCTGCGTTCCAGACTCACCAGCTGTACAAGGGGTGAAACTTCTGTGCTCAGGGTTGTGGGGAACAGAACACTCTCTGGCCCTTTGCCACACCCTGGCCCAGGACCTTCACAGCACCCATACTTCAACTCATCAGATCCAAGAGAGACCTGCTCTGCTCCTGCCTCCAGAAGGGGACCGTGAGCATCTTAAGAAAATGCAGATTCATCAGAGCTCTTTCAGGGCCACTATATCTTGAGTGGAGAAACACGTGGTGTTAGAATGGTCCTTCCATCTTCTGTCTCTGTGGATGCGACTCCAGAACAACCAGTGGAAAAGTGAAATTTTCATGCAATTGGTTTGACTGCTTGGTTGGAATTGACTATATTTGGTCTAAAACTGACTGTTTTCTCATTGAATGAGCCAACATTCCCAAGGAGCATTTAAATGAGCTCTGTCGTCACAGCATGGGAATGGCTGAGCCCTGCACCAAGGTCTATTTTCACTTGATTATATGTGTACTTATTATACAAAAATAGAGCAAAAGTATGATTCTGCCAAGAGACTCTCCTACATTATAGTGTAAGAGTGAGCTACGATTTCTTTAAATTGAAGAGCTGCATGCTTGTTTTCACAGCTGTCAGCCTTCTTTCTGTTTAATTTTTTTCCCAATTGGTGTTATTCATTGTGGTTAATATTTAGGAGAATTTACTGGTAGCAAAATGTGCTTGTTGGCAACCCAAAAAGAGGAAGTCCTCTACTCTGTCAATTTGTGGTGGATGGAATTGTTCATATAAAATAAAAATTGACTGGGAAAATGACCCTAAACACAGGCCAGCTTTCTTTGTATTTAAGTGGATAGGTTTTCTTGGTCATAGGCTTCTACAAGGCCTGCTTTCATCCTGGAACAGAATTATATATGCAGTTCTAAAATCTCTCATGAAAGGACAGTCTTGAAATGCTTCCAACTCTAGAAGTCTCATTGGGAATCGTATTTTCTACTTCAAGCTACGCAGAACAAAAATTCAAAGGCTTCCACCCCTTCACAGATTGTACACATATGCCTAAACAGTAATAAGAAACTTGATCCCCACTGTACCAACTGCAAACCAGAGGACACTCCTCTGAGGCGAAGAATGTCCAGGTTACAGGAATGGAATGAAGCCGGTGAAGAAAATGGTCAGTTATGGAATGTTCTGTGCATAAGTATGTCCATTAACTAAGAAATGAACTGAAATTACTAATGGATTTCATAATGGCCACCAAGCAGCTGCCAGTTGGCTGTAGCTTGGTGACAGATGGTAGTGACTGATCTGGACTAGATGTGACCTAGAGATTGTCCATCATTTATTAAATTGTAGTCCCAAATAAATTCCCTGCATTGCAGCATTTCACCATTATGTCTCACAGTGAGATGCACTGATAGCATTCCTTATCTGCCACCGCTGTTGCAGACAGCAAACTATTCAAATGGCTTCCATGTAACACTCAGTAAAGAAAGTCCATAATGCCTCTCAAGAGATGGAGAAAAAAATGCAGCTTGAATGAGTGCCACCTGAGCGAGGTGCAGGATAAAATGAAAGCACCGTTTTGTGCTAATCTGGTTTGTTACCTTCCAGCACCAAGATTTACCCCTCAGCTTTTGTTTTCTTAATCAAAGCGTTCTCATTTACACAGCAACTGACAGGTAGTGACTGTTCAGGTTCTGCTTTCACCCATCAACACATCCTCAGAGTGAAGAAAGCTGCTGCAGACCGGCTCCAGGACCTGCCTATTTAGGGCTCTTGCATAAACAGTCACTCAAGTGGGCACATCAAAAGCCCCAATTACTGTCACCAGACTCACTGTTGGAGTATTTGGGAAAATGAACCTTAGCTGTGCTTTTGGAAGCTCAAGTTCATAAAGACCAGGAGGGAAAAAATGTCTATTGCTATAAATCCAGGTAGAACCTAGAAAGACACAGAGAAAATACAGGTCTGTTTTAAAATCTTTTATGGAACATGTGATAGACCTTCCTTTGTGTTGTCAAAACACCATGTAGCTTCTTGTTCTATTTCAAAGATGACAGGTAAAAGAAGAGCTTTAATATAAGATATATGCATTCAAGAAGCAAAATGTAAAATAGATAAGTGGTATTTGGTCACAGTAAGGTTACGTTTTACTTGTTTCAAAGAAAGAGAATACTACTATTAACAAAGCTTATACTTAACATATCACCCTAATCCTTTTATTAAAAAAAAACAAAAACAAAAAAAAAACCTTCTTGTTTAGCTGGAAGAAGCCTGAGTAATAAATGCTATAGTCTCTGTTCTCACACGTGTCCACTGAAAGGCCCCAAATGGTAGAGAGGAATAAACAGGGATCCCTCAAAGATTTGGGGGAAAATCCTACAGCGGCTGACCATGGATAAAATTTCTTTGTAATCTCACACCTTACCCTAAAACTGTATTCAAATTTTGCATTTGACTCTACTGCATATCCATTTTTCTATGGATTAAAAAAATACTATTTAACATTGCCTCACTACATAAAATTAATGCTCCAAGCAGCTGTGACATCTTTATCCTATAGCCTTGTGAACTCCTGCCACATCCTCTTGTACCTCTGGATATTTCTGTGCCAAACTTTGACAAACAGAGATCTAACCCGAGTTGCTCAGTTGATAGATAATACTTGAGCCCCAAGAGTTTGTGACTTAACCAAGTCACAGGACTCGAAAATCACATGAGATTAAGTGACTTGCCCAAGGTCACACACAGCAGTGGAGAGACTGGAATCTAGATTTACGACTGTCACACCAGCATTGCATGTGCCTTGTGTGGTAACCAAAGGCTGCCTCGGACATTTCATCTGAGCTTGTGTGTCCTTGCACTAGAACTCCATGCCTTCCTATTTCAGGAGCTTGATTGCCTCTTGCCTCAACTTACCCATCAGGTTTTCTTATTTATCCCAATTCTCCCTCTGTATTCACCCAATTCTCAATCTTATTCTGCTTTCAGGTTTTCTGTTGTGGTCTTTGGTAACTCTTTGCCTGACCCAGTTTTCAGCTTTGCTGTTCTTGAATCGGTGGCTTGTAGAGGTCCCATACATCTCGAGGCCCCCTGACACATGGCTCTTCAGGGCTAGCTCCAGCTGGGTATGTTAACAAAGGGACCAAAGCGAGAAGAACAAGAGGAACCAAAAGCTCCCAAGGGAGATCAGAAATGGAGAAATCGCCTGGATGCAAACACCAGACAGCTAGAGCAGCAGAAGAGTTCATGATGATGATGGTGATGATGATGGCGACGGTGACAGATGAAGCAAAGAGCCTGGAACAGACTGGGAAATAGACTGGGATACAGAGGACTGGAGAACAGGGAAGGGAAAGAATTGCCAGACAGTCTCAGAAAGAACAGCATGAGCAAAGGCCCACATGCCAGAGAGCAGGGTACAGCCAATGCCCTAACGGAAGCCCTGCCTGGTAGAAGGCAGAATGGGATGGAGTCAGTGGGGCAAGACGAGCTTAGGAGGCTGACAAGTGCCAGATCATGTATGGCTTTGTAGGCTGTGTTAGGGAGCTTGGACATTATCCTAAGGACGATGAAGGGATATTAAAAAGTTTAAACATGCAGTAACTCAGTAAAATTTGCATTTTAGGAATGCTGCCTAGGAATTCTCAAGATCAACTTTAATTGCTGAAGGAACCATATTCAATCACCTTTTCAAAGTGGTCTCCTTTCATATCAATGGGTTGTTTTTTTCTTTAAAATTTTATATTATATAGTCTTTGAGAAGGAAGGAATATTTTTGTAGTCTCTAATATTATAAGAATTTGTTCCCAGAGTTTGTGGCAATAGTGTGGAGAGTGGCTCAAACACAAGTATGTGGAATCCATTTCAATAAGTATTACTTAAAACACTCAAAGTTCTTTCACCGAAAAAAAATGTCACTGCAGAATCACTTAAAAGTGTTTACGTAGGGCTTCCCTGGTGGCGCAGTGGTTGAGAGTCCACCTGCCGATGCAGGGGACACGGGTTCGTGCCCGGGTCTGGGAGGATCCCACATGCCACGGAGCGGCTGGGCCCGTGAGCCATGGCCGCTGAGCCTGCGCGTCCGGAGCCTGTGCTCCACAACGGGAGAGGCCACAACAGTGAGAGGCCTGCGTACCGCAAAAAAAAAAAAAAAAAAAAAAAAAAAAAAAAAAAAAAAAAGTTTACGTATATACCTAAATCTCCAAACTGCAGATAGCAATTTTAAATAGAAGACCAAAAGCTGTACTATTATTAACCAGCCAGAAAACCTAGCAGTTCATTTATCAGAGAAAAAAAGTGTATAAATGCTTGACAGATGAAGGCAATAGCCATAATGTTATGACTTTATTTGAATTACATTATATAGACAAAGCATGCTGACCCATCGGCCTCAAGTTACTACCCGGTTACCTATGGTAACAGATATTTTCCTCATTACTTAATAATACCAAATCTCAAATAAGTATCACAACATGAAAAACAGATGTTAAAATGTGACACTCAAAGTCAGGTTACATCAAATACTTGTTAATTTTTAAGTGCCTGGTTACTTCCCAAGAATTGTTTCTAAAAATTTTCACAAGAGTTTGTTGGATTTGGTTGCAGGGGTTAGAGTCTTAATACGTACAAAAGACACAAATACGAACCTGACTTGTTATTAATCGAAGTAGCAATAAAACAGGGAGAAACTAGTTTTTATACCAGAAGGCTCACTACTTTGCATGCAATATGATTTTAAACAAATGACTGAAATCAAGGGCATAGTTTATATTTTTAGTTCTATAACTTTCATTTGTATTCTTCCGTTAATATTTCAAATAATTTTAAATTATTAAAGGCATGACTCTTATTTTAAACAGAAAATAACTTTTCATTATTATATAGTTATAGATGAGTTTTCAAAATATATAAATAAAAAAGAGGATATAATCAAAATATATAAATAAAATCAAAATATATAAAAAAGAGGAAAATAGAATTTTCCTTATGGCACCACCCTCAGTAACCACCTCAAATACAAAGTTAGTTTCAGAGTTTTTTTCTCTGTATTCACATATATATTTCTTTTTCTTGGAGAAATGGAATCAAACCAGCAAAGATCTTTCGATGCCAATTAATCTTCATCAACAGCATCATTTTTAATGACTGAAACAGTGCCCTGATGTAGATATGCTATAGTTTGTTTAACTAATCACTGATTCCTGAACACAAATCATTCCAGTGTTTTGGTTTTATAAACATTATGGCAATGAACAAATATGTAGCTTAATCTTTCTACACATTCTTCATTATTTCCTCAGCGTAAATTCCAAGAAGTAAAATCTGTGGGTCAAAAGGATGCATGTTTTAAAAACTTTGGTACATAACTGCTAAATTGCAGCCAGAAAGATTGTACTGTTACCTTCCCACTGGAGGTGAGGAAATGACATTTTTCTGTCATGTTGTTTTTTTTCTAGTTTGCTACCATACTTTCTTGATCCCAAGAGGCACATTTTCTCATCCTTAAAAACAAGTCACATTTTACAATTGATGGCATATCATATTTGTTAATTCTGTTTTTTATTTTTTCCCTTTCTGGTGATACTTATAGTGTTGTATCATATTATCAATGTCTTAAGTGTCACAAAATTTAGTATTTGCCTTTATATGTGTGGCTAGGTTTAACAGATACACAGAAGATTTTAGTTTTTATATAGTCCAATAGTGTCTTCATTAGCTGTCATGCTCATGATTTCTCTGATTTTGTGTAACAGTCACCTGTGTTTCCTCCTGTTATTATATTTTGTATTTAAATCTTTAATAAACTTGAAAATTACTTTTTCACAAATGAATTAGCCAATTACCCCAATGTTTACTGAATAAATCATTTTTGCTCATATATCACCAACCTTTTTCTATTTGAATATTAATAATTCCTATTATTTCAGTGTCTCAAACACAACCATTTAATAGATTTTCATTGGTTGATTAATTAAATTTGTAGAAACAATTTGTAGAGGTTGCTCTAGGTTCAGGTTTTGAACTCACATTTTAGGGCTTCTGAAGGGACTCTGGTTTTAGGGGTCAAAAGCCAATCGGGGGCTGCCCTGGTGGCACAGTGGTTGAGGGTCCGCCTGCCGATGCAGGGGACGCGGGTTCGTGCCCCGGTCCGGGAAGATCCCACATGGAGCGGAGTGGCTGGGCACGTGAGCCATGGCCACTGAACCTGCGCGTCCGGAGCCTGTGCTCCGCAACGGGAGAGGCCACAGCGGTGAGAGGCCCGCGTACCGCAAAAAAAAAAAAGCCAATCGGCCATTTTGACTCCCTGACCTATCACTGCTTCACTCACATAATATATAATAGGACCCAGCAAACTGAAAACTAGTGTTCCTCCTTGTTGGCATCCATTCTTCTGGCCAACCGGAGTCAGTCAGGAGGGCTTACTGTGCAGTGCTGGAAAGTCTCTGCTTTCAGTACTCAACAAAACTCCACAGGAATGGATCGAGAGCCCACCAGGGCAACACGCTAAAGTCGGAACACACCCCTCACCCTGATCAGCAGCTGCATTCACAAGTTCATCTTTTACAATGCCTGCATCCAGGCAGTGCACTCAACTAATTTTTGATGAGCAGCTGTTCTGTGCCTTGAATTAATGACAGGCAGATAGGTCTGAAAATGTTTCTCAGAGACCAGCCAGTAAAGTGCTATAAAATGCAGTCCTTAGTTTACTAATGTACAGTGGGAGAACAAAGGAGAAGGGAGGAGAACAGAAAAACCACATGGAAGAGGAATCTGAAGAATCAGAGAAATCTGAAGATGTAGAGTGGGGATATGAGAGCTTGGAACACCTTAACATGTAGATATGGGGTCTGTATCAGCAGGCTGTTTGGTTGAGGAAACTGCAAGCAGACCTGTGGGCTTGGGCATTGAAATGACAGTGAGGGTTAGGGTTAAGTTGGGGGAAACTGAAAAAGAATCAGACAGAAGATACTGTGAAGAGGTGAAATTAGGACTTGACAACTGATTGAATATGGAAAGGAAGGGACAGAGAGAAGTCTGGGCAGATTATCCATTTAGTAGCTTGTATGCTTGAGAACATGCTTGTACCCATCCACTGAGACAGAAAACACAGGAGGAGGGGCAAAGGTGCACTCAGTGTTAGACATGTTGAGTTTGAGCCGCTGAGGCAGATATATCGTAGTAGCTATGCTCAGCTCACAGTTGGGTTATCTGGAGCTCAGGAGAGAGTAATCACATCCAACTGTAAATCACTTTAGCTCATTTGCTTTCCTAGTGGGAGCACCCTTGAGAAATGAGAGTTGAGCTTTTTTGCTTGTTTGTTTGTTTTGTGGGAAGCAGAATCCATGGATGGAGTAGACATTGGGTTCCCAAAAGGCAGGAGAGGGGAGGTCAGAAAACAGGAGAAGGGGCTTTAGGAAGGCAACAAAAGCAAGCCAACTGTTCTTTGCAATTGTGCAAATTAGGCCACAGATGCGAAATTTCCCCATCTCATCCCCCCCAACCATTAACACCTCTGTTGTGTTTGCTGTGCTGTCCATAAACTACTCATTCTTCGCTGTACAAACGAAATGAGTAAGTGCTCAAGAATGACCTGTTTGTACTAGGTTAGTCTGTTTTAAGAACAAGAGAGAGATTTTTTAAGATACTGTTTCAATAGTATTAAAAGTGTGATTTTCATAATCCAAGTCACACCCCTGTAATTCTTCTTTTTCAAGACAATCTTAGCTCCTGGCAGGTGGAAGGAGGAGGCATCTTCACAACTCAGTAGGTGTACAGACCTGTGATTTGTGACCCAATTTCTGGAATATGATATAACTCCTCTGTGAATTCGATTTTTCTCCCGTTAAAGTAAAGAGTCAGAAGTAACGCTATCCAGGGTGGGAGTTTCAATTGATAAGTTGCCTTCATGAAAGGAGGAAAGGATGGATGGGAGCTGTGCAAGTATTACACATACATATTAGTTTTATATATTATCCTGTGCAGTTTGACTTGTAAAAATTCAAAGATTTTCTCGCTTCCTCCAGGGTGTTACAATCGGCTTTAAACAGGTCCAGAGTTAAATTTGCTTCTGAGAACAAGTGTTAATGTCACTTAATTGATAACAGCCAATGTGAACCTTATTATTTAAGACCTATGCATTACTAAATGGTTACATTAAATAATGGAGAAGAACTTTAAAAAAAAAAACAAAGAAAACCCACACAAGCACATGGTTTTCATTTGGGGAGTTAGGGCTGGAGAAAGGCTCAGCTCTGAGGCTGACTTCATGGCTTCGGGCAAAACTGGGAGATTAAACAGAAACTACAGCAGAGCCATAGCTCTCGGTTTTCAGAGACACTGAACACAGTATATGACAAATCTCAGGAAATCTTTTGTCTTTTTGGAGTGGGGGGAGAGTGAGTAGCTGTATTTCTTTTTTGTTTTCTTTTGTTTTCAATAATTAATGTTAGCTAAACAGTTTCACCATGGGAAGTGAAATAAAGTTTGAAATATTTCTTAGTTTAATAACTTTGGAGAGTTTTCTACTGGCAAAAGGGAGGTGGATGCCATATTACATCCCCTTATGTGGTCAAAATGCCCCCCTTCCAAAACAGGAAAGAGAATATGAAGAAAAATATAAAGCATGAGGGTCGGGGGAGAGGTAGGGGTTTGAGAAGGTGTGGAGCTGGAGTTTGAAGGAATAAGTGTTTGAAAGAATGATTCAAACATTTCTGTACACAACTGACACTTCCCAGAAAAATACTCAAACTGACCACTGCTAGATACCTAAGTCCAGAGCAGGACCACATGTGCTACAGGATATTAAAGACCAAACAAAGGTGAACACAAAATAAGAGGTTGCTGTGGGTCTAGACCACCTCTGTAGGACCTGCAAGGAGGTAGCAAAAATTAGCTTTATAACTCTTAACAGCCACCAATGAAATGTTGGTGAATGATGGCCTTTATTATAATAATACCCTCTGGCCATGTAAAAGTCCTCTTTCCCTCAAGCTTAATAAGAGAAGTTTAAATAAGACAACTAAGAAAAGAGGAAAGGTTTGTTATACCTGCTGGGTTCAGAGGCTGGGGCTGAGGAAGCGCTAACAGAGCAGGTGCAGGGAAGGCACTGTCTGAGCTAAGGGACCCGTGGTCAGATTGTCTGGGTGGGAGACTCTGAGAGTAATTCATGACAGCACATCATGAGAGGGTCAGCTGTGAGCTGTCTCCAGGCCCAGAGGGTCTACACCAGATCATCCAACACCAGTCAAGTGAGGCCTTTTCTGCCCTACTCTCTCCTTGGGTCCCTCTCCTGGCAAGAATGAGGGTCAGGGGATAAATGACAGGTGAGGAAAGGCAACCGAAGCCAGCCATGCGTCCCTCTTCTGTCCCCCACCCCAGTGGACTTCTGAATCAAAGTGGGCCAGGGCTAGGGGGGATATAAGAGTTATCATTTTAAAATAAGTTCAGAGATATTATTATTCCACTGTAATTGACACAGGAATTACATTTTAGATGAATCTTGTGATTGCAAGCAATGTGGGAGACTTCTTACTAGCAGATCACTGAAAAAGTGATGGGATCTTCCCAAGATGCAATGGCAGGAAAACCCAAGGGTTTAAAAAGCACAGAGGTGTGACACCTGCTCCTAAGTTTAACTCTAGGGAGATGTGAGGCCTGCAAATGCCAAGGGCTCCACTGGGTCAGAGCCTCCATCCTGTGAATGAGGCACATTCAGAGGCTCAGTGTTGAAACTGCAATTCAACATACTTTTTTGCAAGGATACCATATAACTAGAAGTTATAATAAATAGAAGAAAAACAAACATACTTACATTTTAGTATATGGCCAGAATTTCTCTACAAGTAAGAGTTGCATACTCAAACCAAGTTTTATATGATCCTAAATTCTCTATTTTTCTCTACATGGGCAATTGGTAGTTTTCCTTCCACACTGCTTTATGCTATGGGGGCTTTTACATAACATCCTACCACAAATTAGGAGGAGAAATCAACTGACTTAGGCTACACAATGTCATATACACACTGCTTTCCAGTTCTGGCTGAGGAAAAGCAATATGCTTTACTTAACTAGAAAATATAGCTGATCTGTTCTTATAAAATTACTTGTGGCTAAAAGGAGGTAGGTTATATTTTTCACCAGACCTCACTAACCTCCTTCTCTCTTAGTATCCCCCCCTTTATCAAAGAGCATATCCTAAAAGTTACAAGATGATTGTCTAGCAATCAGTATAAAATAATTTGAATACTCAATCATTGATTCATCATGTCAAATCCCTATTTACCAGGCAAAGTAGCTATAGTCTATAAAATTGGTGTGGACTTGAATGTTTGTCCCCCCACCCCACCCCCAAGATTCCCATGTTGAAATCCTAACCTCCAATGTGGTGGTATTAGGAGGTGGGGCCTTTGGGAGATGACTGTGTCATGAGAGTGGAGCCCGTGTGCGGGAGATTAGTGCCCTTATAAGAAGAGATACGGGAGAGCGGCTTCCTTACTCTGCTCTCTCTGCCATGTGAGGATACAAAGAGATGACCCTCTGCAAACTAGGCAGTGAGTCCAACCAGACACGGGATCTGCCAGTACCTTGATCTTGGACTTCCAGCCTCCAGAACTGTGAGAAATAAATGCCCGTTGTTTAAGCCACCTAGTCTGTGGCGTTTTTGTTACAGAAGCCTGAGCTAAGACGTTCACATAGAGGGCAACAAAGTCAAAGTCAATTTCAAGTGCCAGCTCCTCCCCTTGAGACTGGGCCACCTTGGAGGTCAGGCAGGCTTGCTGAGGCTGTGTCCTCCCTTCCACGTGGGCCTCTCTTACTGTAGGGCCATGGTAAGGACCCCCGCCATATGGTGAGGACTACCTATATGTAAACCAGGAACCTCCCCTGCACACGTCAAGGTCTGAGTCCCTTCAGGGTAAGTGAGAAAGACGAGATTGGATATTGTGCCCAAAGGGTTCACAAGCTTCCCATCTCGTTGGGGATACAAAGAGACATTTAAACAACATACAGATAAAAACTGAATTCACAAAACAGTGTCAATTCCAATGAGTGGCTCAAAGAGTTAGTGCCAGGATTCCACAGGAGGAAGTGAAGGATGTGAGCAGAAGTGTTCGGGTTTCAAACGATGCGGGTGCAGAACTTGGGGAGGGGGTTGAACTGGCAAAGAGGAACAGGCATGGGAAGGTTTAATATGGACGTTGCAAACTGGTGGCTCAGTTGTAAGATCTCACAACAAAATCTGATTTCGAGCTTTGCTTCTAAACACAGAGGCTGAGTCTGAGTTGCCCCCAGAAGAGGAGGTGTGCCACCCTCTAGCTCCCCACAGCAGTCTCCGGCTGAGCTTCTCCCACCCTTCGGCCTCCCCTTACCAGTGGTCCCTGACTGACCCTTATAGGTACCTGGGATTGCTATTCTCTGAGTCAGAAATGTCACTGACCTTGTTAAACGGTGATCCTAACCTGACTGAACATCAACCTACCCAGGCGACCACCAGCTACTTCCTCTTCCTTTCTGGACCCCATTCCACTGGCAGGAACTCATATTCTAACACCTCAAGGGGTGCGTTCCGCACTCTGAACACAGAGAAACTATAGGCAAAGCTTGAATTTATTTTAGATGGCATCTTTGCAAACAAAAATTCTTAAAGGAAATTTTCTTAAATTAAGATCCCACCGAAAAAGAGAACCAAATGATAATAAAACCTCTGAGGAGGAGGAGGGCTGAATTTTCAATAAATTGATGATTATTAGCTAGGCTTCCCCACTCCAATAAAAGTATCTAGTTTCAGAATCTTTTATTTTTCCTGGACTAGAAAGTTTTTCTTATCCTTTTTTCTTCAAGCATGATTTTAGAAATCTCTTTTAATCTCTCTCTCTCTCTTTCTCTCTCTCTCTCTCTCTCTCTCTCTCTCTCTCTCTCTCTCTCACACACACACACACACACACAAATCCCTAAAATCATTCCTTTTATCAAGATCTAGAGGAATGTAGCATAAAACATTAAGCCTCACCCCCTTCGGTGCCCCTTACTCATCAGCTATAAAATAGAGGCTGGCACTGTATCTTATTCTTCCCATAAACTGTGAGATCGATCACAAGTAATTTGTTCCTAAGGCCTGTAGAATAAAAATGTACTAATAACTTGTTTCTATATAAATAAACAAAAGCAAATTTAAGATTATGTGTGTAGTAATGTGTTTCTGTCTTGCATTCGACAACACTTTCTGGAATGGGAAAGAGGTGTCCCTCCTTACAGCTAACACTCAGAGAGTGTTTTATAACTCACGGAGAGATGGCAGTTAACAGTGAGAAGTAAAACTTTGAAGAGAGGAACAATATCTACAAATTATTTTGTAGAAAGTTTGCTGAATGTGAGGTAGTGGACATACACCCCTACCCCTTCTTCAAGAAAATTTCAGTAAAGATTTATATGACTTCCAATGCCTTTTGGAGTTAAGATTTGGGTTTCTTTGTCTCAGGATGACTTCAAGGAAATCTTCAATGTGATACATTCTCAAAGTTGTTCTCCCATCCCTGACTAGCATCAGCAAAACCTGGGAACTTGGCCCCACCCCAGATATGTATCAGAAATTCTTGGATGGGGCCCAGCAATATGTATGTTAAGTAGCCCTCCAAACGATTTAGATGCATGCTGAAGTCTGAGAACTACTGCTACAACCTAGAGCGAGTAGCCATTATGGAGGATCCGTGTGTAGTGGAGACACTGGTGTCCACCCACACAGACTCCCTTGACCAGCCAGTGCACCCATCCTCTGGCTGCTTTGAGGACTAAAGCTGAGCACTTACTCCTGTGACTTCTTCCAGGGATTTACCCATGGCTGACAGAATGAGGAGAGATGGCTGGGAAGCCACCTACCCGCCACCCTCACCCCTGGGGCAGCCAGTGACCAACTGACATAAGAAACTGAAGCTGGACCCTTTGAAGGGCAGGACAGCTCATGCCTGTGAGTCCTGTGCTTCAGGCCAAAGCTAGACTTTACCTAAGACCACACCCTTCTCCTCCCCTATCCTGACCTCCTCACTCTCTCACAGGGTTTTCCTAAAGACTACTGCCTCATTAAATCAGTGCACCCAAATCCCTTTCTCACATTCCGCTTCTAGGGAACCAGACTAAGACATTATTAATAGTTTTAATGATTAGAAGTGATTGCAAAGCTTTTCTTAGGGCCATGACAGGTGGGAGTAGTTATCATTTGGTGAGGAGAGGAATGCCTAAATAGGAGATACCCATAGGAGTCTAAGTATAGTGTTGACTAGACAAGACTGAGATGAAGACAACATCTTCCAGGCAAGTTTACTTACCTAATTAATCATTTACTTACTTTTTTAAAATATTTATTTATTATTTATTTGTTTATTTATTTTTGGCTGCATCGGGTCTTAGTTGCGGCGCACGACTTTGTTGTAGCGCACAGGCTTCTCTCTAGTTGTAGCGCACAGCTTAGTAGTTGTGGCTCGCGGGCTCTAGAGCGCAGGCTCAGTAGTTGTGGCACATGGGCTTAGTTGCCCCGCGGCATGTGGGATCTTAGCTCCCTGACCAGGGATCGAACCCGTGTCCCCTGCACTGGAAGGAGGATTCTTTACCACTGGACCACTGGATCACTAGAGAAGACCCTAATCATTTACCTCTTTAATTCAGTGAGAGCTCTGAAGGGCCCTCCAAGATGTGCACACTCTAGGCAAATCTCCTTCCTTCTTTACCACAAGCTGGAATGGAAAGGAAGGATTTACGAAGGCATTGAGTCTCAGTCATCCAGACTGAGTTAGGAACAGGACATCATTAAAGTACTTTCTGTGCTTTAATGACCCAGGAAGCGTTTCAGTCCTGGTCCCCCATGATGACATTAGCTTGCTCATATTTCATAAAACAGCTCCCTGGTTCCTATCATTGTGTGGATACTGTGAAGTTCTGGGAAGTTCCACTGAGACCAAGTCCTATTCTCTAAAGCCACAATGTAAGGAACAATTTATTTCCATCTCATTTTATTCAAAGTACATAAATATTATTAAACAATACCATGAAAGAAGACATTTGATATCATCTATGCTAAAAGCTAAAAATTTCTACTTCACTTTTTGCTTCCAATAACATCTATTCTTTGCTAAAATTTTACTGTCAGTTTTTAAATGCATGGAAAAAAGATTTCATTTACAATTTATAATTCAGAGAGTTTTAACAGAGGAAGTCAACTCTTCAGAAAGGAACAAAACCCCACCAGAGCTTACTTAGAAACAATATTTAAGGCTTACATCCATGGAGATTTCTAATACTTCTCTTTTAAGTGGAATTCAATTTTCCCATTTGTAAGCATCCTGGTGTTGGTGGTTGTGGAGTATGTGCCTGTGCTCAGGTGGTTTAGGGAAAATGAGAAGAATGAAGGTGCTGGTTTTAAAATTAAACCTGAATCTTTCACATGCCTTAAGGATCGTGTCCAAAAAGAAATTGCTTTCCTTGAGACCAAAGGTACTATCTCACCATTCAAATGCAAAGCACTAGAGGTTTATTTATACCTTCTCCATGATTTGTTTCCCAGATTTAGCTTTCTACAAGCACTTCCTTCAGGAAAACACACACTTTTCCTTTCTTGCAGGCCAATTTCCGGTAGGAGCGCCTCTTTAGGAAATGGTAATCACAGGATCATTCCTGTGTTTTATAGTGGCAACTTAGAAGCAAAACACTCATATATGCATATACAAAACACCTCCCAAAACAAAATGAGGATGAAGCATGAAAAAAGAGAATAAAGATATTTTCTTCTTTTCCTAAACTGCCTCTTTTTTTTTTTTTTAAGAGGAGTTATTGCAGTATTTTCATAGCTTACACTGGGATTTCAAATCTATACCCTTCATTTAAAGGCAGATTCTTCCTATAGTGTGAGACAGATTCATGTAATCTGAGTCACTAGTAGAGTTTGGTTCAAAGAAGCTCTACCTTAGGCAATTACAGAATACCCAGGGCTGCTCTTGGTGCTGGTGTGTTCCAAGGTAAAGATGAACAATGAGGATGAGTAGTTTTCTAGGTGTCAGAGCTGTGTCATGACCACAATCTTTGTAACAACTCTCTTAAGGAATAGGACTGCTCATCTGACCCGAGTGAGAGTCTCTGGGGCTGTATCCACAAAAGGAAAAAGAGCGGGCAGCAAGGGTTACATAGCCTAGCTTTCTGAACACAAAGCTACCATACAAAGCTATCTTGTAAACCCCTGACAGTGCTGTGGTTTCCTCTAGATTAAGCCTTAGCAAGGTCCCGAGAGACAGCTGCCCACTGGGGGTGGTCTCGGGAACAAGGCAAGCTGTCCTGCTGTTGAACGGATATTACTACCAATAGAAGAAGCTACTGCCATGAAAACACCACCCAGGGAGGAAAGAGGAAGTTTCTGATTATTGATTGCTACAGACTGAATGCATGTGTCCCCCCCAAATTCATTTCAAAACCTAATCCTCAGTGTGATGGTATATAGAGGTAGGGCCTTTGGGAGGTGGTTAAGTCATGAGGGTGGAGCCCTCAGGAATGGGATTAGTGCACTTATAAAAGAGGGCCTAAAGAGCTTCTTCTCCCCTTCTGCCCTGTAAGGACAGTGAAACCATGGCAGTCTATGAACCAAGAAGTGGGCCCTCACCAGACACTGAATCTGCTGGTGCCTTGATCTTGGACTTCTTAGCTTCTAGAACTGTGAGAAATAATTTCTGTTATTTATAAGATACCCAGTTTATATTATTTTTGTTATAGCAGCCTAAATGGATTAAGACATTGATCAACAACTTCAACCTCACTCTTATAACAACCATATTTTCCTTCAATTCTAAGACTCTATCATTCTGACCTTTCAAGAGGGAATAGGAAATACCATCAAGATTGAAGGCACTTACCAATATAAATAAATAAAGACATATTTGCCATAAATAAAGAAAATATTATATTGTTGGAAATCATAATGATCATAAAAATATTAGACTACATTGAGCCCTTCCTAGGCTATATATCCAAAGGCAACAAAAGGAAAAATAAACAAATGGGGCTACAAAAGGAAAAATAAACAAGGGGGGGCTACAGCAAACTAAAAAGGTTCAGCAAAGGAAACTATCAACAAAACGAAAAGGCAACCTATGGAATGGGAGAAAATATTTGCAAGTCACATATCTGATAAGGAGTTAATATCCAAAATATATAAAGAACCCATACAACTCAACAGCAAAACAAACAAAGAAAACAACAATTTGATTCAAAAATGAGCAAAAGATCTGAACAGATATTTTGCCAAAGAAGACATACAGATGGCCAACAGGTACATGAAAAGATGCTCAACATCACTAATCACCAGGGAAATGCAAATCAAAACCACAATGAGATATCATTTCACATCTGTTAGAATGGCTATTATCAGAAAGATAAGAAATAACAAGTGTTGGCAAGGATGTGAAGAAAAGGGAACCCCTGTGCACTGTTGGGGGGAATGTAAATTGGTACAGCCACTATGGAAAACATTATGAAAGTTCCTTAAAAAATTAAAAATAAAATGACCATATGATCCAGCAATTTCACTTCTGGGCATTTATCCAGAGAAAATGAAAACACTAAATTGAAAAGATATATGCACCTCCACGTTCATTGCAGCATTATTTACAATAGTCAAAATATGGAAACAAGTTAAGTGTTGATGGATAAATGGCTAAAGAAGTTGTGGTATACCTCTTGCACTGCTGCTGGGAATGTAAATTGATACAGCCACTATGGAGAACAGTATGAGGTCCCTTGAAAAACTAAAACTAGAACTACCATGTGACCCAGCAATCCCACTACTGGGCATATACCCTGAGAAAACCATAATTCAAAAAGAGTCATGTACCACAACGTTCATTGCAGCACTATTTACAATAGTCAGGACATGGAAGCAACCTAAGTGTCCATTGACAGACAAATGGATAAAGAAGATGTGGCACGTATATACAATGGAATATTACTCAGCCATAAAAAGGAACAAAAGAGTTATTTGTAGCGAGGTGGATAGACCTAGAGTCTGTCATACAGAGTGAAGTCAGTCAGAAAGAGAAGAACAAATACCATATGCTAACACATATATACGGAATCTTAAAAAAAAAAAAAAAAGGTTCTGAAGAACCTAGGGGCAGAACAGGAATAAAGATGCAGATGTAGACAACGGACTTGAGGACATGGGGAGGGGGAAGGGTAAGCTGGGACGAAGTGAGAGAGTGGCATGGACATATATACACTACCAAACGTAAAACAGATAGCTAGTGGGAAGCAGCCACATAGCACAGGGAGATCAGCTCGGTGCTTTGTGACCGCCTGGAGGGGTGGGATAGGGAGGGTGGGAGGGAGACGCAAGAGGGAGGGGATATGGGGATGTATGTGTATGTACAGCTGATTCACTTTGTTATAAAGCAGAAAGTAACACAACAATGTAAAGCAATTATACTCCAATAAAGATGTAAAAAAAGAAGTTGTGGTATATATACAATGGAATATTATTCAGCCATAAGAAAGAAGGAAATCCTGCCATTTGCGACAACATAGATGGCCTTCGAGGGCATATGCTAAGTGAAATAAGTCAAACAGAGAAAGACAAATACCATATGATCTCACATGTGGAATCTTAGAAAACAAATGAACAAACAAAAAACAAGCTCATAGATACAGAGAACAGATTGGTGGTTGCCAGAGGTGGGGTGGCAAAAATGGGTAAAGGGATTCAAAAGGACCAACTTCCGGTTATAAAACAAATGTCATGGGGCTGTAATGTGCAGCATGGTGACTGTAGTTAACAATACTGTGTTGCATATTTGACAGTTGCTATGAGAATAGATCTTCACAGTTCTCATCACAAGAAAAACAATCTGCAGCTATGTACGGTGACATATGTTACCTGGACGTATTGTGGTGACCCTCTCACAATATGTACAGATATTGAATCATTATGGGATACATCTGAAACTAATACAATGTTGTATGTCATTTACACTTCAATAAAAAGAGAGAATAAAAAGAATTACATGTAAATAAATAAATAAATGAAATACATTGCCTCCTTTAACCTTCATAAAAATTATAACCCTGAGGCAGATAAAAGTTTTCTCATTTTACAGATGAGGAAGTTGAGGCTGAAGAAAAATGAAGGAAATTAAGAAAAGTGATGGACCCTTGAGTTTTGTGACTCTGAACTCATGTCCAGTCCCTTCTGAGTTTCTGAGATGTGCTACCCTAAAAGGGAGACACCAGTAGGTGCAGCAGGTGGTCCAGCCCTCCCCGCTGTACCAATGAGACTCATGGATAAATTCAAAGAAATAAAGACAATCATTTCACAACAATAGCACAGTTAAGTAGCCCAAGACCCTGATGTAAGCTCTGTTGTTTCTCATGGCATAAAAATCAAATCCGACTTCTGCCATGACCCAAATTGTAGGAGGTAGTGTAGTAAATTGGAAGAACAATTGCCCTGAGCTCTGAAAGATCTGGGGTTTATAATCATTCAGTGCTGGAATATAAGGGTGAAATTTCTAATTAGTGTCAAATGATCATCTATAAAATAAATGGTTCTGAGAAACTTTGAAATTAGAAGATAGATTCCCTACCTCTCAATAACACCAAAATAAATTCCAGATGAATCAAAACATTTTGAATAAAAATGAAAGCATAAAAAGCTTTGTGATGATGGAATAATTTTGCATCTTGATTGGAGTGATCAGTACATGAATCTATACATGTGATAAAGTGGCACAGAATTATGCACACACATTGTACCAATTCCTGATGTTAATAGTGTGCTATAATTATGTAAAATGTAACCTTTGGGGGAAATTGGGTGAAAGGTACACAGGACTCCTCTGTACTATTTTTAAAACTTCTGGTGAAGCTCTGTCTCAAAAAAGAAAACAAAAATAAAAATAAAAATTGAACATAATCATAAAAGAAATAGAATAAGGTAAAACTGAGTGGCTGAACTTGATGTGGGCAAGGAAGAATTCATTTTTTTAATTGATAAATTTAACCATATAAAAATTGGAAATTTCTGAATGTCCAAAAATACGAACTGGAAAGGCAAACATTAAGATGTTTTCCCCATAGCTGACAAATGAGAGTTCAGAAGTATTAATATGATTTGTATAGTGGTTAAAAGTGTGGACTCTGGAGCCAGACCGCTAGGGTTAAAATTATGACTCTTATCACTTGATAGCTGTGTGACTTTAAGAAAGTTACCCTCACTGCCCTTCAACTTTACCATCTGTGAAATAGTATCTGGAACACAGTATCTGAATAGTATCTGGAACACAGTAACACGTGCAGTATTAGCTGAGTTAGTTGTTGCTGTTATAACAGATACAATTCAGTAAAAAAAAAAACATAAATCCTTCTGTGATGCCAGGCTCTCTGCTATTCAGGATCTGGCCGGCTAAACTCATTCTGCATAAGACTGGACACACTGTCCTGACAGAACGAAATCCTCAGGCTGAGTCAGGCCTGGACATTGATCCCAAGAGCTGATGATCTGTATTAAGGGACCTCTCCCCTGTGGTCACCTGTGAGCTGGATCTCTTCTCTCTTCGATGTGTCCACCTCTGTGGTTATGCGCCCACTTCTCTTCTCGTGCTGTGCCTCTAGTCCACTGTAATTTCGTTAACAGGATAATTGTAAGAGGCCCCTGGTGTCAATAACCAGTGTCGTAACCCGCACACTCCCATACATTAGCTCTGTTAACCCTCACAGCGTCCTTAGGTAGATATTACTACTATCTCCATTTAGAGAAAAGATGGTAACTCACAGAAGTCACTGACTTGACCAAGATCACACAGCCAGCAAGTAGTAGCACCTAAGCTCAAAACCACTTTTTTCTAGCATGGGCTTTTGGACAACCTTCTTGACTCCTGACTTTTTTCTTGCTCTTTCTTGTCAGTGTTCCAAACAGTAGTACACACCACACAAGTCTCATCTGGACAAGTCATCTGCTCCTATAGTTGGGACACACTCTATACAGGAATACACATTGCTTTCCGTGCTCTTACGATGTTTTAGAGCTCTGTCTCCCCAGATAGATTGGAGGCTCACAGAATACAGGGACCACGTGTTGACATTATCTGGTACCCACTCAAAACAATTAGTGCCGTGGCCTGTAACTTCAGATCGTCAGCCCCCAAATCTGGAACAGTGTTTTAAAAAGATGATCCATGTTTCTGTTTGAGAAACTCTTGTGTGTATGAATGACCACCTGGGATTATGAGTATGGAAGCCTGAGTGTCAGGTAGCCTGATACCAAGAAAGAGGAAGAGGATTTGCTTTATTGCCAGCTCTTGGGACCAAGAACAAACTTTTGTAAAATCACTATTAAGTGTGACCTTGGGCAAGTGGATAAACTTTACTGGATCTCTCTTTGCGCAATGTAAAAGGAATCTATCACTTTGCAGGAAATCTACTCTATAAGATGGTACCTCCAATCCTTCCAATTGCCAAATAAATTTGAGTATCTATAGAGAGAAAGGGGAAGGTGGGAGGAGAAGAGGACTCAAAAAACACATTCTGAGGGAATGCTATGGACCAATGTAGAGCTTCACCTGTGCTGAGCTCTCCAGGGCAAAATTATTTGAAAGAACCACGTCAGTTGGACCCAGGCAATAACCACCACGCATAGAGGAGAAAGGCCGACACAGGTATACGTACACATATTCCCCCCCACACACACACATACAGAATGTATACTTCTCCTGTTACAATACTCGATGTGGATATCATTTAGATGCTTTTCCTTGGGATAATAAAAGCGGGTACAGGAATGTTAGAATGCCTGTTATGCGCACAGAACAGAACCAACCTCTAGTCAAAATCTTCTTGCACAGCATGTGGGATGATTTAAGAGTAGCATGGTTTTTGACTGTAAAAGAATTCCATGTTCAGCTCTGGTTTATAAGTGAGGGCCCTGCAGGATAAGAAAGCAGCCCAGAAAAATGCATTTCAGTGATCTTTTATTGAGCTGGAAATCCCACACTGGAGCTAGCAGGGTATTAATAAGAACGAACACCTCACCCCACAGTTCTCTCAACCCCGAAAGCAGGAAACAAGACTAAATTTGATAAATTACTATGAAACTGAAAGCAGCTTTACAGTAGGCTGACCCTTAAAATAGAAGGTTAAAGTGAGGTGGACTCAGTGCCTTTAAAATACGCATAAATCTAATGTACCAACACCACACGCTCGACACTGCTGATCACACAGGAGGAAAATGAGGATGGACGCCCATCAGCCAAGAAGCTGAGAAGGTAATTTGAAGCTCTTAGAGGTAATGAATAATGATTTAACTTGGCTGTCTTGACTTTGATGTTTTTATGGAAAAAGTCACATGAAAATGTGTTTTCTACTCCATTATTTCCCTCCTCTGAAACCGTGCCAAGTTTCTTTCACATTAGAAAAAAATACCTCAACAGAATGAAAGGTTAGAAACTTGATTTTAAATTTCTCCTTACTTGTTCTAACAGCCTGCCTGCCCATCCAGCCCAAGTACTAAGATGCAAAAGAGACCGATCTGGTCATTGATAATTATCTCTTTATCGCCACCTAGGCAATCAGAGGCAAGCCAGCTGCCTTCTAGCTGCCCTGCGTCCTGCAGAATCCTCTGGCCTTTGGTGGCGGTGAGGGCTATTTGGGGAAGCTAGTCCTTGGCTGGATTTAAAGAAAGCTAATGACAAAGAGAGAGTCGCATCCTGTGATGATGTAGCCCAGGTGGATCTCACACTAATCTCTGAGTTTCTTCTGCATTTTGACTGCTTCACCTTGGCAAGCCTGTGTCAGCTAAGGGTTATAACTGCCCAGAGGTACAGTAGGGGCTCTGAACCCGAGGCTGAGTTTCTAGAACATCTCCCACTAACTCACTGCTTGGCTCCAGGCCACACATAAATTCTTCTACAGGTCAGTTTCCTCTGCTGCAAGGTAGAGGGAAGCTCCCACTTACCTACTTCACAGAGCTTCTCAGGGGAGATACAACGAATCTAAGTGGCAGACCATGCTACATTTTTAGAATTGCTCTGAAGATTCTCAAGAGTCGAAAACACACAGCTACTAAACGCAGCTCACGAGATGAAATATGGTAGAATGCAGATCTGGAAATTCACCTTCTACCGATGCCGAAATGGCTCGAGGGCTTTGAACAGCTCCTTCAATCTCTATGTATCTCTCTATTTCCCTAAATAAACTGTGGCATTTTTCAGATGCTCATCTGGAAAATGTTCTGCATACAGCTGGCGTATAATCAGTGTTTTCCAGGATACCTGTCTTTCCAAAAGCAGGTAGCAGCTACCTCTCTGAAAAGTACAGTTCCTCTCTCCGGAGCAGCCAGCCTGCCCCGCAGTGCTCTTCACAGCTGCCCACACCTCTGAACACTGGAGTGAGCGGGGGATGAGCTCAGCTTTCACATGTGGCTGGAGTGGCTGAGATACCAGTACCCTGCCACACTCACGTCCTAGGACAAGTTCAGCCAAAGCCACATTGAAAGGTGGTTGCTTAATGTCGGCAGAACTTTTCAGGAGGCACCAAATGAGGGTGCGTGGGTAGGGGAGTGGGCAACTGTGTCATAAATTGAAAAATCCGAACACACGTTTCCTGTCCTCATATTTAAAATCTCTGAGGGAAGAGGAAGCTGGCCTCAGGGGCCTGGGGCTTTCCTGAAGCAACTATCCAAGGAAAGAATGATAAAAAAAGAACCACAGTTTTAGCAGGACCACTACCAACCAAACCAAAGAGGGGCAAGAGAAGGCTCCCCCTCAACCCCAACCTTTGCTTATAATTTTCAGACAGGGTCTGCCCTAGGAAGCTCCTCAGAAGAGACGTGAGGTTCGGTTTAGTTTCTGGGATACTTCTTTTCCTCAATAACTGACTACAGTGGTACCTGGTCTTCTCATGCTCCCACTATAGATCCATTTAAGAAGCTCAATAAGAATCAATGGGGACTTCCCTGGCAGTCCAGCAGGTAAGGTTTTGCCTTCCAATGCAGGGGGTGTGGGTTCGATCCCTGGTCGGGGAGCTAAGATCCCACATGCCTCGCGGCCAAAAAACACCCAAAATACAGAAGCAGTATTGTAACAAATCCAATAAAAACTTTAAAACCGGTCCACATTAAAAAAAAAAAATCTTAAAAAAAAAAAGAATCAATGACTTCATTTTGCCTCACACACCTCCTAGTGATTCTAACAAAATGTCCTGCCTGCTCAGCAAGTATCCCTTGCTATCTCAAATCAGGAAAGAAACTGATTCAAACGGAGGCTATAACTTAGACATAAAACCATCAATATAGTCAATGAACACATTTCTTTCACTTGATTTCCAGGACAAGGGAAAGTCATGAAGCATTGCCTCTGAGATCTGTCAATTCTCAGTCACAACAAAAATACGAATAATTGATTTGAAGCAGAACAACTGGAAAACTGTCCAAAATCCTCAGACAGCATGACTGGCCTATTTCCTTCAGCATTCCAACTTACTCAAGCACTAGTCTGTTGGGAAGGTTTCCCACAATGAATACCCTGCATAGATTCAATGCTTCATTTCTCATTTCAAGATCACTTAAGTCCTGCAATATAAGATTCTACTCAAGTAAGGCCTGAAAAACCCATCAGTTAAGAAAAAGCTAAGTTCTCCTTAATGCTTTAAGAGTCTCCAGTCCTAAGATGGGACCGGAGACGTGAGTGCAGGCCCACTTAGCTAAAGCACGTACGCGGCGTAATTTAAAACGCAGCGTGTAAGGAGGCCCTTCAGGAGGCTCCAAGCATCTTCAGAGTTCCAGGAACTGTATTGGACTCACAAAATTTAGAATCGTCCACCCACACCATCTTCTTCTCGTCCTTGTTCCACCCTCCTCTGTGAATCGAGAGACACGTGCAGCTGCCCACAGCAATCACAAAGATTTCTCCAATGAAGCAAATCCCAGCAAAAAATGATAAAAAAAAAAAAAAAAAATTCCAGGAACACTCCCAGAATTTAGTGGTTCAGGGGTTAAATCAAATAGCCTGGGTTCCAATCCTGATTCTGCTGACACTTAAACAATGAAGAGCATGTAAGCACCCTTTATATATTTCCAGTTTGATAACATGAAGCAACATATGTGACCTTCATAACAAACCTCTGAGCGAGAAGGGGAGTCTCTGGCATCCCGAGCTGACAGATGAGCAAGGTCTGCATGACTTGTCGAAGGTCCTATTTCTATCTCGGAAGAGCTGTTGTCACACACAGCCTTCTTGCTGGGTGTCCGTCCCGTGTGGCCTGAGCTCTCTGTCTCCCCAGGTCACTACTGCTCTCACCTGCACACACATACCTACTCACTCTCCACCCTCCGCACCCCTAGAAGCTGGTCTCACACCAGGCGCTGTCACTCAGTCATTTGTGTACTTATCTTGTGTTCCTAAAGGTTGGAGACTTCGTTGAGGACAAGGAAACTGTGAGGCCCATCTTTGATGGTCAGAAGAGGTGGTACCACATCTTGTATGCAGCATGTGCCCCATAAATATTTGGCAAATTGAGTCAAATGTAACCAATCTGATAAAACTGCAAAACACGTCAATTTTGTGCATCCCATATCCTGTAACCTCTCGTTCTCAACCTCAACTCCTATCTATCAAAACCTACTCAGAGATCTTTCAAACACATTAAAAATACTGTGTGACTGAGAAGAACTTAAAATGTTGTACATCACTGTAGATAATGAACTTGAATATAAATGGATGTGGCTCTACTAATTCCAGGCATAGCCTCAAAGTCAGGGACGACTTGGAAGTGTTAGGGCTTTCCCAGCAGGCCAGAAATCGCACTGAGAACACAGTGGCACTTCATTCAGCCTGTGCCAAAATCACAGGCATCTACAGTCACCCACCTTGGTTTTCTTCATCTATGAGTTGAAAAGTATGAGTCACAAACTGTTGGAAGTATTTTTAACTCACCAATTATTTGGATAGTAAAATGTAGTGCTTCAACCCTCACTGAATGCTAGAGCCAATCTCAGCAACCAATTAGACAGAGTTGACTTTGAAATCAAAGTAAAAGTCCAAGCAACAACGAGTAAACTATTTAAAAATATGATGTTGATATCCTGAAATGTGTAACTCAAAGCATCTGTGAAAGCTCCACACAAATCACGGGGAGTAACTGCTTCTCTTTTTTTTCTTTTTTAACATCTTTATTGGAATATAATTGCTTTACAATGGTGTGTTAGTTTCAGCTGTATAACAAAGTGAATCAGCTATACGTGTAGATATATCCCCATATCTCCTCCCTCTTGCGTCTAGTCTCCCTCCCACCCTCCCTATTCCACCCCTCTAGTTGGACACAAAGCACCCAGCTGATCTCCCTGTGCTATGCGGCTGCTTCCCACTAGCTATCTATTTGACATTTGGTAGTGTATATATGTCCATGCCACTCTCTCATTTCGTCCCAGCTTACCCTTCCCCCTCCCCATGTCCGTGTTAGCATACGATATTGGTTTTTCTCTTTCTGACTGACTTCACTCTGTATGACAGACTCTAGGTCCATCCACGTTTTTATGTCTGAGTAATATTCCATTGTATACATGTGCCACATCTTCTTTATCCATTCATCTGTCGATGGACACTTAGGTTGCTTCCATGTCCTGGCTATTGTAAATAGAGCTGCAATGAACATTGTGGTACATGACTTCTTGAATTATGGTTTTCTCAGGGTATATGCCCAGTAGTGGGATTGCTGGGTCGTATGGTAGTTCTATTTTTAGTTTTTTAAGGAATCTCCATACAACATCAACAAAACAAACAACCCAATCCAAAACTGGGCAGAAGACCTAAATAGACATTTCTCCAAAGAAGACATACAGATTGCCAAGAAACACATGAAAGGATGCTCAACATCACTAATCATAAGAGAAATGCAAGTCAAAACTACAGTGAGGTATCACCTCACACCAGTCACAATGGCCATCATAAAATGTCTACAAACAATAAATGCTGGAGAGGGTGTGGAGAAGAGGGAACCTTCTTGCACTGTTGCTGGGAATATAAATTGATGCAGCCCCTATGCTTCTTCCTCTTTGATGTGGACCATGTGAACAGGCCCAGTCCTGAAGGAGGCAACACCCTGAGCTCCTTCTCAGCCCTGAGCTTGTGTTCCAGTTACAAATGGACTCGCTAAGGTGTCTGCATACCATCCTGAAGATTCCCAAGACTCAGATCAAGGCAAGTCCACCCTCTAGCCTCAGCCTTTCTGCTTACACTCTGAGCCATCCATCCTGCCCCTGCCACCTCCTCCCTGGCACCTCCAGCAGCCTCAGTTCAGGCCGCCAGAACCTGCGACTCTCATCGCAGCGGCCTCTGAGCCACCAGCACCCGTGCCCCAGCCATGCCGCACTGGCCGGCGTCTCCTCTGTCTCCACCTCCGGGACTCACTCACGCTGCACCTCCCCTGGAACCCCCACCCCAGCAATTCCCACTCCTCCTTCAAGGCTCAGCTCACACAACCTGCAAGTCTCTACTGACGCCACAAGGCTGAGTTGGAATCCCTTCCTCTCTGTTTTCTGAAAATCCTGGACATATACCAAGCACAGCATTTATGACGCTGACTAGTACTTCCTCTTAAGTTCTCTACCTTGTGTCCTCGGAGATCCTGCAAGGGTCCGGCACATTGTGAGCACCACGGAAAGAACTCGTTGGCTGACTGATTAATCGAATGAATTGTCAGCAATAAGGTGCAGTCTCAGCCATCACCTCGGACCACCGGGAAGAAACGGCCGAAAGTTGTTTGAGATGTTTCTCTTCCTCAGTGCCTAACACAGAGCCTGGTGCATGTTATCCGTTAGTCAAAGGAAACTGAACCACGTAATTCTTGCCTTGCCTTCTTCATTCATTCGACCATCGTTACTGATCACCTACTAGATACGTGTATTTCACTAGGCACTGTGGAAGCAACAGCCAGGTCAGCCAAGGGTCTAGAGGTGTGATGGATTCATAGAGAAGTCATAGAGGTCGAAGTGAAATGCCAAGTATTCTCTGCAGGGGAAATAAGGATGATTTAGCTACAGAGATGAGTTTTGAGGCAGATCTTAGATGATGAGTACAGGAATATACACTTTTTCTGAGCCTTTTAGCTGTGTGTGTGTGTGTGTGTGTGTGTGTGTGTGTGTGTGTGCGAGCGCGCGCGCACGCGTGTATTTTGGATATCTGCTACTACCATCCGCAAAGTACCCTGGTATGAATATTTATGCAAATGTTAATTACACGCTATAATCTAAAACTCCCCTTGTTTATCTTCTGCCAACACAATGTCCTTTTGCATGTCTAACATTTTAGCTGTTCTTCAGATGACAGTTGTTTTACATTCCACAGACCCTGGTTCACCATCCCTGAACTGCTTCCTCTCCAGAGCCCTGTTAATCTCTCATGTTTATTATCATTTTTTCAGCTGCAGTCATTGTGGACAGTAGTGTTTTCCCTACAGTAATAAATATTCATGTATTTATGAAGTAATGAAGAGTTGATGTCAAGTCCGCAGCGAATGAAACACAACATTAGATCGATTAGCATTCTCACACCTTCCTAGAGACTCAATTGCTTCAGACAAGAGGCCGAAAGTTTGGAGGCTTTGATAATGACTACAGGATGGGAAGAAAAATAAAAGTTACAGCTGGCTAGTTAATGCTCTGGGTGTCATTTCTATTTCACAATAGGAAATGGGTAGGAAGTCTTTTCATCTTATTTAATTTATCCTTTGGAGACTGAGATGGTCTACTTACCCCAAACACAAGATATAGTCTGGGTTGTGAGAACTAGAGTCATCCTAGGAAATGAGGAGTTGCCTGCAATGCGGACTCCTAGTTTGAACTCAGACCCATACCTCTGACCTCAGACCTCCACTCAAAGGCACCTACTGGCTCAGAGACAGCTATTGTAGGGACACAAGTGTACGTTTCTGTTTCTACGATTCCTGTCTGATGGTGTGTGAAGATTAATGCAGAGTTCGTTTAAGAGAGCTTTGAAATATTAACAGATATTTGCTGGACATGGGTGCATCCAGGTGTGCACAGTGTACTAAGCAGATGTTCATTAGACGTATGATATTCGACAGAAAAAAGAAAAGAAGAATGAGGATGGCTTGATGGAGCAGTGGTGGTATAGGGTGGTAGATAAATACTTTGTACTTGGAAAAGATCTGTAGTCCTAGCTCTGCCACTTACTAGCTTGCTGACCTTTGGAAATCTACTCAACCTCTCCAGGCCTTAGTTTCATCATGTCCTTAATGCAATGCTTCTTACCTGGGGGCAGTTTTGCGGGGGCCATTTGAGTGCACATGGCAATTTCAACCCCCTTCAGTAATACCTCATAAGTACTCATCTTATGGCCAATGTTGACCTTAATCTCTCCTGAAACCAAGACTCAGATCATGAAACAAAGGGGTGGTCAGCACAAATGTGTGCTGATTTTCAAGCCAAAGCCACTAGAACTGACCACGTGACTCATTAGCGTTGGACCATCCTACCCCACAAAATATTTCTAGGCATATGGTCCAGATTCTTCCTGCTACTGCTTGAGGACAGGTGCTAATTTTATCTTAGAAAGTGCAGCACCATTTCCTAGGCAGTGATATCTTCTGAAAGGAGAGATCTGGCCACTGAACAATTCTGGTCAAGAATTGTTTTATGTCTTCTTTGGTTTGTTTGTTTAACAAGACCAAAAGAGGACAAATTCTCATCTTTCTCACTGACTTAACCAAGGGCAAGGCTCTAGATAGAGACCAGCAAGAACAATGTGGAAATTGTTCACTCACACTGTGAATCATTTTCAGACAATTCCCAGAAAATCTGGGATAAGTTAGGTGTAAGAGAGATAGATGACAGTATGTGGACAACTTTATTTATGAATGTTAATAAAATTTCTATTGCAAAGGAAATACTAGAGACAAAACTGAAAAGCCCTACATTGAGAAGTGAAGCTTATTCCAGCCTGACTCTGAGAGGCAAGCAAGCCAAAGACCGATTCATTAAGTGCCAAGTTCAAGAGAGGGATGGCAGGCTACAGCCACAGCTGGAGAAGTTCTCCTCTGCAGGGTTTTGCCAAGAGCCTGATCACATGCTTTGCAAACCACGACAGATATGTAGGGCAGCCCTGACACCCTCGCTGAACTTCCCCCACGTCAGATTTTTGCAGCATGGAAACAAGTTGGTAGGTTTTGGATGAAAGGCAATCTTCCTCATTCACACTTGGGGCCTCTGACAGAAACTTTCAAAAATGCAGAACAACAGTGGCAGCTTGTCAAATTCAAGATTTTAATTCTTACAACATCTGGAGATCCCTTTTGAGGACAATGGCTGATACAACCAGAATGGACTTGAACTTATATAAATATGCGCCCCAAGAAATATCCAGATCCCTGTTGGTTATACGATGGATACTGACACCTCTGATTTGTTTGAGCTGTGGGAACGTTTTCCAAAAGTATGATGAGAACACAGCAGGGTGATATTTTTGTGATGGTTTGATATACTGACTTCTATCTCCCACAGGTTGGGATAAAATCATTTTAAAACAGTTAACTGAAAGAAGTACCACTCCTTAGAACCTTCCAGGTGATGGAAAGAGTTAACTTTTAACTGCGTACGTGTAACTGGGATTTGTGAAGAAGTGAATATCAGTTAAAGTGGCATCAAGGTTAAAATGAGGGTTTCAAAATTCTAATACTGAGGAATACGCTGAACATTAAAAAGGTTTTCTTTAGCTAGCTAATCTTTATTCCATGATTATACCTTCCAGCAAATGTGCCCAATGCTCTACACTCCTTGGTAATCAAAGAGTATGACTACTGAAATCCAAAGGTCTGTGTTCAAATCCCAGCTCTGATACTTGTGTGACTTTGGGAAACTTATCTAACCTCTCTGGCCCTCAGCTTCCTCGTTGGCTAAATGGAGATGATAATGGTATCTGCCTTATGTGGTCATTGTTTTAAAAATTAAATGAGTGAATTCATGTAAAGCATTTTGAAAGAGCAGGACCTGATATGTTTTAAGAGTTCTGTCAATTCTAGCCCTCGTTATCTAATGTCATCTTCACACAGATTTCATGAGGTAAGCACTATCCACCACTCTCATCTCACAGATGATGAAAGTGAGGATTTGATAGGTAAATATAGTTGCCTTCTGTCAGAGGCCCCAAGTGTGAGTTCTTGAAATCTCTCTCTCAAAGCTCAAGCTTGCAAGCACTCACTCTATAATATATTTGGGAAAATAACTGTGAAGAGCAAGGGTTGGTCTTTCCTTCTAAAGGAAATAATAGTTGCTAAGGCAGAGATTAGGAACATTCTTAGTTCAGAAAGTAGCTCTCCATAACCCTCCAGGGGCATCTACGATGCCTTTCCTCTCCCCAAAGCACTTATAATAGGATTGAAAAGGTTTGATTATAAAGACAAACCCTATCAAAACTCTTCTTCCTTCAATTTAACCAGGTCATTTCTTAACACTTAGCAAAAGCATGAATATCTGAACACCATTCTCCTCTCCTTCCCCAACAAACTTCTTGTCACAATTAAGTCTGTTGTCGGTAGAATTCTGCCAACTGAGTCAACTTCAGCTGACTTCTGGGTGAAGGCAAAGAGGCCTAGCAGGCTCTTGCAGAATTTTTAAATGAAGGTTAGTGTTGGTGCCTGAGCCCTATTTGTACCTGCCCTTCTTCTGGAACCCTCTCTCCTCTATCACTCTCCCTTCCACACCTCCTCCCTCCCCAATACACAACACCCATCCCCAATACACAACACCCATCCCCAATACACAACACCCATCCCCAATACAAGCTCTATGAATTGTTCTTGGGTTAACGAAAGTGTCCATTGTGGTAGCATAATCACAACATCGACAAATTTTTCAGCTCTATTTTTCTCATCCAGTTTCCCCTCAGTGAAGGTTCCCATTCTTAGTACACGTTAAAGAGACCTTTGGCATTTTCCGTGACTGTGCCGTGGAAGTCCATAAATCAGGACCTTCAAGCTTTCAAATTTTTGCTTTTGCTGTTCTTATTTCCTAGACCTGAAATATCTTTTTTTCCCTACCCTATCCTCCACCTCTTTGCCTTCTTAACCTGGCAAACTCCTACCCCTACTGTAAGGGGAAGACAAACGCCATGCTGTCACCGCAGTTTTCCTAGACCACGTGAACATCTGTGTCCCCTGCAAGGCAAAACTATGACCTTCTCTGCATTCTTCAATTACTCACAATCCTATAGCATTAACACACTGTTTCATAACCTTTCTCTGTTTAGCACCTAGTATAGTCTTGAGATATAATAAACACTCCGTAGGGTTTATTGAAAAAGACCCTTAAAGTGTGACTAAGATACATGAGGCAGAGATGGTATAGTGAGAAAGAGTATAATTTTTGATATCAGAGAGATATAGGTTTAAATTCTGGTTCTACCACCTCATAGCTATGTGATGGCAAGACCTACCTCTATGAACCTCTGTTTCTTCATCTATGAAACAGACAGTAGAATTAAATAAGAAAGGGATATAAACATTTTTGCTGCATGGTGCCCACTCAAATTTTTGTGTCTCTCTTGGCTTTTGCGCACATTATCTTCTCTTTGTAATCCTCCTCCCATCCCCGCCCCCACCCCATTTCTTCTTCTTAGAACAGAGGAATGCCACTGTTAAAAGTTTGGATAAAGGGGAATTATAATGACATGTTATAGGAGAGTCCCTCCAAACAGAGTCCAGAAGGGAGAGATCCATCTGACTTGACTACCACAAACCTGATATCAGGGATGGTCCTAGTATGAAGATGAATGTAGTATTCTTAAGCCAGTGGACTTTAATGATTTCTGGCCCCACTGACAAAATCAAAATCATCACCATTATGGAGCAGACATAGCAGGATATCTTGGTTGGGCTCCATTAAATGTAATGCATCTAACATGGTTATTCTGACTCCACACTCACCAGAAACCTGGACCTGCCTTCTGGGGAGAATTATGGATCATAATGACTTTGCCTCTTTCCTATGGCTGTGATATTTCACCATCAGAAAGCAGCATGGCTTCTGATTATGATCTGGCTGTGAGGAGAAAATCTCTGGTCCTATTTCAATCCTAGAGACAAGAAAAAAAGTCTTTCACATAAATTAATCAGTTTTCTGGAGTCTACCACAGACGCATATACAGTGCATCTCAGCATGAGACAATACTGATTGACCTTAAACACAAAAATGACTTCTTACATCTTCAAGGAGAGTCTAGATCACTCTAGGACTTCATTAAACTTTGTTTTATTTCTCCTGTTCCTATGGACTCCATGTGTATTCGTTGAGATCCTCAGCACTCCAACAGAAGAGAGCCCCAAGCTCTGTTTTTCCTAGGTCCTCATCTTCTGCCCCCAAGAGGAAAAGTCGGAGAGCCAAATGCAAAAGACCCAAGTATATTTGGTCTTTATGGACTCTTGCCTTTGCCACTGGAGGAGAAACAGACCTTGTCAGTGACTTATGGTCAAAATGTTTAGGTCCTCCTAAAGACTCCAGCTTAAACATTTATATGAATGAATCTCTCTTACTCGTCCATTAATGTGACTTACAGCAAGACCTATGATAATGTAGCTTTTCAACAATTAATGTATAACCTAATCAGCCATTAGAAGTCAGCACTTAAGAAAGAGAATATTTGATTTATAGAGCGCATATAAAGGTGACTAGGAAGAAAGTCTAAAGTCTAAAACATTTTCTTGTTCTAAACTTTTTTGAACAGAAGTCAACTCATGTCACAAAAATGTTCATGTTCGTATATATGATGATACTGTAAATACAAGTTTTAAAAAGAGCTGTAAAGCAATAGTCGCAGACAACCAAATTGTAACCATTATGTTTACCATGTTAGCCTAAGTCCCAACCTCTACATGTTTTCGGCATCATTTTTTTGACTCAACAATAAGGGCACAAACGTGAATATTTTGTTGCTATTCCAAATGCATAAGAGAACAAATCCATTTATCTAAATATGAATTTGAAACTCTTTGGAGTGTGGTGGCCATATGCACCAATCCTTAGAAAGTAAAAGCAAATTATTAATTTCCCTTTCTGTTGGAACACTTGAGGTTTCTGACATGAGGAACTGATCCTATTAAGTGGTAATTTACAGTGGCTATTTACTGCTTAAATGTGGAAAATCCACAGGGGTAAATCATGGGAATTAAGGAAGAGAGTACCGTGAGTAAAATAATATGCACAGCTAATCCTCATCATTCATTCTGTACCATTCTCCCCCATTCAATTCCCCATCCACTTCTTCACCTTCCACTCCATCCATCTGATTCCCTGACTACTCAATTAAATGAGAAATGCCTGGTGAAGTTTGCTACAAGAATCTGAGTTGCACCAACAGACTTGGTCTATTTATAAGAAATGAGCCTTCTGCCATGGTCTCCGAGAAAGATCCCTGCCTTTGCTGTATGAGGCCCTTCACAGAGTGAGAAGGAAGGAGCTATGGATCAAGGGAAATTTTTGTCTTTATGAAAGCCAGCAGGCCAGTAGCAGAAAGGCTCCATCTGAAATCTAAGACAGGTATTCCATTAAGTTTGTTAAATTATCTCATTAGGAAATCACTCATAATAATCTTCCTTGTCCTTTGAGAGTGACATTCTAAACAAACTATGCTGCTCTCTCTTTGCTTGGAAATGTATGATTTTTTTAAAAAAAATTCAGATGTCAAAGATAAAATACTGCCTCCCCATTATCTTCATTTTCCCCAGAACTTGAAGGTTCATCACTTGCCATTAATCGGACACTTAAATCTTCTCTAGAACAATGAGATGTCTGCTCTAGCAAAGACTTCTTTTTCAATTACTTGATAGGCCTAAAATGAGTAAACAGAGAGAAAAATGCAGGGCAGTGGAAACTGGAATACATGTTGATTGATTTGTGGCTTTCTGAGCAAGTCTTAGTTATGTTTTCAAAGAAACACCAAGTTGAGTCTTTGCTTCATGGAATTATGTAAGTTTCTTCCTTTCCTTCATTCGCTGACAAATTATATACTCAGGCCCCACAGTCCTATAAGTCAGCCTTTAAATAAATCTATTTAATTTCAAAATTCCATAGTGGGACTTCAGAACGTTTATGCCCCCCCCAAAGTTTCGTTAAAATATGAGTAGAGAATTTAAATAATCTCATCCACAAATATATCATTTTAATTGATTTATATAATATAAATTATTATATGATAATATAATGTATATTATATACTATGTGTTACATATAAATTATTTTTTAACTAAAAAAGAATAAAATTTCATTATAGATTTGGAAAATGCATAAAATTTTTTTAAAAAAGGGAGTAGCTACTCATAATCTCTTTCCCAAACACAAAGAGTGTTAATATTTGAGTATATTTCCTTCCGAACTTTTTTATTTTGCATATTAATTTTACTATAATTGTGGTCAAAGTGTGCTAGAAACTTTGTATCTTACTATCTCCTCTTAAATATTATATACTTTAATGCTTTGATGATAATCTATTATTTAATACAACTATTTTGGGGCTTTGGGAGTTATTTTAAATTTTTTATTATTAATGGTATCTTGGAGACAAACATAATTTCAAGATAAATAGAAGTTCCATAGCAACTATTCCAGTGATTGGGATAGTTGTTGCTGTTTTTTAATTTATTGGGGCAAATCGGAACTCAGAAGCAAAATGGCTAGTAGGTCTTAAATCATCGCACTTTAGATGTCTGGCCACAGTGACCCTTTTTGGACCCTGCAGATTCAGCTGAAATTTTGGTAAAAGAGGGAGATTGGGTCTCTAATGCCATCTATTGCAATACAGACATAAGCAAGAAGCCTCAGTCTATGGGACCAAGATTCATTGTACCATGGAACTCCAAAGGTCTTTACTTACATAGCAGTAATATATACCCACCATAGCCTTAAGAATTCTTCTAAGATTTTTGCATTTCTATGATACCTTCTGGGTTAAGTCTTAACATCTCAAATGTTTAATAAACTTTATTGAGGGACAAATAGCTCCATATTACCAAATCAGTTCCTCAGTAAGTTGATGGACAAAAATGAAACAAAACAAAACAAAACAAACAAACAAAAACACTTCTGGGCCTGTAACTCCAAACATACACAAAAGAAATGGATAATTTATCTTCTCCACTTCCAAGTACAGCCACCTCCCCTCTGCTTGAGACTTGCTGACTTGTAGAATCTGGAAGATCCTCTGCGAAGGCCCTCAGAGGATCCTCATGGGAGAGTGCCAAAGAGCTTGACAAAAGTCTTGTGAAGTATGTGTGGGTAAAAATAATTGAAAGTAGAGGCTGATGCTTGCCTATCATCCAGTGATTACTGAAGGAGGGAGGTCTGTTGCAGTGGCCCTTATCAACAGAACATGAAGCAATTGCAGTGTAGTATGGTGTTGGCTGGAAGAAGAAAGTGTAGGCACCCCCATTCCAGTTCCCCATGGGACTCTGAAGCTGTGGAAGAGGAACTCAGTTGTTGCTGAGCTGCTCAAGAAGGAACACAGAGGTTAGAGGAGCTGTGAGAGCTCTGGGACTCCCAAGAGGACACCAAAAGAGAAACTAGGAGGCAATGCAGGTAGAACAAGGATTGGGGTGACATCAACTACTGGTACAGCTGGAGGGAAATGAATTTGCCACTGTGAGGGGGAGCTGGAGTAAAGTTGAAAGTCACCACAAGATATCACAACCACTACATGAGCAGAGTCCATCGGTCAGTGAAAGTAAGACAGAACCAGATATAAGAATACCTGCTCACAACCAGTAAGTGTCCACTGATGTCATATCTCTGCTTTCCCATCTCTCCTCCTTCACCAATGGAGCCAGGCCTTGCCTGGAGAGGGACAATTAGACATGGTAGGTGGAACACACGCATGCTTACTATTACTCCCTTCTAATTCTCCACAAAAATGATCGTAAAGGAATTTTTTTAAAGGATAGACTTAGAAGGACAAAGAGAAAAGGAGAAAAGGGACATAAAGTAAGAGATGGTAGCAACACTGAGTAAGCTGAAAATGCAGTGGATGAGTGGTCATTAACTTAGAGATGGGAAAAAGCTAAAACTGTGGATTAGAGGGTGGGGTACAGTGAGAAACAAGCCAGGTTAAGCTGAAAACATCCAAATCCTGGAACTCAAGGCACCAGCAACCTCCAAAGAGTGGGGCTGTGGGGTAAAGCTGAAAGCAAGAGCATTTGTAGGTGGTTGACTCTTGGCTGCCCCTCCTCGTGCTTTCTGGAAAGGCTGAGCACCATCCACAGCTGAGGACAAAAGAGATAATCCATGCAGCAAACTAGGCAATTCAGTAAAAGGTCTGCACGGCCATCATGAGACTCTCCAGCCTCCTTCCCCCGCTTTGCTCATAGAACACGGACACCCAGGCTTAAACCCATAGGCAGAGATTTGTAAGATTTCTCTCTAGAGAACTGAACAGGCCAAGGATCTAGATCTGTAGATGTTGATATGTGGAGCCCCTCAATGAAAAAGCCTTCTTATCAGCCTATGCTCAAGAAGCTACCCGTCAACAAGGCTTCCAGTCAGCTTTTTACTGTCACATTCTTCAAACTTATGGTTACCAGGGGATAAGGGGGAGAAGTGATAAACTGGGAGACTGGGATTGACATATACATACTACTTTATATAAAATAGATAACTAATAAGAACCTGCTGTATAGCACAGGGAACTCTGCTCAGTACTCTGTAATGGCCCATATAGGAAAAGAATCTTTAAAAAAAAAAAAAAAAAAGAGGGGATATATGTATATGTATAACTGATTCACTTTGCTGTACACCTGAAACTAACACAATATTGTAAATCAACTGTACTCCAATAAAAATTTTTTTAAAAATAGATAGCCAATGCTGTCTTTCTATGCACCAAGCATCATTCCAAGCACATTTTAATTTTTTACGCAAATTAGTTCATTTAATGTTGTACGCATTTAATGTTTTGCACATATACAGATAAATTTATTTAATCATCATAAAAACTATAAAGTAAGTACCATTATCACCCTCATTTTTTCAAGTAGGAAACTGAGATATATAAAGACTAAAGTAACTTGCTCAAGGTTACAAGCTACAAGGTAGTATGGCCAGTTTCACAAACTTTCAATATGGACCCAGGGCCCATGCTTCCAATCTCTACAACATACTGCCCCCAAATGAAAGTAGGACAGAGTCAAGGAAAAAGGAAAAAAGGGAAACAATCCAAACAGGCAACCAGGGACCAGAAGAAAAGGGTAAATCAGTTATAACACACTTATTCAATTTACTCATTGCATACATTAAAAAACAAAAGAAAACAAACCAGAAAACCAAGATGTTTTCTTCATTCAATGAACAAGAGAATGTGGGAGCAGAAGATTCAATACATATAAAAGAACTGTAGCATTAAAAGACAAAAACAGAAAACAGGAGAGAAAACGAAGACAATCTATCTAGAAAAGAACTGTGCTGATATAGTTATCAAAGAAATATATAAGAAAACTTCCTGATTGAATGAGTTCATGAATATCCAACTAGCTTAATCAATGATAAAGGATTCACATTAAGAAATATCACTAAAAAGACAACCTACTGAATGGGAGAAAATACTTGCAAATGACATGGGTGATAACAGGTTAATACCCAAAATATATAAACAGCTCATACAACTCATTATCAAAAAAACAAAGAACCTGATTTAAAAATGAGCAGAAGAAATGAACATTTTTCCAAAGAAGATATACAGATGGCCAACAGGCACATGGAAAGATACTCAACATCACTAATCATCAGAGAAAGGCAAATCAAAACCACAATGAGATATACCTCATACCTGTCAGAATGGCTATTATCAAAATGTCTACAAATAACAAATGTTGGAGAGGATGCGGAGAAGAGAGGACCCTCCTACACTGTAGCTGGGAATGTAACTTGGTGCAGCCACTATGGAGAACAGTATGGAGCTTCCTCAAAAAACTAAAAATAGAACTACCAGATGATCTAGAAGTTCCACTTCTGAGTATATATCTGAAGAAAATAAAAACACTAACTCAAAAAGATATATTAATCCTTTATATTCATTATGCTAGTTGGATATTCACGAACTCATTCAATCTGGAATGCATATATCACTGCAGCACTACTTATAATAGCCAAGATATGGAAGCAACCTACGTGTCCATCAATAGATAAATGGACGAAGAAAATGTGGTGTATATATATACAGTGGAATATTACTCAGCCATAAAAAATATGAAATTCTGCCATTCGCAACAACATGGATGGACCTAGAGAGTATTAAGTTAGTGAAATAAGTCAGAGAAAGAAAAATACTCTGTATTATCACTTTTTGTGGAATCTAAAAAATGAAACGAATATATATAATGAAACAGACTTACAGATAGAGAGAACAAACCAGTGAAAGAGGGAAGTGCAGAGGGGCAGATAGGGCTGTGGGATGAAGAGATACAAACTGCTATGTATAAAATAGATAAGGAACAAGGCTATATTGTATAGCACAGGGAAACATAGCCATTGTTTTGTAATAAGGTTAGATGGAGTATAAACTATAAACGTACTGAATCACAGAGCTATACACCTGAAACTAATACAGTATTGTACATCAACTATACTTCAACTAAAATAAATAAATAAATGAAGCATTGAAAAAGAACAACATGGGAATGCATATATCTTTCCAATATCTTCTTTCGCTTCCTTTAGATATATACCCAGAAGTAAAACTGCTGGATCATATGGTAGTTCTACTTTTAATTTTTTGAGGACCCTCCATACTGCTTTTCATAGTGGCTGCACCGCACCAATTTACATTCCCACTAACCATGCACAAGGGCTCCCTTTTCACCACATCCTCACCAACACTTGTTCTCTCGCATATTCTTGATGATAGCCATCCTAACAGGTGTGAGGTGATATTTCATCATGGTTTTGATTTACATTTCCCTGAGGATGAGTAATATTGAGCATCTTTTCATGACCTCTTTCTGAACTAGAATATCAAAACCATTTGGAATTTACACGGAGTAACTGGGAAATTGCTCTTGTTAAAATTTCCAATCACTGAAGAAGTCCAGGATTTTTTCTCAAGCAGAAAAATCATCTACAGTAAATTCTGAAAGAATAAATCATTGATATAAACTACTGACAAACTACAAAATAAAAAAGAATCCTATTTCCACCCCTGACATGTTACAAGGTCTAAACTCTGCTGAAATAATAACGGTAACAGAAATGGAATTGATTCTTTCAATTTTCACACTATATATTGACTCTTCATTTTCAGATCTTCTCCTTTTGGAGACATCAAAAAATCAGAATGAAATAATATGAGGTCTACATTCACAAAATGAACAAAGAATAAAAACTATTTCAAGCTAGATTAAAAAACATACAAAAAAAACAAAAACTTCCCTTCCTCCTCCCAGGGAGAGTAAAGGGATTTTTTTTTTTTTTTTTTCTCTTTTACCTCCGTTTTCTTTTTTTTTTTTTAAGAGAATTTATTTTTTATTTTTTTTATTTATTTATCTTTTGGCCACTCCATATGGCATGTGGGATCTTAGTTCCCTGATGAGGGATCTGACCCGTGCCCCCTGCAGTGGAAGCGTGGAGTCTTAACCATTGGACCACCAGGGAAGTCCCTGCCTCAGTTTTCTATGTAACTCCCTCAAGGTCCCTAGTACGTGGGGTGTACTATAGAGAGGGATCAGATGTTTTGAGGTTAATGTCTCAGAGGAGGTCTTCACTTGTCCTTCGCTAGTGGAAAGGTGCACACACTTAAAGTTTTGCTTAAGTTTAAAGAAAATGCAAGGACTTTTCTAATGTAAGTGTGAATGTTACCTCATGTTGAATGGGTCACGGTAATACACTGGACATGGTTCTTCATCTCATTAGTCATTACTGTCTCTAGAGCCTCACTTACTATACTACTACTTTAGTACCAGACTGTCATCCCCAGATAGAATGACCTTGACTACACTGCCACGCATCCCAGATTTGGATCTGGGCACCACGGCCTCCATAACCAAAGGGAGCATACAAAATGCAGAATGGGAGATATGTGATTCCCGATCATAAATGTCAAAATGCCCTCCAGATCAGTTTACCAATGTGAAATATGGAATTTTTTCCCTATAAAACCTCATGAAACAAGGAGTGGTTATATCCTTTGTTGGAGGTGGGGAATATAATTACCTTTGACAATAGGATGTATCCTGGGGCTTTCAAAGCAAAACTATCATGCCTTTTACTTTTCTTTTACTTTTTTTTTTTGTGTGTGTGTGTGCAATCCTCTCTTAAACATTTGGTCTACAGATGGATAGACCTGTGATTTTAAATGGCCTAATGAGCCTCAGACAGACCTCTAAGTAACACTCATGAATAAGCCAAAGAGAGAGTCTCAGATGCTAACATTTACCGTACTAAGAACTTCTTTTCTGTTTGCAGATCTTTTTCCCTTTTAAAAAGTTAACACTTTTTGAACATAATATATCCTGAATCTTTGGCAGGTGTCAAGCAGCTGACTTTAATTTTTTAAAGAACCAAATCCATCTATTACCAAACCCAAAAAAATTAGCTCTATTTATTTAGGTTATTTTGACAGTAAATCCTTCCTCTCTAGTCTGTCCTAGGAAAACGATTGCATTTCTCTGTAAAAATAAACTTTCCGTGAAGATTAAGACACGAGCTCATGTGGACTTACTCCTTAAAAAACTGAAGGGTCCAAAATGTGACATTACATTTTCTTTTCTCTAACCCTTTAATTCAGGATGGAGGGACACAAATCAGCAATACTGGCTTAAAAATGAAATAGTATATCTTTCTATAATGGCACGAAATGCTATGGCATGGCAAGTGGCTTTAAGTTAAGGCATTGTCTAGACTGGATGTGAAATCCCCAACATGGGAGAACACTGCAGTAAGAAGGGATCAATCACAGGAGAGCAAATGAGATTTGGAAAAAGGAGGGGAAAATTAACAAAGACAAACTAAGTTTTAATTCGTGAAAGGTTCGACCTTGGACTCAGGACTCTACCCTAACATCTGGGTTTGTTTTTTTTTATCATAAATTTGTCAATGTTTTTGCTATTTTACCAACTGGCTGTCTTCCGCTGTCTACACCAAAGTGTTCTCTGCCTTCAGTCACCAAAATAGGGACTAAGACAACAAAATAGGAACAGGTGCCTGGAGTACTACTCATTGTTAAAAAGGACCTTGGCGTCATTGAAGGGACTGGCATGATAAAGGCTGGTTGGTGAAGTGGGATGCAGACTTGTCCAGTTTTCCAATGAGTTGCTGCTCTGATATTATAACTTTCTTTTAAAGTATTCCAGCATGGACAGGTGATATATCCATGTGGGTTCATTTTCATCTATACCCTTGGGCTGGTCATCTGTGCTAATCAGGAGTACACACTCCAGGCTGGTTAGCTAGCATGGGAAACATCTTAATCAAAAGACAACTCCAGATACAATTATCACAAGAGAGTCCTCAGCTATCTCCAGATCTGATAAATACCAGGGGCTTTGTTCATTAGCATGACGGATATTTTTTTAAAAAATAGAAATATTCTTTAATCAATGAAATTAAAGGCAAGATGTGTGATAGAAATATTGTAATAGCATTTCTACTTTCCCATAAATGAGGTTTAGGAATTTGGTAAAAGCTCAATTGCCTAAACTCTTTAGAATGGTGGCCTTGGCTCTCCGAAGAAGTCTTGTGTCCAGCCTCTGATTTGAAAAAGCATTGGTCACCACCTTCTGGAACTACAGGCAGCTACCAGGTCAACCAGAAATCACCTATAATTTATGAATAACCAAATTGGCTAAGGTCCTTTAACAACAGTGGTCAAGAGATCTTCCTAAAAACCTGGGGCAAGTAAACCAAACTGGTTAGTGTAGGATTAATTGGATCAAAATACCTATATTTTCTTCATGTCAGAAAAAACATTTGTCTGCCCCTGTGTCTCATATAGATATACCATATGAGCAGATCACCCCTGGAAAAAATAAAAATAATTCACACCACTCACTCTGTGCTATTGCAGTGGAAATTTTTCTTATTATTTTGTTAAAAATCACCCAGTGATGTCTGGCTTTTTTCAGTGAATTTACTCAGGAAGGGAAAGAAGGATTTCCCATCAATACCCTGTTTGTAGATTGTTTTCTTTCATTTGGTGACTGGTAGTTCAGAAGGATTTTCCTGGTGAAGTAAGGAGGTATGGAAATTTTTTCTTGACAGCTAAATGTAACTCTAGATCAAGCCTTTTGTTTACTTCATCACACATTCATTCATTCCTGCTCATGGATAGGGAGCAAAGAAAGTGGTTAAAAAAAAAAAAAAAAAAAGGTCTTTGCCAATAAAACAGTGTGAAGCAGGAGATGAAATAGGAGCAGTACGTTATATTTTTGCTGCTGTGGCAGCCTGTCTCCAAGATGGCAACCAATGATCCTTGCCTTGTGGTATTCATGCACTTGTGTGGTCTCCTCCCATATTTTGAGGGCTGACCTGCATCATCAATAGAACATTATAGAAATAATGGTGTGTGAACTGAGAGCAGATCATAAAAGATACTGCAGCTTCTGCTTTGACCTCTTGAAGCTTTTTCCCTGGGAAGCCAGTTGCCATGCCCTGGGGAGAGGCCTACTGGAGAGGAACAGAAAGCTACCACGAATAGCCTGCACCAATTTGCTGGCCGTGTTTCTGGATCATCTTGAAAGCAGACCATGCAACCCCAGTCAAACTTTCAGATGACTAGAGCCCAGGCCAACAAGTAACCACAAACTCATGAGAGACTCCCAAGGCAAAATCGCCCATCTAAGCTGCTCCTGAATTCCTGACCTACAGAAACCATTTATTTTGTTTAACGTCACTATATTTTGGAGTAATTTGTTACGTAGCAACAGATAACCAATACAGCTGCTAACCCAACAGTGTTTTTAACTCTATTTTCTTTTGACTGTCATATACTGTAGAGATTTTAAAAAGCAAGATGCTCATTTTCTTATTAGCCTCCCTTGTAGCTACAAGCAGCCCAGGAACCAATTTTGACCAATGAGACATAAGGAGAAGTCTACTAAGGTAGTTTTCTTATAAAAGGAACTGTTACAAAGGGAGAGTTCACTTACACAGCTTCCGTCCCCATGTTTCTGCTTTGAAAATAATGTCTTGAAGCTGAGGCAGCTTTCTTATAGCTGGGCTGCAGTAGGCATGAGAATGAAAAACTAATAGCAAAGGACTGTGGGGCAAACAGGAGAGAGCTTAGGTTCCAGATAACACTGCTGTCCAGGTGAACTAGTGCTGGCTACATCCTATCACCTTGGTAGGTGATTAAAATAAACCCTATTTTTATAGCACTACTAGCTGGGGTTTCTATTACTTGCAGCTGACAGCATTCCTAATTGATGCAGACTCTGAATCGAAGAGGGAGGGCTTTAAATAACAGACCCTAAAATGTTGAATTGGCTGATGAGAAGGGAGAGGACAACAGGCTATGAGATTCCAAGTATTCCTGTTTGGAAAGAGGATTACCTTGGTTATACAGTGATGAAGCATTTGTTTTAACTGTTGCCTGTTGGGATGCATACTGAAGAAAAGATGTAGTATTAGGGGAAAATGTAGAAAAGCTGGTTGTAATAGCTTATTTTTCCAAGCGCCCTATTTCTTCATATTTCAGAATGTTTAGAAAACTCACATGGGGAGGTGAGTAACTTTTCTGGGCACTTTATGGCACGGCATGTCAAATAGTAAGAACTTTTACACACATACACACACACACACACTGAGTGGTCAGGTCCTTCTGATGGCTTTGGGTTTGTATGCTTGGTTTACATACAATCTTTGTATGAAACTAAATAGGCAACTTTAAAACATGAGGTATTTTTTTTTCCTTTTGGCTTTCCTCTGTTTTGATAAATACCAGTCAAGTAAACTTTCTGTAAATTCTGATTTATACTTTTCCCATTTAGCCCATGAATGGGAAATAAAAATTGGCAGGCATAAGAGCTCATAAAACTTATTTCACTTTTTGATCTACAATAAAATAACAATCATTAGAAGAGTAATAGTGGGCTTCCCTGGTGGCACAGTGGTTAAGAATCCTCCTGCCAACGCAGGGGACGTGGGTTCGAGCCCTGGTCCAGGAAGATCCCACATGCCGCGGAGCAACTAAGCCCGTGAGCCACAACTACTGAGCCTGTGCTCTAGAGCCTGCAAGCCACAACTACAGAAGCCCGCGTGCCTAGAGTCCGTGCTCTGCAACAAGAGAATCCACTGCAATGAGAAGCCCGTGAACTGCAACGAAGAGTAGCCCCCATTCGCCACAACTAGAGAAAGCCCACGCACAGCAACGAAGAAAAGTAATAGTAACCATATATCAATCCTGTACTGTTTTAAAGCACATTATATGCATTATTTTATCCAATCTTCACAACAACTCTATAAGTTTTAACAGTCCTTTTTGCCAAATGAGAAAACTGAGGATGCTTACAAAGTAAGCCCAGCCATCGTGTGGCTCCAGACTTCTGCTCTTATCATTATGCTCTAATTCCTCCTAATGTTTCTGTTACTGTTAATTCTATTGCTTGAATATTTCTCAAGGTTGTCTCCTTCCCTGATGGCCTCCACCTCCTCACTGGTCTCCCTGGCTTTCCTCCAATCTGACTGCAGCCACAGATGTCTTTCTCGAGTCTATACTTGCTCATGTTTACACACTGTCGTTTAAAGAATTAAGTCAAAGCTCCTTGACAGGGCACTTCTGAGTTCTGTGTCACCCTTTACTTGCCCCCCAGCCTCTACTCTGCATTCCTCCCTGTTTTGACACCTCTTTATACCTCCTCTTAATACTCATTTGATGTCCTATCCATGCTGGGTTTCTCCCACTTACCTAAGCTTTTTCTGTCCTAGACTTTTGCAGTCAATGCTGCCTCTGCCTGGAGCACTTCCTCTGACTCTTTTGGTCTGAACTCTCACAGGCTTTTCCTCTTAGACATCACTTCTGAAGCACTGTGTGCGTCTATAAATTTCAGTCCTCACTGGCTTGTCTCTCTCTTAGCTTGAATGTATAAATAATTTTCACCACTGTGCTCCCGGTGTTCAATATAGGTTCAAGTCTTCATTCTTTTAAAAAAAAACCGCTTGTACCCTCATTTAAATAAAAATTGACCAAGACACAGCCCATTCTAAAGAGTGAACAATTGCTAAGGAACAAAAGTGAAGCTGTATTCCACCCATTAATTTATATTACAACTAGCACCATCTTATCAAAGTAAAGCTTTGTTGGCACACTGCGTGTTACCCACACATATAGACAACATTCTGCTAGTTTCACAGATACAGCAAAGATCTCAGGCACCTGGCCTAACTAAACTTGCACATTTAACTAGTCATTCTCCTTGTAAAATATACCAAATTTTCTACACAGGAGAATGTATGTGTATATAGCCAATGTACATTTTATACATGTATTATGGAACATATGGAATTACACATTAGAATATTCTATATATATAATTATATAGTCTCTCTATATAATTAATTATAATTATCTAACAGAACAGATTCTCTTTCAATGTTAGAGTTATGTCAGCCTAATTCATGTCCTCTATCACCTTCCTAAACTCTCTGAGTAGACCAGATTCAATCAAAACTTGCTTTCCCAATATTTAGCATCCCACTGCCACCTTCTACTCCATGGGTGAGAGAACACCTCCTCTTTGTCTAATAAATCACCAATTTAATTTTCTATACTTCTTACTATCACCAATACAGATTCTAATACTGCTATGTACTTAAATATTTCTTGAAAACTATCCCCGTATCAACACCCTCAAAAAAAAAAATTAACCTGGATCTTCCCTTATCTATTTTTTAATGATAGTCATTTTTTTAAATTTCCCTGTTTAAGATTTATTTTAATTTTTTATTTCCCATTGGATGAAGCTATTCTTTCTCAGAAATTCAAGCGTGTCCACAGAGGCCAGAATTTTGGGTCTCCATCCAACTTCTTTCCTTCTGTGCTTGATGGACATCCTCTGTGGCTATCAAATGGTTCACTATTATCTTTGGTTTTCGTAAGTGTTGGTCTTTTCTTACGTCTTCATGAGTATTTGAGTTAGGAAAGGGCATATCACAAAATGTAAATATGATGCCATTTTGAAATGAAAGGCCCTGCCTGTCCTTCAAGGATCTCTCCTTCTGCCGTAGGTGGCACTAACCAGCTGTATTTCTTGGAAGAGAAGTGACAAATTAGGCAACAGGGCACTTGGCACGGCAAGGTAAACAAAGTTTCCACAGACTAACTCCTGTGGTCAAAGTCTCCATTTTATGTAGTCACTCTGTATAGAACATTCACTCCTCCTAGGAAGAAATAGCATTCAGTACTTTAGTAACAAACTTGTTCTTTCAGAAAAAGAAAGAACAGCCTCACATTTAAAGCCTTTTACGTTTCTTCCCTTGATAATACAGTTTAATTTTTAACTACTCTTCCTCTCCAAACTAATTTCAGTAGAACTTTTGAAGTTTAAAAGCTGTGACTGGTTTTCACTGTCGTTACTATTGTGGTTGTTATTGTTGGGTTATTTTTTTGAATTTTATTTTATTTATTCTTTTGTACAGCAGCAGATCCTTATTAGTGATCAATTTTATACACATCAGTGTATACATGTCAATCCCAATCTCCCAATTCATCCCATCACCACCCCTCCCCCGCCACTTCCCCCCCTTGGTGTCTATTTCTGCCCTGCAAACTGGTTCATCTGTTGTTGTTTTAAGTGACTTTGGCAGGAAATCAGTTTGGGGAGTAGAAAAGGTATCTAGAAAGATATCTGTAATATCTTCTAAGGTAGCAAAAACTTGTGCAAAATTGGGGGAGGAATTATCTCCAACAGGATTAATAAAATCACAATGCATACAATTTTTGGCACTGAAACATAAAATTGGCTCCAAAGCACAGGTAATTTTGTTTCAAAGACCAGCTACTGTTAATAATATTGCAATGAATCTATGTTTGCAAATATTTCATTGAGATAACTGTTTTCAATTATCTTGAATATATACCCAGAAGTGGGATTGCTGGATCATATCCTATTTTTAATATTTTGAGGAACTGCCATATTAGTCTCCAAAACAGCTGCACCATTTTACATTCCCAGCAGCAGTGCATGAGGGTTATAATTTCTCCACATCCTTACCAAAACTGGTTATTTTCTGGTGTTTTGATAGTAGCCATCCTCCTGGGTGTGAGGTGATACCAGCTGTGGGTTTGATTTGCCCTTCCCTGATGTTGAGCATCTTTCATGTGTGTTGACATCTGTATATCTTCTTGGGGAAAGGTCTATTCAAGTCCATGGCCCATTATTTGGTTATTGGGTTACTCGGGTTTTTGCTGTTGAGTTGTAGGAGCTAAAAATGAACATTTTTCCATGTCATTTGTATATCATCGTAGCTGAAGTATCTGTTTATGTCTTTTGCCCATTTTCTAATCAGATTTTTTTACTGTGGTATTGAGAAGTTTTGTTTGTTTGCTTGTTACTAGAGTATTAGTCCTTTGTCAGTTATGTGGATTGCAAATATTTTCTCCCATTCTGTAGCTTGTCTTTCATCCTCTCAACAGGGTACTTCAGGGAGTAAAGTTCCTAATTTTGATGAAATTCATCTTACCATTTTCTCCCTTTATGGATTTGCTTTTATGTCAAGTCTAAGAACTCTTTGCCAAGTCCTAGATCCCGAAGATTGTCTCCTGTTTTCCTAAAAGCCTTATAGTTTAATGTCTTACATTTAAATCCTGATACATTTCGAGTTAAATTGTTGTATAAGGTAGACAGGTTTATTTTGTTTGTTTATTTGCCTATGGATGTCCAATTTATCCAGAACCATTTGTTGAAAAGGTCATCTTTCTTCTATGAATTGATTTTGCATCTTTGTCAAAAATTAGTTCGGCATATTTATGGGGGTCTATTTCTGGGTTCTTTCTTCTGTTCTATTGATGTATGTTGTCCCTCTTCCAATTCCACACAGTCTACTGTATACACACAGTATACTGTAGCTATATACATCTTGAAATTGAGTAGATTAACTTCCCCCACTGTATTATTCTTTTTCAAAACTGTTTTAGCTAATCTACATCCTGTGCCTTTAAACTTAAAATTTAAAAGAAGTTTGTCTGTATCTTGCTGGGATTTTGATAGGAATTGCATTTAACCTATACAGTCGTCCGTCGGTATCTGCATGGGATTGGTTTTAGGACCCCTCGCAGATACCAAAATCCAAGGATGCTCGAATCCCTTATATAAAATGTCATAGTACAATTGGCCCTCCGTATCCATGGATGGAACCCACAGATACAAAGCGTCGACTATGTATCAGTATTGAGACAAGTGACATCTTTTCTATGTTCAGTCTTCTAATCCATGGACATGGCATGTCTCTCCATTTAGTTAAATCTTCTTTGATTTCCTTCAGCAATTTGTAGTTTTAGCATACAAGTCCTATACGTGCTTTGTTAGATTCACACTTAAGCATTTTATTTATTTATTTTTTTTTTTTGCGGTACGCGGGCCTCTCACTGCTGTGGCCTCTTCCGTTGCGGAGCACAGGCTCCGGACGCGCAGGCTCAGCGGCCATGGCTCACGGGCCCAGCCGCTCCGCGGCATGTGGGATCTTCCTGGACCGAGGCACGAACCCGTGTCCCCTGCATCGGCAGGCGGACTCTCAACCACTGCGCCACCAGGGAAGCCCTACTGTTATTTTTGAGAGATTGTAAATGGTACTATATTTAAAATTTTACTGTCCAAAGGTTCATTGTCAGTATATAGAAATACAATTGATTTTAGTATGGTTAACATGCATCCTATGATCTTACTGAGCTCACTTATTAGTTCTAGTTTTCTGTAGGTTTCTGATGATTTTCTATGTAGTCAATTATGTCACCTGCAAACAAAGACCATTTTATTTTCTTCTTTCCAACATTTATGCTTTCTATTTCCTTTTGTTGCCTTATTGCAGTGGCTAGTACATGCAGAGCTTTGCAGACACTCTTCATTAAGTTGGTAAATTTCTCCTCTATTCCTATATTTCTGAGAGTTTAATTATGAATGTGTTTTAAATTTTTGCCAAGTGTTCTTTCTTCGTTGACTGATATGATCACATGACTGTTCTTCTTTAGCCAGTTAATATGGTGGATCCATGGTAATCCATAGATTGGAGGACTCAACATAGGAAACACGTCAGCTCTCCCCAAATTGATGTATAGGTTTGACCCAATTCCTTTCAAAACTTCAGCAAGACACATATAAGCTTGTATTTTCAAATACTGTACCTTGCATCTCTGGAATAAACCCCACTTCGTCACAGTGTATAACTCTTTCTACATATTGCTAAATTCTATTTACGAATTTTTTTAAAGATATATTTACTTCTATATTCATGAGGAATATTGATCTGTAGTTTTCTGTGCTGTCTTGTCTGGTTTTGGTATCTGAGTAAAACTAGCATCATAAAATGAACTGCAGTGTACACTATCTTCTTTTAATTTCTGAGAGAGATTGTGTAAAATTAGGGTTCTTTTTTAAACACTTCCTTGGGGGAGTTTTAAAATTATGACTTCAGTTTCATTAATAGTTATAGGGCTATTCAAATTATCTATTTGATTATTTAATTATTTTATATTGGGTGAGTTGTGATAGTTTGTGCTTATTGAAGAAGTGGTCCATTCCATCTAACTGTCAAGTTTATATTCATACAGTTGTCCATAGTATTCCTTTATTATCCTTTTGGTGATGTCTGCAGGGTCTGCAGTAATATCCATTCTTGATATTACTCATTTCTGTCTTCTTTCTTTTCATCTTTGTCTGTTTTGTTGAGGTTTATCAATTTTATTAGTCTTTTAAAGAACCAGCTCTTTGTTTCAATGATTTTCTCTATTGCCTTTTCTATTTTTAATTTCATTGATTTCTGCTCTTACCTTTATTAATTCCTTCTTTCTGCATCTGTTTTATTTTGCTTTTTTCCTAGGTTCTTGAGGTGGGAGCTTACCTTATTGATGTGAGACTTTTTTTTTTTTTTTTCTGATGTTTGCATTTAGTGCTAAAAATTTCCCTCTCAGTGCTGCTTTAGCAGCATCCTGCAAATTTTGATACACTGTATTTTCATTTTCATTGTGTTCAGTTTTTTGTTTGTTTGTTCTTTACTTCTCTTGAGATTTCCTCTTTTATCCATGGATGATTTACTTATTTACAAGAGTGTTGCTTAGTCTTCCAGTGTTTGGAGAGTTTTCTATTATCTTCCTGCTACTGATTTCTAGTTTAATTTCATTGTGGTCAGAAAGTACACTCTACGATTTCAATTCTTTTAAATTTGTTGAGGTTTTTCTTGTGGTCCAGGGAATAGCCTATATTGGTATACGTTCTGGGGACACTTGGAAAAAATATGTATTCTGCTACTGCTGGATGTCAGTTACATACTATTGGTTGACGGTGTTGTTGAGTTCTTCTATTTACTTGCTGGTTTTCTGTCCAGTTGTTCTACAGGTTACTGAGAAAGGAGTGTTGAAATCTCCTACTATAATTATAAATTTGAGTATTTCTCTTTTCAGTTCTATCAGTTTTAACTCACGTATTTTGCACTCTGTTACCTGCTGCTTACCCATTTAAATTTGCTATCTCTTCTTGATGTATATACCCTTTTATCGTTACATAATACCCCACTGTGCCCTGATAATTTGTTTCGCTCTTAAGTTGACTTTATTTGGATATTAATACAGTCACTCTTGCTTCCTTTCAATTAATGTTTTCAAAATACCTTTTCCCATCCTTTTACTTTCAACTTACAAATTTTATTATATTTGAAGTGAGTTTCTTGTAGTCATGTTTTATAATCTGCTCTGCCAATCTTTATTTTTTAATTGGCATATTTCAACCATTTATTTACAATGTAGTTTTTTTATATTTTAGGACTTGAGTCTACCCTTTTGTTTTGTGTTCTGTTTTTCTCTATTTCTTTTTCCTGCCTGCCTGTGTGTTACTTGTATATTTTTTAAAATTCTATTTTGGTTTAGATATGGTGTTTTTATTGTATCTCTTTATATAGCTTAGCTATAGTATTTTTGAACTGTATCTCTTTATATAGATATTTAAGTGGTTGCTCTAGGTATTATATATGCCTATTTTTAACTGTCCACAGGTATTGTCATTTTGCCGGTTTAAATGTAGAAACTTACTACCCTTTACATCTCTTTACCCTCTTTTGTTTATAATGGTCTTACTTAGTTCCTCTACATATTGATACATTTAGAACCAGCTCAGTGTCTGAATTTTTGCTTTAACACTCAACCATAATTCAGAAAATTCCAGAGAAATCTCGTGTATTTACCCATAGTTTTACTTACCATGTTCTTTCTTCCTTCCTTATGTTCCAAGATTTCTCCTCCTCCCTCCTCCAACTTTCATTTTTATTTAGAGAGTTGCCTTTAGTTATTATTTTAGGGTAGGTCTGTTAGTGGCAAATTTCTCTTAGGTTTTTTCAGCTGAAAAATGTCTCTATTTTCCCTTCATTCCTGAAGGATTTATAGGAGGTTCTGGGTTGACAATTCTTTTCTTTTAGCACTTGAAAATTATTGTGCCAATTCTTCCTTGGCGTCTATGACTTCTGATGAGAAATCTTCTGACATTTGAATTGTTTTTTCTCTATAGGTGAGGTGTCATTGTTTTATGGTTGCTTTAAAGATTTTTTTCTATGTCTTTAGTTTTCGGAATTATGATGTGTTTGGCATGGATTTCTTTGGTTTTTTTCCTTCAAGATTTGCTTAACTTCTTAAATCTCTACATTTATGTCTCTCGCCAAATTTGGGAAGTTTTTAGTTATTATTTCTTCCAGTACTTTTTCAGCCTCACCCTTTTTATTCTGTCCTTCCAGGATGCCAATAACAGGAGTGTTAAATCCCACAGGTCCCTGAGGCTCTGTTCACTTTTTTTTTTCCAGTCTATTTTCTCTCTGTTTTTCATATGAGGTGATTTCTAACATTCCATCTTAAAGTTTATTGATTTTTTTTCTCTGGCCCCTCCACTCTGCTGTTGACTCCATCCACTGAGGGTTTCTTTAAAAAAAAATTTTATTATTTTTAGTTCCAAAATGTCCACTGGGTTTTTTTTTTATATCTTCTATATCTTTGCTGAGACTTTCCATTTCTTTGCTTAGACTTTCTATTTTTTTCTTTTGTTTCAAGCATTTCATAATAGCTAGTTCAAGCATATTAATTATGGCTGCTTTAAAATATTTGTCAGGTAGTTCCAGCATCCCTGTCATCTCAGTTTGGGCATCTACTGATTGTCTTTTTTCATTAATCTTGAGATATCCCTAGTTCTTGGTATGATGAGTGATTAAAACCTGTGCAATTTGAGTATTATATTATGAAATTCTGGATCTTATTTAACCCTTCTGTGTTAGCTGGCTTTATTTACTCTCTTTCAGCAAAACCCTTTCCTCTCCTCCCTCCCTTCCTTCTTTCCTTTTTACTGTATTTATGTATTTACTGGCACATGGAACATTAAAATGGATTGAATTATTAAGTCCAAGACATTTCACATAACCCTCTCCTACTCTGCAAAATCCCAGCAGCTTGGAGGGGAATAATCCCACCTTTGGCTTCAGCGGTTAGCCTCCTTTAGCCTAAGCCATTTTCAGGTGCCCCTCTGCCCTCAACAGCATTAAAGATTTGGGAACAGGCACATAAGCCAGGCTTAAACCTTTCAGCACCTAATGACTCTCACGCCTTAGCTATAGTTTATTAGAAATGTCCTAATTGGCCCAGTCAAACTAAAGCAAAGCACCCTCCTTCTCCTCTGAAGGTGACTTAGGAAACATGCAGCCATAACTGCTGCTGGCAGCAGCTCTGTGACCTTGTAGAAAGTCTTCTGAGGACAAAACAAACATATGGAGAACAGAGACTCAAAGTCCGAGCCCTGATTCACCACACCCAGGGCCCACGCTATGCAGGATTTTCAGTTACTTAAGTCAATAAATCAGTAGTTCTCATCCCTGGCTGTCCATTAGATTCCTCTGGGAAGCTTATGGATACCTGAGACCCATCCTGTTTAAGTGTTCTGAGCTAAGTCCCTGGCATTTATATTTTTTAAAAGCTCCCCAGATGATTCTAACACTCCTCCAAGGCTGAGAAGCACTACAATCAATCCTCTTTATTGTTGACGACTACTGAGTTAGGTTTTCCCTTACTTGCTCTTGAAAGCATTCTAACTCCATATTTCCAAAATTCAACATGCATAAAAAAATCACTTGATGATTTTCTTAAAATGCAGATTCTTATTCATGGCTCTACAGTTAGTATTAGTTTGCTAGGGCTACTATAACAAAGTACCACAGCTGAGTGGCTTTAAAAAAGAAATGTATTCAAATTCCGGTATCTAGAAGTCAAAAATCAAGGTATTGGTAGGGTTGGTTCCTTCCAAGGACTCTGAGGAAAGGATCTGTTCCAGGCCTCTCTGCTTGGCTTGTAGACAGCATCCTTCCTCTATGCATGTCTCTCTGTGTCCAAATCTCCCCTATTATTAGGATACCAGTCATATTAGATTAGGACCTACCTTAATTACCTCATTTGGACTTGATTACCTCTGTAAAGACTATTCCAAATAAGGTCACAGTCTGATGTTCTGGAGGTTAGGATTTCATATAAGAATTTTGGTGAGACACAGTTTTCATCCAAAATGGGTGGGGATTGATTATTTGAATTTCTAATGAACCTCCAAATGATGGCCATACTGCTGGCCCATGGATCACACTTTGAATAGCAAGGTCCTACCTGATATGTTTCTTATGCTTAAGACTGAGAGGAATTGAAGCCCTGCTATATTCCAAGATGAATGGCCTTGCATCTACCTGAGGCATAACCAGCTAGTGGGCAGAATGCTAGAAATGGACTACTGGTCATGGATGTGGTATGGATTAATTTAAGAACACATATACAAGAGACCACCCCACTCACAGAGGGTCTCCTCTAAGAGAGCTAGTTGGGAGGAGGACCTTTAAGTAACCAAACACATACAAATTCACTGTACCAAAAGGTCAGAAATAATTTTCTCTTGATGACTTTAAAAATAATACTTTTATATAACTTTCTTTTTTCACAATGTTTTCAATATTTTTGAAATATGTATGTATTATATTAATAAGTGGAAAGAAATGTTATTTTTAAAAGAATTATCCTTAATTAAAAAGTAAACAAACGGAAGCAATAACATCGACCGGGTCTGTATCTTTATGAAACAGGGCAGTGGTTCTTTGCTGCAGTATCTGAGAGACCCTGGTATGCTAATGTTTTGCCATTGTTTGGACATGATGCTGAAGTTTTATCAATGTCACTTAAAGTACTAAAGTCTTCCTGTTTTCTATGTATGGAAACCGAGACTACTGCTCATGTGAGATTTTGGGGCATAAATTTGAAGGGAGTCTGGTCAGTGAAGTTGCATGTTTTTTCACTAGCCATGTTCAGCTTCACAGATACAGGTGTGACATAAGTAGACAGCTGGATTTAACCAGACTTGGGGTTTTGCCAGTCAAATACAAAGAAAGGAGAGAGAAGTAAGGAACATGAGATTGCAAGAAATGTCATACTGCTGGGCAATGGAATCCCGCCAGTAGGTGGAGAAGTGAAGGCACAAGGAGCATAAGGAACAGTTGAAAAGAGACACAGCAGAGGTTTTAGTGGGAGAGTCCTCAGGTAGAGCTGAGGGAGTGGGAGCTAGAAACACAGGAGGTGATGGCCATTCTGGGCTGTTTTTATGAAATCAAGTTTTCTGAAGTGATACAACCTCTAGGATAGCACTGCCTGAGTGAGCTGCCAACAGGTGGTGGTAGAGATCATGGAAGCCAAGGAGATCAAAGAACAGAGAACCCTGCGTGTTGTTCGAATTATCTGCTTGGATGTGGAAACTGCTAAAAATAAAAGGAAAAGTGGTCACGAGTGAGATGATGACCCAAATGCTGACATCTTCAATAGGTAAGAGGGGCCAGGAGGCCAACAGATGACAACAGAAAGGGCTAAGAGTAATAAAGTCTGATGACACGCATGTCAAAGACAGAAGAGGGAAAGACAATTTAGAAGCAGAAGACAGAGAAAGGTGATACCTACCTGGACTTCTAGCCCGGATATATGTGGAGTAGGCAGAAATCAGAGCTATCATTGGACAGGTCTTGGAAGAGAGGCAGTGTGCTCAGGAGACAGCCAGGTTGGGTTATAGTCAGAGCACTTTCCAAGCAAAGGCTGAGACTGTGGGGAAGTTGATGATGAGAGATCACGATGGGCAAGTCAGGAGAGTGAGGGAGCAGAGCGTGGCAAGTGGGACGAGACTGAGACGTCACAGAGCAGTGGCAGAGGTGGAAGGTGGGGAGTTCTGAAGGAGACTGAGGACGTGAGGGCTGATGGGACCGGTCTTGGGTGTGTGCACTCAGTGACAGGCAAGCCCGGGAGGCCTTGTGGCTGCTAGATACTACAGCCCAGGGAATGTGGTCCGATACCTACAGGAAGGTGCTCTTTCCCAGAACATCTGGCTGTGCTCTCCTCATGGGTATCCCGCTTCACATGTGTGCCATGTTAGATTTGTGAATGCCGTCCTATGACAGCAGTGACTAGCTGTCTACCAAAGGTTCATACTCTCCTTTCTTACTGTAGGATGAGAAGCAGCTTCCTAACCTGGGACTACATGTCCCAGATACCTCCCCTCACCCCAACCCTGTGAAATCAGATGGAAGCATGAAATAGGTACAGCTAAGTTCTGGACAACATGAACAGGAGTGATGCATGTCACCGCAGGCCTGACCCACAAACACTTCTTTCCCATGCTTTCACTCTTATCCCATTCACTGGCTGAATGTAAAGGTCATGGTGACACTGCAGGCCTCCTATTAAATATGGCGGAGCCTTTCTCAACCGGAAGGACTATACACAGCAAGTCTTCTGATCAGGAGACTTTATGTGAGAACAATATAAACTTATGTTGAATAAGCCCCTAAAATTTCAGGGTTTTATTTACTACAGCAGCTATTGTTACTTTGACGAATATGTATCTATCATGTGTCTCATAATTGGACCCAGAGACCTCTTCAAAAATTTACTAAGATGCAGCGTCCCTACCACGCACCAACCATGACCCCATACCCCCTCCCTAGCTCATGTAAGGAGAGGACTAAGAAAAGGCGGGAGGTGAATGCTGGTTTTATGAGGAGTACAGCATATGTAGGGAGAGGGAGAGACAGGTATGCCGCACACCCAAAGCCAAGCGAGAAAAAAGTAAATATGTGAGGTGATGGATGTGTGAATTAATTCAATGGTGGGAATCCTTTCACAATGTGTGTGTGTATATATATCTCAAATTGCCATGTTGTACACTTTAAATATATTACAAAGTTATTTATTTATTTGTCAATTATACCCCAATAAAGCTTAAAAAAATATAAGATATCTGCCTCTGCTATTCCTCCTGCCTGACCCCAACAGATAAGGATCGAAGTCTAGAAGAGGGTGGGAAGAAGGTAAATCACACCCTTCCACTCTAAAGGAGAAGTCTAGCCTGTGACAGGAGAAAGACAAGGCTTTAAATTGAGTATGGCGTTAGACTAATATTTAAAAAACTGGAAATATCTGGAGTCATTCCAATATGATGTTAAGAGATGGGAAAGTAGGAGAGGGGTCCAACGTAACAGCTGGTAAAAATCAAGACCATTTTCTGTTTCCATCTCAATGAGTTGAGATTCCTCAATATAGGGGTGATACATCATATAGTCATTCTGACTTGTAACTATTCAGAGGTTAATACAGAAATACCATATAGAAGAAATATGTAGAAGTCAATAGATAGAAATGTATGGGTGAACTGAAGACCTGATACATACTAATAGAGGGACAATGTGGTTGACTGCTTGGGGCTTTAGAGTTTTGAATAGTGGTGTTGTTGTGCAGTAAGTCACTGGGTTTGTTGTTAATAGACCGAGGATCGCATCCCAGCTCTACCACTTAAGAGCTACAAGAGCTTTACAAGCCACCTATCCTCTTTGACCTTAGTTCCTTCCTCTGGAAAATGGGGATTATGAAAATCTACTTCATGAGATTACTAATTAAAATGCACTAGGGCCTAACTGAACACTTGATATAGAATATGCAGTCCTGAGAGACACTTAAATCAGAATTTGATAACTGGACATTTATATAAATGGTAGGATAGTTTTTATTCTGACCTTGCTGTCAGTGTCAAATACAGCACAGATACAGTACTGACAGAGTACTGCCATGACCAAATTATTCCTGGGCTGACAACAACAAAAGAATTGGTCCCTTCCTGACTCATCAAAGGGGAGAAAAAGCATGATACACACACAAAAGTCTATAACAGTTACACGTATACATGTAACTATTTTCATGGAAAATTGATTTATAGCTTTAAAGAAAAAAACAGCCTTAAAACCATGTAACCCCTAATGCATCCTTTCCCTAAAGCCATAAACACACCTCTGGTTATCCCGTCCAACAAAAATATACCACAGCAGGTGGAGTCACAAAGAAGTAAATGGTTTCAATCTTTTCATTCATTTTAGTCTATTCCCTCAACAAAAACTTCAACCTGCAGGTGCATGCAGCATACTTCTGCAATGACAAGAGCAGTGTATCTTTGTAACCGGGGCTTTGCCTAATGATGTGTGAACTAAATGTTAACTGCAGCAAAATGACTCCAAGCCAAGAAAGCCCCCGTCGAGGGTCTCGCCTGGAAGAGGGGCTAAGCCACAGGAACACACCAGAGTAGGGTTGGATCTTTGGTCCCTGGGAGATCATCATTACTTCCCTTACCTTCACGTTCTAATGTTTTGAGGGCAGTGTGTGAATTAAATTGGAATTTTCAGTTTGCAGACATTCCTCACTTGAGGGTCCAAATTTGATTTCAGGCTGGAAACGAGCATCTAAATGAGTTTGAGAGAGGAGTAGGTTTTAAGAAAAGTCAAACCAGTCAAAGTAAAACACTAACCAATTATCGTAGGGAAGCAGTTTCACATCTGGAACTGGTTATACGTGGAACAGAAGGAAGAGTTTTCTTAGGACAGTTGGTTTAATTATATTTTTAAAACAAGAGAGAGTAACCTAGGAATGCCAGCTCATCTCAAATGCAAACAGGTCTCCTCGAGCTAGTGAATATATCTGTTTATCATTTCAACGAGAATCATTAGTACTCTCTCCATAAGAGGTTTCTATCAGTTGTTGATCAACAAAGACAAATTTTCAAATGGCCCTTTGAGGTGCACAATTTGTCTGGGAGTTTTTGTGTATTAGGGTCAAATCTAGGTGTTCAGACATCTTGTCTCTTTTAAAAATGAAAAGATGCTGTGAGCAGAAGCATGGTTTTGGCATCAGACTGACCTAGATTTTAATTTTATTAGCTGTGTGACTTTGGGAATGTTACTTAATCTATCTTTATCTTTTCCTTATCTGGGAAATGGGAATAATTCCTATCTTGAATAGATCTCTGTTCTGGTTATTACATTAAATCATATAGCATATGTAAAATACCTAATGAATATGGGACTATGTGGCTATAAAAAGTATTCCACAAAAGTTAATTCTCTTGACTCTCCCTTTCTCTCTTTCCTCTATCCTTTATTAATTTATTTTTCTAAAAGCAATACATTTTTGGCAAATACAGTGAGACAGGAGGTTACATGTTCCCTATGACTTAAAATTTCAGTAGCATAGCACAAAAGAATAAGAAATGAAATACACACATAGATTTCAAAGTGTTTGCCTCTGGATATCTCAGAAAAGTTTATCACTGTAGTGAAAGGCATTTCATGGAATGTATCTCCTGACATGTATTTTTATGACTGTAGCAAACTGTACCTTTATGATTTCTCCGCTGCCTACCCCCAACCCACCAAAAATTGTCCACAGTGGCATATTACAATTTTTGATTCACCAAAATCAAGGCAATCACAGGGCCCTGGGGTTACAATACATCTTGGAACTGCCTTTGTAATCCATCTCTTTCCAACATTCGGGGTTACCAGTGGACAAGTTGGCAAACGAATACTTTGCCCAGCGTGGAGGACAAAATTCTGCCTTGCAATGAAGAAGTTTAGTGTAGCTAAGAAAGAAGCTGAAAAGCAACGTTTTACTCCCAAGGAGCAGGTTACGACCTTCCAAAAGAAACTCAGCCAGAACATTTATATCACATTAACACCAGTGAATGGAAAAGAGAGAAAGGTCAAGGATATAAACATATTTGTGAAGGCCTCGTGGCATGGGTCGTTTTTATTGCCTTTCCCTTACGTTTTTCTGAGGTTGATAATACATTTCATGAAATTAATAGTAATCTTGAATCCTTTCTATTTTCCCCACTTGAGTCCAGGTGCAGGAGCAATGAGGATGAGTTCGGGGACTGAGAGTGGCCTGGTGCTGCTGCTGGGACCAAGGAGGTCAAGGTGACAAGTAAAGATGATATCAAAAACACCAGATGCTACCGACCCAAAGTGGTGGAACAATGCATCCGAATTATCAAAAGAAAAGAGAGATGTTTGTCCACATTTTTAAACCCCTAAGGACAGTTCTCAGGCACTGAGACTCGGTCTTTGTGTGTATGATGCACAGAGTGCGGGACGAGATAGAGTCGATACTTAAATGACATGCGAGAGAAGGGAGCCGCTTGATGTGGTTGAGCATTTGCTCTCCTTACACTCTGTTCTGTTTATAAACATTCCAGCTATGTGAATAATAAAGAGCCAAGCCCAGGCCTTTGTCATCCCTCCATGATCTTTCTGGTACTGAAGGGGCTCCGGAGGAGGTGTTGAGTTTTTGTGTGCTAAAGCTTGTCAAGGGCACATCAAAATGTAATAACGAAATCAACTACCAGACAGATTGGATGGCAGATTTTGGCAGCTAACAGGGAGCTTTCTCGTTATAGGACGTGCAAGCTTGTGGGTTGCACTGCAATTAGAAATGAATTTTTTTCTTCTTTGCCTGAGCTCTTCTTATACTTTTCATTCTCATAAGTGACAACAGCAAAAGACTACTTCTCACTCCCTAATGTACTCTATCCATCTCCGTGTTGCTGAAGTGACTGGTATCTTAGCATCAAATTTTAAAACATCAAATCAGTGTTCTTCAGTGTTTAAGAGACTGTGATACTTCAAGGAAGTCAGGGATATACTGCTTAAACTAATTCTCTTGAATTTTTTCTGTGGGTGCAAAATATCCTTTTGGTACTTTTTGTAATTGTGGTGGTGGTGGTTTTAACCATATGTCTCCAGTAGGAAAGCAAGATCTTTGTTTCTTAACAGCTGATGTGTACTTGCTACTGTGTCACACCGGAGTCCATAATACTGTTAGTGACAACTAAATCATTTCCACAGAAGCTAATTATAGCATTCGGGAAGGGAAAAGCAACACTAATTTTCTGCCACTTAATAGTCAGATTTCATGTGAAACAACCCAGTGAACCAGGTCAACCTGTTTTTCAGAGGTTAGAAGTGGGACACCCAAAGTGGTAAAGTGTTTCCCCCAAGATTTACAGCCTAGCTGGGCCAACATTAGGAATACATGCAACTGATCAGGGCCAACATTAGGAATACATGCAACTGATCAGGATAATCCCAGATTATCCTGGTTGTTGAAACCATAAACAATCCTGGAAAGGAGTGGAACAGGAGCTGAAGGTGGGGGGAAAGGAGAGAAGTGATTGAATTCAGCCTTTTAAATAGACTCAAGGACTGTCCATTCATGAGTCAGCTACCATCTTAAGCCATTGAGCCCAACAGGAAGGTTGATGTATCCAACTGTTACAAAGAGGAGATGTAGAGAACAAATGTACGGACACCAAGTGGGGGGCAGGGGGGGTAGGATGAATTGGGAGATTGGGATTGACATGTATACACTACTGATACTATGTATAAAACAGATAAACTAATGAGAACCTACTATATAGCACAGGGAACTCTACTCAGTGCTCTGTGGTGACCTAAATAGGAAGGAAGTCCAAAAAGGAGGGGATATATGTATACGTAGAGCTGATTCATTTTCCTGTACAGTAGAAACTGACACAACATTGTTAAGCAACTATACTCCAATAAAAATATATATAAAAAAAAAAACCCAAAAAATGAAAGAGGAGGTAATGGACAATAAAGTCACAATGCAGTTTATGGTTTTTTTTTTAACAGGATCAGAGGTTTCAATTTTAGTCAACAACAACAATAAAACCTCAAGAACTGGATACTAAATCCTTAAGAGATAAGAAGAACTAAAGAGAGGAACTAGCCCGCATAGTTATCACTCTTTTTATTTTACTGGGAGCGAGAGGAAATTTATTTACACATCCAAGATTTCTTTGAATCAACAACAATTTTTTAATGCATTTAATATGTACCGGGTGCTATACTAGTTTCTGGGATTACAGAGGTAAACTAGAAACCTCCTCTGCCCAGCCATGATCAAGTAAAAGTAATGAGGAGATAGAGGTGCCGAAACCAACTCATGCACAGAGATGGAATTATCATGTCTCCTCTTCATGGAAACGAATCTGGAGCTGAGTCTTGAACAAGCATTTTTAAGACAAACTTGAATGAAAGGACATAATAAGCAGAGGGAAAAACACCAGTCAAAGCAAAGAGGGTTGGAGTACAGTGTGAGGAATGAGGCTGGAGACTCAGGCAGATGTGAGATTTTGAAGAAGATCAAATATTCCACAACAAGGAGTTTGGACAGAAAGAACATTCAGGGGCTTTAAGAAGGGGATGACATGATCTATGCCTTTTATTAAGAGCTTTAGGCAGCACTGTAGCAAACGCATTGACGAGGCTAGTATTATTATATCAATACAGACCGTTCTTTCAAAACAATGTTTGGTAGCAGCCACTAGTGCAATTCCCCTAACTTATTTCCATGAAAACACAGCAAAAGTAAAAATACACCTAAAACCAGTATCAAGAGACAATGTCCAAATCTAAGAAAACAGGCAATAATTAGAAGATAGTCGAGCTAGAGTGAGATATGCCTATCTCCCTAACATCTCCTCAATATTCTACTGCAGCCAGAGACTGAAAACCAGAAAGCCATGGTAGTAAACATAGGGGGAGAAGGTCTAGAGGTAGAATAGTAAATTTTGGAACACAACTCTGGGATCACAAATGTTATAGTGTTTCATGTATTTAATCAATTCATAAAACCAGAAAAAGAAGGCAGGGGGCTTCCCTAGTGGCGCAGTGGTTGAGAGTCCGCCTGCCGATGCAGGGGACGCGGGTTCGTGCCCCGGTCCGGGAAGATCCCACATGCCGCGGAGCGGCTGAGACCCGTGAGCCATGGCCGCTGAGCCTGCGCGTCCGGAGCCTGTGCTCCGCAATGGGAGAGGCCACGACAGTGAGAGGCCCGCATACCGCAAAAAATAATAAATAAATAAATAAATAAAATAAAATATAAAAAAAAAAAGAAGGCAGGGAAGAAGTCAGTTGTTCCTTCAATGGGACAGAGGTTCATTATAATTTAAGCCTGTTATGAAATGGGAGACAAATACATAAACCTGCCCTCCATGTGCAGAACTAAGAAATCAACTTGGTCTCAGGGTATATAAAGGAAATTCGAGTTGTCTTGTTCACTGAAAAATACTGAGCCATGACCGTTGTTTGAAAATAAGTGAGAGGAAAACCAATATGGAGAAAATAATTTTCAGAAAAAGGGAGGAAAACAACAGTACCCACGAGATAAGAAAGAAAAAAAACACTTCCTAACACTGATTTCTAGGCTGAGAAGAAATTTCAAGAAAATGTTTGATTTCCTCAATGAAAGACAAGAAGACAACTATGAATAGGAACAAATAATCTTAAGGAAACAACAGGCTAAAATAAAAAGATAAAAGGACAAAATTAAAAGGGTAATAACAAAATGAAAAAATATTGCAAGGACACTAAAATCACATACTAAAATTAAAATAATATTTAAATTTGCACTGAGGGTAGGGCAGAAGCAATGACACAAAAAACTCAAATAAATTATGTGGTGGTAGGCATTGAAGTTTTCTTAGTACAAAGGAAAAAACCAAGCAGAAAGAAGGAAATGAGAGCTACAGATGATCAAAATTATAAAGCCAAGTTGAGGCTGAAAGGTGTTTCTGAAAAAAAGGATGAAATGAAAGAAAAGCAGCAATAATCAAAGATACAAGAAGATAAGGTTTCCTTGAGATGAAGAAAGACCTGTGTAACCAGACTGCAATGGGTGACAGTTTATAGTTCACAGGAAAACAGATGAAAAATTGCATGTCTAGGCACATCCTGATAACATTTTTAAAGTAAAAATTAGGTGACGAAAACTCCAAGTTCAGGAATACAAAGCAACAAATTTTGATCACTCTTAGCAATATCCTTTGCGATGTTAAATACCAAATGACACTGGAGGAACATCTAATTTATTGCTAATATTTGGTTAAAACATGTCCATGTAATCCCTGCTAACCATTTCTGCCAGAAACAGGTTATAAGAGGAAGCGGAACATTTCCCCCAGAAGCATACGCCCAACAGCAGTCTAAACCCTCAGCTTCCTGTAAAAGATCTCAGGTGATTCAGACTTCCTCAGAAGTATAATTTTAAAACATTATCTCTGAGCAGAGAGCTAAAACCAAGATGTGGTAGGAAACCTCTAAGATGGCCTCTGATGATCCCCATCTCCTGGTATATGTGCTTTTGTGGAATCGCCTCTCCTTGAACATAGACTGAATTTAGTTATGCCTTTCCAAAGCATTAAATGGGACAGAGGTAGCAGAATGATACCTCCAAGATTAAGTTACAAAAGACTTGGCTTCTGTCTTGGGAATCTCTCATCTTGTCCCTCCCTGAGGATTCCTGCTGCGACGTTGTAACCTGTGCAGTTGAGAGGACCACTGGCAAGGAACGGAGACAGGCCACCATCCAAGAGCCTGTGAGAAATGCAGACCCTCAATCCAACAATTTATGAGGAAATCAACCCTGACAACAAAACTCAGCTCCCCAGTAGCCTTCAGATGAGAATGCAACCCTGACTAGCATATCAACTGCAGTCTTGTGAAAGTCCTTCAGCTAGAGGCACCAATTAAACCATGCCCAGATTCCTGACACAAGAACTGAAATAAGAAATGATTGTTGTTTTAACACATTTTTCACCAGAGATGTATTATGGCCACAGACGTTACTTTCTGCAAAAGTCCCCTGGTCAATAACGTGTTAAACCACAAAGTGTTGGGTAATTTGTTATGCAGCAGTAGATAACCAATATATAACAAGTTGATACTGAGTAAAGAATAAGGAGATAGAAAGTAAATCTTTGACTGGTCTCTGGGTCACTTCATGTTCTGAAATTTCTACCATATGGCCTGGTTTTAAGTAACAGAAAATGTGTCTTGCTCTTGAGACAGGAGTCACCTCTGATCTCAGCAAGCACTTAATACAAGCCCATCAAGTCTCTGACCATGGGCTACACAGACTAATCCATCAATTAATATATCAATCAACCTATCTTTGATACTAAAATAAAATGTACAATAAAATCTTAAAATAGAAGATATAATTAACGTAGAACATCATAATCTAGATCTAATCTAGGTCTAAATCTAATTAGGTCTAAAACCTCAGAATTTATTTGGAAGGCCTGATAGTACAGTGGTAGAGAACATAGCTCCAGGAGTAGAAGACACTTGTTTGAGTGATGGCTCCAGGAAGGATACCTAATAACCTAATAATCTCTCAATGCTTCAGTCTCCTCACCTGTAAAGCAGAGATATGCTATTACATGTATAGCACTAGAGCATGTTACTTACTCAGTAAATGTGAGGTATTATCACTATATGTTAAGGGCTAACAATGGAAAAGGGAAAAAGTAAATTTGCTCAACTCCTAATCTCAAGTATAGACAACTGAAATACTGTTGTTTCAATCTGAATTCTGACAATTTGAAAAATGTAGGTCAAGAATGGTTTGGAAAAATGTAAAGGTAACAGAATATAGATATTTCAAAACACTGGAGAAGATATAAGCAAATAAAAAGACCCCCCCCAAAAAATGTAGCACAGGAAGCATATAAAAACATCAAATAAATCAAAGACATGAGACTAAATACATTAATGATAGTAACAAATGAAAGTTAGATTAAGCCCTCTTTTTTAAGGAAAATGTTTTTCAAATTCAGTCAAAAAACAAAATATTACTACTGTATTCATTTCCTAGAGCTGCTGAAGTAAATTCCCACAAACTGGGTGCCTTACAACAACAGAAGTGCATTCCATCACAGTTCTGGAGGCCAGCATAGGGTGAGCACTGTCTAGAAAGAGTCCACCCTTGCGTCTCTCTAGCTTCTGGTGGTTGCCTGCACTCCTCGGCCTCCCGGTCTTGTAGTTGCAGCTCCCTGATCCCTGCTCCCATCTCCAGGTGGGCATCTTTCCTCTGTGCATGTGACTCTGTTTCTAAATCTCTCTCTCCTTATAAGGACACTCATCATTAGATTTAGGGCCAACCCTAATCTAGTACGACTTCATCTTAACTCTAGTATGTCTAAAGATCTTATTTCCAAAGGAGGTCACATTCACAGGTACCAAGTGTTAGGAATTCAACATATCTTTTAGGGGACAGTTCAACCCAGAGCAGCTATGTGCTATTTACAAAAGCACACCTAAAAGTAATCAGAAACAATCAGAATATGTGACAATAAGGAGATAGTCAAATTAGCGTATATTCATATAATAAAATATTTAAAACCTACTAAATATGCAAATATTTTCTCCCATTCTGGGGGTTGTCTTAGTTACAAAATATCAACAGACTCACAGACTTAGAGAAGGAATTTATGGTTACCAGGGGGTAAGGGTGGGGGAGGAGGGATAGTTAGAGAGTCTGGGATTGACAGGTACACACGGCTATATTTAAAATGGATAACCGACAAGGACCTACTGTACAGCACAGGGAACTCTGCTCAATATTATGTAACAACCTAAATGGGAGAAGAATTTGAAAAAGCATAGATACATGTATATGTATAACCGAATCACTTTGCTGTATGTACATCTGAAACTAACACAACATTGTTAATCAACTATACTCCAATATAAAATTAAAAGTTAAAAAAAAACCTACTAAAAATCAGATTATGGAAGAATAATTAATATGTGAGAAAATGTTAGTGATATGATATAAAGTATATTAAAATATAAATAGTTAAGTAGGTAAAGAGATATAATAACTTCAAATCATCTATGTACATATATATATATATATATATATATATATATACACACACAGCAAAATACCTTAGAGGAAATGCACTAAAATATTAATAGTGGTCAACATAGGCTGGTAGGATGAGAGGTAATTTTATCATCTTCATAATTTGCTATACTTTCAATATTTTCTTACAGTTAGAATATTTTTTTTAGACTTTCATAATCTGTTTTTCTTTTTAACAGGAAAAGTAAAGTATATTTCTCATAACCATCTTCAGATGGTTGTGGATATGCCTGCGTGTTTTTTGAAGGAATTTAATGAACGTCCAGGACTGGATGGGATGTGGAGTGGTTGTAAATCTACAAGCAATGTTAAGATCACACAGCAAATAACCTGGGTTTACAGTCAGAATATGGTACTTCCTGACAGTATGAACTTGGGCAAATAACCTAATCTCTCTGCGTCTCAGAGTCCTGACCTCTAAGCTGGAAATATAATAGGATGTTATTTAGGACATCAGAACATTATTTTAGCAAAGTTTTTCCTAATATATTCAACAAAAATGACAGGTCAGTGGCTTTCTATCTACAATCTGGCCAGCAGTTTCATAAGGTATATCTGATAGTGTTAGTAGGAATAGAAGTGGTGGTAGTAATACTGAAATCTTCTAAATAGTCCACGGGTATAACCTAATTGAGTGTATTTCCCTAAAATGCAGTATGATGACTTTAATGACACACAAGACATAGAGGTCCTAAAGTGATTGTACAGTTCCCCCTGCCCCTCCCCTAGCAAACACACAGGTTAAGTCGGATACACTTCCCAGTATTATTTGATATCCTTCAAGTGCCTTGATCTTATAATGATTTAATGTTACAGACTTTCAGTTACTTGTCCAGCCCCCAGCGAAACAGGCCACAGAAGGTGCTTGAAGGCCCTGATATTACCAGTTCCTATCTGTTCCTGCCTTGCCCTGTCAAACTGCAGGTGCTGAAGGCCTGGGACCTCGGCCCCGCCCGGCCTGCTGAGCGGTGTGTTCAGAGCACTCTCCACAAGAGCAGGGCAGTCTGGCATTTGCCCACTGCACTAGCAGCCGCAGAGATGCTCAGTTTCTGAGTCAGCACCACCACCTTCCTCACCCTGACCCACACCGGGCTAAGTAAGTCAATCATGTAACAAACATTCACGGAATACAAGGACCTGTACTAGATACTGGACAAAATAGCACCTGCCCTCCCAGAGCTGAGTGAATTAAAGCGCTAAACCAATACAGAATTATGCATGGTGATTCGCAGCACGAAGGAAATAACAGGGTGCAAAGAAAGGGAAAAAAGAACAGAAAGAGGTGACCCAGTTAGACTGGGAAGAGGGAAGGCCTCTTGAAGGAGGTGACAATGAAATAAAAACCTCAATGATGAGAGGAACAAGCTAGGCAAAGTGTTGGGGTCGGGAGAGGTTAGGGAATGTTGGATCAGGGTCCTGAATGGGAAAGCAACAGGCGAGTTCAAATAATAGAAATGCAATCAGCGTAGCGGTGCAGGGAAAGGAGGAAAGATATGGGTATGGGTTAGATAAACAGAGGCCAGATCTAGCAGAGTTTGGTCTCGTGGGGCACAGTAAGAAATACGTTTTGATTCTGTTTTGACAGTAAGAAGAAGGCACTGATAGGTTTTAAGCAAAGGAACAACAGTTAAACAGTTATTCAAATTATGTTTTTATAGGATTGACTGCTTTCCGGAATATAGAGAGAAAATAGAAAGGAGTGGAAATGAGGGGACCAATAAGGAGACTAAGTTCCGTATGAAGTGTAATTAAGCCTTCAACTAGTGTGGTGGCAAAGAAATGGATGCATTTGAGCTTTACGCTGGGCAAAAACTGACAGAGCTTGCTACTCCTTTGTATATTGGGAAAAGGAACCAATGGTCACTGCTGGATTCTTGCTTGAGCAAAGTGGCTGGATGGTAGGGCCACTGACTGAGGGGAGGACAGACTTGGAGAAAATCTTCTTGAGGGGCTGGTGGTGATGGAGTTGAAAACAGGAATGACAGCTGAGTTTTCCAAATGTGATATTTGAAATACCTGGAAACCTAGTATCCACAGGGAAATGAAGGAGGCAGTTAGACATACACATCTAGAACTGAGATGTGGGGTCTGAGCTCAAGATGAAAACGTGAAAGCTGGTCCGTGTCAGAACTGCCCAGACCTTGTGCGACAGTGCCCACCTCGACGAGAGCCTTGGCCTGAATGCCAGCTTGGTGGCCTGGGGGACTGACCTCCCACCCACCGCTCCTCACCGAGGTGGCGGCCTTGCAGCCAACTGAGGTCTACCCTTGGATCCCGCTGGGTTTCCCCTCATGCAGACTGAACTGACCTAGAGACGCCCTGCCAGGATTCCAGACACCAGATCCGCCTCCTCTGATCTGGATCCAGCCTGGACCGGACCACATGCCTGCACTTTATCAGGGGCTTGCATTTTAAATGAGATGGTGGAAAGGCAGTGCCTCTCGGCAGGAGATAAATCACAGCGTTTGAGGGACCTGAGGGTGGGAAAAATCTTGGGACGGATGGTCTCCTTTGTGTTCCACTGAACAGATGTACGCTCATGCAGTGTGAATGGAGGGGTATACGAGAAACGTAGTCCTGAGAGTATTTCTTTCTTGCCCACATAGCCCCTGGCCCTTTGTGCACAGCTGGCCCTGCCACACCACACAGCAACCAGGAGAGAGAAGAGAGCCACGGTCAACAGCATCAGGCCCTGGAGTTCCTTTAGGACCATCCTCTCCCTTGCCCTCTAGATCAATGACTCCCTGTCTTGCTGACCAGACCCCTGAGGGTGGGAAGGGCATTTGGGGCAGAGCCCCTAGGAGGGAAGGCACAGAGTTCAGACACAGCCTGTGTGGGAGCCTCACACTAAAGTATGTGCTGACTTGGTGACTGAGACGGAAAGGAGCAGGACCTAGCTTGTGGCAGCAACTGCGGCCAGAACAAGGTTGACTCACATCGGTTCCAATGCATTAAAGAGCCCTGTGTCATTCTGACTGGTGTGAGGTGATACCTCATTGTAGTTTTGATTTGCATTTCTCTAATGATTAGTGATGTTGAGCATCCTTTCATGTGTTTGTTAGCAATCTGTATATCTTCTTTGGAGAAATATCTGTTTAGGTCTTCTGCCCATTTTTGGATTGGGCTGTTTGTTTTTCTGATATTGAGCGGCATGAGCTGCTTGTAAATTTTGGAGATTAATCCTTTGTCAGTTGCTCCATTTGCAAATATTTTCTCCCATTCTGACGGTTGTCTTTTTGTCTTGTTTATGGTTTCCTTTGCTGTGCAAAAGCCTTTAAGTTTCATTAGGTCCCATTTGTTTATTTTTGTTTTTATTTCCATTTCTCTAGGAGGTGGGTCAAAAAGGATCTTGCTGTGATTTATGTCACAGAGTGTTCTGCCTATGTTTTCCTCTAAGAGTTTTATAGTGTCTGGTCTTACATTTAGGTCTTTAATCCATTTTGAGTTTATTTTTGTATATGGTGTTAGGGAGTGTTCTAATTTCATTCTTTTACATGTACCTGTCCAGTGTTCCCAGCACCACTTATTGAAGAGGCTGTCTTTTCTCCACTGTATATTCTTGCCTCCTTTATCAAAGATGAGGTGACCATATGTGCGTGGGTTTATCTCTGGGCTTTCTATTCTGTTCCATTGATCTATATTTCTGTTTTTGTGCCAGTACCATACTGTCTGGATTACTGTAGCTACCAACAATAAATGCTGGAGAGGGTGTGGAGAAAAGGGAACCCTCTTGTGCTGTAGGTGGGAATATAAATGGACACAGCCACTATGGAGAACAGTATGGAGGTTCCTTTAAAAACTAACAATAGAACTACCATATGACCCAGCAATCCCACTACTGGGCATATACTCTGAGAAAACCATAATTCAAAAAGTGTCATGTACCACAATGTCCACTGCAGCTCTGTTCACAATAGCCAGGACATGGAAGCAACCTAAGTGTCCATCGACAGATGAATGGATAGAGAAGATGTGGCACATATATACGATGGAATATTACTCGCCATAAAATGAAATGAAATTGAGCTACTCGTAGTGAGGTGGATGGACCTAGAGACTGTCATACACAGTAAAGTTAAGTCAGAAAGAGAAAAACAAATACCGTACGCTAACACATATATATGGAATCTAAAAAAAAAAAAGGTTCTGAAGAACCCAGGAGCAGGTCAGGAATAGAGATGCAGATGTAGAGAATGGACTTGAGAACACGGGGAGGGGGAAGGGTAAGCTGCGACGAAGTGAGAGAGTGGCATGGACATATATACACTACCAAATGTAAAACAGATAGCTAGTGGGAAGCAGCCACATAGCACAGGGAGATCAGCTTGGTGCTTTGTGACCACCTAGAGGGGTGGGATAGGGAGGGTGGGAGGGAGACGCAAGAGGGAGGAGATAATGGGGATATATGTATACGTATAGCTGATTCACTTTGTTATACAGCAGAAACTAACACACCATTGTGAAGCAATTATACTCCAATAAAGATGTTAAAAAAAAAAAAAGCCCTGCGTCCACTGGCTCTCTCAGCTGGAGTAAGTTTCACATGCCAGTGGGAATGGGACACTGGGAGGAGGCGGGAAGAGGAGATGGGCAGGGGAAGCATTCTGAAATGTATCATGCCGCAAGCAGGGGAGACGAGCTAAGACAGCAGCGCAGCAGTGCAGCTGAGGAAAGGCGTAGGATCTGCCTTCGCCCTGGACCCAGGTGCAGAGATGAAGATGGACCCACCAAGGGACCCTGGTGGACACCACGAACCAGTCTGAGAAGGGCACATCGCGGTGAGGGCAAGTGCCGCACGGAGTCTGCCCCAGAGGGAAGTAAAGAGACAAAGGAACGAAGGCAGGGGCTTCCTCCGGGAGCTGCAAACTTCATGCCAGGAGGCACAGTTCCCTGACAGCTTGCAACTGGCAGGCACATCTGCTCGTGACGGAACGGAGAAAGGGAGAAAGGGATCCTGAGATGAAAGGGTTCCGCATGTCTGAGCACAGAACACTGTGCTTGAGCCAGGTGCTCTTGTCAACCAAGACTGAACTCCCTGCTTTCTGGTAAAGACCAGATCCACCTATGACAGTTCACCAGGCTGTGAATTAAACTGAACTGCAGGCAATGTGAAGAAAAGCAAGGCACCAGGACAGAAGAGTGCAATCAGTAATGAGATTTGCTTATTAATCCAATGTGCAATTATTGTGCACCAGGTGTAGGCACAGCCCAGAACAAAAGAGGCAGTAAGTAAGGAGGGAAGAGGCACACAGCAGGACAGATTCTTAATCTAGACACGGAAGCCACTGCTCTACAGGTCAAGGGATTGGTGGGGCAGTGGGGAGATGGGCTATCTACCGGGGAAATCTAGAATTAATGGCCAAGGAACAGGACTTAGTTTGCTGGAGTTTCTCCAAGGAAATTTCCTCCATCTCCCGTCACTCCTACAGTTTCAGAGAAATGGATACAGGAGTCACACCACGATCGGTCTGTCAGCTTTATTACCAGTAAAGCTGCGTCAGAAACCGTGGCTAGTACCTGAGGTCACAGTCAGGCACCCATCCCAAACTGCAGGTTTTCCCCACACCCATCCCAAACTGCAGGTTTTCCCCAATGCAGGGTAACAGCCTACCCCATCCGGTTGCCACAAGGGGCAAAGAACAAGCCTCGCCTGTAAGCAGACTGGGCTGACAAAGGAAAACCCAGGGGGGCTGAGCCACACGAAGTCAGTGACTCTCCCCCAATCAGGCAATGAAATAAGTCCCCCTCTCCTTTGGGAAGGGTCTGGAAGGAAGGCTGAAAGTTTCCTCCCTTCCCAGTATTTCCAGAAGGACAGATGTTTCTATTTTATGGGCCTCAGTAGGGATGCCTGGAAAAGGAAGAAAATTACTCTCCCTGCAACGTACTGGCATATACTGTCAGATTGTACATTTTGATATTTAGGGGAAAAATTCTAATTCCTCAGTGAGCTAGAAGAGGGCCTGAAGATCATTTGGTCCAGTGGTCTTCAAATTTTTTTTTCTTTTAGTTGCTGAACTCTTTCTTTGAATATAAAACACAAAAGACAGAGCTACTCTGGCTGAGAGGTAAGAGGTGTGGAAAACCCAGGCTGGACCAATGAGGATGGCTCACCCTCCCCAGCAGCCATCCAAAGGTAACTCAAGAGGATCCCTAGGACTTCCCGCTATAGTTTCTAAACCTCTGAAATGGTTTACTCTGCTAGGGAAATGCTAACCAGAGAAGTTCATTGACTGCAGCTGAGTCAGTGGTGGAGATGGAGCCACTAGAATCCATCATGGTATCCTGCACCTTGACAAGGGCTTGAAAATAACACACGTGGAAGCGATCCTTATTAGTACTGGTCTCATTTCTTTTACTACTACCATACATCTCATCTACGAATGTCCACTGGTCTTAGCACAGGCTATCCGCAGCAGAGTTCACACTGAACACCACCATTGCTGCTGATAGAGATCTTTACCAAAGGGTAAATAATCATCACCAGGATGGTTCAACTGAAGGAAAAAGGATAAAAGGAGCTTCTGGGGTGACCTCCAGCACTATAGCTTGAATGTGTCTTTCTGTCTCTCCTTCCCAGAAGGGACCAGTCAACAAAGATAACAGATGTTTGTCACAACAGACAGCTGCTGGTTAGAACTGACTGTCCCCACTGTAACCCTGGCCCTCCATGAGAAAGGGGTAGTGAAGGGGGTATTTCCAAACCAGAAGGATAAAACCTATTTGGCTAGTGAAGACAGAATTAGGTTGAATCATGAAATCAAGTGAAATGAAAACATTGAATCATATACGCTTTTATAAATTATAAATGGCTAAATATTGGCTCTTCTATGTGTTTCAACCTGTATTTCACTTGCCGGATCCCCAACCAACTTGGACCTCCCAGTATTCCAGGCAATAGGCTCTGGTCCATGTTCATCCCTGATTCTACTTCTTAACTTAGGACCAGGATCAGAAACAACGGTGTGGCCTTTGATGTTAGGTTACGTGTGTTCTACCAAGGACAACTGTGCATGTCAGAGGCATTCTCTCATGCCCTTCCTCTCCCTAACACCGGCTCCTGTCCATCCCCCTCTTTCCCCTGACCCTCAGTTCATGCCCACACACCTGCATCAGAGACTGCACAGAGACTGCACTGAGACCACCAACTGATTTCATACTGATTACCGAATGCTTACAATGCAGAGCAACTTTCACTACTGTTAGAGGTCACAGAAGAGCCAGGAACCAGGGTTAGAATCTCTGCATTTGATCACTTACCCTACCCAAGAACATTCTCAAAAGTATGTAAGAACATACTTATTTCTATTATCCCTCTCTTAATTATATCCAGGGCATAATCCCTGCAAGGCACATGCACGGTTTAACAAGCCACTCTGTGAGCGTCAGGGGAAATCACATCATCACATGTTAGCAAGCCAGAATATCACTATTACTAAACTTACTTTACAAAACAAAGTGGGGGTAAAAACCAGGGGAAGGGAACTTCGAACATCAAACAGGATTGATGGGCTTATCATCATTGCGCTACATTACAGGGTGACCTCGGCAGACTGGAAATTGGGTTACATCAACAAACCTTTCACTTTAAAGTGTGAGATGAAAGAGTGCCTCCCCTCACATTTGCAGTATTACTGGCTCAGGTTTAAAGAAAGTATGCAGCCAGGTACGCGTGTCACATTTCAATCTGTGATACTGACATGGATGTGAAAACCCAAGCCTTTGAAACTGAGCCTTTCATATGTCGAACAAAAACCTGAAACGCACTCTGCTGCAAAGACCTGAAGGAGAGAGCAGGTAAGATGATAAAGGGGAAACCTTTACACATGAAACATTTCTGAATTCTCCTGCCATGGGCCGTAACTCAAGTCTGCTAATGTAGAGCTTAGTTCAGATAATTGACGTTGGTTTGTTTGGTTTTCCTCAATATCAAGGCTTACCTGCCTTGAAAAGATTCCAGAAAGTCAGTGATGTGTGGCCAAAGTAAGGAAAATTATTTAACAGAACCAGCCTTCCTTAAGATCAATTCAGTTATAGTCCCTGAGTGCCACCCACCCAATAGTACCATCTTCTCGTTTATTTGTTTAGTTAAACTGGTTTCTACAGTGTTGCCTCAGCAAACCCCCAAGCAAGCAGTGAAGAGCTCATATACTGTATGCAAGCTTCACTAACCCTCTGCCAATGATCTCTGTATTTTTTCTACAGTATTCCAAAAGGAACACATCTCTGCCTTGTACTTTAAGTGTTTTACTAGTGTTGTATTTTTGACCTAGAGGTTAACAGATACCAAGCCATATAGCACATCCTCTGGCTTGATCAATAGGTACATATATAGGAAACAGAGGAAATACAGACAGAGGATGTCTTAACTTCCCATAAATCATTTTAAGCAAGGTCCTAAATTCTGCCCAGTCATGACCTTCAGGTTAAGGTAAAGGAAGGGTTAACAGATATATCACAAAGAGCATTTGAACTCCTTGTAAACAGGAATGAAAGGCGATCTGCTAGTAGGTGATGATGCAAAACAACAGTAAAACACAAAGATGCCCTAATATTTTTAAAACCTTGAAAACATCTCCAGCCCCAGGTCTTTCCTTGGCTTCCGGCCAAGGAAACAGAACCCCAGGATGCATTACCCTTCCTAATTCTTCATAGTCTGCTTCATTTGGCAAAGGGCCTAAACCTAACCACAACAGTTAAAAAGAAAGGCTTACATTCTACTATAAAATATACAAATCATGAAATGTATACAACTAACAAAAACAGTCTCAGCACTACTTGATGAGAGGAATTTTGTGTGGGTTTTTTTTTTTTTTTTTTTTAATTCGGCATTCCAGTAATGTGAAACCACTGTTTAAGGTAGAAAATCATTTTTCAATCTCAGGAAACATCGTTACTAACTGCCAAAAGTCAATCCATATAATAAGAACTATTTGCTAATGCTGAACACCTGCATTTTTATAGATAGCCTCTCAGGACAGCTGTAGCCAAGTCTTCGAGTCTACTGATACAGCAGCTGAGCAAAAACACAAAATTCGTAGATAAGAATGCTTGCTGAATTAGCCATGCATGCATCTCTACTAAGTCTGGTGTATTTACTGGTGGACTCTGATAGTCATTAGATACAATAAAGAACATACAAAATATGTCCAGGATAAGGATCCCAGCTGCTAAAAGCTTACATCTTGAGGTGGTAGGATACACAAATCAAAACATACTAAAGGTATAAACATATATCATGCTTATGGAAGCCATGTGTAAATATTTATTTCACTTCCCATGGTTAGTTTTAGCTTTTTTGGTTTCACTGTTTGATTTTCTGACTTACTAGGTATAATGGAAAAAGACAGCCACCAGAAGTTGGAAGGAAGGGTTCATTAAGAAGGTGCAGGGCTGCCCTGGTGGCATAGTGGTTCAGAATCCGCCTGCCAATGCAGGGGACACGGGTTCGAGCCCTGGTCCGGGAAGATCCCACATGCCCTGGAGCAACTAAGCCCGTGCGCCACAACTACTGAGCCTGTGCTCTAGAGCCTACAAGCCACAACTACTGAGCCCGCGCGCCTAGAGCCCATGCTCTGCAACAAGAGAAGCCACCGTGATGAGAAGCCCGTGCACCACAACGAAGAGTAGCCCCCGCTCGCCACAACTAGAGAAAGCAGCGCACGGCAATGAAGACCCAACGCAGCCAAAAATAAATAAATAAATTTATAAAAAGAAAAAAGAAGGCGCACACATTGCTTTATATTCTTCTGAAATGAGGACTTTCTAGCAAGCATCTTAAGGAGAGTTTACACATTCTCACATACTTGTTCAAACACAGTGATGTTGAATCGTTATAGCTTTTTCACTGCAGTGGTCTCTTCTAACCAATAAAACAAGAACCAGAGAAAGAAGATTTTCATGTTATTATTACAAATAATAAAAGCATTTATTCAGCACCTACTAAGAACCAGAAACGGAATGAAGTCCTTTATAAACACTGTCTTTAATTCTTACAGAATCTGTATCATGCTGCTTCTTTTGCCAACGTTTAGTTAGCACTGACTTTTTGCCAGGCATTGTACTGGAAATGGAGTAGTTAGTAGAGTAGATGTGGTCCCGCCCTCACACTTTACAATCTTGCCAGGAAGACATACATACAAGGAGTACTAACAAGGGAAACGGGTTATTAAGGAGGAGTAGAGCATGCCAGGGAACGCACGCTAAACCCGGCCAAATGGTGCCAATTCTGGAAACTGCACCAGGACATTCAGAAAAAAACTTGCTGAGTAATCACATTCATCCCCAGACCTTTAAGTCAGCCCACTGTTCACTCAATTCAATCTTTATATCTTGACATTTCTATTTAAATAGGATAACATGTAATCAGTTTTCTCTGGTTGACTGTGATTTCAGCATGTTAATAAGGTGAGAGGTACTGGAAGAGCTCTTAAATGCAAAGAAAAGAATAACTGACCTTTCTTTCCTTGGATTTCAAGTTTTTCTAATGCTCTCCTCTCTAGCACACGTCCTACCTCTATCGCCAAAGCAATCTGTTACTCCCTCTCCCTTCACGCAGCCATGACACTTTTATCTCCATCACTCTTCTCCAAGGTTCTCTTACACCCCAGGAACTGCATCCCTACTCCATCCTCTTCCTAATACACACCCCATTTCCCCTCCTCCCTTACTGAGCTCTAGAGCACCTCTGCACACAATCCTCTGGGAGGATTGAACAACTCCCAAAGGCAGAAAGGACAAACTCATATAATTCTCTGGTATTCGGTCCTTGCCTCACTTGAAGCAGAAAAGAACTTTTCTGGAAGCACTCTAATGCAGCTTTCACCACTTTGGGACATGTGCTCAGTCATTTTGGTCTTAAGAGTCTTCAAAAGCAGGCACCAGTAAAGTGCCAAACTAACCAGAGTTCTTCAACATGCACGTGATGGATGATCAATCACATGGGAGTGATCCAGTCACAGCTTCTCCTACTGTCTTGTGTCGGGAAAGCACTGCAGAATGCATGTGAGGAATGTTATTAAAGGGAAAACCTTGAATCTGCTTTTTTAAATAAACCACTCTAAAATTTCACTTAACTAGTAGTAACAACTATCTATGCTTACAACACACCTTACAACTAAGGCGTCGTGGTTACAAACCTGCAACCAAAAATAATTGCAAGAGGTTTGAAGACAAGGACTAGTTACCTTGCCTTCTAAAGGCAACTGACTTACTTTTAAGGAAATTTACTATATGATAGAGGTAAACTTCCAAAATAAAGACACACATCAGCTTTTTTTATGGCACATGATCTGAAGGCACAAGTAGGTCTGATAAAATATAACACATGTGTGCAAGTATTTACCCCGTAGCATTTTCTGAGAAATTCAAGCAGTATCACCACAAATAACGATAATGCTATCAAATACTTCCGAAAACTCCAAAACAGTCAGAAGGAGGAATACTATGAAACAGCCCAAAGTTCTCCTTTCCACATTGGCTGATTGTGTTCAATTTTACATCTACTAAACCTTTCCTTTTAAAGAATCTTCCGACCACTATACTGCATTCTCAAAGGAGTACATTTCATGCTGTTAGCATAATAATCAATTAGTTAGCGGGAGGATGTTATCACTGTTGTAAAACTAAGAAACCACAGAGGTAACATATTAGAACATTTGTTGAGGTCCTCAATTAGTGGCAAAACAGGAAGAAACCAAGCTCTGGCATTCCTAATAAAGAACCACCCCACTGAAATGGGGACAGCCACTTTTCTAAGGGTAGTGAGCCATGTGCTGCGGTAGCTTACTAACTAAGGTCTGACATTAAGGAATTAACCACAAATATACCAGAAAGTCATTTCCGTTTCTGGGAATGGCCTAGGGTCTAGAGCCATACAAAAGATCCCAGGGCTGACTGCCCACCTCCATTCACTATTAAATACTTTCTTCTATTACTTTTCAGAGATGCTGGTTCCTATATCTCAGCCACGCTTCTCCTTGATACCAGACACTGAACTGAAATGTCTCAGTGGAGGTGCCAGGTGCCACAAGCCAGAAAGGTTCTGGGCCTGCTGCTCACTGCGTGGTCAGTCCTAACACTGTTCGCGGAGTCCCAGTGCAACTTTGTGAGTCATTGAGTCTATTTGGCTTTTCCTGCCCTTGATGAATAGAAAGAGGAAGCTGGGTTTAAAATGTTGAAAATCTCGGGCTTCCCTGGTGGCGCAGTGGTTGGGAGTCCGCCTGCCGATGCAGGGGACACGGGTTCGTGCTCCGGTCCGGGAGGATCCCACATGCCGCGGAGCGGCTGGGCCCATGAGCCATGGCCGCTGAGCCTGCGCGTCTGGAGCCTGTGCTCCGCAACGGGAGAGGCCACAGCAGTGAGAGGCCCGCGTACCGCAAAAAAATTAAAAAGTTGAAAATCTCCATTATAACTTCCCTGTTAGTGAGTTCTCCCTGGAGTGAAACAAAATTTCACTCATCAAACATAAATGGAAAAACGTGTGCTTCATCAGGCATCCTTACCTATTATAAGTAGTTCCCCTGTTGGGTTGCTCACCAAATAAAATTGGAAATAGCTTATTCCAAACTTTTCTAGATCTTACAGCCCAGTGCTAGCAAAAGTCAGCACTCCTTTCATTAGTAGTATTTGCCTTTGTGAAGTCCCTGCCAGGAAAAGGAGGGGTTAGGAGTTCGTACCTTTCATGAATACTTTGGGGACATACATGCATTCAGAAGGAATATTTAAAATACATTAAGACCAAAAGTCAGGCACTGATTAATTAGAATGGGTGCAGACTATGTTACTGTGGTGGTAAAATATACATAACGTAATATTTACCCTTTTAACCATTTTAAGTGTACAATTCAGGGGCATTAAGTACATTCACAATGTTGTGCAACTATCACTACTATTATTTCCAGAACTTTTTTAGCATCCCCGAAAGAAACTCTATAGCTCTTATACAAAAACTCCCCATTCTCCCCTCACTCCCAGCCCCTAGTAATCTCTACTTTATTTTGTATCTCTACGAATTTGCCTACTCTATGTACCTCCTATAAGGACGATAGGGGTTTTAATGTCTATCATTCTTTGATACTGCTGCTCATCAAAAGGTGAGTCTAACTTGAATATGGATCTGCCTTAGTGACTCACTTCTAATTAACAGAATGAGTTAAAAGTGGCCTTGAGGAACCATAATTCGAAACGATAAGTGCATCCCAATGTTCGCTGCAGCATTATTCACAATAGCCAGGACATGGACGCACCCTAAGTGTCCATCAACAGATGAATGGATAAAGATGTGGCACATATATACAATGGAATACTACTCAGCCATAAAAACAGAAAAAAATAATGCCATTTGCAGCAACATGGATGGACCTAGGGATTGTCATACTGAGGGAAGTAGGTGAGACACAGAAAGACAAATATCATATGATATCAGTTATATGTGTAATCTAAAAAAAAAGGGTGCAAATGAACTTATTTACAAAACATAAGCAGAGTCACAGATGTAGCAAACAAACTTATGGTTAACAGGGGATAAGGGGGGGAGGGATAATTTGGGAGATCGTGATTGACATATACACAGTACTATATATAAAATAGATAACTAATAAGAACCTACTGTATAGCACAGGGAACTCTACTGAATACTCTGTAATGGCCTATATGGGAAAAGAATCTAAAAAAAAGAGTGGATATATGTATAACTGATTCACTTTGCTGTACACCTGAAACTAACACAGCATTGTACATCAACCATACTCCAATAAAAATTTAAATAAATAAAGTGGCCTTGGGTGACTTCAAGGCTAAGTCACAAAGACCTGCAGTTTCCACCTGGCTTCCTCTCTGTCTCTTACCCTTGGAATCCAGCTGCCATCCTCCAAAGAAGCCAAGCAGCCACATGAAAAGATCAAGTATAGGTATTCTGGCCATGGCCCCAGCTGAAGTCCCAGCCAATAGCCATCATCAACCACCAGACATGTGAGCGAGTCTTTAGATAATTCCAGCCCCCAGCTTTGGAGCCACCCCAGCTGACACCAAGTGAAACAGAGATAAGCTGGCCTCTTCAAACCCTCCCCAAACTTCAGATTCATGAGAAAGATAAATGTTTCAATCATTCTATGTCACTAAATTTTGAGGTAGTTTGTCATGCAGCAATAGACAATTGAAACACCAAGCAATCAGGGTCACTGCTGGCCAGTAACATCACATAGGTGTATATCAGCTGAATATCAGTCCTCTAAGTCTCCCATAAAATAGATCAAGCAAAAAAATCAGAAACTCACTCCAGGAACTCTTGGAGACAAGATGGCTTCGGAATGTTCAATTACATGAGTTCATAGTAACTTAGACCGAAGTTAAGGAAGGAAGGAATCAACAGTCTTGAATGAACTAGCGATACCTGAGTATCTGCACAATAGCTAGTAATATTCAAACCTTGGGAGAAAATTAGAAAATACTTAACTGAGCATTAGATATATTCATATTATTGATGAATACATATAATTATGAGAGAAAACATCAATGATGAGAGAAAACAGTGGATAGAAAACTAATCCACTGGCAAAATCAAAGTATATTTCTCCTTGATAAGAAAACAAAATTCAGATTTTGGCTATTTTAATCACATGTCCCTTAACTTAATAAATACTGTTGACAAAACCAGGTCAATAGATGATCGTGGTGGCAGAAAGAGAGATAATACAAACAGACTCTGTCCTGCCTGGCAACAACATGGCTAAAAGAAAAAATTTAACATTTCAAAATATTACTTCGACTTAAAGCTTCCATAAAATGTGTTTACAAGTAGACTTTTGTTGTTTTGTGTTAATTTAACCTGATTGGCACTCTGTGCTTTTTCTAGCTATGAACTCATGGCTTTCTTCAATTCTAGAAAATTCTTAGCTATTATCATCTGTTGTATATTGTCTTTTCTTCATCCTATCCTTCTGGAACTCCTATTAAAAATATATTTCAATGTCTCAATTCATCCCGACTCTTCTCTTTCATATTTTTCATTTATTCCTTCTTTCTTTTCTTTTCTATCTTCCCTTCCTTCCTTCCTCAATATTCTATGTAACCTACTCAGTTCTATTTCCCATTTCATTAACCGTTGCTTCTACTGTGTCCAATCTGTTTATTCTCTTCACTGGAGTCTTTTTTCTTCAGCTTTTAATCTATACAAAAAATTCATTTTCAAGATTTCTAATGGGTTCTTAGATGCATTTATCCACACTAGTTTCAAATTTTTTGATTTTTTTATTCACAATTTCGAATTACTGTTTAATTTGGATACTAGTCCTTTTTTATTCTTTCAAAGATATATAAAATAATTTTATTGAAATCATTTGACAAATGCTTGATTATTTCTTATTCCTCAAGTGTAATTTCTCCCACTCGTTGGGTACACTTGCTATCTTTCATAATCTTGAATTTCTACATAGTCTTAAATTTGGGCTTTGTGAATTCTTCTTGCCAGGGAAATTTTATTTGTTTTGTTTCTTTGCTTTTATCCTTTCCTAAACTCACATTCGTAGAGTGGGCAGTTTCACCACTGCCTCAGCCTGACCAGAGAGTCCACAGCTCAGAACTAGGTCTTATTCTAGAAGCTTGGGACATTGCCCAATGGGGAGCTGACAGTCCCAGTCTGCATAGTAGCAAATGAAGTCATTATTGGAAAATCCACCGGAATGAGCAACTAGCTCTGCTTCCTCTCCTTGCATGTCATTTCTAATTCAGCCCCTGACATCATGGAGCGCATGGGCCCCTGTGACTCACCATGGTGGGTACATTTTTTAGTACCTCATGGGGCTTGGACTACTGGGCCTGCTCCCACTTTCCAGTTTCAGTGTCCTGGGTACTTCAGCTCCTGCTCACCATGTGGATTTTCCTTCTATTTTTGTTCATCAGAGATTTTTATTTTAAATTCTGCTTTTAGTGAAACTCTGCTTTAAAAAAAAAAGTTTGTTTTTTTTTTTCTTTTCAATTTTCTGTGTTCCAAATGAATGGGGAAGTATACCCATTCTGTCATCTTGACCACAGAAGAAAAAAATTAGGGTAAAAGGAATTCTGTTCTTTTCCTCAATTTTGAATGAAAATCCCTATAATTTTCATAGTTAAAAATTTCATCTTTATCATGAAGAGAAGGTAAAGTGAGCCTACCACTGCATAAAATAATATATTTGCTCTGAAAATACTACTATGAAGCAAGTGTTCTAGGTAACGCAGGGATCTGACGAATATTTGATTCAGTACTAGTACTACCAAAAGAATACAACTTTTAAATACATGTGCATATTTATGCAAAAGCAGAGGACATGTAACACACGTTGCACCCTCACATGGGAAATAAACCTTTTGCAGATCTCCACAGCTCTGTTTAGGAGCCTTTAAATCTTTTGAATTACTGAGTTTTGCTTTTTTTTTTTTCAATTTAATTTTATTTTTTATTTATTGATTATTTATTTATTTTGGCCGCACTATGAGGCTTGTGGGACCTTAGTTCCCCAGCCAGGGATTGAACCAGGGCCCTCAGCAGTGAAAGCACAGAGTCCTAACCACAGGACCACCAGGGAATTCCCTATTTTTTTTAATATAAATGTTAAAGGTTACTTTCCATTCAAAGTTATTACCAAATATTGGCTATATTCCCCGTGTTGCACAATACATCCTTGAGCTTATCTTACACACAAGTTTGTACCTCTCACTCCCCCACTTGTTTATTGGGCCCTCCCATACTGGTAACCACTAGTTTGTTCTCTGTATGTGTGAGTCTGCTTCTCTTTTTGTCATATTCACTAGTTTGTTGTATTTTTTAGTGAATTTTGCTTTAGATTCATAGCATAAACAAGCTCATAGGCAAGTGACAACTGGCCCTTCAGCTCTTCTAGTTTTCAAAGACAAGTTCTGATTATCTGATTTTGCACCAAGTATCATTTTCCTGGCTGGAGGTGCAGATGATTCAACACATACACTGACAACAGACTTCATATAAACACTTGTCTACATGTCAGTTCAATGGGAGCAAACTTTAATACATTCAAAAACTCTGAGCTGAGTCAGTCCATTTCGGTGTAGGCTTGTCTTTCTACAAAAAGGTCAGATTCTGCATATGGGACGTTGCATTTATAGAAAGTTTGTTTTCTTTAAAAAGGAGAGATTCTCTTTTAATCCTTACTATTAAGTATTACATAGATTTGAAAAAAAAAACAAATACTTTTGATTTCAATTTTATTAAAATATGTCTTTATAGGAACTCAGAGGTAAAGTTACTGAGTACCTTCACCGGGCGATACAAAGAATGTGTAAGACACAATTCTTCCTCTAGCTGATTTTATAATATTTACAATATAGTTGTTTTATAATATGTGAAGAAACCCTTATAAATCTGTCTCTCTCTGATTCTCCCCCTCTCTCTCCCTCCTCCCCTCCCCTTCACGGTTTTTGAAGATATTCTCCTAGAGATACACTTAAAAAAAGTTCCCTTAGAAGAAGAAAACGCTCTTTACAATGCAGTCTGTATCCAGTTTTATGAAATGTGCAGGTTATTAACAGTAATTTTAGTGGAATTTATAAATACTATTGTCCTTCAATTTCAAGAAAACTCATAAACTAGTCATTGTTGTTTAATATTTATAAATGAGAGATTCTAAATCTCTTTTATGAGGCAGAAAAAAAATCATACTTTCAAAAATTTGTGTGACACAGTTAACACTCATTAAATGTTTTTTGAATAAATTAACATGATTTTACACAACCTGTGTGGAAACAGCTACATAACTTAATATTTTTCTTCTTGCTCAAGCACAGAAGGGCAAGAAAGAAGAAAAGAATTGGTGGGGGTGGCTCTACATTGTTTTTAAATTTTTATTGGAGTGTAGTTGCTTTACAATGTTGTGTTAGTTTCTGCTGTACAGCAAAGTGAATCAGCTATACATATACATATATCCCCTCACTTTTGGACTTCCTTCCCATTTAGGGCACCACAGAGCATTGAGTAGAGTTCCCTGTGCTATACAGTAGGTTCTCCTTAGTTTTCTATTTTATACACTGTATCAATAGTGTATATATGACAATCCCAATCTCCCAGTTCATCCCACCTCCCCCTTTACCCCTTGGTATCCATACGCTTGTTCTCTACATCTGTGTCTCTATTTCTGCTTTGTAAATAAGATCGAATATGCCAATTTTTTCAGATTCCACATATATGTGTTAATATATGATATTTGTTTTTCTCTTACTTCACACTATTTACAGTAGCCAGGACATGGAAACAACCTAAATGTCCATCAACAGAGGAATGGATAAAGAAGATGTGGTACATATATACAACGGAATATTATTACTCGGCCATAAAAAGGAACGAAATTGGGTCATTTGTAGAGATACGGATGGACCTAGAGACTGTCATACAGAGTGAAGTAAGCTCCACATTTCTTTTTCATGTTTGCCTAGTTTCTCTTCATGCTGAGTGAGGATGACTAGGAAGTGAAAAGTGAATTGGAGAAGGACAAATGCTTGAACAGTAACACCCATGGCCATCTCAGAGCACCTAAGAGGGGACTCAGAGGTAGAAGATTCAGCTGAGAAAGTTTGGCATTTACGAGCCATAAGCTTTATGCCAGGCCCAAGATAAAAGGGCATTAATTCTCATCTTTCAGCAAAAGGCAAGCAAAAGAGTATATCAGAGCTTCACTAATAGACGTTTTTCTAAAGAAGATAGTCAAATGCCCAAGAAGTACACGAAAAGGTACTTGACATCACTAAATATTAGGGAAATGCAAATCAACCACAATGAGATATCACCTCACACCTGTTAGAATGGCCATCATCAAAGAAACAAACAAAAACAAAACAAGAGAATAACAAATGCTGGCGAGAATGTGGAGAAAAGGGAACCCTTGCGCACTGGTGCTGGGAATGCAAATTGGTGCAGCCACTATAGAAAACAGTATGCAGTTTCCTCAAAAAATTAAAACTAGAACTACCAGATTATCTGGCAATTCCACTTTGGAGATATATCCAAAGGTAACAAAATCACTATCCCAAAGATATCTGCACCTCCACATTCATTGCAGTATTATTTACAATAGCCAAGACATGGAAAGAACCAGAGTCCATCAGTGAATAAATGGATAAAGAAAATGTGAATCCAGCCATAAAAAGCAGGAAGAAGTTCTGCCATCTGCGACAACATGTATTGACCTTGAGAACATTATGCTAACTGAAATAAGTCAGACAAAGACAAAAACTGTGTGATCTCACTTATATGTGGAATCTAAAAAACCAAGCTTGTAGAAAAAGAGATTTTTTGGTTGCCAGAAGTGGGAGGTGCTGGATGGGGGAATTGGGTGAAGGTAGCAAAAGTTACAAGCTTCCAGCTATAAGGTTGTATATTTGAAAGCTGCTAAGAGACTAGATCTTAAAAGTTCTCATCACAAAGAAAAAATATTTGTAATTATGTGAGGTGATAGACGTTAACTAAACTTGTGGTAATCATTTCGCAATATATATGTGTATCAAATCATTATGTTGTACACCTTAAACCAATATAATGTTATATATCAAATGTATCTCAATAAAACTGGGAAAAAAATTCAAGGAAAGAAAAAAAAAAGGCTTTGCTGTGATGCTGACATATGGCCAAGAATGGAGGGGGACTTCTATCCCAAGAGGAAATCAGTCTCAGGCTCAGATGGATCGTCCTGAGTATCTAGTGGTACCAACTTTATTACACACATACTTATGAAAAGCACCATTCCAGGGATACTGTGATGAATGAGGTCCTCCTTCCTTGGAGCTAGCATTCCAGTAAAACAGTTAGAAAGGGCTCTGGGCTGTGGGCATCTGCAGGGGGTAAGGTCAGAGTCTAAAGAAAGAAGCCAGTAACTTCAACAACCATGCTGGGTTAAAAGTCAAAGGTGGGGATAACTCCAAGTTCTCAAAGGAAAAAGTTCAAATCCCTGTAGAAATAAAGCAGACTTCTATTTTCCTAGAGAAAAGAGAAAGCCCTGTCCACGAGCAAGGGAATCTCAACTCAGTGGTCTTCTCGCTATGTCTGTCATACTCTACCTGGAATTTTGAGATAGAACTGGTCTTAGGTCTCAGAAGTGGTGGACATCTACAAGAAGAATCTCATCCAAGAACTCCATGGTATTACCTTCCTGATTACAAAAAGGAAAAGTCTAACATCGAATCACTTTATCCCTCCCACGGTTACCCAGATGCAAATTCAGGCAGTGTTTCCAATCATGAAAGGGCTCTTTTGCCAACATGTAGGCCAACTACTGATTTGGTTCTTTGATGAGTAAAAACAACCTCTTGAAGGTTCAATCTGTAAAACTAAATCTAAACAGCTGGTGACAGGACAACAAATGTCCCAGGGTAATCTCATCCAGGATGCACACTACATTAAAAGACCCATTAACATGCATATACGGCCAAAGTTAGGAAGAAAAGGTGTTATTAAACATAAATCAGGAGTGCCTGTTTAAGGCTAAATGGTTTCTTGTTACATAGAAACAGTGCTGAGAGAAACCCGGAGTCATGCAGAGTAAAGCTGCACAAGACATCTACGTTACAATAGAGTGCTCGTGATAACAAATACTGTTTCCTAGCTCCACTCCGTTGTTCTTTTCTACCATCCTAGATCATGGGGTTATGAAGGCAGGAGACACTAAAGTGAAATAAAACAACTCTGGACTTTGGACAGAGTTGGGTGTGAATGTCAAGGTAACCACTTGCTAGATAACCTGCGTCAAATTACACAACCACGCTGAGCCTCAATTTTCTAATCCGTAAAAGAGAGATATTAATGACTATCTCAGAGCAGTTTCATGTGAAACAAATGAGATCCCTTCTCTCCCTCTCTCTCAGACACACACATCCACATATCCACACATGCACACCCCAAACAATTAGTTCCCATTCTGTTAGCTCTGAATCTTGTGTGTACGCTATTACACAACTTTCAACATATTTGTTATAAATTTGCCTTCTCTACTAAACCAAGAGCTCTTTGGGGACAGAACATATATCTCATTATCTTTCTGTCATGAGGATTCAGAAAGGTCTTAGCATAGAGCAGGTACTCAAAAAAGAGTTCCTTTTTGGCTCTGTTTTTCTAACATTCACTGTGTTCATGTCAGAAGAGCCCTCTCCTCCATTTAAGATAGGAAATGAGAACAGGAGAAAGACAGCACCTGAGTTCCAACATCACAATGGTGCACATGCAAGATCCTTTCACCACAAATGATGTTACAGTGAGAGATCTGCTGTTTCTACTTTCTGCTTATCCTTGTTTTGTCGTTACTCCTTTCTAAGAAACAGTATCTTGGTTCTCAGATACTGGGTTGAGCAACTGTGGATGGAGAGCAGGTATTTTATCATGCAAACAGAAGCAGCAGGAGAGAATGAAGAAGCAGATCTCCTCCCCCACTTCCTGAGTGGAGCAGGACAAGGGGTTTCCTTCTTCAGTGTGACCTGACAGGTTGCTGGCATCAGAGGACTCTAGGTTTGGTCTGAGAAACAGCTACTAGGGGAGGAGCAAAAGGGAAGAGCAGGTGAAGTCGGGGAGTTGCTGGCAGAGCAGGGGTTTCCTGAAAGCACAAAGAAGGGGGTAGAGGAAATTTGGGGAAGCACAAAGTGTAGGACTGAGCTGACCAACTGAGGGGGAGGTAAGGGCCATTCTGTGCCTAAGTGTAGGTTTAAACGGAGAAGCAGGAAGCCGGAAGTCAGGGGGAATAGAGGCAAGCTGCCCCTGAAATCTTCCTCCCCTGAAGTGCTGGGGTTTTATTTCCCCCATTGAAATTGGCCTCAAAAATTTAGAGATGTTCTTCCTCAAACTCTGTAGCTTCTCATTCTAACTCTGCAGTTCACAAAATGGAGCTCTGCTTGTGGACTGACAGATCTTTTGAAAGGTCATTACATATTTTACATGTAATGTCAATTTTATATTTGGATAAAATATATAATCCAGATTTCAAGATTGATAACTCTTGATACATACATAATCTGACAGATGAGGCAGTCGAACTCTGATCACTACTTCTGAGCAATAACTTTCCTGGCTCATTCTCAAATAAAATAACTTGATTCTCCACTCAGTTACTACAGACTATGTGACTATGGACAACACAGTCAAGGTCAAGGTCAAGGACAACCTTCTCAAGGTCCTTCAAAATTAACCCCCTCCTCCTTCCACACTCCCACCCCCTTTTCTAGCCACATAGGATTCCTGGAGGTCCCCCAAATCTTGTTCATAGCTGGAGTTTTGAAGTCCCTCCACCTCTTGACAAATCGAGTCTACCTTCAAGGCCATCCTCAACGGTCTTCATCTAAGCACTCTGAGGGCCCCTGGGAAGAGAGGAACAGAGAATCTTCTCTCTGCCCTTAGTTTATGACTTACTCTCTATATGAGGGACACTCTGATTTCAAATGATTGGCTGAATTATTTAGATCTCACATGTCCTGAAGGATGGCACACAAGGTTCTTTCTTTTTGGACAAATATATAGTTCACTGATTTAAACCACATAAATTATGCTCAGTAAACATCAGGCTGTGTGTTGGGCTGGGCTTCTGTTCCTGATCTTATGGAGATCACCGTTTAGTAGAAAATGATTAAACAGTTGGGGAAATGGAAAATCACACTGTGATGAGGCGAGTACTACGATAGAGAAAAGCAAAGGGTGCTGAGAGATGATATGGAAGGAACAAGTCCCAGGCAGAGGGGTCAGGAAGGGAGGAGGGAGCGGCTCTGGAGCAGCATCTTCAGGGTGAGGACACCTGGGGCAGCAGGAGCAGGGGGGTGGCAGTCCCTGGGCCACGGATGGAGAGCGTACACTCTGGGACCGGACGCCGATCCATGGGAACACAGCATGGGCAGTGAGAGGACAAGAGAAGCGAGACGGAGCGAGGAGCGAGATGGAGCGAGGAGCGAGACGAAGGTTTTCGGTTTTGTACTGGAATACTGAACTCCATTCCATGTATAGCTGGAAGCTGTTGGGGGATGGCTGTAATTGGAGAGACCTCTTAGGATGCTATTGCTATAAAACGTGAGAAACGATGAAGGCCTAAATGAAGCAGTGACAGTGAGAGTAAAGAAGGGGGGGTGGATTCAAGGAAGCTATTTTAAAAGTTCTCTCTGGGGAATTCCCTGGCATTCCAGTGAGTAGGACTCAGGGCTTTCACTGCCACAGCCCCGGGTTCAATCCCTGGTCGGGGAGCTAAGATCCCACAAGCCGTGTAGCCATGAAGGTTCTCTCTGTGTAACTTAATGACAGGTTGAATGCGGGGGCTAAGAGAGAGCCAGGTCAAGGGTGACCTCTTTGTTTCTGACCTGAATGCCTGTTATTGGTGAGCTACAGAAAGAAAGGCAGATTCAGGAGGTGAGAGACGGAAAGATTACAAGTTTAGTTTGGCAAGTGTTTGAGGTCTTGTGGAACAAGGCAGAGTTTCCAGATGACACGTGACTACGTGTGTCTGGCCTATAGTAGAGGGACAACTGGACTGAAAACAAGAATACTGGAAATGCTGGCATATATGCAGTTGCTGAGTTCTGTTTAGAAGCAAAAGAAGAATATATAGAATAAGAAGTAGGTCGTGTATGTTATGACTATGATGGAAATCTATTAAGAGATATTCAGAAGCCAGAATCCTAAACTATGTCTTGCCACCGAATTCCCAAGCTCTACCCTTTACCCTCAAACTCCCATCACAAGTTCCTCAAGGAAATACAAGCTTAGAGGTCAAGAACTAAGATGACGCCAAAGTGTATGCTTTCCCACTGTAACACTCCACCACTATACCTTCACCAGGGTAGAAAGTCTCTGGGTGAGCGAGACTGGACCATCCATGCTCTAAAATCAAGAGGCAGATGCAAAGGATCTACAACACATGCAAGAAGCTGAGGTGTAGCTTAGCCCATTTGCCCTCAACTGAAACACAAGTCTCAGTCCTCTGTCACTGACCACTCTGGTGTCAAGGAAAACTGTGTCAAAGGAAAGGCAAACTGAGGTAAGCAAGAGGACACAGCAAGGGGTTTTGCCATGGTCTAGAATAGAGACTGTTTAATCCAGACACCAAGGTATTCTCCGGATAAGGTATTTCCCTAGCAGTAATGGCTCCAAACCCATATTGCTCCCAGTTTCATGGGAGGAAGAGAGGGACTGTCTAACGGTAATAATCAAGAGATAGAGAGTGAGAGACTCCCCTGCACGTGGTTCTAATAAATGTCATTGCCCTTGATTCCACTTAATCACCCCTCTTCCTTGGGGATGAAGTTAGGATTCAGAAGTTACTAAGACTTGCCAAGAGCTCCCACTGAACCCAAAAGACCAAACAAAGGACCCTGATAAATATCTAAATTTTAGGAACTGACAAAACAAAGAGGAACTTTTAAGGAGGTGCCTGAGAAGGAAGACTAAAAGGGCAGAAGGAAAAGTACAAGAGAGTGTACATGTCTAGAAATCATGAAAGGACAGAATTTAGAAAGGACAAGTAGTCAAGAGTATAAAATGCTATTGGATATGACAACTACAAGGGTCACAAGTGGCCTCAGTATAAATGGTTTTCAGTGGAGTAGTATAGGACCAGAACCTCTGACAGTGGCAAACAGGAAGGCACACAATTCTTATATATGCTAAGATCTGCATGGGTTAGAGCATGGATTGAGAATTCCACTTTTACATGACAGCTAGCCAGCAGTCCTCAGAACTGGCTAATGGCCAAGATACAACAGAATTCTCAGCTAAGTTAGAAGGTACCTCAATAACATGGTCTTTGCTTAGTTAGTGCCCAGATGGCTCATTTGAGTTTCTGACCACCAGATGGTGAAGTATCACAAGAGTGTTCTAGTTTTTGATGAGCTGTGAACCTATACATTCTCCTTTCCTGCTTACCATTTGGACAAATGTGGGTTAGTATTTCTTTTGGAGCTGTAGATGAATAAACTTTTTTATCTTAAATTTCATGCTAAACAAAGATGAGAAGATAAAAGAAGGCCCCATAGGACATCAAACTCAACATGTCCAAAACACACACAAACACACACACACACACACACACACACACACACACACACACACACACCAGCAAAGAGGCAGAAAGAAACAGTGAAAACAAATTTCACAGTCTGGTATTAGATTAAAATAAAATACCTACACTAAAGTTACACTAATATTAATTTTGTTAGATGATTTGAGTCCTAGATTCAAGTCCTGGCTGTGCCACTTACCAGCAATGGATCTTGGGCAAGTTACTTATTCTCTCTTAGTTTCAGTTTCCTTTCTGGTGAAATGGGCTGATAATAATAATATCAAACTCATAGAATTGTAAGAATTCAGATTAAGAACACATACATATAGCATGACTCCTGGTGCAAAGTAAGGGCTCAATAAATGTTATCTAATTGTTATGGCACTCAGAATCTGGCTGGGCCTCCAGTGGATCATTATGGACCTCAATACTAATTATAGCATATGTACTATTCGAGATAATTTGCACTCATAGAATACACATAGCATAAACACCTATACATATGCATATACATGTGTGTAACAAGATAGTTTCTCCTAAAAGGCAGTCTCCACATTACAAAGAGCTTCAATCTAAAAATATATTGATACGAATGTTCTTTGATTCTAGAAATGTTTTTCCCCTCACAGAAACACTGACTATAATAAAATAATCACAGAATTCTAGGACCCAAATTAACTTTATAAACAACGATACTAAGGAAAATGTAATAAAGTGAAGTGAAAATATTCAAGCTTCAAGGGAATTACTGGATGCTGAGAATATATTGGTCCCAAGATCTATTCTAACTCTCTTCTAGTTATCAAGAGACTGAGGAGTTAAAACTTGGGGGTAAAAATCCAAGACACTCTTGAAACTAGGGGTCCAGGCAAGACTTAGCGCTTAGTTTTCACCAGTCAGATGAACTTACATGAAATTTTTTAAAGTCTTTATTGAATTTGTTACAATATTGCTTCTGTTTTATGTTCTGTTTTTTCGGCCACGAGGCATGTGGGATCTTAGCTCCCTGACCAGGGATCGAATGTGCACCCCCTGCATTGGAAGGTGAAGTCTTAACCACTGGACCTCCAGGGAGTCCCTTACATGAAATTTTGATTTTGAATAGTGAGTCATGTGGAGAGAGAAGCAGAGTGTGAAGATCCCACTTTCTATGTGGTTCCTGAATTGAGTTTTTCCTGGATTAGTGGGCACTGTTGCTTTCCTAAGGGCAGCAGAAGAAGCAGACCTCTGGGAGCAATGGCTTCCTTATCATCAGCTTCCTACAGAGGTGGTGGTGGCCTCCTTGATTGAGCACAGTAGAAGGGTTCTGGGAGCTTGCCTCTAGGACGTCAGCCTTCTAGTCCAGCTCTTCCAACAGTTTTGAAGCACCTAATCCCCTGAATCAAACCTTCGTCTACTTAAACTAGCTATAATCGATCCTGCTGTCTGCAGTGGAACTGTCCCTAAACAAGAGAGATGAGCAGAGTAAATACGGCTCTGGTTCAGGGTCCAGGCACTGCTCATGCAAATCAGACTTTCTGAGATCCCTGCATTAGCGGGATCTAATTACCTAATCAGCATTACCTGTGCTGATTCCCACTGTTGAATTCCCTCCACTTCAGAGCCCATAGAAACTAAGGATATTTGCAAAACAACTTTTTATCAAAAAACCACATGGGATTTCGGTGGAGGAACTGAGGAGAACGTGGAAGAACAGAGACGTTTCAGAGGTGGAAAGGAGGTATCTGTATGTATTCGTTGTCTGCAATGTAGTTATGTGAAAGATAGGCACTACCTGTAGTGGAAATACTCAAGAAGCAGCTTTGGAAAAGCCAAGCTTCTTGGATTCCACCCCAAGTTAACTCAATCAGAACCGATGAGGGGTGGCACCTAGGAATCTGACAACTGTGCTGGGGAGTGAGGTTTGAGAACCAATACCGTATAGCAAGCATGCTTAAACAGAGAGTAAATGTCAACATTTTTACAACTATTCACTTTCAGAACTAATTTAGAACCTGAAAAGAGAAAGATCACTTTATGTAGGACACACATTCCCTTCTGGCCTGCAGTTATTGATGCTAAAAGGAGCAGGATTTGCTGTCAGGTGAGATCTCTCCATTCACGGTGACAGGAACCCTTGTGCAAGCCAGAGAGCCTGCGGGCTGTGGATGTCTCACCTGACGGGAACCACCGACTTAAGGCGAAATTAAACGGCATCCTCTGATGATTCAATCCTATCTGCCTGATCAGTGCTTCTAGAGAAGCACAGTGGGGATGTTTTGCGCTTCTGGTTGAGAAAAAACACGTGCACCCCAATGTTCATTGAAGCATAATTTACAATAGCCAGGTCATGGAAGCAACCTAAATGCCCATCGACAGACAAATGGATAAAGAAGATGTGGCACATATATACAATGGAATATTACTCAGCCATAGAAAGTAATGAAATTGGGTCATTCGTAGAGATGTGGATGGACCTAGAGATTGTCATACAGAGTGAAGGAAGTCAGAAAGAGTATATTAACTCTTATATATTATATTATACTCTCATATATTAACGCACATATGTGGAATCTAGAAAAATGGTATGGATGAACCAGTTTGCAAGGTAGAAACAGAGACACAGATGTAGAAAACAAACATATGGACACCAAGCGGGGAAAGGCTGGGGGGGGGATGAATTGGGAGATTGGGATTGACATACATATCACTAATATGTATAAAATAGATAACTAATGAGAACCTGCTGTATAGCACAGGGAACTCCACTTCACTGTTCAGTAGAAACTAACACAATACTGTAAAACAACTATACCTCAATTAAAAATAAATAAATACATAAATGAAAAGAAGATATCTGCCAAATTATTGGATTGGTACTAACCACCCAGCCTCACTGTGGTGAGCACCTTGCCTTTGAACGAGCCCATTTAAGCAACAAAGCACAGTACATTTGGATATAAAATCATTCAATATAGTCAATGTTGATAACATAAGAATCCAAAATCTAAAAGTCAGTAAACTGCTACATTCCAATGAACACAGGCACATGATTTCCCTTTGAGGATGTGAGAACCGTGCTCACTCCTTCATACATTTAGAGACACGATGTACCACCAACCCTGCAGAGGACTTCCTCTCATGGGCTTGAAGCCACCTCCATCTCTTGTCTACCTGCTTTTCAATCTTCACCAAAAGTAGGAGCCGGATAACAGGCCTCTTCCTCTTGGCATTCAGAAAGAGCTCTATTTTCATTTCTTTTTTTAATATGTAAATAAATGTTTATTTCATTAAAGTACCCCCAAATTTTTTTCCAGCTCAAAATGGGCCTTCCTAAGTGTGTGGGTTTTTAAAAAATTTTTATTGGAGTATAGTTGATTCACAATGTTGTCTTACTTTCTGCTGTACAGCAAATTGAATCAGCTATACGTATACATATATCCACTCTTTTTTAGATTCTTTTCCCATATAGATCATTACAGAGTATTGAGTTGAGTTCCCTGTGCTATACAGTAGGTCCAAGCAATTATATGCAAATAAAATGGACAACTTAGAAGAAAAGGACAAAACTTAGAAAGGTACAACCTTCCAAGACTGAACCAGGAAGAAAGAGAAAATATGAGCAGATCAATCACAAGTACTGAAATTGAAACTATGATTTAAAAACTTCCTACAAACAAAAGCCCAGGACCAGATGGCTTCACAGGCGACTCCTATCAAACATTTAGAGAAGAGTTAATCCTTCTCACACTATTCCAAAAAACTGCAGAGGAAGGAACTCTCCCAAGCTCATTTTATGAGGCCATTACCACCCTGATACCTAAATCAGACACAGATATCACAAAAAAAGGAAATCACAGGCCTATATCACTGATGAACATAGATACAAAAATCCTCAACAAAACACTAGCAAGCCGAATCCAACAACACATTAAAAGGATCATATACCATGAACAAGTAGGATTTATCCCCGGGATGCAAGAATTCTTCAGTATACGTAAATCAATCAGTGAGATACACCATATCAACAAACTGAAGAATGAAAATCATATGATCATTTCATTTCTTATTATAAGAAAAATGTACATAAAAAGCTAAGGAGAACTGGAAAAGTAGAATATATACATCACATCACCTTCCCTCCACTTCTAATGTTGAAACCATCTGATATATTGAACAAATACTAAGAAAATCAGCTGATGGGAGAATTTCAACTAGCAATATAAAGGGAAAGAAACTGATATTTACTGAGCATTTTCTGAATACCAAGCACTATGGTAGGGAAGTAGGTATTAAGGGAAGATCAGCAAATGGCCACGGGATACACAAGAAGATGTCGAACCAGGATTAGGCCCATGACTGTCTGGGCCCTTTCCCTATGAGCTCACTCATTATTGTTAAAAAGGGGGAAAAAAGAATGTTTACTTAAGCACATTTCATTTAGAAATACAGATATCCAAATATACACTTAATATGAAATACAGATATCCAAATATACACTTAACATGACTTGCAGATTAAGCTCCATTCTTTGCTGGATACTGGAAAAAACACATATTCCCAGAAGGAAGATGAAAATAGTTGCATCCCTCAAATTCTATGAAGAGTCTCTCAGGAGGCAGAAAAATGACACGGAGCCTGAGGAACTGCCCCAGGGGAGCAAGGATGCCAGAAGGTGGACTAGAACATTTAGGAAGAGAAGTGTTCTTTTGACCACTAGGTGGTTGAGTAGCGCAGTACTGTAGAGAAGAAGAGCTTGGAAGTGTCAGTGCCTGGCCCAAGCAGGACCCACTGCTTTCTAACTCTGTGCCCTTTGGGCAAGTTGCTTAACCTGTTTTATTACTCAAAAGAAAAGACAAATATGTACTTCACAGAATGTGAACATTTTTTTCTTTTTTAATTTTTATTGGGGTATAGTTGATTTACAATGTTGTGTTAGTTTCAGGTGTACAGCAAAGTGAATCCGTTATACATATACCTATATCCACTCTTTTTTAGATTCTTTCCCTATATGGGTTATTACAGAATATTGAGTAGAGTTCCCTGTGCTATACAGTAGGTTCTTATTAGTTTTCTACACAGGCCCCTGATTCTTCTCCAACAAGGGTGATAGCTAGCCTCTGGTTTGGGTCTGCTGTTCCGCCTGGGTCTATCCCTCCAATAGAGCTATACTGTGTTCATGTAGCTGGGGGGAACCTCATCTCAATAGCGTGCACCAGGGTTCCTCCTGGAGAGAAAACTGTCTTTGTTTAGAAAAATACCCTAATAAGTTGTTTGGGGTAGAAAAGGTGAGGTTCTGGGAGACATGGTTAAGAAAGAGGCAGCAAACAAAGCCTAGCTGAAGAATGGCCAGGGATTCTGAATTGAGGGATGACAAGAAGAAAGGGAGGGGGTTGAATGGGTAGGAGTGGGGGAGGGAGTGGGAGGGGGTAGAGGAGCTGAGAAGGTCTGGACTTGGGGTGGCAAAGGAATGCAGCGAATAGGAACTTTCTGGTGGCAAAGTGGCTTAAGAATGTTTACGAACAAGGATGCCTCACACTCTGCTGAAAGGTTTTGCTGGGATATAAACCCTCTCCTGTTGCCTGCAGGTCTGCGCTATGGAAGAGTGCCATGTGGGCGTGAGCTGGGGATGAAGCGGGGATGCTGGTGCAGGGAAGAGGACGGAGTTCCCCTTGGGGCCAGCCTGGAGCACCGGGAGGGAGCAAGGTGGCTGGGGGAGATAGGATGCGGGAGGTCAAGAGTTCACCAGGAATTGGGAGAACTGGTCAAGAATGTGCAGAAGTCTAGAGGATGGCACTGGAACATTCCAGGAGATGTGAAATGGGGGACTGAGACAATTTTATTTAAATCTCAAAGGACAGGGCGAACTCAGAGTCAAGGAAGACCTCCGCTAACATCTGAGTCACATTAGCAATTCCAGATCCGGAGGCGGGGCGGGGTGGGAGATAAAACACTATGATAAGTGGGATTGTAGAAAGCAGTAATTTTCAAGCCTTGTTTGTATTTTACAGAGAAAGTTTTTTCTTCATATGAAACATTATTTGGAAGTCCAGTGTGAAAACAAATAAAAGATCATCTGTTCAGCTTGGTGTGTGTGTGCAGATGCATGCGTGTGTGCGTGTGTGTAAGAGAAAAAGAAGAAAGAGGGGAGAGGCAGAGCCATATCTACTTGCTCCTCCACTTTTCATCTTCCTCTCACACATATCGCAGTTCTTCCCGTGATTGGGGAACATCATGGTTTTAAAACCATATATAAAGGTGCACCTGGCTATTTTTCAAAGAAGGAGTGCATGAGGTAAGCAAGCAGGTCTCAAATCAGACAGCCTTTACTCCCTGTGTGAGTCTAGACAAATTACCTTGACACTTTTTTGTTCTTCATCCACAGGTGGGTATTTAAAAGACCTCACAGGATGAGTGTGATGATTAAATGCAAAATTATGCATGACGTATACTAAAAAGTGCTTAACCATTACTGTTACTGTAATACACTTTCTTTGCACAGGAATAATAAGCAGATGGTTTATCAAACAATTTCCAGGTTGGCAATCACCCAAAAGAGATCTCAGTAGAGAGATGGTCCACAGTGAAAGGAAGCTACCTGGGAGACACACCAGGGGTGGGGGGCTCTGGGGCAGCCTCAAACCAAGGGGAGAGTGAGGGAATCTCCAAGGGGAAGGAAGGTCCTCCGCCCCATAAGAGTAACCACCAGACACCACGCCAAGTCAGAGGGCGTCTGACTTATAACACACAACCTAAGTTACTCCATTAATTGTTCAACTCAGGTCCACTGGATTGACTTACTAAGAACCACATGCTGACTCTTCTTAGTATTTTAAAGGACCCTTAATTAACGTTAGCAGAAATAAACTGACTAAAATATCAAAACCCAATGTCCAGTGAGACATGATGTCTTGAGACAGAAGGCAGAACAAAATATCAGTGAGAAAAAAATATTCACGACTCTACTGCTCCAGCCTTATTCTAAAATGCGGGAAGAGCAATCATCAGGAATCTAAAAGTTCCTCACAAAACATAATTTTCTCTCATGCCACTCCACCAAATTCTTGATCACACACTGGGACGTATGTGTGTGTTTTCCCAAAACTTAAAAGACACATATTATCTGAGCAAATAATCTTCTAACAAAGTCCAACAGCTGAAATAGTGCATGTTTCCTACAAAAAAAAAAAAAAAAAAAATTCTCAGAATTGTATTGCTTTTAAAAAAATTTATTAATCATTTTCTATAAAAGGAGATGTTAAAAAGTAGATGGAGTATAAAAATGATTTGTGTAGCCTCATAAAACAATAAACTGTACTTTGTAGAATGCAGAAAAATGAGACAGAAATTTAGCTCTCTTCTATTTACAGTAGCCATGTGAAATCCAGGGCAGAGTCCAGCTATGCACAGTTCACACTGCCCAGGCAATTTAGTTCTGTGGGGTATGTATTTGGGGACAAAGTTTGGAATCCTGGGGAGGGCTGAAATAGAATAGCACTGCTTATGTGTTTTTGGAAAGAAAAGTAAGACAGTAGTACCAAGACTTGGGAAAACAGCCCACAGTAAGACTCTGGAGTCCCTGGTACAGGGAGGTGGGCAAATGGAGAAAGAGAGTTAAAAGCCTGAAGGATAATGAAGTGTAGCCTTCCCTTGTGGAACCAAGGAGTGGTTCCATATGTCTTTATTGGCAGGGAGATTTCTAGAAAATCCTGTTATCAAGCATCAGAGAGTTTGGACAGAGATCAAATGAATTGCCCAAGGTCACACGCTGTGTCAGGGCAGACCCAGAGTTAGAACTCTTAGCCCTGAAGTTTCCAATCTATTGCTTGGCTCCTTAAACCACAAATGCTTGTCAAGGAAAAAGTCTCCCTAGAGCCGAGGCAACACAGCTGGAGAATATTAACCCATAAGTTTAAAACAGACAGAATTTCACTGCATCACAGATCCATAACCTCTTTTGGTGGATACACAGGGAAAGCTGGAGGGCAAGGGGCTGGGGGGACAGGAATGGCTGAGAAAACAGAGAAGCTACATGAGGTGATCAGATAGTCCTACATCAAACCATCACCCTTCAAACAAACAAACAAACACACACACACACACCACATTCTATTAAATGTTCCCGGTTGAAAAAATTGAAAATACTTGTCTGAGAGAAGAATCATTGCTTTAGAATAAGTCATTGGTGTGTGTGTACGTGTGTGTGTTTTCCTTAAACCCAGAAAAAAGACTCCTATTAGGTCAATAATTAGTTCTGACCGGTTAGAAGATGAAAACAAACGAAACGAAACGAAACGAAACGAAACGAAACGAAACGAAACGAAACGAAACGAAACGAAACGAAACGAAACGTGAAGGCAGTGAAGTCTAAGACCACTGAAAAAAGTACCTTTCACCTTCTGAATGATCTCCTTGTATTATTTGGCCTATAAGCCTTGGGTTTGCATCCTTTCTTGGCCATTAACTCCACTGAGAACTTGATTAAAGCTATGGTCCTCTCCCAGGGAATAGTTTATGGACTCATACTCAGAAGTTTAATATTAAAATTTTAGGAGTTCAAAGATTCCTTAAGTCAAAGAACCCCCTTATGAGAAGTCCTGTTGTAAGAGGCTTTGCAATGCTCAGAGGAAGATGTGAATAGCATTGACTGGTCCACTGGTTTCCAAAAACTTGTCCATGAGCCAGCTGCCTTGTGTCACATACGTCACTTGTTAAAAATACAGATATCTGAATATCTTCCAGATCCTAATGGATCTGAATTGGGGGGGAGGGGGGCTACAGGGGTGGAGCAGGTGCCATAGGAACCAGTGTTTTAACAAACGTTCCAGATGATTCTGATACACAGTCAGACTTGAGAACGACTGCTTTGGACAGTTGCTTAGTGATGCTATTAACTATTTGGAAACTGAATGTGATAAAGGTGACAGAAGTTGGAGGAGAGGTGTGTAAGAACAGTGATCATATTTTCCATTCCTAATTTGGGACTAATGGCCTAACAATGGCAAAAATATTTGAAATCTGGCCCATCCTAGGAAATCTGGGACATATGGTCATCACGATATAAGATGAAAAATGTCTGAGAAATCACTGCTTTAAAGATAAGATGACCAGATGGTCTACATTAAGACAGAAAGTTCCATCATTTGATTTCACATCCTGCATCTCTGATTTTCCCTTGCCTGTTACCTTCTCCTCAAGCTATCAAGGCACCTTCTTCCTTTTATCACCAGATTTCTCTAACTGCTCCATATGTCAGGAAACCGCACTCTAGCCCCTTCTGATCGGCCTCAGGGCTGATCTGCAGGTCAAGACCAGCCTCCCCTGTTCTCCTTTGCTTTATAAGCAAAAGCCCCAGAGATTTAACCTAGTTCCTTCTCCTTAGGTAGCTACTTCCACCCACTCTGCCCTTGAGATTCTGTCCTCTCAAGAAACGAGCAAAAGAGCAAAATGCAGCTCAGCATCTCCAGCTGACTCTCTGAGAGTATTCACACCAGCCCAGTTTTATCACTGATCATCACAAGGAGAAAGTCAGGAAAAATGAAAATAACAAACACGGAAAAGCTCCCTCATTCACAGTGATCTTCCTGTTGTACTCACTGGGCTATAATTGCTGATTTCTTTATGTATGTTAAATTTCTTGCTTCCCATTTATTTCTCAACCTGTTATGATAATATATATTATAATCATAATTATATAGAAAATATATATTATATAAATAAATATAATAAAATTGTCTTAGAAAATAGAATGAATAAAAACACAAAATAAATTGTTGGTGCATATTTACAGAACTGTTTACTGGGACTTCCCTGGAGGTCCAGTGGTTAAGAGTCCACACTCCCAATGCAGGGGGCCTGGGTTTGATCCCTAGTCAGGGGACTAGATCCTGCATGCATGCCGCAACTAAGAGCCCGCATGCCGTAGCCAAGATCTTACACGCGGCAATGAAGATTCCGCGTGCCACAGCTAAGACCAGGTGCAGCCAAATAAATAAATAAATATTTAAAAAAAGAAAAAGAACTGTTTGACTCACTGTTTCAGAAGCAGCAAAAGGAAATGGGCTGCAAAACACAAAACATACTCCTCACTGGACTTACCATGGTGGTTTGCCGTATGATACATACTGAAATTAGATGCTGAATTAAACCAAAAAAGTCAGACTAACACAAGAAACAGCTTACCAAGAATGCGTCCACCTAAAACTAGACATTTCTCCCAGCATTTTGCCACCATGTTCCTCGTGCTACTTACTTAGCTAACAGTGACTAAAGCAGTCCTGTAAATTAATGTAAACAATCCATTTGAGTTTGAAATGATTATTTTTATCATTATCATTATTACAGCCATTCATTAGTGCTATGTTAAAAGCTGTAACCTATGTTATCTCACGTAATTTTTTCCAAAAAGTTTGTGAAGTAGGTACTAGCTTCCCACATTTTAGAGAAGTGGTAAATGAGGCCCAGAGAGATTAAATATGCGAGCAAAGTCACACAAATTAAGTGTGCTTGAACCAGTGTTGTGTTTACCAACCAGCTCTTTGGGGTCAGGGGAGAGTTCTGGTTTGTAATATTTGCTGCTTCCCATGGTGTAAATACTCCCAGCAAGGGATTTCAAACTGCCAAGGTGATGTTACTGAACATGGAGTTGGAAAAAGATGCGCATGGTCCCATCTTGTCAGCTGTGACATCGGCCCCAGCATACCATGGCTTGAATCCAGGACAGCCTTATTCAAAAAGTGCTAATTCATTTGCTGCAGCATTCCTGTGATCATACATGAGTTTGGAAATTGGACACTGGCCATGTCTCTATCCTGGCAGTACCAAACAATCTGTAGAAGATGGCATATTTTTTAATTCACTGAAAAGGTAAAATGTAGAAGAAAGCCACCAAATTACCCTGTAGCTACCGTATAAAGACAGAATCAAATGTGAAAACTCTGTGGACAACTTTGAAAACTGAATTGGAAGTAATATAGCCAAGAAACATCATATAAAGTATGATGAGTCTACTAATGGAAAATATCAGCACTCTTTGCATTTTTTTCCAAAACCAAACGTTATAATCCAATAAAGAGAAGTCATACTACCCAGTGCTCAGCTGCAACGCCCAGGGATTTTTTCCTTTGTTTCTTTCATCTGTATACCACATTGTGCTAAAATCATTCAAATGTCTTTTACTGGTTACTTTCCAAAGTACCCTAATATTCATCTTCTAGGGCAAAAGTTATAAATCAAGTCAATGTCTACAATTCCAGTCTAACTCACAACTACTAATGAAAGAGAAAGGAGAAAAGCATATCAACCTTTTGAAAGATGAGCCTAAGTCATCCATAAGTGACTTTTCCCAAATAAAAAGACAGAGGAGTAGAGGAAAAGGCAAGTCTCCAACATCAACTTTAAAACCAATCATTACCCTGGTGAATTCACAAATTCATCACAAATGAATTTGAGGGAAAGGAATTTTTAAAAGGCTTTGCTTGGCTGAAAAAATCTATGAGATAAAAGGTAAGAATTACTTTATGTATGATTATAAAACTAAAATAAATCTTCCTTCTATAACAGATTCCATAAACCATATCATGAAAATATGTTCTCTTATATGTTAAAAATTTCAAAAAAAATCATAAACCTGATGGGAAGACCACTTATATCAATGTATAAAGATTGGCAAACACAAAAACAAATCATAAAATTGTCAGAAGTGATTTGCTTTGAGATTTTAATATAAAAATGTTGAAGTACTCTAAATGAAGAAAAAACAAGAAAAATTAATAGATGAATATCATTTGGCCATGTGAAATACAGAATTTATTTTCTCAGCCGTTTGTCAGGAAAGTTCTTCCATTTTAAATATACTGGGTGAAATACATAGTATGGAAAAAAATAATACAAATATTAAAGAATTAACAGACAAGACAGAAGGAGTTATGACTAATAATTTAGCAGTTTCAATAATTTAACAAAAATTTAGTAGTTTCAGTAATTTAATAAAAAGTAGCTCTATTAAAATGAGAATGCAAGAAGAAGGCCCAGCAGTATCTTTGACATATGGGTTCTTATAGAAGCAAACATGCCCGCAGGCCTTTATAAATGACAGAATTTCCTCTCTGAAAGGATATTTGGAAGGCATTCCAAAGACTTACCTAATCAATGTGGAATCTCCACAGGATCCCTGGCCAGGGTGGGCAAGTTGGTGGAGGGGCAGGGGGCTTGGGGGAAGTGGGAAGAGACCCGTGTCTACCCCAACACTGGCCCTGACAGAAAATCTGCCATCTCTGGGACACATTCTGACGTTAAACACTAATTACAAGATGTGTATACGTTCAGACTACTGGTCCTAATTATGCCTCCTAGAAGACAGAAGACAAGCAATGGAAAGAGTATAAGATTTAGAAACAGAACAATCAGACTCAAATTCTGATGTCATCGCCATTAACAAGGATAGGCCAAATCATTTAGATGCTGAGCCTCGGTTTCTTCATTGGCAAAGCAGTGACATAAATAGCTACCTAGAAAGATTATGAAGATCAAATGAGATAGCTATGAAAAGTGCTTTATAAACTGGAAGTTGCCGTATAAATGACAGATAATGTGAACTCCAACAATTACTTCTTACTATTTCCATCTATTTGACAGTCCCTAAATTATTTGAAAATAGCTACCAAATGCTGCCAAGGGTATCTGATGGGAGATAATTTCATGTTCAAATCAGAATGTATCAAAACATGGTACCAGCCTAGCTGTCACCTCTTAAGTGTTTCAGTTTGTTAACGATAACAGAGTCATTTGGTCATGTACAATTCTGAGACAGTAGTATGCCTACCACTTCAGTGATGCACATGGTTACAGTAAAGGTCTGGTTAGATTCTGATATCTTCTGGCAATAAAGCATTTCCTGTTGGATTAGATGTACAGTGTGAGAGAGTCAAGTGTGGTTCTAAGAATTCTGGCCTGAGCAACTGGAAAGATGAAGTTGTCATTTAACAGAGGAAGTGAGGAAGGAAGCCTGTGCACACAGCAGGTCTAGTGAGAAGATCAGTTAAATTTGAGATGTTAATTAAATAACTACAAAGAGATGTCAAGTAGTATTCCTACAAAATAGGGATGAAAAGACCTATTAGAAAGACATTAGTGGTATATAATGTCGAAGCCAGCTCAAGAGTTCTTTGAAAATAATTCTTGAGATGTTAGCTTTGCAACAGGCCTTAGAAAACAACTGGTCAAAATTAAAACAGGAAATCAGTGGCAATCTCCAAGAACAATGCCTTCTAGAAAAAGAATGTAAAGGATTACAAGAAATACACGGTGCAATCAAGGAGCAGCGTTACAAAAAGTAGAAATATATTTTTTTCTCTCAAGTATGTAAAAGAAAGGCAACTAAAAACCGGAAGAAAAATATGATCTGAGACAATCTAATGTAGTAAATACGAAAAACCTGAAGTAAGACATGATTTTGAGCAATTGGTACAATGTAAGAAATAATAATTTATTTGGCATTTTTTGAATAGCACAGAGGGGATGTCAGTGAAACCATCAAGAAGAAAATATAGTCATAGTTCTCCACTAAAAATATATATATGTTATTGATTTTCAATATTTACAATCAATTTATAGGCAGAGACCTAAAGGTTATGAAATTTCTGAGATATTTTGACTGAAGTCTTCCAAGATTTTAAAACTTAACTCTTTAATACCACTAACACTTATTTTGATATATGGTATCCTTAAGAGGATCTACAGTTAATTTTTTAAGTAGCCAAGTTTCTTTTTTTCCTTGAAGAGCTGGTCAGTGAATAATAATTTTTTTTTAAAGAACTCTAACCAGTTGAATTTATATCTGAATTTTACTGGACATCTGAGCTCTTTTACCATGAGAATCAAAACTTCTTCTTTAAAAAAATATGTCAAAAGCATACATTTCATGGGCAAACTTCAGATAGCACAAAAGTATAAAGCTTCAAGCTTGAGAGAATCCTTGGAAGAGATCTTATTCAAAGCCCAGGACTAGATGACCTTTCAATGCTTTCATCTAACCTTGATCATCTAAGGGTTTTCATTACGACCCATATGACAAAGGTGTTCTAGACATTAAAATGGTGTTCGTCCATCTTTTAAAGACAGAATTCCAGGCTTTAGGAATGACTTCTTCAAAATAGTAAGAAGTGCATAGACGCAAATGCCTTTGGAATTTTTTTTTTCAAATATTAAGCAAGAAGTTAAAAAGAAATTGAAAAATAAAGTCTGAGTTAAAAAAAAAAGACATAATATTCATTTGCCTTGTAGCATGATATAAAAAAAGTCATAAATATTCCTGACCTTCAATCCGCTACAGATAGGCTTTTCATATTTGAAGTGGAAGTATTTACTATCTGGGTTCATTTATATGCAAATGGAAAATCTAGATTTTTGCCATGACAACCAACATTAATCAAATAAAAATGTGTTGCTCCCAAGCCCACAACATTCAAAATGGAATGTCATCTGAAGCTTTCAACTCCCCTCAAGGTGAAAGTTGGAAGGGGGGCCACACCCACTTCTACTGAAGACTTTTGCTCAAGGACCATCAGAGCCCTTCGTCCACTGCTACCTTCAGGGTCTTTCCTCTTCCTATCAACTGCACAGTGACATAGTCCACAACATGTCTGAAATGGACTATTTATTCCTGAAATAATTTTCTTCTTCTCTGAGGGTAACTAGGTTCGTATTCCCATTCCACCATTGACTAGCTCTTGGATCTTGCGCAAATCACTTGAACTTTAGCCTTGATTTTCTCAAAACTAATTTATCATACCTAATTCTTAGGTTTCTTTAAAGAATAAAGAAGATAGCATATGTAAATATGCAAATGTATTGTACAGTATCTGGTACATAATAGGCATTTAATAAATATTAACTGCATTCTGCAGTCCTATATTTATATTTTTGACATTTTAGATAGTGATCCTGAAATCAAAAGTATACAGAGACGTTTGCAGGAAAAGAAACTGCTCCCGTTTCTAAGAGTTAATTAAGGGCATTAATTAAGCCCTAATGATATTAAACATTTTAAATGGTATGGGTAACTTTCAAGAAAACAAATTCTTCTGTATCTCCAGCAATAATGATTTGCTTTACTTTCTGTGCAGAGAAGGGCCTCACTCTTTAAATGTGAAAGCATGTCGTGTACAATCAAAAGAACAAAGCTAAAGTGGGGAGGAAGACTCAATTTTTAAAATAAAGTTTATATTTGTAATGAGGTGGATGGACCTAGAGTATGTCATACGGAGTGAAGTAAGTCAGAAAGAGAAAAACAAATACTGGATGCTAACGCACATATATGGAATCTAAAAAAACCGGTACTGATGAACCTAGTGGCAGGGCAGGAATAAAGACACAGATGTAGAGAATGGACTTGAGGACACGGTGGGGCGGGGAGGGGAAGCTGGGATGAAGTGAGAGAGTAGCACTGACATATATACACTACCAAACGTAAAATAGATAGCTAGTGGGAAGCAACCGCATAGCACAGGGAGATCAGCTTGGTGCTTTGTGACCACCTAGAGGGGTGGGATAGGGAGGGTCAAGAGGGAGGGGAAATGGGGATATATGTATACGTATAGCTGATCCACTTCGCTGTACAGCAGAAACTAACACAACATTGTAAAGCAATTACACTCCAATAAAGGTATAAAAAATAAAATAAAGTTTATACTAGGTCTTATTATACATAGCAATCTAAAAATTGTATTTGCCCCCAAATGATCTTTACGTGTTCCCTAAACAATCAAGAATTACAGAATACCACAGAACCCACATTTCCATGCTCTAAGGAACCTAAGAGGTCATGTATTCTGCCCAACCTCTTTGAACAGATGAGAAGTCAAAGCATAGGCAGATGAAGTTCACTCCACAAACAGGTGTTGGGTACCTGCTCTGTTTCAGTCAGGGAGCCCATCTAGGTCTGAACTTAACAAGGTCACCAAGACCTTCTGATTTCCCATCCCCTATTCTTCTAGAATACCCATTTCCTGAAAGCAAAAATTAAATTTATTCTCACCTGAGAATTAAAGGGCGCAAATTCAAACACCACCATAATAAGTCATCCTGTTTACTACAGTACTAGGATTAAGAGGTTCTGGAAAAATGGTTTTCTGGGTACCTAAGGATGTCCAGAAATAGTTTTGTTTTCATCCCTATTATAGAAAACTATCAGTAATTTACTAATCGATATTGTACTGTCTTGTATTTGTAAAAAGAAAGAGGAGGAGGAAGAATAAGAGGGGGGGGCACAGGTCAGGGAGGGGGAAGAAGAACAGCTTTGAGGATTGAGCTTATAGCACCCCTGACAACCTGACTGTAACTAGGGTATGTAAACTATTAGATTAGATTTCTGATGGATGCAGGATGCAGCATAGAATTAGAGAGTGTTTTTAAGCTTATTCTGTTTTTCTTTTTCTCATTTACCTTTTTCTGTCATTTCCTCAAGTTTGATACAAAGGAAAAGCACTCTAGTAAATTCTGAATTCAGGATTTTCTTGTTGTTGATAAGCTGCGGTACGATATTTATTTAATCTTTTAAAAATAACAGCACAGTTACCATTAAGCTGTGGCCACCTTTCCTTATTTTTGTCTACGAAAATGACTACTGTATAAACTAGCGTTTCCCAAAGCATGGCCCTCAAACATTAACTGTAAGACGCTGCAGGAAATAAAGATGCCAGTCGCATAAACAGAGTTTATGATCATCTCCTGGAGACTGGCGTGTTCACTGGGTGAGTAAAGGCTCTACGGAGTCCCGCGGAGGAGAAGCCTGGTTATGCTGCATACACCAGTGCTTCCCAAACTAATGTAAAACATTACACGTTTTCAGCAGAGTATCTATTAACATCCTATTAAGTGCCATTGGACAAAACAGACCGAGGAAGAAGGCTGTAGCCACGTGGAAACCTGTTGTATTCTTGAATGTAGAACTCAACAAAAGGAAGAGAAAGCAAGAAAAATGAAGCAACATCCCTTAAAGTCAACTGGATAACGGAATGGGTTTTGAAACAAACACCGCCTTGGGTTTGTTTATGGTTTTTGGTTTATCTTTTTCCTTCCTTCCCAGGGATATCCCCTGAAGGAAACTGTAGGCTTTCAGACAGCAAAGACTGTAAAAAAATCCTAGGCATATGAACTAGCATAGATAAGGATTCAAAATCCAATGGAAATAACTTAAAAATTAATTAAATCAAGACTATAACCTATAGCATTCACTACTGTACTATTTAGAAATACTGGGTGCATGACAGGACTGGGCGGTAACAGCAAACATGCATGTCAGCTGTTGCAAGAAGCCTACACCACTTGGCTTATCTTCCAAGAACAAAGGAATCAAAGATGACAAAGGCATAGTGTCAAGAAGTCATCGCGTGTGCTTTTTTTAAAAAAATTAATATTTTTTCAGTATAGTTGATTTACAATGTTGTGTTAGTTTCTGCTGTACAGCAAAGTGAATCAGTTATACATATACATATATCCACTGCTTTTTAGATTCTTTTCCCATATTACAGAGTATTGAGTAGTGTTCCCTGAGCTATTCAGTAGGTTCTTATTACTTATCTATTTTATATACAGTCGTGTGTATATGTCAACCCCAATCTCCCAATTTAGTTTCCCCTCATTTCCCCCTTGGTAACTATAGGTTTGATGTTTTCTACATCATCTCTGACTCCTTTTCTGTTTCGTAGATAAGTTCATTTGTGTCATATTTTAGTTTCCACGTATAAGCTATATCACATGTATTTGTCTTTGTCTGACCTACTTCACTCACTATGACACTCTCTAGGTGTGCTCTTTGTCACTGTGTGTGTTCTTTGTCATTCTCTCTCTTCTCAGTCTACCCCAGGTCTGGAAAATAGTCATGATGGGGCTAAGTGAACTCTGATAGAAATAAACTGCCTAAACACAATACTAAGGGCCCAAAATAAATGTAGCAATCATTCTGGCATTTTCATCCAGTGCTCCCACTATCAACTCCAGCTGTGTAAGCAGCTTCATCGCGTCCTTCCTAAAGCCCTGTGATAATAGCCCACGCTCTGACTTTCAGTGTAAGAGAGTCACACACACAGACTTTCAGAGGGAGTCTGGTATAGCTTATAGAAGTATTCACTGAATTTGGCTCCCAGGATTTAATCTGTGACTCTAAAATTCAAAGTATAATTGTGAATTACAAACGTAATTTTATTTCTAATAACCATAATAACGTTAGCTAATCTTATTTGAATGTTACCATATGCCAGGCACTATACAAAGAGCTTTAGGTAGGTTTTTCTCCTTTAATCGTCACGGCAACCCTGGAGACATAATCACCCCCATTGTACAGATGAGAAACCCAAAGCACAGAGAGTTCAGGTAGGTATCCCAAGATTGCACAGCTATCAATAACTGTTTACAGATTCACGGAGATGATATTCCAATCTAGGCAGACTAACTCCAGATGGTTTCCTCTAAACCCTGATAACATGCTGCTTCCCATAAGTAAAGCAAAAGCTTCAGTTCTGACTGGCAAATGGAGCAAGTAAAAATGAAAGAATAATTCATAAAGGTCCTGATTTTTCTTGGTTGTGTGGTGGTTGAGTGTGTGCTCTGGAGCATGACTGCCTCGGTTCAAAGCCCTGCTCTGCCTCTAAACAGCTGTATGCCTGTGAGCAAGAAGTTAACCTTACTAAAGTCTCAGTCTCCTCATCTGTAACATAAGGCTAATAATAACTAGCATTTATAGAGCACTTACTAAATGCCATGCATTTCATATACTTTGCATATACTAATACATTTAATTCTATGAAGTAGGAACTGTTATTATCCTTAACGATACTTAGGTAACCGTAGAATTAAATGTTTTAACGCATGTAAAGAACTTTGAATGATGCCTGACATACCATAATCGATAAATGTTAGCCATCAAACATATCACCACATACACTGAAACTTCATAACACATTATTACAATCACAATCATCATCATAACAGCATCAAAGGGATGCTGCACAAAACCAGTGGTATATTATTTTTTAAAAGGAGGGGGTAATCTAGGTCTCCAGAAATGCTTTACAATATAAATTTATAAAATAATAACAATAAAAAATGAAAACTGATTATAAGAAGGCGGCTCTATGACAGCGGTTAAAGCAGCAGCTCTGCATACCGGCTGCCCAGATCGGAAGATCACCTTTGCTACTTAACAGCTGTGTGACTTTGGGCAAGTGGCTTACTCTGTCTGTGCCTCAGTTTATTCACCTGTAAAATGAAGGTAATAAAAATGCCTGCCCTTAGAGGGCTGCAAAATGAAGATAATAATAATATTTGCTTTCTAAGATTATGAGGTTTAAATGAGATAATATGTGTAGCATATTTATAAAAAAGCTTGGCAGACACTCAAAAAACAGCTAGTAGTAGTAGTAGTAGTAGTAGTAGTACTATCACTACTATCATTACAACTACTGCTGTGCAGTTCTACTACATAACTCAGTATATCTTGTGACTGTTTTCCTCATAGGATTATTGCCCCAAGACAAACAATGGGGCACATATGACATAGGGATAGTATTTGATTTAAAATAAACCCAACACTCTGCATGAAGATCCAATATCTCCATTTCCTGAACTTTGCAAAATGACATCCAGTATGTTTTGGTTCTCTTTCAATCACATCTCAAAATCAGTGATCTAAAATGGAAAACTTCCTAGGGTATTATTCTTAATAAGTCATTACCAACCACCATGATATAGCACAGGGATATAAATGACACTTTAAAGAAAACTGAATTTACTGATAAATTATGGTAATTGTTTTACTTGAACAAGGGAATAACTGTTCACAGATTCACAGTCTCATAGCCTTTTCATTTTCAATGTTGGAAAAGGAATTATACCTCAAAGCATATGGTCATTCTGGATTTTAATTACTAAATCTGATGTACCTTGATTATATAAAAGTATGAGAAAACGAGAATGTACAGCAAGTATACATAAAGGTGTCCACGTGTACTGTTAACAATGGGACATCAAGGCCTCGTGGGGAACCAAGCATGCTTAGGGGAAATGTCTAAAAAGCACGGCCTTCCCTAAAATCTACTTCCTTCCCCAGCTTTCCCAGTTTTGGATCAGGGGAGGAGTGTTGATCCAGACGGTAACTCTAACCTACACTCAGTTGCTTTGAGAATTACCATAATTAATCTTAAACTGACATGGGGCAACACTGAGGCTCACAATGGAATTTGAAGCCAGGAGCACGAATAAATCCCCTTGGCCCAAAGTGGAGGCACACATACTACGCTGTTAAAAATCAGGATTATTCTTCAAACCAGCACTCTGACCCCAAGGGGAGCCCAGAAACCATGGGGATTTGCTGGTCTCTTCTAAGAATACCCCATTTCCAAACACTCCGTTTGGGAAGTGCCAAAACAAATGCATTTTCCAAAAGAGAGCAGATGAGGTAGGTGTAAACTGACCCAGGCTTTTCTTACCCATTACAAGTCAAATGTCTGGCTCATTTAGGAACTAGATCTCTTCTAACAAAAGAGTTAACTAGATTTTTTTTCTTATTTATTTATTTGTTTGTTTGTTTATTATATGAATACTCCCCCCTACTCAAAAAACTTTATGAGATCACTAATAAAAACCACATTTTAAAAATCAGGGCCAAAACAACTAAGACCCCAGCTAAAATATCACAAGGTGAACATAATTTGGGCGACAGATTCAGTTTTAAGCTTCCTGATGTTCAATGCAAGAAGGACAAAAGGTCTCCAAGAATTAAGTCAAAGGTGCTGAAGATAAACAGCCAGATTTAAATGGTTATTCCAAAATTACAGGTCAGACTATTCCAGCAAATGTGTGTCTACTGAAGACTCACAGAACTATGCTACATTAATTGTTTCAGAGCAACATCCGGTTGCCCTTTCCCCTAGAAAAACCTCTAGGTTCTATAGAAGGATGGTCTCCACGGACAATATTTCAGTTCTTAAGATAGGTCAATGTTTTTATTTTAAATCAAAGACATGGATTATTACCAAGTAATGGCCACTATATTGCCAATAATGCACTCTTACTTTGCTAAAAACGAAACAAAAACAGAACAAATGAAACAAAAAACTCCCTGCTTTGTACTGTGGACTTATCAAGATTTCAGAAAGAGATCAGTTCTCATTAGTTAGCCCAATGTATTTGCATGGCAAAAGCTCAGTAAATGTGCTGAGTCAAATTAGGCCCAATTCTTCAGGTATCAGATACATTATTATAAGCCACAGCTGTCCTTTTCATGTTATTTATTAAGGGTTTTAAGTGCAATTTTAGAAGTGTCCATATTTATGTAAAATAAAGTGTATGAAAGAATAAAATCATTGTAATATATATTTTATAAGGAAGAAGGAAAAGAATTTAACATGTCGTGAAAAACTACCCTGTATCTCATTCTAGTCTCTAATACTTACACACATTATCTAATTTACTCCCCACAATACAGGCATAATTTGGAGATATTATGGGTTCAATTCCAGACCAGTACAATAAACTGAATATTGCAATAAAGCGAGTTTCAAATTTTTCGGTTTCTCAATGCACAAAAAATTATGTTTACACTATACTGTAGTCTATTCAGTGTGCAACAGCATTAGTACTTTTAAAATGTACATCCCTTGAGCCCTTGTGGCTGATGAGAGAGTCAGGAAGACGCTCATGGGCATGGACCTGCAGCGGGTCTTTAAAGGACTGGTAAGAAGGGTGATGGCCTGGCAGAAGACCGTCGTCCCCATGATCGTATCTTGTGGCTTATATTAGGCACTTGGTTTCTTCATTGCCAGACACCCTGGGACTTCAGGGAGGCGAGTGGTCCCCTCCTGGAGGGCCACCTGAGCCGTGTGGATGCCGACAGCTCAGGACAGCCAGAGAAGGCATATTTTCTTAGGTCACATACTAAAACATAAGCCATGTGGCCAACAGGGTCCTGGTGTTCCAGCTGGGTATCAGGCCCGAGCCTCTGAGGTAAGAGAATAGAGTTCAGGACACTGGTCCACCAGAGATGTCCTGGCCCCCTGTAATATCAATCGGCAAGAGCTCTCCCGGAGATCTCCATCTCAACGCTAAGACCCAGCTCCACCCAACGGCCAGCAAGCTCCAGTGCTGGACACCCTATGCCAAACAACTAGCAAGGCAGGAACACAACCACACCCATTAGCAGAGAGGCTGCCTAAAATCATAATAAGTTCACAGACATCCCCAAACGCACCACTGGATGCAGCCCTGCCCACCAGAAAGACAAGATCCAGCCACACCCACCAAAACACAGGCACCAGTCCCCTCCACCAGGAAGCTTACACAACCCACGGAACCAACTTCACCCACTGGGGGCAGCCACCAAAAACAACGGGAACTATGAACCTGCAGCCTGTGAAAAGGAGACCCCAAACACAGTAAGTTAAGAAAAATGAGAAGACAGAGAGACACACAGCAGATGAAGGAGCAAGGTAAAAAACCCACTAGACCAAACAAATGAAGAGGAAATACACAGTCTACCTGAAAAAGAATTCAGAGTAATGACAGTAAAGATGATTCAAAATCTTGGAAGTAGAATGGAGAAAATACAAGAAACGTTTAACAAGTACCTAGAAGAACTAAAGAGCAAACAAACAATGATGAACAACATAATAAATGAAATTAAAAATTCTCTAGAAGGAATCAATAGCAGAATAACCGAGGCAAAAGAATGGATAAGTGACCAGGAAGATAAAACAGTGGCAATAACTACTGAAGAGCAGAATGAAGAAAAAAGAATGAAAAGAACTGAGGACAGTCTCAGAGACCTCTGGGATAACGTTAAACGCATCAAAATTCGAATTATAGGGGTCCCAGAAGAAGAAGAGAAAAAGAAAGGGTCTGAGAAAATATCTGAAGAAATTATAGTTGAAAACTTCCATAGTATGGGAAAGGAAATAGTCAATCAAGTCCTGGAAGCACAGGGAGTCTCATACAGGATAAATCCAAGGAGAAAAACGCCAAGACACATATTAATCAAACTATCAGGACAGGAATAAAGACACAGATATAGAGAATGGAGTTGAGGACACAGGGAGGGGGAAGGATGAGCTGGGATGAAGTGAGAAAGTAACATTGACATATATACACTACCAAATGTAAAACAGATAGCTAGTGGGAAGCAGCTGCATAGCACAGGGAGATCAACTCTGTACTTTGTGACTACCTACAGGGGTGGGATAAGGAGGGTGGGAGTGAGACGAAATAGGGAGGATATAGGTATGCATATAGCTGATTCACTGTTATACAGCAGAAACTAACACAACTCTGTAAAGCAGTTATACTCCAATAAAGATGTTAAAAAAATTAAATACAAAGAAAAAATATTAAAAGCAGCAAGGGAGAAGCAACAAACAACATACAGGGAATCCCCATAAGGTTAACAGCGGATCTTTCAGCAGGAACTCTGCAAGCCACAAGGGAGTGGCAGTACATATTTAAAGAGATGAAAGGGAAAAATCTACAACCAAGATTACTCTACCCAGCAAGGATCTCATTCAGATTCGATGGAGAAATTAAAATCTTTACAGAGAAGCAAAAGCTAAGAGAATTCAGCACCACCAAACCAGCTTTACAACAAATGCTAAAGGAACTTCTCTAGGCAGGAAACACTAGAGAAGGAACTTCTCTAGGCAGGAAAAACTAAAGACCTACAATAACAAACCCCCCAAAATTTAAAAAATGGTAATAGGAACATACATATTGATAATTACCTTAAATGTAAATGGATTAAATGCTCCCACCAAAAGACTGGCTGAATGAATACAAAAATAAGACCCATACATATGCTGTCTACAAGAGACCCACTTCAGACCTAGGGACACATACAGACTGAAAGTGAGGGGATGCGATATTCCATGCAAATGGAAATCAAAAGAAAGCTGGAGTAGCAATTCTCATATCAGACAAAATTGACTTCAAAAGAAAGACTATTACAAAAGACAAAGAAGGACACTACATAATGATCAAGGGATCAATCCAAGAAGAAGATATAACAATGGTAAATATTTATGCACCCAACACAGGAGCACATCAATACATAAGGCAAAGGCTAACAGCCATAAAAGGGGAAATCAACAGTAACACAATCATAGTAGGGGCCTTTAACACCCCAATTTCACCAATGGACAGATCATCCAAAATGAAAATAAATAAGGAATCACAAGCTTTAAATGACACATTACAGAAGATGGACTTAACTGATATTTATAGGACATTCTATCCACAAACAACAGAATACACTTTCTTCTTAAGTGCCCATGGAACATTCTCCAGGATAGATCATATCTTGGGTCACAAATCAAGCATTGGTAAATTTAAGAAAATGGAAATCATACCAAGTATCTTTTCTGACCACAATGCTATGAAACTAGATATCAATTTCAGGGAAAAAAACTATGAAAAACAGAAACACATGGAAGCTAAACAATATGCCCATTTATGATAAAAACTCTTCAGAAAGTAGGCATAGAGGAAACTTACCTCAACATAATAAAGGCCATATATGACAAACCCACAGCCAACATCGTTCTCAATGGTGAAAAACTGAAAACATTTCCTCTGAAATCAAGAACAAGACAAGGATGCCCACTCTCACCACTATTGTTCAACATAGTTTTGGAAGTTTTAGCCACAGCAATCAGAGAAGAAAACAAATAAAAGGAATCCAAATTGGAAAAGAAGAAGTTGTCACTGTTTGCAGATGACATGGTGCTATACATAGAGGATCCTAAAGACGCTACCAGAAAACTACTAGAGCTAATCAATGAATTTGGTAAAGTAGCAGGATACAAAATTAATGCAGAGAAATCTCTTGCATTCCTATACACTAATGATGAAAAATCTGAACGAGAAATTAAGGAAACACTCCCATTTACCATTACAACAAAAAGAATAAAATACCTAGGAATAAAGCTACCTAAGGAGACAAGACCTGTATGCAGAAAACTATAAGGAACGGGTGAAAGAAATTAAAGATGATACAAACAGATGGAGAGATATACCATGTTCTTGGACTGGAAGAATCAACATTGTGAAAATGACTATACTACCCAAAGCAATCTACAGATTCAACACAATCCCTATCAAACTACCAGTGGCATTTTTCACAGAACTAGAACAAAAAATTTCACAATTTGTATAGAAACACAAAAGACCTGAAGAGCCAAAGCAATCTTTGGCTGAGAAAGAAAAAAGGAGCTGGAGGAATCAGGCTCCCTAACTTCAGACTATGCTACAAAGCTACAGTAATCAATACAGTATGGTACTGGCACAAAAACAGAAATATAGATCAATGGAACAGGATAGAAAGCCCAGAGATAAACCCATGCACATATGGTCACCTTATTTTTGATAAAGGAGGCAAGAATATAAAATGGAGAGAAGACAGCCTCTTCAGTAAGTGGTGCAGGGAAAACTAGAAAGCTACATGTAAAAGAATGAAATTAGAATAGTTCCTAACATCATACACAAAAATAATCTCAAAATGGATTAAAGACCTAAATGTAAGGCCAGACACTATAAAACTCTTAGAGGAAAACATAGGAAGAACATTCTTTGACATAAATCACAGCAAGATCCTTTTTGACCCACCTCCTAGAGAAATGGAAAAAAAAAACAAAAATAAACAAATGGGACCTAATAAAACTTAAAAGTTTTTGCAAAGCAAAGGAAACCATAAACAGGATGAAAAGACAACACTCAGATTGGGAGAACATATTTGCAAACGCAGGACAAAGGATTAATATCCAAACTATACAAGCAGTTCATGCAGCTCAATATCAAAAAAACAAACAACCCAATCCTAAAATGGGCAGAAGATCTAAATAGACATTTCTCCAAAAGAAGATATACAGATTGCCAACAAACACATGAAAGGATGCTCAGCATCACTAATCATTAGAGAAACGCAAATCAGAACTACAGTGAGGTATCACCTCACACCAGTCAGAATGGCCAACATCAGAAAATCTACAAACAACAAATGCTCGAGAGGGTGTGGAGAGAAGGGAACCCTCTTGCACCGTTGGTGGGAATGTAAATTGATGCAGCCACTATGGAGAACAGTATGGAGGTTCCTTAAAAAAACTAAAAATAGAACTACCATACAACCCAGTAATCCCACTACCGGGCATATACCCATAATTCAAAAAAAGTCATGTACCACAATGTTCATTGCAGCATTATTTACAATAGCCAGCACATGGAAGCAACTTAAGTGTCATTCAACAGATAAACGGATAAAGGAGATGTGGCACATATATACAACGGAATATTACTCAGCCATAAAAAGAAATGAAATTGAGTTATTTGTAGTGAGGCGGATGGACCTAGAGTCTGTCATACAGAGTGAAGTAAGTCAGAAAGAGAAAAACAAATACCATATGCTAACACACATATATGGAATCTAAAAAAAAAAAAAATGGTTCTGAAGAACCTAGGGGCAGGACAGGAATAGAGACACAGACGTAGAGAATGGACTTGAGGACACAGGGAGTTGGAAGGGTAAGCTGGGATGAAGTGAGAGAGTGGCATGGACATATATACACTACCAAATGTAAAATAGATAGCTAGTGGGAAGCAGCTGCATCGCATGGGGAGATCAGGTCGGTGCTTTGTCACCACCTAGAGGGGTGTGAGGGAGACGCAAGAGGGAGGGGATATGGGGATATAGGTACACATAGCTGATTCACTTTGTTATACAGCAGAAACTAACACAACATTGTAAAGCAATTATACTCCAATAAAGATGTGTAAAAAAAAATAAAACATACATACCTTAATTTTAAAATACTTTATTGCTAAAAAATGCTATCCATCATCTGAGCCTTCAGCAAGTCGTTATCTTTTTGCTGGTGGAGGGAGGGTCTTGCTTTGATGTTGATGACTGATCAAATGGTGGTTGCTGAAGGTTGGTGTGGCTGTGGTCACTTTGTTTTTTTTTAATTAATTTTTTTATTTTATTTATTTTTGGCTGTGTTGAGTCTTCGTTGCTGCATGCGGGTTTTCTCTAGTTGCGGCGAGTGGGGGCTACTCTCTGTTGTGCTGCACGGGCTTCTCCTTGCGTTGGCTTGTATTGTTGCGGAGCACGGGCTCTAGGCACATGGGCTTCAGTAGTTGTGGCACATGGGCTCAGAAGTTGTGGTACAGAGTCTCAGTAGTTCTGGCTCGCGGGCTCTAGAGTGCAGGCTCAGTAGCTGTGGTGCATGGGCTTAACTGCTCTGCGACATGTGGGATCTTCTCGGACCAGGGCTCGGACCCATGTCCCCTGCATTAGCAGGAGGATTCTTAACCACTGCACCACCAGGGAAGCCCCTGCAACTTCTTAAAATAAGACAGCAGTGAAGTCTGCTGCATTAGTGACTCCTCCTTTCATGAATGATTTCTCTGGAGCAGGCAACACTGTTTGACAGCATTTTACTCACAGTAGTACTGCTTTCAAAATTAGAGTCAATCCTCTCAAACCCTGGCTCTGCTTTACAACTAAGTTTATATAATATTCTAAATCTTTCATTGTCATTTCAACCACCTTCACAGGATCTGCATCAGGAATAGATTCCATCTCAAGAAACTGCTTTCTTTGCTCATCCATAAGAAGTAACTCCCCATCCGTTGAAGTTTTATCCTGAGATTGCAGCAATTCATTCATATCTTCAGGCTCCACTTCTAGTTCTAGTTCTCTTGCTATTTCCACCACATCTACAGTTAAGTCTTGAATCCCTCAAAGTCATCCATGAGGGTTGGAAGCAACTTCTTCCAAATTCCTGTTAATGTTGATATTTTGACCTCTTCCCATGAATCACAAATGCTCTTAACAGCATCTAGAATGGTGAATCCTTCCCAGCAGGTTTTCAACTGACTTTGCCTGGATCCATCAGAGGAATCATTATCTGTGGCAGCTATAGCCTTATGAAATGTACTTCTTAAATAATAAGACTTGAAAGTTGAAATTCCTCCTTGGTCCATGGGCTGCAGAATGGTTATTGTGTGCTAAGGCAGGCATGAAAACAACATTAATCTCATTGTTCATCTCCATCCGAGCTCTTGGGTGACCAGATGCACTGTCAACGAGCAGTAATATTTTGAAAGGAATCTTTTTTTTCCAAGCAATAGGTCTCAACAGTGGGCTTAAAATATTCAGCAAAGCATGTCATAAGCAGATGAGCTGTCATCCATGCTTTGCTGCTCCGTTTATAGATCAAGGAGTAGATTTAGCATAATTCTTAAGGACCTTAGAATTTTTGGAATGGTAAATGAGCACTGGCTTCAACTTAAAGTTGCATTAGCCCCAACAGAAGAGTCAGCCTGTTCTTTGAAGCTCTGAAGCCAGGCACAGACTCTTCCTCTCTAGCCATGAAAGTCCTAGATGGCATCTTCTTCCAATAATAAGGCTGTTTTGTCTACATCGAAAATCTGTTGTTTCGTGTGGCCACCTTCATTGATTATCTTAGCAAGTTCTTCTGGATAACTTGCTGTAGCTTCTGTATCAGGACTTGCTGCTTCACCTTGTACTTTATGTTACAGAGACAGCTTCTTTCCTTAAGCCTCATGAACCAGCCTCTGCTGCTTTTCTCCTGTAGCTTTCTCACCTCTTCCAGCCTTCACAGAGTTGAAGAGAGTTAGGGCCTTGCCCTGGATTAGGCTTTGGCTTAAGGGAATGTTGTGGCTGGTTTGATCTGCTACCTAAGCCACTAAACTTTCTCCACATCAGCAAGAATGCTGTTTTACTTTCTAATCATTTGTGTGTTCCCTGGAGCAGACATTTTAAATTTCCTTCAAGAACTTTTCCTTTGAATTCACAACTTGGCTCACTGTATGGGGCAAGAAGCCTAGCTTTCAGTCTATCTCAGCTTTCCATGTACCTTACTCACTAAGCTTTATCATTTCTAGCTGTTGATTTAAAGTGAGGGACGTGAGACTCTTCCTTTCACTTGAAGACTTAGAGGTCACTGTAGGGTCATTAATTGGCCCAATTTCAACATTTTTGTGTCCTGGGGAATAGGGAGGCCAGAGAAGAGGGAGAGAGACGGGGGCTTGGCCAATTGGGGGAGCAGTCAGAACACACACGACATTTATCAATTAAGTTCACCGTCAGATACGGGCGCTGTTCCTGGCACCCAGAAACAGTTACTACAGTAACATCAAAGATTACTGATCAAGGACCACCAACAACAAATATAATAATAATGAAACGGTTTGAAATATTGTGAGAATTACTGAAATGTGACACAGAGACACTAAGTGAACGTACGCTGTTGGAAAAATGGTGCCAGTAGACTTGTTCGATGTAGGGTTGCTGCAAACCTTCAATCTGTGAAAAACACAATACCTGGAAGCACAACAGAGCGTAGTGCAATGAAAGGAGTTATGCCTATGAGTCTACTGTGTAGACACTATCATTATCATTGTTTAACAAATGAGGAACCAATGCTCAGAGATTCGATAATTTAATCAAGATCACAGAGCCAGCAAGAGAAAATGACTCCATATATATGTCACTGTGAAGCTCATGTTATTCCCAGCATTCTCAAAAGAACTCTCACATAGCAGGGCATGTGATAGTAGGCCCATTTTCTAAGTGAGGAAACCGAAAATCAGAAAGTCAGACTGCCTTTCTAGTGTACGCTGGAGCCGGAACTAGAAGTTACAGTTTTTCTACCACATCACAGTTGGCATGATCTAAAGAGAATAATTTGTAATAGTGGTTTCATTGATAGATAGTCTGCAACATTCTGAAGACAGAGCTTAAGTTAATAAATAAAAATAATGTGTTTTCTTTCTTTCCTTTCTTTTTTTTTCCTACCCTTTTTGGCTCATTGGTAAATAGACTTTGTAAATTTATTTTATTAGTGAATTCAGCTATTGTACTAAAAGTACAAAGGGATATAATTGAGATAAACTAAAAACATAATAAATGAACTAAAAATATACCATTTTCACAAGGGAAACCACAATTTTCTAGGCTACATTCCCTAGAGCTAGAGAATATACTTTTAATGAGCTTTGAGTAATCACATAAATTGAAAACCTAACCTTGTAATGCCTGATAGTGATCTAAACTACTTAGCTGTGTTTTGTATTATACCACAAAACATTGGTTTGTTCACGAAATGTAACAAAATATCATGTGTTATTCATACTTTGGCCTTAGGCTTACATGTGTTGAAACCATAATCCCCGATGTATTTCAGAGTATGTTTGGACAACCAAAGTTACTCTATGAAAATGACCCAAAAGGAAAACCCTATTCCATTAAAAACACAAATTGCTAAGAGTTAAATGTTTAAGTATTGCCTAGAGTGTATAAAGAAGATTTAAAATATAGTGCTCATTTTTCCCACTTAAAAAAAAAACAAAAAAGGAACATTCAGGAACCATACAGGAAAGTTGTAAATTAGCTATATCCTGATCTACTTCATATATGTTGCATTATGTAACGTGGAAGAAACGAGATACTACATCCCAACAAAGAACTGCTTGATAGCAAGAGCTTCAGATTCAGAGAGAAAGGGGTTACCCTGGCTGCTAATCTGGAAGACTTGTCAGGGTAATGTCAAGGGTTAACACTAAACATCACAGTTTGGAGGTTCTCAAGTCAAGATACCTGAAGCCCATCTTGGGGATGTTTATGGACATTTTTAGGCTGTAAATTCTCCAAGAGCAGTGCTGTCATAGTTAAGAATTTGAACAATGGGATCAGAAACTACATTTGAATCCCAGTTCTGTAATTCACGAGGTCCATGACCTTCAGAAAATCACTTCACCTCTCTGAGCCTTAATTTCCTCATTTCTTATATACTCAATACTCAAATACTACTCACTTCCCCCACTGGGTTGGGAGGATTAAAAGAGATGGCATATGTAAAATACTTACCAAATTTCCTAGCAGCTAGTAAGCACTCAAGTTTTAGTTACTACTATTATTATTAATAATATTTTATGAATAATCATTGTGTTCTTAGTACCTAACACAATGCCCACAAATATTAAGGAATAAATAATGTCCGCAAACTGAACTGAGCTTTGTGGCCAAGAGTTTGAAATCTTACACTACTCCACTTAATTACAAAGGAAACCTTTAAAGCACCATTATTCAAACTCTGGGAAATATTGGGTTGGTCATCAAATAAGACTGGGAAATCTAAGTTAAACAAAATCAGTATTTTTTTTCCCGCAGAACTTCTCAGAGCCTTTAATGTGACGATGTGAGTTATGAATCCTCTAAAGAGGTATAAGATACAGCCTTCAGTGCTTCTTAAGTTTACTGCACAGTTTCCTCATCTATAAAACATAAGATTTTACAGTATGATTTCTAAACTCCTCCCTCCTTGTTGAGAGGTTAGAATTATAGGCATTTTTCAGAACTAGTTATGCATATGAATATGCATAAAAAATGAATGTTGATTCCTCCTTGAGATCAGAACAAATTGGATCTTTTTCCATTTTCCCATTCCAAAGCCCACCCCAAATGAACACCATCTTTGACACTTTATCACATATATAACTTAATACTGGCTTTAACCTGAATAGATCAAGTTCATGGAGAGTTTATTTTTAAGTCACTTCTGATTTAATATGATTTTTTGAAAAATACATTGACATTAAATCCAAGATGTTAAAGCTAACAAACTCCACAATCAAGACTCAATCATGTAGGAGGACATTAAAAAACAAACGAGCTTTACTTCTGAATAGTTTTCTCATTAAGATCAAATGTTACCCAAATCCACATCCTTGACAACATTTGACATTTAAAAACCAGGTAATGAAACTGTCACTTTACTGAGTAAAAGAGAAGCATGAGATGCTCCAATTTTGCCTCTCCCCTTCTCTCCACACGGAGACTCTTCTTGGCATTCTCACTGATTCCTCGGGCTCCACGTGGCGAGTCCCAAATCTCCCCCATTAGCCATTTTCTCTCTTTAAGCTCAAGACCCATACCCATATTTAGTGCGTATCCTTACATGCAGTCACCTCAAATTCAAAGTGAAACACATTATTGCTACGAATCATTTTCTGCTTACCCTGGAATCACTGCCGGATCCACTACTCAAGTTTTCCTCCTTCTTCCATCTTCCTCATCCTCCATATCTAATCAGTTTCCACCTCCGTTTTCCAGTTAATCCTTTTCCCTGGATCCCCACTCTCATTCTTTTTTCTTTTCTACTCCAATAGTTTGTTAAATAGCCTCCTATTTGTTGGTATTTGGACATTCCCTCACCCACTATCCCTCTTCTACCTTCCCGAGATATTTCTAAAATGAAGAGCAGTCATTATACTCTCCTAGTTACAATGCTTCCATGACTTCCCATCTCCAGTTGTACAAAATCCAGTCTGCTTAGCATGCTAGATAAGGCCCTTCACAAGCTGGCTCTAAACAACCACTCTAGCCTCGCTCCACTCTCCTCTCCACTTCTTGGGCTCTAGACTCTGAAGAGACTCTGCCTTTCTCCTTTTTTTTTTTTCTTTTTTGCAATTGTAATAGCTGAATAAATATAAATTTATTTTATGATTTAATGTAGCATTTCAAAACAGTTCCCATTATCTTTAGTCACCATTATAATTATAAATTTCCCCCTAGAACTATTTATTTTTTGAATGAATTCAATTTTTTTTTCCTTTTTCTAACTTTAGATTTTATATTGAAGTATACTTGATTAACAATGTTGTGATAGTTTCAGGTGTACAGCAAAGTGATTCAATTATACATATACATGTATCTATTCTTTTTCAAATTCTTTTCCCATTTAGGTTGTTACATAATACTGAGCAGTTTCCTGTGCTATACAGTAGGTCCTTGTTGGTTATCTAATCTAAATATAGCAGTGTGTATACATGTCAATCCCACGCCTTTCCTGAGTCACACACAGTACCATTCTTTCTCTACCACCTACTACCTGCTATGTCCCACTTTGTCCAACGGGCAAACACACAAACATCTCTCAGTATTTCCCTCTCCCATCCTACGAAGTATATATTAACTTCTGCCCCTTCGAGGTGCTGTGATCCCGACCTTTGCGTTTCCCCAACAACTTGCACCTTTTTTTTTTTTTTTCCCCCCCCGGTACGCGGGTCTCTCACTGTTGTGGCCTCTCCCGCTGCGGAGCACAGGCTCCGGACGCGCAGGCTCAGCCGCCATGGCTCACGGGCCCAGCCGCTCCGCGGCATGTGGGATCCTCCCAGACCGGGGCACGAACTCGTATCCCCTGCACCGGCAGGCGGACCCTCAACCACTGCGCCACCAGGGGAGCCCCCGAGCCTTTTCTTATTAATGACTTTTTATGTTAAGAGTCTCAAAGTCCCGCTCTAGACTGAGCTTCTCAAGATTCTAGGCATCTCTTTCATCTCCCATCTCCTAGTGTCCTACACAATCCTGCACGGTGCCTGGTATAGATAATGTTTGCTGAATGACAAAAATAAATAAATAAACACATGAAATTCAAATACAATTTTAAGCCCTGAAGTTGGAATATTAAGGTTAAAAAGAACTATGTTAAACGTAAGGAAAAGTGTTCAAATATGTCAAAAATCTTGTACTCTCCCCACAACGTGACATTTGTTAAATAAAAGGTGTGAGTTAATAGGTGATTCTCCTTGTGATTCCAATTACTCTGAACACAAAGACATACACTTTGGTGTAACAGCGCCGTTGAACTGAACGCCATTAGAACAAGATTAAAGCCACATTGGGCACAGAAAGGAAACGGGTGCGTATGGAGTCGACCGGCGTAGAACATAAAATGAGTTTGTGTCTGTTTGTTTGCTCAGATTAGACTTGAAATTACACTAAACAACCCAAGTCTCTGTTTTCATGACCATCATCCTGCACCAGCAGAGCATCACCCCCGAGAAGAAAATCTGCCCCTGCGTTGGCAAAAGCTTGAACTCCACTAGGCCAGGTGCTGCGCGGCGGCCGCAGGTGTTGCTCTGCCCAGCAGAGGGCGCGCAGCCCCCAACACCGAGCAAGGCGGGTCAAGGAAGCCGGCGAAGCCGGGGTGAAGTTCAAGAAACCAAAGCCTCGGAATCCGGGTCAGCGCGCTGACCTCCTGTCCTCGCCTGCTCCCTGGCACTCTGTTCCGTTCTTCCCACTCACAATGAGGTGTTAGTGAACTTCCAGATCTCAGGCACACCAGTTTTGGAGCAAATAGGGAGAGGGCAAAGGGGAGGCTGTTCACGTTAGGGGCGTGATGATTTCTTGGAAAAGGAAACTTTATCTCACTTCTACTGAGCATCACAGCTACAGAAAGCATCCCAAACTGGTTCTATCATACATTCGGGTTCCTCCCTCCTAAGAGTGAATAGTAAGCACAGAAGTGGAGGCTTTCAAGATGCCCCTTCCCCCAACTCGAAGGAAAATGATTTTCTGCCCTTAATGATTTAGTTCGACATTTTAGGCATCAGAAGGATAACATTAAGGTCTTCAGGCTATTAAAAGGCTGAATGGGGGTAAACTCCTTCCCCTAAACATATATTTACATTTTATGAGGGGTAACTAGTATAAGAGGAGGAAAAAATACTACATCCTCTCACATTCTAAAGACAGATGCTTCTGGTGTCCAACTTAAGAGTCCACTGATCTCGAAAGGCAAACTAAAAAATACAAAATAAAAGATTCATGTGGCTCTCAAGGAACCCACAAGTGTCCTTTCTGTGCTTTATTTGAGGAGAACAAAGGAACATCACAGTCCTTATGGGGAGCTCGTTTGTCTGCTGTTAACCCCAAAACGTGCTGAGAGGAAGCAGAGAGCAAGGGCTACTTGTTAACACTCAGAAAGGGCACACGCATTCACTTTGTTATACAGCAGAAACTAACACACCACTGTAACGCAATTATACTCCAATAAAGACGTTAAAAATAATAAAATAAAATAAAATAAAAAGAAAGGGCACAAGGAGTATTGTCTTATCCCTTCAAAATACACCTCAGGCAGAGAGGAGAAGTCTTCGTAGAATCTTACCCCTGCATTGAGGAGCCTCCGTCCCCTCCTGGGCAAGGGTCTAGGATCAGAATGGGAAGTGACTGTTGGAAGGCTGTGGGTGCTTCTGGCTGCCTGGAGGACAGAGTAGGGAGCTGGGGAGCAGTGAAGGTGAAGCCTGGCATAACTCACTGTAAATCATGCTAAGGGGTGTGATTATGTCTTGATGCCGTAAGAAGCCATTGAAGAATTTTAAACAGGGAGTGACATGATTAGATTTGCATGGTGGGAAGATCACTCTAGAAATAGCAGATAGTGGGGCAAGCTTATACAGATCAAATATGAAATGCTCAATCCGATGTCATGCTTATTAATTAGGATAAGGCATATAGCAAGATCATGGATTGGTTTTTGAAGAACAAAACATACCAAATAAGAGTGGGGACTTTCCTCCATTTCTAGTCCACTTGCCTTACCCTAGACTCAAGTCCCCATGCTTTGCACAAGCTTAAGGGCCACCATTTATACAGACCACAAGGCCAAAACCACTTAAACTCAGAATAAAATCTGAAGCGAACCGACTTGCAATCCTACTTTCCAATTATAAAAGTATCATTTGTTATACAGGAATTTAATTTAATCTCACAAATATTTTTGGAGCAGCTACTGTGTTGAAACCATCGTACAAGACTCTACTGGGAACTCTGAGGTTAATAAAATGCAATCTCTTTCTTCTAGAAACTCACAGACTACCTCAAATCAAGTAAAAAGGAAAACACTTTTTTTAAATGTGTTATCTTGGGCAAATAAAAATACTAATGAAAGTACTTTTTGTTATTATGCATTTGTAAAATATATTCATATGTATCTAAGCTTTTTTAGTCTCTAACACCCAATTCTCCAAGCATAAACATACAGTTTGAATTTAGGAAAATCAAATTTAAATCAATATTTTTTCTATATTCTTAGGTTGTATTTCTCCTAAAAATAGAGGCTGGATATTCTAAAAGCACATCACACCAAGTTTGAGAATAACCAAATGAAAAATGTATCTAATTTCTCCTAGAATTTAAATTTCTCCTAGAATTTAAGAAGCTCAGACTATAGTTCTTTTCTTTTGGACCCACTTATGCTTAAAATGATGTCAGCCCACTTGCTCTGAAATCCCATCACCACTGCTGGTCTGAAAAGCAGCCACCTGGAGCATTAGGGAGACTCCTGTCATTTCCACCAAGCAAGTGGGCAAATCCTAAAGCCACTGTTCTGTTGCGAAGGATGCTGGGACTACTATAAATAATGTCTAGAATGGGATTGCTAATACTATAAGGGAGTGAGAGTGTACCTAGGAATAACTGAAGTGCATGACAAAAAGAATGAAATATCTCAGAAGGGAAGGAAATAGTTCTAAGTAGGTTCTCAGAAGGCCACTCTGACTTCCTACTGCTTCAATGACTCAGGCTTTGGGTGTGTTTGTTTGTTTGTTTGTTCACTATTCCCCAAGCCTGGAGTAAGTCTATACCCATAGCTTGAGGGTAGACCTACAATTTAATCCTGTATTATAGCAGACAACATTGAGGGAGAGAGGAAATCTACTTCACTCAACAAAGTTGAGCTGAGACTATTTAAGGTGAAACCATGCTTAAAATCCTAAGTATTGTTATACGAAGAGGACTTCAAAATAATGACATAAATTAACATTTTTAGCTCCAGTACAAAATTGAAATAGTTTGTTTATAAAAGGCCAAAGGAACTATTTCTAATTAGATATGCTAGATGCTTTAAAATGAAAACTTTCAGGCAAAGGGCAATTCTGGATTTTTAAATACACTTTGAATTTGGCCATTTGAATGTCTGATCTTATTTTGTGTGATATTTTATAGGCCAGGGCTTTCTTCAGCAGGGCTGCTGTCATTCAATACTGGAAGGGAAAAGGGTGAGGTTACTGTGATATCATGGAATTTCGTAATAAGGAACCACAATGTGAAGCCAGGGTTTTGTGTGGTTAACATCGTTATTTCCGTAACGGACTCAAAACCTTCAGAAAAATGCTTCATAAGTAGTAGTACTGTGTCACTCAGAAATCCACTGAACTAATAGCACACAGATTTGTGGCAGAGACAATGTGCTTGGCAGTTACACTCCACAAGGGAGCCTGCTGTCTGCAGGTCCATGACTTCTCCTGTGGTTCCTGATCAGATGAGCTAGGAGCTTCAGTCAGCACAACGAGACAGAAGATAAACTTGAGCAACAAGGAATTTTTAACGTGTACCTCCAGACGTCGAACACTACATATTCCCAATTTGTGTAATTATTACCCTGGAAGCTACGTTCTTCCTTTTGTATCATCTGAGTGCAGGACCTTACACATGGCTTGAATGTGCTCGTTTCCCTACTACCATGAGCTGTTGTGAATTTCATGTAAATATGTGACCTAAAAAACATAGCCCCTATCTCCTCTTCCTTTCTAGAACTGACATCAGATTCATAGAGTTCCATTTATGTCGCTATATTAGAATGACAGTGGTACATGTCATGTTTCAACCAAAAAATACTGGAACAAAGTACTGAACATAGGTACTGAAAAATGCACTTAAATACCACCTATATCAAAGTAAAAATGGATTTCTTTGAACTGTCTTTGATTAGAGGACTTTGAGCACCATCCTCACCCCGTGGACATACCCTGTGAATGCTACTCAATGGAACCTAATCCACAAGACTTATGAGGAAAAAAACATCTCTAATCTTGATTCTTTAGAAATTCTGAACGTGTACGTCCCCTTGACCAAGAAAAGAAAAGTGGTTTACTCTGACTTTAATGAATTCTATTTTTTCCCAAAATGTTTGAGGCTTGATTTTTCCAATCACATAGGAAGTCAAGTATTAAGTGTCCTGTGTCTCCGGCCAGAGAAAAAGGAACAGGGATTGTTACAACTTTATCTCCTGAACTGATGTGAAAGCCCTAGAGATTCAGCTGATGCACTGAGGTTCTCTTGTAAAACTTCTGACATTTACAAAATTAATACCTTGGATGACATTCTGCAAATACGTGGTAACATCAGCCTTGATAACCCATTCATCTAGCGATAAGGATGCACTGGATTCTGATGGAGGGATTTTCAGCATGTGCACTTCAGCTTGGTTAAAAAAAGACTTGCAATGAAGTAACCTTTTTTATATGTGCAGGGATCCAGCTCGAGTCTAAACTGGGGTTTACACACAACTGATGAATGGATGGATAAGAACTCTGGCATTTATACTTTTGTTGGAATTTTTTTGCTTTTATTTGTTTGTTTGGGGGGTGGGTTCCTGAAAATGAATAATAAAATGATTTTGTGTACATGTCCAGCAAGGGACTGTAACAGGCAGAACAGTCTCTAGTCTCTTGCTAGTACAGCTCCCAATACCAGTCCTGCAGAAAGAAGGACTGCAGGTAAAGCTGATAGGGTGCTTTCCTTGATGGGCACAAGGAATTTGCTCCAGGGCCCAACACACAAAGTATGACTGCAGAGAGGAAGAGAGACATTCTCCTCACTGTGCGCAGCCCAGTATAGCTTCCCCCACAAGGGGACACGCGGGGATCCCAACACCACAGTCACCTTGAAGAAAGAGCTTGAAGAGTGCATGGTGCCAGCTCTTCTGATACAGACACCAGTATTCCTATAGCAGCCCTGGCACTGCCTCTAACTGACTTCCTGGGTTTTGGACCCCAACAAGGGGGTCTGGGCTAGAGTGGGACAAATAAGAAAGGACTGTTTAAGCACTATTTACAACAGCCAAGACATGGAAGCAATTTAAATGTCCATCGAGAGATGAATGGATAGATGATGTGGTGTATACACACACACACACACACACACACACACACACACACACACACACACACGGTGGAATATTACTCAGCTATAAAAAAGAATGACATAATGCCATCTGCAGCAACATGGATGGACCTAGAGATTATCAAGGTAAGTGAAGTAAGCCAGACAGAGAAAGACAAATACATGATATCACTTATATGTCAAATCAAAAATATGATACAAATGAACTTATTTACAAGACAGAAACAGACTCACTGACATAGAAAACAAACTTATGCTTAACCAAAAGGGAAGGTGTGGGGAGGGATAAATTAGGAGTCTGGGATTAGCAGATACAAACTACTATATATAAAATAAATAAACAACAAGGTCCTACTGTATAGCACAGGGAACTAGATTCAATATCCTGTAATAAACCATAATGGAAAAGAATATGAAAAAGCACATATACCTATATCTATATTTATATATAATTGAATTACTTTGCTGTACACCAGAAACTAACACAACATTGTAAATCAACTATACTTCAATTTAAAAAAAAAGAAAAAAAAAAGAGAAAGGACTGCTTAAGGGTGGGCCTCTTAAGAAACCTGGAGTTATACTAGTGAGCAGCGATGATACTACAATTCATTAGTTTCAATCACAAGCTGGTAAGCCTAGGGAAACGGTTCAGAAATCAAAAACAATTGGACTTTAAGTTTGTTTCTAGAAGGAACAAGAGAGTCTTGAAGAAGAAAATCAGATGGGCACTTTGGGGGAAGAGAAAGACTTGCAATCAATAAGATTACTTGTATTACTCAGAATCACGCTTATACAGGAAATCTTGTAAAACAAACCCTTCCGGCGGAGACTGAGCCGCCTTCTGAGGGACCGGCTTTGGTGCTGAAGTTAATATGACCCCCAAAGCAAAAGCAAGTAAACCGCTGCAATTTGGTGTAAACAGCATAGCTATCAACTAACCTCCCACGTTTCATTTCCTCAACATTAAATAAAGACATTCCTACCTCTCCAATTTATAGTCAACAATCTAATTTCCTAATTAATGAGAATGCACAAGCTACCCACAAACTTCTCAGAACATTTCCCCAACGCCATGGTATCCCGTGGTGAGGAGAACAACTGGTGGCAAGCCAATCTCAAGCACCAGCCTCTGAGGCTTCCCTTAAAGTGCTGGTTTCAACCTCCCTTTCTTGCATCTGACTGCAAAGCAGGGCTGCTTCCTGTGGCAACTGAAGTGGGCAGCAGGAACCCGAGATGGCATTTTGTTCAGAAGGGAGTGAGGAGGAAGGTGAGCCACTTGGGTTTCTCTTACGATCCCATCTCGACAGCCACCATCATCTTTAGAATTGTGGGTGGAAAAGGATACAGTCCTGGAGATGGAGATGATTCTCTTTAGAAACCACTATTCCTTTATGAGTATTTGGAAAGTCCAACATGCTTCCTCTCTCCAACTCAGTTTAAAGAGAATACTCTCAGTTCTAGAAGTCATGTATCACATGTGAGAGGTTTGAAAATTGGTACCCTATACACAGCAATGCTGGGTTTGGGATGATGGCTGTCATTTACTGGTCGAAGTTATCATCTTACATCACCTTCTTTACCATCTTGTTTTCCAAATAATATCCTACAGTTATTTCTTACTCCCTGCGTATCCCAATAAGCTCCTTTCCAAATGGATGTCTCATCAGAGCCCCACCTGCCCAGCCACTCTGGGGTCACTATTTCCCTAACACTTTCATGTCTACAAGAACAGTCCCAAAATGCCAATCAGAGACTTCTTAGTGAGATTTATCATTCTTCCTGTATATGACAATTCTATTGAGCATTTTGTTTCTAACTTTTCAAAGTTTTTGAATAGCTTTATACTAATATAGCCATAATGGTGATATAATTTCACGAATGTAAGTAAAATTTTCCTTTAGTTAATTCACCATTTTATTTGTTTGGTGATATTTAATAATGATTTATTTTGGTTTTGCACATTTATGAGATGAGGAAGAACTTTGCATATCACCACTGGTGAGCTTTAACCAGAATTAGAATTTTTAAAACTGAGTGCTAAAATACGCTTTACAAATCATATCATTCAGTAAGTAAAGAACCAAAAGCCTAACGCTGCACCGTGCAATATGTATTACCAGCTGTAGAGCACCTGAAATACAGCTAGTCCAAACTGAGATGTATCTTAAGTTTAAAATACACACTGAGTTTTGAAAACTTAGCACGAACAAAAGAATATAAAACATCTCATTAATAAATTTTATACTGATTACATGTTGAAGTGATAATATTTTGCTCATATTAAATAAAATATATTATCAATATTAAAAAAAAAAACAGTCCCTCTTCCTGTAATGCCTTTCTCCAGTTTTCTACTAGAAAAAAAAAAAAAAATCACATACTTTGAGGCTCAAATCAATGATCACTTCTATGAATTGGAAAAATAAGAAAAGTATTTCCTGTATCAGTCAGGATAGGTTAGATTATGCTACAGTAACAACAACCCCAAATCTCAGTGGCTTAAAACAACAAAGATTCCTTTCTTTTCCAGGCTAAATGACAACTTTGGGTCAGGAGTGGACTCTGCTCCATTTAATCACTCATTTTTTGCTGTGCGCGGGCCTCTCACCGCTGCGGCCTCTCCCGTTGCGGAGCACAGGCTCCGGACGCACAAGCCCAGCGGCCATGGCTCACGGGCCCAGCCGCTCCGCGGCATGTGGGATCCTCCCGGACCGGGGCACGAACCTGTGTCCCCTGCATCGGCAGGCGGACTCTCAACCACTGCGCCACCAGGGAAGCCCTAGCATCTCCAGCATTTAACAGTCCACCGTGCCAAAGAGAATGAGAACTCTGTAGGGTCTCAAGACCAGATATTAAATGCTTTGGCCCGAAAATGACAGCCTCTGTTCACACTTTGGTCAGATCTAGTCACACAGTCCCATCCCACTATAAGAAAGCCAGGAAGTACAATTCCACCAATGTCACCAGGAGGCAGAAAGCTTGGAATATTTGGTAAACAGCACAGATGACTACCACATGACCTTATTTGCACCCCAAGCTTGTAAAATAGTTAATACTTGTTAAAATACATTGAATTATATTTTACTGAAACAGGTTTTCCTATTGATTTAGTTTGAATTAATAAAATGCACATTGTTTATCGATGTTATAGGAGTCCCTGTATCCAGTCTGAAAGATTCTAGAAAAACCTATTTGAACCTGAAGGGACACACTGCACAATTACATCTCTAAGAGCTTCTGCGAGGACAGACCAGTTCTTTGTTTGATAAATATGTTGGGAAAAATTAATTCAACTCTTAACAATCATATATTCATAAGTTAATAATTTTTTTCAAAGGAAGCAGAGTCTGATGAAAAATAAAGGTTGATTAGAATAACAAAAAGATATAACATCTAAGTCCTCACCTTCTACCTACCTGCTGTTTAACTTAAAAGAGTCTCATAAGCTCACATGCTTCAGTTTTTCTATCCAGAAATGGATAGCATTAATTCATCCAAGTAACAAATAACCATTTAACATCCACTGGATACAGGCACTTGGCTGCACTGTTAATACAGCAATTAAGAGGCAAAACTGCATGATCCTTGACCTCATGAATTTTATAATCTGTTTACCACTAGTGGTCAAACTTGGTTCTAAATAATGGAATGTGGTAATATAGGTGTGGATAAACATAACAGGAACATTACTAAGACTTTCACTAATCTGTTCAATGCACTGGTATATGAGCCCCCATGAGGAGGTAATGGGAAACGTAAAAGATAGGTAGATGAACACTTTAATAGCTAAATAGAATAGCTGAGAGAAGATCTCAACCATCCCTGACTACTGGACCTCAAGCAGGCAATGAAACATATGTCCAAGTATTAAAAAACAGGCAAAGTTGAAGCTGTCAGTGGGCGGCCCCTTCATGGAGGTGAAGCCTTATGTTTCCTTGTCTAGCCCATAGGGCCTTAAAGAGTTCTCCTTTGACCTCCTAGGTATTTGACTTAGAATAATTTGTGCATATTTAAAGAATTCAATTTCCTGAACAACCTAGGAAAACTTAACACTGGCAGCCACAACATGCGACATTACCAAAATGCTCTTGATACGCTCACAAAAGCCGTTGGAGAATTGTGTCTGTGCCTCTGTGGTCCTTTTACTCTCAGTAGTATACCAACGTGGCTTCCAAGGACGTGGTGTACTCACAATGCCTACTGTAGTTTTATTTTTTAGCTATTTTTATTGGAAAGAGTAAACTATTAAAATACAAAGGATCCTTTTAAAGCCACAAAGGAAATGTGCAAAAAGCCATGAAAAGGATAAGAGATGATTTCTAAATTGAACAGTTGGTTTTATTAACAATAACAAGAAAGTAAGTCACACAGTTCGTAAGTCCTCCCAGATGAGACATGTGTGGGATTCTCTGGTCTGAAAAAGAAGCTTAGCTTATAAACATGTCAGCCATGTTCTGAATAAAATGAAGATTTCACACTATGTGGGAATGTGACCATTTGCCCTTAAATGTGTCCAGGATTTAGTGTTATTTTAAGCTGCTTTTGCTTCCAATTATTTGTCCTATTTAGGACATTTTCCCATCAACTTTAGGCAGGGGAAAGGTACCAGTAACTGCTTTTGATGAATATAAATCGTTTAAGCTACTTAGCTTAAGATCATAGGTTATCAACCATTGGTACAAATTCTAAATCCTACCCAGCTCACAGGTATAAATAGGTATAAATATAAAAATGTTTTAACATTTGTTGGCAAACACCATCTCTATATTCTGGTTTCCACATTTCACGTTTAATGAGTTGTGGTAGCTGAGTGATTTGGAAGAAGACAGTGGTGGGTGATACAGCTGTAGCTAGTTCCTAACATTATGTTGAAAATTTACTGTAGTCTTCTTTTTAAGGCAAAAAAAAAGAGAAAAAAGTAAAAGAAAAGAAAAAGTAGAGGGGGTATTTAGTAGCCCATTGAGATACAGAACATGAAGGGAGTTGCTAAAAGTTCCCAAAGTTTCTCTTTTTCCAGGCCCCTGTCCAAGAAGTACTGTGAGGACTTGTCCTCTTTTTTAAAATTAATTTTTATTGGAGTATAGTTGATTTATGATGTTGTGTTAGTTTCTGCTGTACAGCAAAGTGAATCAGTTATGCATATACATATATCCACTCTTTTTTAGATTTTTTCCCATATAGGCCATTACAGAGTATTGAGTAGAGTTCCCTGTATTAGTTATCTATTTTATATGTAGTAGTGTGTATATGTCCTCTGCTTCTTAAATGTTGTCAGTCTTATCAATCTCAACTTGCCAATTAACTAACTACTCCCCACTTTCTACAAAGTGCTTTTTTCCATAGGCTCTACTCCACTCACTTCTCTGCTCAAGGCATTAATGGATCATAATAATATATTATAGCAGAAATTAAAGAAGCACAATACATTTCCTGAAGCCTCCACAGATGGAAAGGCGGAATGGAAAGAATACAGCCTATAGCATCATCCAGATCCATCACTTCATAGCATTATGACGTAGGCCAAATAACTTCACCTTTTTAGGCACTCATTTTCATCAACTATAATATGCAGGATAACAGTTTCATCAGAGAATTGAGGCAGATAATATATATTTAAAAGCACCTGCCTAGCTCACTGTAAGCTTTAAAATTTTTGGTCTCTTCCTTAGAATATTAAATACATGGAGAATAGGGTTTTTTCCTAATATCTGATAAAAATTCCTCCTTTATTTCATTATCAATGCCAATGGCTGCTCTAAAGCAAAAATGATTCAATGATGAGACAGAAAAAGGAGACTGTTGATAAATTACTCCTAGGGGAAAAGATACTTTAAACATGTAATCTTCTTTCTAAACCTAGCAGAGTGGCCTGAGGAGTTGTTGAGGTGGACTTGGGGCAGCCCAAGCCAACGACACTTTGGGTTGCTGACCTGACTTAAACCAACACAGCTGTACTTTGTTCTATTTTATATTGACCACGTATAAACATTGGATTTAAGAAATGCACCAGGTAATTCCCTGGTGGCACAGTGGTTAAGAATCTGCCTTCCAATGCAGGGGACACAGGTTTGATCCCTGGACCGGGAAGATCCCACATGCCACGGAGCAACTAAGCCCGTGCGCCACAACTACTGAGCCTGTGCTCTAGAGCCCGCGCATCACAACTACTGAAGCCTGCGTACTCTATGGCCTGTGTACTGCAACTACTGAGCCTGCATGCTGCAACTACTGAAGCCCGTGTGCCTACAGCCCATGCTACGCAACAAGAGAAGCCACCGCAATGAGAAGCCCGCACACCGCCAACGAAGAGTAGTCCCCGCTCGCCACAACTAGAGAAAGCCTGCGCGCAGCAATGAAGACCCAATGTGGCCAAAAAATAAATAAACTTAAAAAAAAGAAAGAAAGAAATGCACCAGTGATGGCCTACGTATGATTTTCTTGTTGGTGCCACACAGGTCCTGATTGTAATCCTGTGAACAGAGAAGGGGTTTCCCAGAAGGGGACAGCTGTTCTCACTATGAATAACCCTGGGAAAGTTTCATAGTAGGGCAGGTAAATCTGGGGTCAATGTTTCACCCAGATTCCCAGCCTGGAGACCTGAGTGGTTTTGGCGGTGGAGGATTAGCTACACCTGCCTTGTTGGGGAGGCTGAGAGAGGTCAGCAGCTGGCCTGGAAAGAGTCTGGGCTGGATCTGGATTTGTGCTGCTATTGAGAGTTATTTTCCTGTGTTGTATTCTCCCTCTGTTATCCCCAAATCTTTTACATGTCTCATACAAAGTGATAGGGTAGGCTCTGATGGACTGGGGTGATTTAGCTAAGGACCTGTGTCCACATGTGAGAAAAGCAATACAACGTCTTTCTTTGGAAACTAAAGTGTGGCGTGGTAGTCACTGTCACTGGGAAAAGACACCTAGCCTTGCACACTCTCCCAAGGCAACCATTTGGTGACTTGAAGAGTCTGAACTAGATAAACAGAAAACTAAAGGGGGTGAATAAAAAATGTTGCCTAGAATCACAGTCTTGAGGATACACACACACACACGCACACACACACACACACACACACACACATATTTAAATAATTCTATGAGATTTCTGAACAGAGTGACAAGTCACAATGATACCGATTACTGGTTTTGTATCAGTTCAAAAGCAATTTTATTTATATTATTTTAATTAGATCACTATGAAATTTTGTTATATGTAGTTGTAGAAATTTAATTATATATCTATTTGTAGTGCAACAGAATTATTTCCTAGCTAGCAAAAACATCAGACTTCAGTTTTCCCTGCAAATATATGCATTGTACTACTCAGGATTCTAGGAAAAAATGGCAGACAAATGACTGAAAGATAAAATCAAGGTAAAAAATAATAACATTTGTTCAGTGCTTTAAGGCCAGCAAAGCATCTTCATATTCATTATTTAAGATTTCACATTAGTAAATGCAGTCTATTCTTAGAAAACAAACTTATGATTACCAAAGGGGAAAGATGGGAGGGGGGATAAATTGGGAGTTTGGGATTAACATATACACACTACTATATGTAAAGTAGATAACCAGCAAGGACCTATTGTATAGCACAGGGAACTCTGCTCAATATTCTGAGATAATCTAAATGGGAAAAGAATTTGAAAAAGAATAGATACATATATATGTATAACTGAATCACTTTGCTGTACACCTGAAACTAATGCAACATTGTTAATCAACTATACTCCAATATAAAATAATTTTTTTTAAATTATCTATCATATGTTAATAAAATAAAATAAGGTGTTCACCAAAAAAAGTAAATGCAGTCTATTCAAAGAATAATACATCCTGTAATTTACACTTTCCCTAATAAGAATATTTTAAGATTAATCAGGATTATTTAACTATTATTATATACGATGCTAATAAAGCTTGAACCTGGAGAAATCCTAACGGCAGAAAACCAAGAAAAATGCTTAAATCGTAATCATTAATTAATCTTGTTTATAGTTCTTTATTAAGATTAATCACTCTTTGAGCATGAAACCCCAAGCATTAGATATGTGACTATGGGAAAGTTACTTAACTACTATGTATATCACCTCTTCAGTTATAAAACAGAGATAACCCCTAATCTGCTCATAGACAACGGAGTGGGCTGTAAAATATTTTGACATCCCCTCTGCCTGAAAATTACACATATCGATGGTTTTATGAACTCACAACAAAATGAGTGAAGACAGAGTCACGTAAGCCTTTCAGATGATTAATTCTGCATGACAGTTTTCTTGGAAATATTACAGGAGGAAATAAGTATATGCAAAAAGATATCCATTGTACTATTGTCTCATACAGTGGTTTTACTGTAAAAACAAGAATTACATTATGCATTGGGAAATTTTAAAGTAAGCTTTCAAAAGGGCTGATGACTTCATATGGTAGTTATTTTTCACTTAAATAAAAGGAAAATGGGATAAAGCATATAACATCCTACCATTCAGGTCTAATTAAAATATCTCTTCCTCTTTCACCTCCACCCTCTTTCCCATGCCGATGGCAAATAAACACCAAGTTGAATAAACATTTACTGTGTCAACTCATGTTAAATACAAATTTAACTGCTTTAGACAAACACACACACACACGTTTCTTTTGAGTCTTCAATTCCTACATCGTTCTTCTGTTATATGTGTGTATACACATATCATAAATATGAAGATATGTTTAGACACAAAAAAATTTAGAATTATTTATTTTTCAAAATAGCCTAAGTCAGAAGAACCAACCATATTCCCACCTGCCTTTGTGAAAATAAACTTGGACCTACTTGTAAGCCTTTCTTTCCTCTTCAGTCAGGTTTATTGAAGTGCAATTTACATATAGTAAAATTCACCCTTTATAGGTCACAGTTCTATGAGTTTTGACAAATCCATAATCATGTAAGCACCACTACAATCAAAATATAGAATGTTTTCATCACCCCCACCCAAATTCTCTTGTTTCACTGTAGTTAATGCCCCCTTTACCACCAGCCCGTGGCAGCCACTGATCTGTCTTCTGTCCCTATAATTTTACCTTTTCTGGAACGTCATATGAATGGAATCCTACAGTATGCAGCCTTTTACATCTGGCTTCTCTCACTTAGCATTATGCATTAGAGAGTCACCCATGCTGTTACATTTATTTCTAGTTCTATTACTGTTTCTATTGCTTAGCAGTATTCCATTGATTGCATGTATTCTGCGGTTTACCCATTTACCAGACGAAGGACATTTGGACATTTGGGCTATTTTCCACTTTTAGGTCTTTCTTAACATGTCAGAGCATGCGACAATACAGTATGTCGGTATAAGAGCTTAGGTCTTTAAGCTAGACAGGCTTTAGTGCAAGTCCCAGGTCAGCCATATGTTAAACTGCACCCTTGGGCAAATTACTTATATTTTCTGAGTCAAAATATTGTGAGGATTAAATTAGCATGTGACCTGTAGTATCAATAAGTAGCTGCTATTATTATTACTATGATCTCTAGTTCTCAAACTCTGCTTTACTTCAAGTCTTCAAACTGATCCTAAACATAACATCTTCAATTACCTCAGAGCTTCTGCTGTATCCTTTCACTTAAAATATATCCCCCCTTCTTTCTGCATCCCATGTTCAGGACCCAAGTGCATCTTCCTCCACCAGAACTTTTCCAACTCATAGTCCACACCTACCTTTCCATTCTCCACATTCCTGTAGCAGGCATTATTCCATCTGGTAGCCACTACCCATACATGGCTTCTTAAATTTTAAATTAATTACAGTTAAATAATTTTTTTTTTTTTTTTTTTTGCGGTACGCGGGCCTCTCACCGCTGTGGCCTCTCCCGTTGCGGAGCACAGGCTCCGGACGCGCAGGCTCAACGACCATGGCTCACGGGCCCAGCCACTCCGTGGCATGTGGGATCTTCCCGGACCGGGGCATGAACCCGTGTCCCCTGCATCGGCAGGCGGACTCTCATCCACTGCGCCACCAGGGAAGCCCCAGTTAAATAAATTTAATCCAACTCCTCAGTCACGGTGGCCACATTTCAAGGGCTCAGCAGGAAAATGTGGCTAATGGCTACCATACTGCGCAATGAAGATAGAGAGCATTTCAACCCTCACAGAAAGTTCTCTTAGACAGCACTACTCAACATTCAAAACTGTACAGTTCCAGTTAGAACTAGGCCATAGGAAACGGAAGATGGTGGAGGAGTGAGACGCGGAGATTGCCTTCCTTCCCACAAATACATCAGAAATACATCTACATGTGGAACAACTCCTACAGAACACCTACCGAACCCTGGCAGAAGACCAAAGATCTCCAAAAAGGCAAGAAACTCCCCACGTTCCTGGGTAAGGCAAAAGAAAAAAGATAAAACAGAGACAAAAGAATAGGGACGGGACCTGCACCAGTGGGAGGGAGCTGTGAAGGAGGAAAGGTTTCCACACACTAGGAAGCCCCTTCGCGGGCGGGGACTGTGGGTGGCGGAGGGGGAAGCTTCGGAGCCGCAGAGGAGAGCATAGCCACAGGGGAGAGGGGGGCAAAGCGGAGAGATTCCCGCACAGAGGATCGGTGCTGACCGGCACTCACCAGCCGAGAGGCTTGTCTGCTCACCTGCCGGGGTGCGGGGGTTGGGGGCTGGGAGCTGAGGCTCGGGCTTCAGAGGTCAGATCCCAGGGAGAGGACTGGGGTTGGCAGCGTGAACACAGCCTGCAGGGGGTTAGTGCGCCATGGCTAGCCGGGAGGGAGTCCTGGAAAAAGTCTGGAGCAGCCGAAGAGGCAACAGACCATTGTTTCGGGGTGCGTGAAGAGAGGGGATTCAGAGCGCTGCTAAACGAGCTCCAGAGACGGGCGCGAGCCGCGGCTATCAGCGCGGACCCCAGAGACGAGCATGGGACGCTAAGGCTGCTGCTGCCGCCACCAAGAAGCCTGTGTGTGAGCACAGGTCACTATCCACGCCCCCCTTCCGGGGAGCCTGTGCAGCCCGCCACTGCCAAGGTCCCGGGATCCAGGGTCAACTCCTCCGGGAGAACGCACTGCGCACCTCAGGCTGTTGCAACGTCACGCCGGCCTCTGCCGCCGCAGGCCCGCCCCGCATCCATACCCCTCCTTCCCCCCCCCCACCCCGGCCTGAGTGAGCCAGAGCCCCCGAATCAGCTGCTCCTTTAACCCCATCCTGTCCAGGCAGGGAACAGACGTCCTCAGGCGACCTACAGGCAGAGGCGGGTCCAAATACAAAGCTGAACCCCAGGAGCTGTGCAAACAAAGAAGAGAAAGGGAAATCTCTCCCAGCAGCCTCAGGAGCAGCAGATTATATCTCCACAATCAACTTGATGTACCCTGCATCTGTGGAATACCTGAATAGACAACGAATCATCCCAAAATTGAGGCGGTAGACTTTGGGAGCAATGATACATATTTTTTTTTCCTTTTTCTCTTTTTGTGAGTATGCATGTGTATGCTTCTTTGTGTGATTTTCTCTGTATAGCTTTGCTTTTACCACTTGTCCTAGGGTTTTGTCTGTTCAATTTTTGTTTGTTTGTTTGTTTCTTTAAGTATAGTCTTTAGCACTTGTTATCATTGGTGGATTTGTTTTTTGGTATGGTTGCCATCTTTTTTTCTTTCTTTTTTCTAATAACTTTTAAATTTTTTTAATTTTAAATAATTATTTTTTATTTTAATAACTTATTTTATGTTTTTCTTTCTTTCTTTCTTTTTTTCTCTTTTCTTCTGAGCCGTGTGGCTGACACAGTTTTGATGCTCTGGCCGAGTATCAGGCCTGTGCCCCTGAGGTAGGGGAGCTGAGTTCAGGACACTAGTCCACCTGAGACCTCCCAGCTCCACATAATATCAAACAGCAGAAGCTCTCCCAGAGATCTCCATCTCAATGCTAAGACCCAGCTCCATTCAATAGCCAGAAAGCTCCAGTGCTGGACACCCTATGCCAAACAACTAGCAAGACAGGAACACAACCCCACCCATTAGCAGAGAGGCTGCCTAAAAATCATAATAAGGTCACAGACACCCCAAAACACACCACCAGACGCGGTCCTGCCCACAAGAAAGACAAGATCCGGCATCATCCACCAGAACACAAGCACTAGTCCCCTCCAGCAGGAAGCCTACAAAACCCACCAAACCGACCTTAGCCACTGGCGGCAGACACGAAAAACAATGGGAACTACGAACCTGCAGCCTGTGAAAAGGAGACCCCAAACACAGTGAGTTAAGCAGTATGAGAGGAGAGAAAAATATGCAGATGAAGGAGCAAGGTAAAAACCCACCAGACCAAACAAATAAAGAGGAAATAGGCAGCCTACCTGAGAAACAATTCAGAGTAAGGATAGTAAAGATGATCCAAAATCTTGGAAACAGAATGGAGAAAATACAAGAAACGTTTAACAAGGACCTAGAAGACCTAAACAGCAAACAATGATGAACAACACAATAAATGAAATTAAAAGTTCTCTAGAAGGAATCAATAGCAGAATAACTGAGGCAGAAGAACGGATAAGTGGCCTGTAACTTAAAATAGTGGAAATAACTACTGCAGAGCAGAATAAAGAAAAGAGAATGAAAAGAACTGAGGACAGTCTCAGAGGCCTCTGGGACAACATTAAACACACCAACATTCGAATTATAGGGGTTCCAGAAGAAGAAGAGAAAAAGAAAGGGTCTGAGAAAATATTTGAAGTGATTATAGTTGAAAACTTCCCTAACATGGGAAAGGAAATAGTCAAGTCCAGGAGGCACAGGGAGTCCCATACAGGATAAATCCAAGGAGAAACACGCCAAGACACATATTAATCAAACTATCAAAAATTAAATACAAAGAAAAAATATTAAAAGCAGCATGGGAAAAACAACAAATAACATACAAGGGGATCCCCACAAGGTTAACAGTTGATATTTCAGCAGAAACTCTGCAAGCCAGAAGGGATTGGAAGGACATGTTTAAAGTGATGAAAGGGAAAAACCTACAACCAAGATTACTCTACCCAGCAAGGATCTCATTCAGATTCAATGGAGAAATTAAAACCTTTACAGACAAGCAAAAGTTAAGAGACTACAGCACCACCAAAGGAGCTTTAAAACAAATGCTAAAGGAACTTCTCTAGGCAGGAAACACAAGAGAAAGAAAAGACCTACAATAACAAACCCAAAACAATTAAGAAAATGGTAACAGGAACATACATGTTGATAATTAGTTTAAATGTAAATGGATTAAATGTTCCAACTAAAAGACACAGACTGGCTGAATGGATACAAAAACAAGACCCTATATATGCTGTCTACAAGAGACCCACTTCAGACCTAGGGACACACACAGACTCAAAGTAAAGGGGGGCTTCCCTGGTGGCGCAGTGGTTGAGAGTCCACCTGCTGATGCAGGGGACACGGGTTCGTGCCCCAGTCCAGGAAGATCCCATATGCCACGGAGTGGCTGGGCCCGTGAGCCATGGCCACTGAGCCTGCGCGTCCAGAGCCTGTGCTCTGCAACGGGAGAGGCCACAACAGTGACAGGCCCGCATACCGCGAAAAAAAAAAAAAAAGTAAAGGGAAGGAAAAAGCTATCCCATGCAAATGGCAATCAAAAGAAAGCTGGAGTAGCAATCCTCATATCAGACAAAATTGACTTTAAAAGAAAGACTATTACAGAGGCAAAGAAGGACACTACATAGTGCTCAAGGGATCAATCCAGAAGATATAACAATTGTAAATATTTATGCACCCAACATAGGAGCACCTCAATACATAAGGCAAATGCTAACAGCCATAAAAGGGGAAATCGACAGTAACACAATCACAGTAGGGAACTTTTAACACTCCACTTTCACCAATGGACAGATCATCCAAAATGAAAATAAATAAGGAAACACAAACTTTATATGATACATTAAACAAGATGGACTTAATTGATATTTATAGGACATTCCATCCAAAAACAACAGAATACACTTTCTTCTCAAGTGCTCATGAACATTCTCCAGGATGGATCATATCTTAGGTCACAAATCAAGCCTTGGTAAATTTTTAAAAAATTGATATCATACCAAGTATCTTTTCCGACCACAATGCTATGAGACTAGATATCAATTACGGGAAAAAATCTGTAAAAGATACAAATACATGGAGGCTAAACAATACACTACTAAAGAACCAAGAGATCACTGAAGAAATCAAAGAGGAAATCAAAAAATGCCTAGAAACAAATGACAATGAAAACACGATGACCCAAAACCAATGGGATGCAGAAAAAGCAGTTCTAAGAGTGAAGTTTATAGCAGTACAATCCTACATCAAGAAACAAGAAAAATCTCAAATAAACAACCTAACCTTACATCTAAAGCAATTAGAGAAGGAAGAACAAAAAAACCCCCAAAGTTAGCAGGAATAAAGAAATCATAAAGATCAGGTCAGAAATAAATGAAACAGAAATGGAGGAAACAAAAGCAAAGATCAGTAACACTAAAAGCTGGTTCTTTGAGAAGATAATAAAAATTAATAAACCATTAGCAAGACTCATCAAGAAAAAAAGGGAGAAGACTCAAATCAATATAATTAGAAATGAAAAAGGAGAAGTAACAACTGACACTGCAGAAACACAAAGGATCATGAGAGATTACTACAAGCAACTCTATGCCAATAAAATGGACAACCTGGAAGAAATGGACAAATTCTTAGAAAAGCACAACCTTCCGAGACTGAACCAGGAAGAAATAGAAAATATGAACAGACCAATCACAAGCACTGAAATTGAAACTGTGATTTAAAATCTTCCAACAAACAAAAGCCCAGGACCTAACGGCTTCACAGGCAAATTCTATCAAACATTTAGAGAAGAGCTAACACCTATCCTTCTAAAACTCTTCCAAAATATAGCAGAGGGAAGAACACTCACAAACTCATTCTACAAGACCAACATCACTCTTATACCAAAACCAGACAAACATGTCCCAAAGAAAGAAAGCTACAGGCCAATACCACTGATGAACATCAATGTAAAAATTCTCAACAAAACACCAGCAAACAGAATCCAACAGCACATTAAAAGGATCAAGTGTGGTTTATCCCAGGAATGGAAGGATTCCTCAACATATGCAAATCAATCAAGGTGATACACCATATTAACAAACTGAATGATAAAAACCATATGATCATCTCAACAGATGCAGAGAAAGCTTTAGACAAATTCAACACCCATTAATGATAAAAATCCTCCAGAAAGTAGCCATAGAGAGAACTTACCTCAACATAATAAAGGCCATATATGACAAACCCACAGCCAACATTGTTCTCAATGGTGGAAAACTGAAACCATTTCCACTAAGATCAGGAACAAGACAAGGCTGCCCACTCTCACCACTATTATTCAACATAGTTTTGGAAGTTTTAGCCACAGCAATCGGAGAAGAAAAAGAAATAAAAGGAATCCAAATCAGAAAAGAAGAAGTAAAGCTGTCACTGTTTGCAGATGACATGATACTATATATAGACAATCCTAAAGATGCTACCAGAAAACTGCTAGAGCTAATCAATGAATTTGGTAAAGTAGCAGGATACAAAATTAATGCACAGAAATCTCTTGCATTCCTATACACGAATGATGAAAAATCTGAAAGAAAAATTAAGGAAACACTCCCATTTACCATTACAACAAAAAGAATAAAGTATCTAGGAATAAACCTATCTAAGGAGACAAAAAACTATAAGGTACTGATGAAAGAAATTAAAGATGATACAAATAGATGGAGAGAGATACAATGTTCTTGGATTGGGGGAATCAACATTGTGAAAATGACTATACTGCCCAAAGCAATCTACAGATTCAATGCAATCCTTATCAAACTACCAATGGCATTTTTCACAGAACTGAAACAAAAAATTTCACAATTTGTATGGAAACACGAAAGACCCAGAAAAGCCAAAGCAATTCTGAGAAAGAAAAACGGAGCTGGAGGAATCAGGCTCCCTGACTTTAGACTATACTACACAGCTACAGTAATCAAGACAGTATGGTACTGGCACAAAAACAGAAATATAGATCAATGGAACAGGATAGAAAGCCCAGAGATAAACCCACGCATATATGGTCACCTTATCTTTGATAAAGGAGGCAGAAGTGTACAGTGGAGAAAGGACAGCCTCTTCAATAAGTGGTGCTGGGAAAACTGGACAGGTACATGTAAAAGAATGAAATTAGAACACTCCGTAACACCATACACAAAAATAAACTCAAATGGATTAAAGACCTAAATGTAAGGCCAGACCCTGTAGAACTCTTAGAGGAAAATATAGGTAGAACACTCTATGACATAAATCATAGCAAGATCCTTTTTGACCCACCGCCTAGAGAAATGGAAATAAAAACAAAAATAAAGAAATGGGACCTAATGAAACTTCAAAGCTTTTGCACAGCAAAGGAAACTATAAACAAGATGAAAAGATAACCCTCAGAATGGGAGAAAATATTTGCAAACGGAGCAACCGACAAAGGATTAATCTCCAAAATACACAAGCAGCTCATGCAGCTCAATATAAAAAAACAAACAACCCAAACCAAAAATGGGCAGAAGACCTAAACAGACATTTCTCCAAAGAAGACATACAGATTGCCAACAAACACATGAAAGGATGCTCAGCAACACTAATCATTAGAGAAATGCAAATCAAAACTACAGTGAGTGGCTTCCCTGGTGGCGCAGTGGTTGAGAGTCCGCCTGCCGATGTAGGGGACAGGGGTTCGTGCCCCGGTCCGGGAAGATCCCACATGCTGCGGAGTGGCTGGGCCTGTGAGCCATGGCCGCTGAGCCTGTGCGTCCGGAGCCTGTGCTCCACAACGGGAGGGACCACAACAGTGAGAGGCCCGCATATTGCAGAAAAAAAAAAAAAAAAAAAAAACTACAATGAGGTATCACCTCACACCGGTCAGAATGGCCATCATCAAAATGTCTACAAACAATAAATGCTGGAGAGGGTGTGGAGAAAAGGGAACCCTCTTGCACTGTTGGTTGGAATGTAAATTGACACAGCCACTATGGAGAACAGTATGGAGGTTCCTTAAAAAACTAACATTAGAACTACCATATGACTCAGCAATCCCACTACTGGGCATATACCCTGAGAAAACCAACCACAATGTTCATTGCAGCTCTATTTACAATAGCCAGGAGATGGAAGCAACTTAAATGTCCATCGACCGATGAATGGATAAAGAAGATGTGGCACATATATACAATGGAATATTAGTCAACCATAAAAAGAAATGAAATTGAGTTATTTGTAGTGAGGTGGATGGACCTAGAGTCTGTCATACAGAGTGAAGTAAGTCAGGAAGAGAAAAACGAATACCGTATGCTAATACACATATATGGAATCTAAAAAAAAATGGTTCTGAAGAACCTAGGGGCAGGACAGGAATAAAGACGCAGATGTAGAGAATGGACTTGAGGACACGGGGAGGGGGAAGGGTAAGCTGGGATGAAGTGAGAGAGTGGCAAGGACTAATATATACTACCAAATGTAAAACAGATAGCTAGTGGGAAGCAGCCGCATAGCAGAGGGAGATTAGCTTGATGCTTCGTGACCACCTACAGGGGTGGGATAGGGAGGGTGGGAGGGAGACACAAGAGGGAGGAGATATGGGGATATATGTATATGTATAGTGATTCACTTTTTTATAAAGCAGAAACTAACACACCATTGTAAAGCAATTATACTCCAATAAAGATGTAAAAAAAAAACAAAACAAAACAGGTTATATAATATAGTCATAGTCTCAGTTTTTCTGTGCACACAGTCTTATATTCCATCCAAAGCTAATTAGGAGCAGCTCTTCTGTGCCAGACACTCTGCCAAGAACTGAGGATCTTTAGACCTGCCTTCTAAGAGCTTATCATCATATGAACATTCAGCAATGATGCATCATCTTCCAGGTGATCTTTAGCCACCTGGACAACAAATGCTGAAGGAGTTTAAAAGAAGAAATGATTACCACGGTCCGGCTGGTAGAGAAGTGGCTCATTGAACGTTTAGGACATATATGAGAAGGAATATTCCACATAGGTGGAAGAGTGGGCAGCACCCTATCTGATACTTTTAGTATGCTGCTTTAGGTGCTTTCCAGAGCATCAAGTTCAGTGCTAGACACAGAGGGGCATAACTAACACACTGAAAGTGGAGGAACCAAATGACAAGGAACAGGAATAAATGCAGGTAGTCAAGTTGCAGAGGGTAACACATGACAGACAGTCATGTGATGAGGATCCAAACAACAGACACTCAAAGCAGATCCAACTAAGGGCAGATTGGCAAAGGTAGGTACAGAGCAAATCCAGAGGCAGGGGCTAAGAAGCAAAGTCAAGTTGAGTTGAAAGAAATGAAATAGATGAATAGATAATAGGCAATCAAAGTGATACTGCGATAAACACAGGCTCAAGAAGGACGGCAGTGTCCAAAGGTTAGCACAATGCAGCCAGAAATAACTCATCACCAGAGAGATTGAAGGATGAGAGAGCGAGTGCCTACACAGGAGGCCAGACTGGGGAATGCAGCCAGTTTGGAAACACTGTTCCAGCTATCTTTTATTCCTGATGGCTCCACGTGGGATGGTTTATCTTCCTGTCTCAAATGCTCAAATGACATATGGAAGTCATATAAATCTTTTGGATAGGCTGTGTTTATCGGCTAAAGGCAAGATAGCTGAACCCTTCATATGAATATTTTTAAGTTAAGCACAAAGGTAAAAATCTGCAAAAAGTATACTGAAGTGTGAGGTAAAAAGTAACATGCTTAGGTTTACTGGCTTTCTGCAAGGCCCTAACTGCCCTAATGGTGTCCCTCCATTTTTCCATTGCCTTAGTTGGGCTTATATTTGGCTTGAGTGATCTGCTCAAGAAGCTGCTTACAGAGACATGGTTTCAATTGCTCGTTGTTGGATTCCACCACATGTGTTTTGCCAAAAGATTGAAAGAGTCACAGAACAGTGTTCTTCCTGGCTTTGTCTAAAGTTAAAGGAATATCAAAGAAAGTATGAACTTTTTAAAGACTAAACCTTTGATGAGAAATCAAATGTGTTTTTAGAGGAAAAGGCAATAAAACAACAACAACAAAACTCAGCAGCTGTAGCCCAGTCAATTCTGAATGATCTGAACACTGTACGTTTCAAGAATCAATCCACATACTATATCACTTACCCCTCAGGCACAAGGCCATGACTCACTGTCTGAAACCACAATGCTCGTAGAATCTTCAGAGCTTCTAGAATAACCACACTTGGTCCAAGCCAGCAAAGGACAGGAAGCCCATTAAGAATTCCCCATTTTCCCCACTACAGTCTACAACCAGGAGAAGCTACCTACGCCACTGGCAGCTGGTGCCTGGATCATTCCAATCACATCTACTCAGGGAGGATTCTGGGAACTGCTGGAGGGTGACTTGAAAGACAAACCATCAAAGTCAGTTTAAATATTATGAAAGGATTAAGCCGTGATATCATCTGCAATGTACTTGCATTAGAAGACCCTGGTTTTCGAATTTCGCAGTTAGACAAGGACTCAGCAGTGCCTCCCGAGAGGGAGCAGAATGCCATGTTATCCTGGGAAGCCAGAGTCACTGCTGTTACATCAGAGACAGATCTATGATGGTAGGAGAAAAGCAACCAGCATAAAGATTCTGCCACAGACGCATGGTACTGTAAATAGAACACCAGATTTATATCAAGATCCATATTCGAATCCTAGCTTAGTATAATCCCTTAATTTCTCCTGTCATCAGCTTATTCATCTGTAAAATGGGATAACACATCCCTTAACGACCTTGGTGGGGTTTTGTTACAATCAAATGAGGTAATGGCTGGGAAAACGCTTTGTAATCTGCAGATCACTACACGCACTCGGGAGCCATTATCTGGTCTTTTTCCCTAAAATGCTGTTCCTTGGAACTCACTTAGCCTGGGGTTTTCCAACTGCACTTCTAAAAGAGCATTTTTGGAGCTACTCAAATGAAGACTTACACAAAATATGAGTATCTGTTTTCTGCTTCTTTTTCTCTGATCCAAGGAACTTGCTTCCTTTCACAGATTTAGCTCTTTATGTCATTAACTAAATTTAAATCATGCCTAAAGACTTACTTGTTTGGCATCACAGTTTCATATCCTGTTTGGTTTAATTTTTTAAATTCTTTTGTAAAGCACTCCAAGATGTTTGCATGAAGATCATTCAACAAACGGAAGCCTCTCTTGAATACACACACAAGGACACACCCACATCGAGGGGAAGAAACATAATACAGATTTTTGTTAACACGGTAAAACAAGTCTACAGAAAACAGTTCCTAAAATTACATCTGCTGCAACACTGTATGGCCATTTCTTGGCTGAGAGATCCTTAACTCCCTCAAAACCAACTGGGAAGGATAATGTGATCTTCTGGAACCCAAGTCCACCAAGGCATACAGACAGAAGATATCAGGGTACAGTTCAACATAGACACAGTATTTTCCGTGAAGCAGGCATCCTGGCAAGAGAATATTCCCTAGTGTTTCACCATTTATCAAGAGACTAACCATCAGGTCCTGAACTGTGTTACATAAGCACAATACCCTTATTGTTAGCAGCTGTTCATTGGTCAGCATTGCACAACTGACCAGGTGCATGGCAGGATGGAGTTTTGTCTTTAGCCAAAGATTCAGGGTAGCTGGGCTCAGGACTTGTTCAATGATGGTGAAACACTGGTTCCAAGCCATCAGGATTATTATAGCCTTTAAGGTACTTTGCCAATGTACACATATGGGGTAGAAATTAAAGCATGCTGCAGATACAAAAAGAGCCATTGGTTTAATTTGGAAACATTCTTTTTGATTTTGTATGTTTAAGACTTGATTTTAAGCTTAATTGTCTGGATGTTTAGGAAAAATCATTGACTCAGTGTCACTAAAGGTCATCAGACAATTCTAGGGAAGGTATATTTTGAATTATCAATGGCAAGCATGTTTGATTTTTAAATGATCACTTTAAGATAAATATATAATGCTAAAATGTGTTTATGAGAAGAATCAAGGAAAGATCTATCCAGGTACAACTGTTTTAGAGCACAAGAAAAATCCATCTCCTTCTATAGTCAAGAAAAAAATTATTTCACTTTAAATTAACCATGAAAGTTCAGGTTTTTATATTAAGACAGGAATTTCCAGGCTATTTTTTTCACCTTTTCTCTTTACTTTGTTTTGAGTTTTTCAAAATATATCTTCCTTTACTGGTATACCTCTTTACTTAATGAACCTGTTTTCAAAAGTTTCAGATAACCAGTTAACTGTTATTTAAGAGTAATATGTTGTAAAGTAAGTTATAGAGCTGCCAATTTTTGTGTTCAATAAATTGTATTTTCCTAGTAAGTTTTTTGTTTTTCTGTTGGTTTAGTTTTCTAGTAAGTTATAGCTCTCTATAAAATAGAGCTGTAAGTTGATGCAGGCTCTATGGAAAACAGTATGGGGGTTCCTCAGAAAACTAAAAATAGAATTACTATATGATCCAGCAATCCTGCTCCTGAGCATATATCCGGACAAAACCATAATTCAAAAAGATACATGCACCCCTGTGTTCACAGTGGCACTATTCACAATAGACAAGTCTTGGAAACAACCTAAATGTCCACTGGCAGATGAATGGATAAAGAAGATGTGGTATGTATATATACATACACACATACATACACACACACACACAAAATGGAATACTACTCAGCCATAAAAGAATGACATTAATGCCATTTGCAGCAACATGGATGCAACTAGAGATTATCATACTAAGTGAAGTAAGTCAGAAAGAGAAAGATGAATATCATATGATATCACTTATATGTGGAATCTAAAATATGGCACAAATGAACCTACCTACGTAACAGAAACAGACTCACAGACATAGAGAACAGACTTGTGGTTGCCGAGAGGGAGAGGGGGTGGGGGAGGGATGAACTGGGAGTTTGGGGCTAGTAGCTGCAGACTATTACATATAGAATGGATAAAACAACAAGGTCGTCCTACTGTATAGCACAGGGAACTAGATTCAGTATCCTGGGATAAACCATAATGGAAAAGAATATAAAAAAGAATGTATGTATGTGTATAACTGAGTCAAATCTGCTGTACAGCAGAAATTAACACATTATAAATCAACTGTACTTCAATAAAAAAATAAATAGAGCTAACCTAAGGCTCTTTGAGGGAAAAAAAATGACAGTATCTAGGAGAGATTAATAATATCAGATTTATTATAGAAAATGCCATATACTGACATCATTAAATCACTGTTCTCCTAACCTTTCTGGATAGAGAGCTAATATATACTAAGCATGTGCTCTGTGACAGGCATGGAACTGAGACATGTGCCCAATGCAAGAGCTGCCATCAGTCTCCCCAACGTGGAGATGAAGGAACTGCGGCAAAGGGTTTAGAGAAAGCTGGAGACACCTGACTGCAGACACTTGCTCTTACCCAGCAACCTAATTTTGTCTTTGCAGCAATAACCGGCGGGAGAGGAACAGGCCTTCAATAAAAGTCCTTTGCTGTAGCAGTATAAACAGATTCTATCTCAACATCTGGGCCACAGTGGATCTTCAGGACAGATGAAAAACTAGTATCCACAAAGAGAGGACTACCAAATATTCAAATTATGAATTATGTTTGCAGCACTTTTATTAATGAAAAACACTCTTAAGACCCTGTGGCTTGATTATCCTGTTTAGTGGCAAACAGTGACTAAATTTTGGTTCTGGTTGTGAACTATAATAATGGCATTCAAATACATCATTGTTGAGAGACACTAAAACCATTACACAATTTGTTAATATGCCCTCAATTAGGAAGTGACATTTAGATTCTATCAGTGAAGCGTACACTTCACAATCCTGCCAGTGCTGCCATTTTGAAGGGGATGGCTCCATTTTCAGACCAGGCTGTAGGTGTAGGTTTATAGCCTGTGATGATCTATTTTCCATGTAAGGAAAATAAGCATTTTTTATGTTTGCTTATTGTTTCCTGAAGGAATCTCTTCTAGTGACTTTTCCCTCTTTATGCTTATAAAGAATGGTGTATGTTTGTTCAGGACTGGAATTTACAGTAGGTTCTGTGAGAGACTGCGTGTGCGTCCCTGTTCAGTACTTTCAGTACCAAAGTGTAAAGAAGAAAGATTATGTTTCCTGAAGTTTTGTTACCCTAAATTAGACATGCAGGAGGAGGAACATTCACTTCTGTGCCTGATGGTTTCTTGTCTTTAGTTTCACGGACTAGTCTTTACAAACATGGAGGTGATTTGGGAAGCGTCAAGATTCTCTTGGCTTACTTTCCAGGTGGACTTCTCCTTCCCCTACTGTAAATGGCAGGCTGAGCAGAACCTCCCTAAATTAGGTCCTATTTGTACTACATCTTGCAGAAATTATTCAAATATTCTAGCCTGTGGGTTTTCCTATTTCTTATTTCCTGTGCACATACAGTATTTTACTCGCTATGCATCAGGAAAAAGATTATACACACACATCATTTGGGAGGCAGGGTATTAAATGTGTGGGATAAAATCACAATTTTCAAACAAAAATAAAGTAGTCCCCTTTTAGGCTTCCTCCACAATTACCATATTTTAGGAGAAAAATTAATTTCTATATCTTTCTCCAAGAATACAGTAAAACTAAAACAAGTTACTGTCCATCTTCTTCCTTTAGTTTTGAGAGTAAAACAAAGTATGAGAGGTTTACAGACTTTCTGGAAACTATGAAATGTAAAGTACTCTTTGGCTGGCTAACTCCCTCTAGGCTTAAATGTCGTTCAGCTGCCCTGCCCCATCCCCCATTTAAATTATATCCCCACATCAGTCTCTCCTTGCACCCTTTTCAATCAAGTAAGAGCATTCCTGTAATTATAAAGTGTAAAATGCCCTGCCTCCTCTACTTAATTGTAAACTTAAAAAAAAAGTGTAACCATTATATACCCAGTGCCCATCACAGTACCTGGCACATAATAAATATGGATTAAATTAATGATTAAATAAACAGGAAAATAAACAACAGGTTTTTTTTAACAAGGCTGTTTAAAGAAATAGTCTTAATTGCATTGTCCTTTGCTAGTGCAAGTACGATTTCATACAAATCCACAACTACAAATCCATCAAGAAATATCACATGCCTCCCTCCTGACCCATCACATTTGAATGCCTTTGCTTTGTGGAGTCACAGTGAGCTGAGTTCTTACTTCAGCTCTAAACAAAGCCCAGGGCAGGACGAGATACACCTCCTAGGATGTTTTGGGATTCTGGTTGGGCCTTTAGCAGAGTGGCTTGGGTATCTGGCCTACACAGCGATTTAAAAGACAATGTAATGAGGTACCTGGACAAACTACAAGTCTTCTAGCATTTTCACTGAACTTTTTTCACTAAAACATAAATATTTTAAATGCTTATAGGGCATCTTTTCAAGTAGAATAGTCACTACCTTTCGGCAAACCAAGAGTCTGTCATCTCATTTAGACAGAAAACCAACAGACAGATATACGATATACACCATACATGGAAAACTATGTCTTGTTCGCACTCAGGTTTCAATTAACTAATGGATTTCTCTTTATAAGTTTGTATTACAGAAACAAAGCTCTCGACTAAGCTTTTCTAAAGGCTTAATAATTAAAGATGTAATAAATCTAGATAAGCTAGTCAAAGCTGAGGTTTGTTCCCTTATGGTGTCGACCATGACTATAAGTTTGCTTCAAATGGCTGAATAAGTTACCACATATAAGTTATGTATAAAAGTATCCCTTTTGTCTTAACTCAGAGAGGTGAATTCTCTCAGAGGAAAGATAGCATGAAGAAATGCTAACTCCACCTAATCCCTAAGCCACTCTGCTCCAGTCCGGGCAGAACTAAGATCAGCAAAAAGCGCCTACTTGCTTTGGCCTTGTGTTAGCTAAAGTCCATTAGACTTTGCACACGGATCATCATCTGGCCTGCAACGCTCTAGTCCTGATCTCCAAACTGAGTTCCCCCTTCACTGCAGTTTCTGCTGTCGAGATTTAGTCACTGTCTTCTGACTAAACCCTCTAGAATCTAGACACTCCATGTGCTAAGGCATCCCCACACCATTTATGTCTGTTTCCATAAAAATGGACGAGTGTACACTTGTTTATGTGTTTTCTCTGTGTGTGTTCCTGGGCCCTTTCATGTGTCTGTCTGGCTGAACTGAGGGACTGCAGAGTACTTCCTGCAGCCCAACCACAGCAGGAAGGCTCTGCTCTGTTCTTGGGCCTCCAGGAGGATGCCACCGAGGACCTGCTGCACGGGGGAGGAAGCTGCACAGCCTCACGGCTCCTTGGTAGCACTGTGTAGCAAGGGAAGGCTAAAGGAATTGCAGAGCCCTGAAACCACAGCTCAGGTTGCTATGAGGCAGGGTTAAAATGTCATTTCAGTTTCTACAAATCACTGAGTCTCTTAAACCATGTAAATGTGTTGCTGATACTACAATGAAAAGAAGAGATGCTCGTGGCAGTCATTATATGGTGAAATGTTTCCCCTTTATTTGTTTAACCATTTACCTCTCTGAGGTGCTAACAGAATAATACAAAATGTTAACAAAAAAATGTAGTCCACTAGGTTGTGAGCTCTATGAAGGCAGAGAGCACTACATTTTGGGGGCAGGGGTCGTTGTTGTTACTGCATTTGTTGTTCATTACTGTACTATCCCTGGGCCCTCACACAGTGCTTGGTACATTGCAGGCCTAAATTGATATTTATCAAGTGCTTACATGTTCTAGGATCCATTCTGAGATCTGAGGATATAGTGAAAAACAAGACAGAGCTCTTGCTTTCATGAAGCTTATATTCTATTTGGGGGTAGGAAATAGAAAAGAAATAGAGAATTCAATAAAGAAGAAAATATCAAAAAGTAGTATGTGCTATTAGAAGTTGTTAGAGGGGCTGAGGAGTGAATTTAGATGGAGTGGGTAGGAAGGGTCCTTTTCCCTGAATGACAGCCAGGAGAAGATCACAGTACTTCTCAATCTGTCTGCCCATGAGAATGACCTGGAGAGTTAAGGAATCAGAGACTGATTCTACTGGGCTTAGGTGGTGGGCCTGGGCATCGGTATTGTTTAAATGTCCCCAAGCCAACTCTGAATGGTCAGTCAGGAATGAGAGCCACTGAAGAGGAAGTACCTTCCAGGCAAAGAAAGAGCTAATACAAAAGCCTTCCCATGGGACTCAGCAATGACTAATAAACCTCTGATGAGAATCACCTAGGGAGCTTTTAAACATCCAGATGCTGTTACCACACCCTAAACCCATTAAATAAAGACTCGAGGGCAGGGAGGGCCAAGCATCAGTGTCTTGGAAAATTTCTCAGGAGATTCCAATGTACAACTAAGTGTGTCTGACTTAGGGTGACCAGTCATGCTGCTTTGCCCAGGACTGAGGGATCTCCAGGGATGTGAGACTTTTAGCGCTTAAAATGGAGCTGTCCCTGGTAAACCAGAATGGTTGATCACTCTAGTTAGACAAGTGGTTCTCAAAGAATGGTCCTAGTGAGTCAGAAATGCTGGGGGTGAGGATGTGCAGGCAACAATCTGTGTTTTAAGAGACCTTCCACATGGTGGAGGCTAAAGTTTAAGAACCACTACATTAGGGCAAAAGAAAACTCTGTGTCTACAACACAGATACAGTTAAAGAAGCAGACACTGGTAAGAAGAGTGAATGAAGGAAGGGAGAGATGAATGAATGAATGAACTCACTAGGATATCTTCTAATAATGCCCCTCCTATGGGACGAATATTAAAGTCTCTTTGGATTTTATGAACACGTAAGCCAGCTGAAAGGCATATTGTGCTCAAGCAATGAAACAAATGTTCATAGGCTCAAACTGCTGTGAAACTCCTAAGAATACACTACCTTGTTAATAGAACGCCGAAAGAAAACTACTCAGAGTCCGAAAACGCGTACTCATTACAATCTCCTGAAAGAAATCAGAAATGAGAAGCTCTCTGTCTTGCCATCAAGGCTGCCTTAGCACTAGAAATGCGGTGGCTTAATCCATCGCTCTCCACTCCCAACTCAAGCGTTTGACTTCTGCCAAGCAGGTGGTGAGGCCAGCAGGAGGCAAGCAGGACCTCGGGGGTGTCACACTATAGATACGTAAAAGGGATTGCTCCTCTTTGGACCCTCTTGCTTCCCTGGAGATCAAACAAGGAGAGTCTCTGGACTTGATTCTGAAAAGCTGGGCCTACTGGGATCCTTGGAGCCCAAGATACTGAGGAGTACTGAACAGGTAGGTGGAAGTGGTCTCCCACTGAGGCTGACAGACAGTGTGGAAACCAGGGAACAGAGAGGCTTTCTGGTGTCTGGACATGAAACTCACCATCTGCTTGTTGCTACACTGAGATCAAAGGCAATCTGCCCTCTACCGTTCCCACGCCCACAACTACCTGTGTTACCCTAACCAGAGGATTTAAAAAACAAAACCAAAAAGCACCATAATCTCTAACTTTAAAAATTTGTTATGTAAATTGAAGGAGAGGTTGGTCTCTGTTGAGAGTCAAATTAGTAGCCTAGAAAACCAAAGAGAAAACACATGAAGAGATAGAAATTATGAGAGAAGGATAAGTCAACTAAAGATAAATCCAGGGACGCTTAGCATCTGAATAATGGGATTGGGGGTCAGGGGAGGGACAGTAGGAGCAGGAACTAACAGAGGAAAAACAGTTACTAAACAACAACAACAAAATCCTCCAAGAGGAAGAACGCCTTGAAAGAGTCCACTGAGTTTTAAATAAAATTGATGATAAAATACATTTAGACATATACTATTAAAAATTCTTTAAATCCAAGACTTAAAAACAAAATTTTATATTCTTCCAGATTGAAACAACAGTTTCTTTTAAAAAAAAAAAAAAAAAAAAGAATCAGCCATGTATCAGACTTCTTAAAGTTGGAAATTGGAAGACAATAAAATAATATCTATAGATTACCTAAAGTAATGAATTCAAGCCAAAGAACTTCCACTTATTATTAGGCTGGAAATAAATTCATATCTTTAGATATGTAAATATTCAGGTAACAAATGACCTATACACCCAACTAAAGAAAATACTCAAGAAAACAAATCCACTGAAACAATAAATATGAACAGAAGCCTCAAGAGAAGATTAAGAAAGGAGGAAACATTAATGAGAAATAAATACACACACACAAATATATATATTTATGCACATATGTTATACACATATAATTAAATCTGTGGATAATGATACATTGACAGACTGTCTAAAAATGTATAAAACACATGCTAAATAAGGACTACTGACTAGGAATGTAATGTACAGTATGATAAACATAATGAGCACTGCTGTATGTCATACATGAAAGCTGTTAAAAGAGTAAATCCTAAGAATTCTCATCACTAGGGGAAAAAATGCTCTTTTTCTTTTATTTTGTATCTATTTGAGATGATGGATGTTCACTAAACTAACTGTGATGATCATTTCATGGTGTACATAAGTTAAATCATTATGCTGTACACCTGAAACTTAGTGCTGTATGTCAATTATGTCTCAATAAAACTGGAAGGGAAAAAATAATAAACAAACAAAAAATAAGTAAATAAATAAATACTCCTAAGATAAGAGCTCTACCATGAGAGAAATTTTAATAAATTCCAGAACTTAAAATATTACATTAGCTCAGTACAACCTAGAGTTCAGGATAAGGATATATGGAAAAGAGGAATAGATAGTAAAGGTTTTCTATAGGCTTTATTCATCTACCTGGAAGAATAGAGTATATTGGTAAAAGAAACTTTGGTATTTTGATTTCATGTGGTAATCGAGGAATACATATAAGATTATGAGTACTGGACAGTGAAGACAACCATTAGTGGAATAGGAAACTAAGAAAGGGGAATAAAGTAAATAAATTATGACAGAAAATTAGCATAAATTTTTCAAAACGGGAAAAGGAAATAAATATTAAATGTAAAGTAAAATGGGGGAAAAACTACTAAATATATCAGTGGTAAAATAAATATGAATGGCCATGATTCCCCCAATTAAAAAGAGACTGACAGATTCGATTTTTTAAAAAAATTTTTTTAACATCTTTATTGGAGTATGATTGCTTTACAATGGTGTGTCAGTTTCTGCTTTATAACAAAGTGAATCAGCTATACATATACATATATCCCCATATCTCTTCCCTCTTGCATTTCTCTCCCTGCCACCCTCGCTATTCCACCCCACTAGGTGGTCACAAAGCACCGGGCTGATCTCCCTGTGCTATGCGGCTGCTTCCCACTAGCTATCGATTTTACATTTGGTAGTGTATATATGTCCATACCACTCTCTCACTTTGTCCCAGCTTACCCTTCCCCCTCCCCGTGTCCTCAAGTCCATTCTCTAGTAGGTCTGTGACTTTATTCCCATCCTGCCCCTAGGTTCTTCATAACCACTTTTTTTCCTTTAGATTCCATATATATGTGTTAGCATACGGTATTTGTTTTTCTCTTTCTGACTTACTTCACTCTGTGTAACAGTCTCTAGGTCCATCCACCTCACTACAAATAACTCAATTTTGTTTCTGTTTATGGCTGAGTTCGATTTTTTAAAATTAAAACAAAGTAATAAAGATTTAATATAAATAAATGAACAAAAAGATAGGCAAATGCAAATAAAAAGAAGGAAGAAGTACCAATATTAATACAAAAATATGGTGAACATAATGACAGGAAAATTTAGTTTTAAAAAATATATGAATACCAACCATGAATCTGGATATATGAAACCACAACATAACTAAATATTTAAAGCAAAGGAACAGAAACAAATAAAAAATGGTCAGATCCATGAGAGGAGGATAAAACTCTCATAGAAAACTTACAGTCTCAGTCTTACTGGCCTGAAGAGCCAGAGGACAGAACACAGGGAAACTACAGCTACTGGAAAGTGAAGGGAGATCCGAGAAAGGAGAGAGCCAGAAAGCGGGAGCCCATAAACCTGATCTCATGGGTGACGACCCTGAACTATGCATATAGCACTGACAGCTGAGGCTAAGAAGAACTGAACCAAGATTTGAGATGCAAAGGAGACAGGGTTTGCAGTTTGAATCCAGCAAAATTCAGCACCTGTTTTTAAAAATCAGCACTCTTAAAAAAAAAAAAAAAATCAGCACTCTTCAGGGAAGTATACCAAAATAGTCTCTACTACAGATCATTCACAATGACCAGAAAACAATCCAAATTTACTCAATATACACCTTCTCCCACCCCCGAAAAAAAATTTTTAAGGAAATACAACATTTTTAAGAGAAAGAAACAAACAATGGAAATGACTCAGATATTAGAACTAACATTCTGAGAGGTTCCCGCTCGATCTTCCTTCCTCTCTCCTTTGCTCAGGGTAGACGTGCACAAGTCTGAACAGCTCTCCCAGCCTTGCCCAGCTCCTGCTCCATTCTCTCCCACAGGTGCTTTGTCTGCTAGAAGCCTTGTAAATTCAATCTCACCTTGGTGTCTGCTTCTCTGAGGACCCAGTTACACAACTGATCTGAGAAATCTAAACCTCTGAACTGATGCCCTGGTGATGATTCTCAGACTTTGGTGCTCTTGACACTTGCAGGTCTTATGAGAACACAGATTGCTAGGCCCTACCTGAGACATTTTGACACTGAATTTGCATGTCTAATAACTTTCCAGGTGATCCTGATGTCACTGGGGCCACACTTTGAGAACCACTAGACTACGTTTCAGTCCCCTTCACCCCAGGGCAACAGGATGACCAGAGAGCTCACCGATGATATTTCCAAATGTGATTGTATGGTTTCCAAACCATGTCCTGAAGAAATCTGATGCTTGGGGATCTGCTATAGGAGGAAAGGTGACGCTTAGGAGGCTGGTGTCCACCCCTCTCCCTTACCTCAACCAAAACAACTCTTAAAACCTGTTTTATATATTGATTCTTCATTTGATAAAAGAGTTCAAATGATGAGAAATATATTTGAAAACAATGGCTCTAACAAAACTCAGCCAAGCCTTTGCCTTTAAAATGAGTACACTACTGACAACTCCTTCCTTCTGGTCTGGCTGGCTACCTGTACTACACTGCCCAGCAGCTATTCTGAACAGCCTTCCCCTGTGACCTCATTCTAACTTTCACATGCTAGGTCCGCAATAACACTCAGGTCTCCAAGAGCCTTCTGGTTTCCCTGATCCACATGTTCTCTGCTCCCAATGGACTGGAAGTAGCTTTCTTAGAAGCTTTTAAATCTTATCTGAGAAGAATTTTCCTCTAGTGAGGACAGACCTCTTTATCTTCTTTCTCCCTTGCCTTTTCAAAACCTGCCACTCTCATTTGACAGCTGCAAGGCAGAAGACAAAATAAAGTTAATAACCAAAAGCTGCTAACATTCAACCTTCAAGCTGCTGCTCTACCAAAGATCAACACTTTTCACTAGTTTTAATCTTTTTAAACACATTCCTGCTCTGCCACTAGAGCTGAGTTGCTCAAAAAGCTAAATGAAATTTATGATCCTTATTTTTTATCTTTATGTAAATAAAAGGGCCCATCTTTTACCGTTAGCACTAATTGACAAATGCTCAACATGAGCAAACAGTGAATTAAAGAAGGCTGACTGTTCAGCAATATGGTCTAGTTCTCACAACCCAGGACAAGCATTACACATGACATAACTATTCGGGTACAGGTGATTCAACTTGAGGAAACCTAAGAGATTTTTAAGTTCTCTTCCTCTTTACTATTCTATATATGGCCACTTAAAGAACCGACAGGACTTCTGAGATTAAAAGAAGCAAAGAAAACGAGTTGACGTTTATGTTTGATACTGATTAGAAGTTCTGACAAAGAATTTAGTGGGAAGAAGCGACAGGACAACTTCTATGTTTTGGACCAACTACCAACTCAAATGTCATCGCCTCTTCTCTGTGATCCTTAGATAATTAAGAGCTATCTTCCAGGGGTTAGAATACTGAACTCATTCCTATTAAAAAAAAAATACCGATGGTAAGAAGTTAAGACAAGTTGTACATGGAAATAAAGGCAGCAATAACAAAGAAGACTGAGGGAGACTTAGTCCCCTTCTTTCAAAATACAATAGTTTAGACATTTTTCATATGGATGGCGGTGACTTTTGAACAAATGTATGTGAGGCAGACAATCCAAAGAATTACCTGCAAACTTCCAAAATTTCTCCCAACTCCCCCTCAACTACCAACCATTCTTCTACCTTGTTGAAGTATCAGACATACTGAGAAAAAGTGCTTAATGAGATAAGGATGGACATAATGAGGGGAGAAAAAAATCTTGAACATTAATTCCAACGACTGGGTTTGAATTTCAGATTCAACCACTCAGTAAACTCCAGATGTGCACTCATTGCGTTTCAGTTTCTATATCTATACATAGAGTAGGACAACTTAACTTCCCAGGACTGCTGTGAGGATTTAATGGGATGATATCTATAGGAGCAACTCCTACGGTTATTTGTAATACTAGGTGCTCAATCAATGTCAGTTAATTGAAAGTAAAAACCGATTCACCCATAATCTGTGGCGAGAGTGAATAGGACCTCCTTCAAGATGACATACATGTTCAGAAACGTAATTAGGAATAAAAGTTAAAGGGGTTTAAAGTTATTTAGAAGTTTGTCCTATAAAGAATTCCATTTTTCTATATTATGGAAATGGGGATAAAGAGATATAAATGAATAAATGAATAAATAAATATAACACAATGTAAAGAGTGCTCATAGCCACATACACACGAACAGTTGCTAGGGTACACAGAAAGGACAAGCTGCTGGGGGTGAGGGGAGGTGACTGTCCGGGGAAGGCTTTACTCAGCACAGAGACGTTCAGAGGACTTGAGCCTTGGTTATAAGTGTGAGTTCATCAGACACATGTGGTGAGAGGAGGCGGCTGGGGGGAGAGCAGTGAGCATACCACACAGAAATCGTGTGTTCATATAACATATGATTTCAGAATTATATAATTTCATAAATTCACCATGAAAAACAAGAAGGAAACATCACAGGTGGATAAGACAAGCCCATTTATTACGTATAATTTTAAGCGGAAGAAAACAGGTGAAGTAAGACATCGGAATAAAGCTCTCAGATCACGTGGTCCAGGGGAACGAGCACCAGGAGTTCAATAGTCTGGCTCAAGTCGAGCCCTACCAGCCACCACCTGTGTGATGTGATCTGGGGTAAATCGCTTCAAATGCTGACCCTCAGTGTTCTCATCTCTGAAAACTGAGTTGGCTTAGCAGGTCATCAAAGTATCTGTCATCTCTATAAACCCTAGGACACAATGAAAATTGAAGCCCCATTTTTACATATCTATTAATAAAAACAGATCAGTAAAGCATTTAGCTCTTATTAAAAAAACCTGCTGTTTGAAAACTCCACAGTACAAAAAAAATTCATACACATAAAGTTTATGTGTGTATGTGTGTGTCACGGCTTACTACTTAAGGGAAAAATAGACTGGATTAAGTCACACCTGGTTAAGGTGAAACAGGTGGGAGAGAAGGGAAGGAAAAGGAATTTGAAATGTCTGCAGACCTCATTAGTGCCCTGATACCAAATGATTCAAGGACATCTTTGGCTTTGATTCAAACAGTTATTCTGTTCCGAGTAACATGACGACAATCTAAAGATCCACAGCTGGACTCTGGAAAATCTTGTCTGATATTTTCTGCAATAAAAGTAACAAATTTGCTGTATAGGTTGTAGGACACAAGACCATTTCAGAAAGAATCCTGTCAAAGCCCAGGGCTCAGAGGACCTGCTTTATGCAATTTTGGTAAAAGATGTGATTTGTTTTTAAGTTGCTCTGGTATTAAGAAAGGCTGAGCAAGCAGTCTGGAGAGGTCACAGCTCAAGTTAAAACAAAAAGTGAACATTTGTGCTCACACATTGTGATGGGACGCATTTTTGTTACTCTAATCTTCCTCAGTCCCGGGGTTTCTCAGACCACTCTCCAAACAACACCGAGGACAGATCTCTTCATCAAGATGAATCACTTACCCACATGGCTTATATCCCGTCTCCTCTTGTTTCACAGAGGTCTGATGCCACAACGGATGCTACCAATGACACCACTTGATTTCGAAATAAGGGGACATGCTAGCTCTTTCTCAGACACAGCCTTTACTCTTCATTAATCATAGCATCACCGAAATCTAAACCCAGCGGAGACCTCACACATCATCAATTTAGCCACTTATTCTTAAGGAAGGGTTAATAATTTAAACACCACAGTAACATGATGAGATTAAAATCATACATTTCTTCCAGAAGTGTTAAGCGTTTTTCCCAGATGCCTTTTTCCCCCACTGCTCTTTAAACTAAAGATAATCCCCATTAAGTTTGGGCACAGATTAATTCAGTAAATAACGCCACTACCTCCTCATGATCTGCAGGGATTGTTGTAACACAAATGTACCTGCGATCCTAACAAGGCCTTCTACTCCAGCTCCCCAACTTTCCGTCCTTGATCCCCACGAAGCTCTCCAGAATCGTCTGACCACTGATGAATGAACCCCAAGCCATGTGAGAGCCAGTGATCCCCCAATATTTCTAGGAATAAATTTACTTTTCAAGGCTTCCGGGAAGATGGCGGAAGAGTAAGACACGGAGATCACCTTCCTCCCCACAGATACACCAGAAATAAATCTACACATGGAACAACTTCTACAGACCACCTACTGAACCCTGGCAGAAGACCTCAGACCTCCCAAAAGGCAAGAAACTCCCCCACGTACCTGGGTAGAGCAAAAGAAAAACAAATAGAGACAAAAGAATAGGGACGGGACCTGCACCAGTGGGAGGGAGCCGTGAAGGAGGAACGGTTTCGACACAGTAGGAAGCCCCTTCACGGGCGGAGACTGCGGGTGGCAGAGGGGGGAGCTTCGGAGCCGCGGCGGAGAGCACAGCCACAGGGGTGCGGAGGTCAAAGCGGAGAGATTCCCGCACAGAAGATAGGGCCGACCGGCACCCACCAGCCCGAGAGGCTTGTCTGCTCACCCGCCGGGGCGGGGCTGGGAGCTGAGGCTCGGGTTTCGGTTGGAGCACCGGGAGAGGACTGGGGTTGGCGGCGTGAACACAGCCTGCAGCGGGTTACTGCGCCACGGTTAGCCGGGAGGGAGTCCGGGGAAAAGTCTGAAGCTGCCGAAGAAGCAAGAGACTTTTTCTTACCTCTTTGTTTCCTGGTGCGCGAGGAGAACGGATTAAGAGCGCTGCTTAAAGGAGCTCCAGAGACGAGCGCGAGCCGCGGCTAACAGCGCGGACCCCGGAGACGGGCATGAGACGCTAAGGCTGCTGCTGCCGCCACCAAGAAGCCTGTGTGCGAGCACAGGTCACTCTCCACACCCCCCTTCCGGGGAGCCTGTGCAGCCCGCCACTGCCAAGGTCCCGGGATCCAGGGTCAACTCCTCCGGGAGAACGCACGGCACGCCTCAGGCTGGTGCAACGTCACGCAGGCCTCTGCCGCTGCAGGCCCGCCCCGCACGCCGTGGCCCACCCCCCCCCCCGCCCCGCCCCGCCCCGCCCCGCCTCGCCCCGCCCCGCCTCGCCCCGCCTGAGTGAGCCAGAGCCCGCGAATCAGCGGCTCCTTTAACCCCGTCCTGTTAAAGGAGAACAGACGTCCTCCGGCGACCTACACGCAGAGGCGGGGCCAAATCCAAAGCTGAGCCCCGGCAGCTGTGAGAACAAAGAAGAGAAAGGGAAATCTCTCCCAGCTGCCTCAGATGCGGCGGATTAAAGCTCCACAATCAACTTGATGTACCTGCATCTGTGGAATACATGAATAGACAACCAATCATCCCAAATTAAGGAGGTGGACTTTGAGAGCAAGATTTATTATTTTCTCCCCTTTTCCTCTTTTTGTGAGTGTGTATGTGTATGCTTCTGTGTGAGATTTTGTCTGTATAGCTTTGCTTCCACCATTTGTCCTCGGGTTCTATCCGTCCGTTTTATTTTTGTTTTTTAAATTTTTTTCTCTTAATTTTTTTTATTTTAATAACTTTATTATATTTTATCTTACTTTATTTTATTTTACTTTATCTCCTTTTTTTCCTTCTTTCCCTCCCTCCTTTCTTTCTTTCTTTCTCTCTTTCTACTTCTAATAATTCTTTCTTTCTACTTTTTCTCCCTTTTATTCTGAGCCGTGTGGATGAAAGGCTCTTGGTGCAGCAGCCAGGAGTCAGTGCTGTGCCTCAGAGGAGGGAGAGCCAACTTCAGAACACTGGTCCCCAAGAGACCTCCCAGCTCCACATAATATCAAATGGCGAAAATCTCCCAGAGATCTCCATCTCAACAGCAGCACCCAGCTTCACTCAACGACCAGCAAGCTACAGTGCTGGACATACTATGCCAAACAACTAGCAAGACAGGAACACAACCACACCCATTAGCAGAGAGGCTGCCTAAAATCATAATAAGTCCACAGACACCCCAGAACACACCACCAAATGTGGACCTGCCCACCAGAAAGACAAGATCCAGCCTCATCCACCAGAACACAGGCACTAGTCCCCTCCACCAGGAAGCCTACACAACCCACTGAACCAACCTTAGCCAATGGGGACAGACACCAAAAACAATGGGAACTACGAACCTGCAGCCTGCAAAGAGGAGACCCCAAACACAGTAAGATGAGCAAAATGAGAAGACAGAAAAACACACAGCAGATGAAGGAGCAAGATAAAAACCCACCAGACCTAACAAATGAAGAGGAAATAGGCAGTCTACCTGAAAAAGAATTCAGAATAATGATAGTAAAGATGATCCAAAATCGTGGAAATAGAATAGACAAAATGCAAGAAACATTTAACAAGGACCTAGAAGAACTAAAGATGAAACAAACAATGATGAACAACACAAAAAATGAAATGAAAAATACTCTAGATGGGATCAATAGCAGAATAACTGAGGCAGAAGAACGGATAAGTGACCTGTAACATAAAATAGTGGAAATAACTACTGCAGAGCAGAATAAAGAAAAAAGAATGAAAAGAACTGAGGACAGTCTCAGAGACCTCTGGGGCAACACCAAACACACCAACATTCGAATTATAGGGGTTCCAGAAGAAGAAGAGAAAAAGAAAGGGACTGAGAAAATATTTGAAGAGATTATAGTTGAAAACTTCCCTAATATGGGAAAGGAAACAGTTAATCAAGTCCAGGAAGCACAGAGAGTCCCATACAGGATAAATCCAAGGAGAAATACGCCAGGACACATATTAATCAAACTGTCAAAAATTAAATACAAAGAAAACATATTAAAAGCAGCAAGGGAAAAACAACAAATAACACACAAGGGAATCCCCATAAGGTTAACAGCTGATCTTTCAGCAAAGCAATCTAGAGAACAAAAAACGGAGCTGGAGGAATCAGGCTCCCTGACTTCAGACTATACTACAAAGCTACAGTAATCAAGACAGTATGGTACTGGCACAAAAAAAGATCAATGGAACAGGATAGAAAGCCCAGAGATAAACCGACGCACATATGGTCACCTTATTTTTGATAAAGGAGGCAGGAATGTACAATGGAGAAAGGACAGCCTCTTCAATAAGTGGTGCTGGGAAAACTGGACAGGTACATGTAAAAGTATGAGATTAGATCCCTCCCTAACATCATACACAAAAATAAGCTCAAAATGGCTTAAAGACCTAAATGTAAGGCCAGAAATTATCATCTCTTAGAGGAAAACATAGGTAGAACACTCTATGACATAAATCACAGCAAGATCCTTTTTGACTCACCTCCTAGAGAAATGGAAATAAAGACAAAAATAAACAAATGGGACCTAATGAAACTTCAAAGCTTTTGCACAGCAAAGGAAACCATAAACAAGACCAAAAGACAACCCTCAGAATGGGAGAAAATATTTGCAAATGAAGCAACTGACAAAGGATTAATCTCCAAAATTTATAAGCAGCTCATGCAGCTCAATAACAAAAAACCAAACAACCCAATCCAAAAATGGGCCGAAGACCTAAATAGACATTTCTCCAAAGAAGATATACAGACTGCCAACAAACACATGAAAGAATGCTCAACATCATTAATCGTTAGAGAAATGCAAATCAAAACTACAATGAGATATCATCTCACACCAGTCAGAATGGCCATCATCAAAAACTCTAGAAACAATAAATTCTGGAGAGGGTGTGGAGAAAAGGGAACCCTCTTGCACTGCTGGTGGGAATGTAAATTGATACAACCACTGTGGCGAACAGTATGGAGGTTCCTTAAAAAACTACAAATAGAACTACCATACGACCCAGCAATCCCACTACTGGGCATATACCCTGAGAAAACCGTAATTCAAAAAGAGTCATGTACCCAAATGTTCATTGCAGCTCTATTTACAATAGCCCAGAGATGGAAGCAACCTAAATGTCCATGACAGATGAATGGTTAAAGAAGATGTGGCACATATATACAATGGAATATTACTCAGCCATAAAAAGAAACGAAATTGAGCTATTTGTAATGAGGTGGATAGACCCAGAGTCTGTCATACAGAGTGAAGTAAGTCCGAAAGAGAAAGACAAATACCGTATGCTAACACATATATATGGAATTTAAGAAAAAAAAAATGTCATGAAGAACCTAGGGGTAAGACAGGAATAAAGACACAGACCTACTAGAGAATGGACTTGAGGATATGGGGAGGGGGAAGTGTAAGCTGTGACAAAGCGAGAGATAGGAAGGGACATATATACACTACCAAACGTAAGGTAGATAGCTAGTGGGAAGCAGCCACATAGCACAGGGAGATCAGCTCGGTGCTTTGTGACCGCCTGGAGGGGTGGGATAGGGAGGGTGGGAGGGAGGGAGAAGCAAGAGGGAAGAGATATGGGAACATATATATATGTATAACTGATTCACTTTGTTATAAAGCAGAAACTAACACATCATTGTAAAGTAATTATACTCCAATAAAGATGTAAAAATATATATATATTAAAAAAAGAAAAAGAAAACAGAGAAATTGAACTCTCTGTTTGCAAATCAAAAATAAATAAATAAATAAAATAAATAATATCATTAATAAAGAAAAAATACTTTTCAAATATAGACTATAAACCTGATGGATTTTTTGTTGGGGAGACAAAAGAAATATTTTCGCTGCTGCCCAACCAATAAATGTTCTATAGCCCCCCCCACACACACCCTGAATTTTTAGAGGCAATTTTCTACGTGAAAATTTGCATGCACAGTGCAAACTTTCGGGCTTTCCTCCTGGAAAGCCGATTTCTCATACACCTTCCAACAAACACTGACCACATCCCGACCAAAGCTTAAGTACTGTGTAATGCTAAGCAGACCTGGGCCTGCAGGAAATAAGATGCCACATTCAGGACAGCTGTCAGCACTTGTGCTGCACCCGGCCTTCCACACATTCCTCCCCTGCAATTAGCCAGAAGTGAGGTTTGGAGGTAAGCAGACAGCTTCTGATCCCCAAAACAAGGGAGAAAGTCACTGGATTGCTGTTTTGCAATACTTTGCTGAGGTTGACCACTGGCTGAAACTATTTCATTTCTATGTAAGTGTTGCTTACTAACCCATTTCTCCTGAGACATCTGAAGATCATCTTACACATTCCTACATAATCCCAGAGAATTCTAGAATACCACAAATTCACGCCCTATTTTTAAGAAACTGGTGCCTGACAAAAGCTTTTCTGAAGACCAAAAAGCATCTAGATGATGAATCCTGATACGTTTAGCAAAGGCTCAAGTCCAGATTCAAGCCAATGGATTTTATTCATTTATGCATTCACTCAATGAGCGTCTTCTCGATCGTCTAATTTGCTCAAAATACTGTGGCAAATGCTGAAGTTAATACGAAAATAGAAGAAACAGCTTCTCCCCTCAAAGAGTTAATAGCTGTGTGTCCATGTACAACTGTGCACTCCTGTGTGCAGGAAGTTTAGTCTAGAATTTTGGGATAGGAAAATAATTACATGCATTTCCAAACTGCAGAAATCATTAGGCATGGAGTGCAAAACTCCAATTCTCACTTGAGCTCCCATTTTCTCACAATGCATTTTGTAGTCAGATGAAGAAAAATGTAATAAAATAGATGATTTATAGTTAAATACTGATCCTCATTTAGACAGTGATCCCCAACACTTTAACTGTTTAGTTTCTCTCAGTCAATATTAATGCATTGGGGGGGCTATTATTTGAAGAAGTAGTTAACACTTCCAGATAATTAAAATGTGGTAAGCTTAACTACGGAAAACACAACAAATGCAATTAATTTTTAAAGATCTTTTATAAAACCATTATAGACCAACTGAAAGGGCACGGACATGGTATTCTGGTCATTAACCAGCTTTTATACAGGAGGACACTGAGGTCTAGAAGGAAAGCGGTCCATTTATAAAAGCAGATAGATTTGGCCCAGAGGAGACTGTTTATGCTCCAAATTCATGGCTCTTTTACTCTCACTTTTAGACACAATTCTAATTAGTCTGGTTATGTGATTCTTCAACCCAACAGAAGGCAAATTAGAAAGGAAAGAAGATCAAGTCACCAGAATCAGATGCAATAGTTGCTGCAAAGTCAAAGAATGAACAGCAGTGAAGGAAGAAGTAAGAGGAAATGACGTCAGAACATCACAAAATAAAGACATCACACACATCACAAAATGTACAGCAACCTGGTGACATTAAATTAAGGACAATAGCCCTATGCACATTAAGAACCCCTCAAGTTTAACTGCATTTCAGTCTATCACTTGCGCTCTCTCGTTCCATTCTCCTCCTCCCTCACCAAGGTCTAACCACCCTCTTCTTCAGTTCTGCAAACTTGCCAAGGTCTTTCCCACCTGAGGGCTTTGCTCATGCTGTTCTCTCTGCTTGGAACTCTTTTCTCCCCATCATTCACATCCTCTTTCTTGAAGACTCAGTTTATACAATAACTGTCACTGGATGGGCACTTAGCAAATACGTGTTGAATAAATTAATGAAAGAATAAATATCAATTATGTTAACCCTGTGTCTTTCAGAAAAAGCTATCTTTAGTATATTCTAGCTAAAAAGCAAAGAGTGAAATATATACAGTATGTCCACCAAAAATGTTTACAATGGATCAGTCTCAAGAATAAAAGCAGTAGCAACTCCAGGTAACTAGAAAAGTTCTATTTTCTGAAACGTAATATAATCGCCACTGAGCCACTATTCCAATGCAGTCATTTCTCTTGAAACCTACACTTTCCTTACTATGCAAGCAAGGTTTGATGACAGTGTAGTGACGCAGCCTTCAATTTTATGGAAGCAAGCTACACATCATTAACTCTGGATACCATACTTCATATATTGGGGGGAGAATAACTGCGTAAGTTTCTGCCTATTAATTTTTCCAAATAATTAAATGAAAAACAATATTAACTTTATGATTTAGGGATTAAAGATTTAATAAGATTAAAAGCTTTCTGATGCCATTTTCTGTTCCGAATAGACCACAGGTCAAAGGGATCAGATGGTTTGATTGTTTTTTATAACGTAACTCTCAACTATCAGTGAATTAATCCAAAGTTCATTTTTTTAATGATCTTTCCACATTCAGATAATTGAGATCTTACAGAAGAAATTCAAACCCACATTTGTATCCTCTCAATGATCTGTCAGTCCCAGTTGCTCAGTTCACAAGTCTAAGGAAGATTCCTCTCTGCCCTAGCTGTGCCAATTCAACCCAGAATGGGAAACATTGAGTTCTGACACCCTGAAGAGCTACCAAGATTTTGTGATGGAAGTGAAGCTGACAGTTCTGTCAGGGATGTGAGAATCAGAATCAGATCCAGCTCATTCCTGCAGAGATGTGCTGGCTCTAAGGACCTGAAGATAATAAAAGCAAGTTTGGTGGGTAAAATGAGCAGATACAAGTCAAAGACACACGGGAAGAGATATTGAACAAAAGGGTGATTTTTCACACCTTACTAATTGGGTGAACGGTGACTTTGCCAAAGGTTCTGCAGCCACTGGAAGAAAAGGAAGGGGTGGGTGTCTGCTTAGGGTTCTGCTGCTCCTTTCAAGCTAAACTTCCTGCCCCCTAAATCTCATCTCCCTTATTTGGTATGTCAGGTAATGGAGTTACATGTCCCTGGTAGTATAAATGTCCTACAATAAGGCTTTTCATGATCCAAAGTCCCATTACTCTCATAAATTAAATATATGATTTTTGAAAAGTCATCTTGGGCCAATACATATATTCCCTGCAATCTCTTAAACAACCTTCAAGGTAGATGCTATTATTTATGTTTTGCAGGTGAGAAAAACTGAGAATCAAAGAGAAAAGTTAACTTACCCAAGATCACACAGCTAGTAAGTAGGAGAGTCAGGATATAAACCCACATTCTTCAGAACTACACTACTCTCTTGCTTTCTACTGTTGCTGATAGAATTCCCTCACTGAGAAATTTGTTTTCTGCTAAAGGAAGACATTTTCCTTTTATAAGATGTCAATTAAAGAAAATCTCCACATATGTACGTAAAACACTTCTGTAAGCTTGAAATACATAAATAATAACTTTACTTGAGATAATGTCCTGGGTTTCCCAAGAGCCTTATCATGTCTACAGTGCCATTGCCCAGCCCATGTCTGAACATGCCATGTCTCATGCTGATGCCCTGCAAAGGCAACATTGCTGGCCTGCAAAGGTGACATTGCTGGCAATGGCGGCATTGAAGCAGCCAACCTCTGGGAGCTGAGAAGCAAATTCTCTTTAAAAGGGTTTTTGAGGCAACTGCTAGAACAGATTTTTATTTTCTTTAAGTTTTGTTCAAGAAAGACCTTTAAGATAAGGAGAGACTCCTTTACAAAAAAACGTTACAGATTTCTAGTTTTGGGTTTTGCATTTGCTTTTGTCCCTGGCTTGGAGGTGTGTGTGTGTGTGTGTGTATGTGTGTGTAACACTGATAAGATAAATAAATATAGGATTACTGATAGATAAATAGTCTTACACATATACTTATTGTGTACCCAGTTGATTAATTTAAAAATGAAGAAATGTGATCCAACATCACAAAACAGCCATTTGACTAACTTTCCACTGAGTTAAAAATGCTAGTTTGTCCATTATACCCAGAGAGACGTGATCTTTCTTCCTGGCGAAATAAAAGAAATACAGATTTTAGGTTCTTGCCTCACCACGTAGCCTCTCTCAGAGGCTGTGTCATCATTTGCAATGCAGAAATCTCTAAAACCCCAACTTCAGAAAGTTACATCGAGGCTCAAATGAAATCATTTGTGTGAAGACCTTTTGTAAATGACAAAGTCCAATAAGCCCTCATATTAGCCAGTGTCTTATCTAACTCAAAACCTACCTTTTTATACTATCTTAAGGGATTCCTCTCAGCAAAAGTCTCTGTACCTTCAAAAGGTTGTCGTGTTGCTGAATTTGACATTTCTTTTGATATTTTACATTTGGGAATATCTTTTTTTCCCCAGGAGTTACCATGATTCTGATCTGAAGACACAAATAATTTGGAGAAGCCTACGTGCAGGTGTGGTGGCTTCTATGCTCCTGCACAAGGGTGAGAAGCTACCTTACAGTGTATTAGAATGTTGGCCAAAGGAAGAAGAGAGGGTGAGAATGACTTTGAAAGCAAGACAGACTTAAACTGTATTGATGTTCCCTGAATCACTTCCTTCAAGGCTCTCACGTTAAGATCAGTTGGACAAAAGGCCTAATGACCAGGAGGAGGAAGTATGATGTCCATACTTAAATGCCCAGAGTGCAGGAGGAAAACCCTATTCATGTTGCATTAATATTTTCAGTAACTTTTCAGATAATATCTAGGCCTATAATGATTACAGTGTGGTTAGGAAATGAACAGTAATGAACAGTGTTGAATCATTTCATCTTCTAAGAAAAACATCAAGAACAAAGTCTAATGATTATCCCTAGCAAGTAAAATATTGCAGACCACAAAATAGTTTGCCATTCTAATCCATTTCAGGCATAAACAAACACATACTTGCATGTACACACACATACCCCTACACAGAAACTATCGTCAAAAGCTGAAAGAGTTAATTTAGGCCTTGGAGACAACCGGCTTTAAGTACTGGTTCAAAAGCTCTTAAATAGCAGAAAAATCAATACACTTTTATCAGACTTCAGTGTTTATAGAAGCAATACAAAACAGGATTTTGTTAAATGTATATATTACGCCAGATCAAACTGTAAGTTAAAACATCTGTGTCCAAGTTAATCTCAGATACAGCATGGAGATTATTTGAATTGTGTGTTTCCTTTTGTGACCTTTTTAGATGTGGCTTTTGGGGGGTACAGATGGGGAATAATTTTCTTAAGCTTTTAGTTGCCTGCAACAGTGCCAACAGTTGAACATAACAGCAGTACTTTTTTAAGTTACCCAGATGTATAACAAAAAAAGAAAGAAAACCCCTTTAGTAATTTCAAAATAGTGTTGTATGGGGAATCTTAAAAAATAAATTATAGACACACAAATATAGGTATGTGCATCTAAGATTGCTATAGGCTATCCATGACATAAAATTTTCAATTAAAACCACTTTTATGAGCAATAATCACATTCTGAAAATGTGATTATACACAACTTGCTAGTGGATTATACTACTTCCCCGATGAAACAAACCTTGCAACATAGGCAAATAGAAAGTACTTAGTTTAACATGCACCAATGTTTTTAACACAATAAAGTCTATGGAAAATGTCTTATACTAAAGTCCTTAGTTCTTGTTTGGAGGAGACAAGAAAACAAGAACTGAAGTTGATGGAAGCTTTCTTTTCTTAGATCTGTTTTTAAGGGATGAGACATCTGTAAATCAAATCCATTTTGACTGAAACAATAAATTTGATTCAATTCTGAAATTTCATTTCAAAAGTGTAAGAGAGATATGCATGGGACCCCTCAAGGTTAATGACAAGCCTGGTCTCTGAAATATGTCAGGAACACATTAGCACCATGTAAAAATAACAGCAGAGCCAAACCAAAGTCACAATGGCCAAATATCCCGAAAACAGGGCTCTAGGACAGGAACTTGCAGATCTAATATTAGTTGTATCTTCGGTAAGTAACTAAGACTTCTTACGATTAGATTCCCTTAATGAGTATTTTTGGTATAGTAATGCTATTCCGTCTTTGTTTAGTTGGACAAAAGACATGAACCTAAGATTAAGAAGCAGAGTCATTCGACAATCTACAGATATTGATTAAATATATATTATGCCCAGGTTCTGTTTTAGGTGCTAATAATATAATGAACAAAATAAAATACCTGACTTTATGGAGTTTATACTTATATTCTAGTGGAGAGAAAGGCCACACTCAGTATTTATATAATACCAGGTGATGATGAGTGCTATGAAAAAAGATGAAGAAAAGGGAACAGAGAATAAAGGAGTACTAGTACCATGTCAGGTAAAGCCTTTCTGTTGAGGTGACGTTTGAGCAGAGCCCCGAATAAAATGAGGGAATAAGCCCCACGGATGTCTACAGAAACAAGTATTCCATACAGACAGAACAGCAAATACAGGATTCCTAAACATGTGCTTGCTTAGTTTGCTTGAGGAACACCAAGCAGGTCAGTGGGGCTGGAGCAGAGTGACAAAGCTGGACAGAGGGAGGAAATAAGGTGAGAGAAGTAACCGGGGCGAGATGGTGTTCAACCTTGGAAACCCCGCTGATTGTGATGGAAAGCCACCGGAGGATCTGAGCAGAGAAGGGGTGTGAGGATCATGGTACGCGAAGACTAGCACAGGCCACATCAGCTTCTACCTAAAGCAGAACTATGAAATCCTCAGCACAATGCCTAGCATATAACAGATGATCAATCAACATTTGTTGAATGAAAGAATAAAATGAACCAATATAAGATATGGTGGTGACAGCCTATGCCCCAATAAAAACTTAGTCACCATTTGACCTTTATTCCTTTAATCAAAACCACGTTCCCAAGCCTGCACTCCAGAGCCCACGAGCCACAACTACTGAGCCCGTGCGCCTAGAGCCCGTGCTCCACAACAAGAGAAGCCACTACAGTGAGAAGCCCACGCACCGCAATGAAGAGTAGCCCCCGCTCGCCGCAACTAGAGAAAGCCCGCACGCAGCAAAGAAGACCCAACACAGCCAAAAAAATAAAATAAAATAAAAACTTTAAAATATGTGGTAACCCTATTATCTGTATCAATTCTCTAACTCAGGGCTAGCAAACTGCAGTCCTGACATCAAATCCAGCTGCTGCCTGTTTTTGTAAATAAAGTTTTATTGGAACCCAGCCACACCCATTTGTTTTGTATTGTCTATAGACACTTTTGTTCTTCTACAACAGAGGTAAGTTGCAACAGAATAACAGAAACAGAGACTGTACGGCCTGCAAAGCCTAAAATATTTACAATCTGGATGAGCCTTTACAGAAGAAGTTTTGCTGACCACTCCCTCCCTCCAATCTAATTTGCAGAAGAAAAGTACTATGTATGTGTCCAACTATCTCTTCTTCCACCTTTATCGTGGCTTGGTTAGGTTTTTAATTGTCATGGTATGAGTTTCCAAACCAGTGAGTCCACATTAAATTATTAAAGGTTTAGGAATACACCACAGTTTTGTTTTGTTTTGCATTTTGCTTTATTTAGCCTCAGTTGCAAGGTGGTATCTTCAAGGTGCTGATAGACACGAGAGACAGTAGGTAACTGCAGCCTAGTGGAAATAGTTCTGATTTGGGGAATAATCTAGAAAAGTCTATCCAGCGTACCCAGATTCCTACTATGAATTTCTGAGGATGGATACCACTAAGCTTATCTCTTCAGCATCCTGGAGAGAGCACTTTCTAATTTGCTCTAAATACCTGCCAGCAGCTGTCCACAACCCTGCTTCTCGGATCACGTTCTAAAGTAACTGTCAGTTCTTCAATTATCGAAATTGATTCCATGCTTCCACTTGGAATGTAGAAAGCCACAAGAGGTCCTTACCCTCATAATGAGAAAACCCAAAAAACTTACAATGATTTTTCTTGAGCACATCTTAGAGCTGAACTAGCAAGGAAACCAGATGAACCAATTTCCAAAGAATTGACAAGCCCTTCCAAGGAGAAATGGGTCACAGAAACTATTTCTCCTTTGGCAGAGCATAGGAGGAAGGGGTGACGGCCATAAAAGCAGCTAGGAAGAAAACAGCTAAAATTTTAACAAGTCCAAGGACAGGACGGAAGCCACAGATAAGGACCAGAGGCTGGAGAGAGCCCTTCCAGTGGCACGTGCATGCAATTGGCATCAGCTGTCAGTAGGGGGCAAGCATTAAACCCCGCTCACTTCCCTGGACCCTTCTCTCATGAGAGGTAAAAGCCTTAAGCTCCCAAGAGAAGGGCAGGGAATGCTTGGGCTACCAGAGCAAAGGCCAAGATGCATACTTCCAATATATTCCACTCTAACCTCAAATTCAACATGTCCAAACCAGAACTCATTTTCTTTCTCTCAAACCTCTACTATATTCCCTAACAACAAACAGTGCTGCCACCCACCCAGTTAGCACACCACAAACCGTGGAATTCATCAGGACTCCTCTGTGGCCTTCATTCCTTACAGTGAAATTGGTTCTTCTTCCTAAATATCTCTCAGACCTAAAAATGACAGCCTTTTAATTCCCACTGTTAGGACTTAGTTCCAACTCTCACAATCCTCTCCAAGCCTGTTAAAATAGCTTCTTATCCAATATTGGTATCTTCAGTTTCCTCAGCTTCTGCTCATACAACATTGATCAATTTCTGCCCCTTCTTGAAATTTTTTAGTTTCTCCATATCCTACAAGATGAAGTCCAAACTCCTCAGCATGGCAGAAAACACAGGGCCCATCCTGAATGCCCTGTCCAGCCACACTGAATGAATTACCATCACACCAACCTCCTGCACCCTTTACACCTCAGTGCTTTATATGGGTCACTTGCTCATCCTAGAATGTTCTTTCCTGCCTTTCCTACCTGGTAACCTTGCATTCACCTCTTAAGTTGAAGCGCCTACTCCTCTGTGCAATCTTCCCTGTGGCTGAGCACACCTTCCTCAGCTCTGGTGTGCTACCCGTTACCTCCTCGGCTAAGTTATGATGCTCTCGGAGCAGAACAGTTGATGCCACTGTGTCTCATTCCTGTCAGTAACTTCAGCTCCTTGCACAATTCCTGGAACACAGTAGATGTTCAGTATGTGGGCTGACTAAATTTTAAGCCGAAAGTGAAGACAGAGACAGGACAACTCTTTCCACGTCTCACTTTCTTGCTTTTTTCTTCTTTTTTTAAAGGATTAGATTGATTGACTGGTTTTTGGCTTCGTTGGGTCTTTGTTGCTGCGCACAGGCTTTCTCTAGTTGCGGCGAGCGGGGCTACTCTTCATTGCGGTGTGCTGGCTTCTCATTGCGGTGGCTTCTCTTGTTGTGGAGCACGGGCTCTAGGCCCGCGGGCTTCAGTAGTTGTGGCACATGGGCTCAGCAGTTATGGCTCACAGGCTCTAGAGTGCAGGCTCAGTAGTTGTGGCACATGGGCTTAGGTTGCTCCGCGGCATGTGGGATCTTCCCGGACGAGGGCTCGAACCCGCGTCCTCTGCATGGGCAGGTGGATTCTTAACCACTGTGCCACCAGGGAAGTCCCTCACTTTCAATAAATGATTAACTGTTAATGATTAGTACTACTAATGAGAGGGAACTCAGTTCTCCATACCAAATGAAATATATTCTTCGGTTTCTACTTAGACCTTCTGAAGGAGATTTAAGGAAAAGGGAGCTAAACTTTCTCATTCCATTTAGAGAAGAGAAAACCCCAACAAAGGCTTTTATAGATGGTTTTTGCACTGCAGCCTTTGGTAAAATAGATGTGCTTCATCATGGTGGCATGGCATTGCTAGAGTTCTGTAGCAAGCTGCTTTTTACCTACTTGGGCAAAAAGGCTTGTATCTAGGTCTTACCCATTTGTGAGTAATTTCTGCAGGATACATGTTCAGTGACAGCATTCCTGAGTCCAAATACCGGCAATGCTTTAAGGAAAGGACAATGTGGTGATAATCACCATTTAATTTCAAGTGTTGCATATTTGTTTCAACAAATTTCAAAACATTTCCCAAGGGATTTTAAAGAAAGTCACCAAGTATGTTTAACAAACAACATATGGAATGCTAATTTTGTTGTGATCCTATACTCTAATACAGTAAGAAACAGATTTTTCATAAAATCAGCAGATTTGCAAACACTAATTAAGAAACATTGAAAACTATCAAGGTCAATTTAAAAATCCATTTGAAAACAAATATTACTTGTCTTGTTAGTTCTAGTAGTTTCTCACTAGGGATTCACTGCACATCAACAAACTTCCACTGTGCAAGTTTTTCAATGAAGGTAAATAAATAAAGGTTTACTTTCAACTGTCAATACAAAGCCAACCAGTGAGGGTTGGGTGGAAATAACCAATTTGCCTCTATCAGTATAATCTCTAATCAGGAATCTAAGATTCTTGGGGTATAGGATTTCCACTTAACTTAAGATACATCACTCCTAAGAGACTTTCCACGAGTTCTGTGCCTGCCATAGGGGAGTATGCTCTGATACTGTTAACTCTGTGTGTGAGAATGATTCTCTGCCTTGTGTGAAAAGAGCAAGGAATGCTAAGAAACCACTTTTACAAGTTACACTTCAATGCTGCCTTTTGTCCTATGGCCAGTCCTTTTTCTGTCTCTCTGTCCATTGACCATGTCATTGTTTGTAAGGTTCTCCACCCAAAAAGTGGGAGGAATGTATATATAAGTATACACATATGTATGCATGCATGTATCGTGTGTGTGTGTGTGTCTGTGTGTGTGTGTGTGTGTGTGACTTTCCAAATGCTCAGATTTTAACCAGTGGGTATTGACTAAGCATTCACATGGTCAACCTAGGTATATGTACCACTCATCTCTTGTCAGACTTAACTCCACACACAAGGGATGAACAGATGTATTATATTTACACTCTTCAAGAACAGATCCACCAGTAACATCAACCTGTTTTAAACAGTATAATTTATAACACACCACCCTTTCACCTAAGAACCCTAGACCAACAACAGAAGAAAAGCTGATGTGAATCCAAGTAGCAAATATAATACGACATATCCAAAAGCCAAAACTTTTTGTATTACTTTGACATATTATTGTTCCGTCTCTTTTATACTTGTCTTGTTTCAGAAAAGATTTAAAGTAGTTTTGTGTGAAATAAATGTGAGACTGGCTGAAGTTTGGAAAGTTGTTAAATGGACTTTGGCCTTTTGTTCCCATTATATTCCTTTTGATGAAATTTGACGTAAAATAACGTATATTTGAATGAGTCAGTCCTCTGTCCCACAGACTCCCAACACTGCCTAAATGAAGATCAAAACGTCTTAAGATAAAGATGTAAAAGTATGAGAGGCAAAGGCAAAAATATGTCAGAGTAAATGTTATGGAGATTTGTCAAATGTCATCTGATTTCCTTGAGGTACAGCACCTCACAAACAAATGCACCTTCTCTTTTTCTTCCTTCTTTCATTTCACTTCACTATTTATGATAAAATGAGGAGAATCTGAGGCTATGGGCTGGGAAGGACCATCTTAACCAATGAGTGATTGAATTTATTCTTGTGTGATTTAATTTATTCTTACATCTAGGGCTTTTGCCTATAGATACAGAGCACAGCAACTAAGACACAGACACTGGAAGTTTTAAAACACTATTTATTGCTAAGTCTAAAACACTCAAATACCATAGTACAGTGATTGCCAAATCTGAATTAGAGTTTGTGGGGCTTTTAAAAGTTACTCTTCAGGGGAACATTCCAGCTCTATGGAGAGGTGTGATACATAAGAAGATGGAGTATCTGGCTGGAGACCAATTTGCCTATGAGCCCAAACCAAGTGGGCTCATATGGATAGCTTTTATAAAATCATAAACGGTAAAGCTGAAGAAAACTCTAGGCTTGGACTGCTTTACGGCATCAGTAATTAAACCGGACTCACTGCACTCGTGGGGTTACTGCAAATTCTGACTAAACCTAAAGAATTTTCAAATCATCTAACTATTCCTTTATTTATTCATGTTTATCCACAGTGTTCTTTTGTTTCTCTGCTTTTAATTGGATGTTTAAAATTTTACAGCTCTTCAGAAACTTTGTTTAAATTCTCACAGACAACTTACATGTACTTCTTTTGTGCGAGAGAAAAGAAATATTAGTGAGACAGATATTAAAGTCCCAGAGGCAGAACAGCAATAACAAAATGAAAGACTAGAATTAATGCATTCTTTTTTACTCTGGTATAATAGATATAACATAAAATTTACCATTTTAACCATTTTTAAGTATACAACTGCATTAAGTGCATTCGTCATGTTGTACAAACATCACCACTATTTATTTCCAAAACTTTTTTAATCATTCTAAATAGAAACTCTGTACCCATTAAACAATAACTCTTTGACCATGAAATAATAACTCCCCACTCCTTCCCCTCTTAACCTCTACTCTACTTTCTGTCTCTGTGAATTTGCCTATTCTAGGTACCTCATAAATGGAATCATACAATATTTATATTTTGGTGTCTGACATTTCACTTAGCATAATGTTATCAATGTTCATTCACATTGTAGCATGTTTCAGAATCTCATTCCTTTTTATGGCTGAATAATATTCTATCATATACAACATTTTGTTCATACATTCATCTGTTGATGGATACGGGTTGTTTCCACCTTTTGGCTATCGTGAATAATGCTGCTATGCTCACTGGTGTGCAAATATCTGAGTGTTTGCTTTCAAGTCCTTGGGATATATAACTAGGAGTGGAATTACTGGATCATATGGTAATTCTATGTTTGGTTTTTTGAAAAAACTGCTATACTGTTTCCACAGCAGCTGTACCATTTTACATTCCCACTTAGCATGAGGGTCCCAATTTCTCCACATGTTCACCAACATTTGTTACTTTCTATTTTGTTTGTTTACAATAGTCGTCCTAATGGGTGTGAAGTGGTATCTCATTGTGGTTCTGATTTACATTTCTCTAATGACTAATAATGTTGAGCATGTTTTCATCTGTTTATAGACAATTTGTATATCTTCTTCAGAGAAATGTCTATTCAAGTCCTTTTTTGAATTGGGTTGTTTCTTTGTTGTTGAGTTGTAGGTGTTCTTTATATACTCTGGATGTTAATCCTTTTCAAATATATGATTTTCAAATCAGCATTTACTCTGTGCCAGGAAACATTTTAAGTGCTTTACAAATATTGATATATTGAATCCTCATAACAACCCAGTGAAGTACCATTTTAACTCCATTTTATGGGTAAAGAAACTGAAGCACAAAAAGCTTAAAGCCCAAGGTCTCACAGCCAGTAACTGGTAGAACTGGGACTTACACTCAGACAGTCTGGCTCCAGGGTCCATGCTCCTAACTATGACGCTGTACATCTTTTCAAGCACTCATTCATTCAACAAGCACTTACACAACACCTTCCGAGCGATTTATTAAGGAAGTGCTCCCAGGAGAAACCCTTTAAGGGAATAAGAAAAGCAGGATACAGAAGGGGAAGAAGCCAAACAAGGGTTTGATTTCAGGTGAAGCCCCTGCCTCAGGCTGATCCTGTGAGTGCTGTGGAGCTTCAAAGGCAAGGGAGCTGAGCTTTCATACTGCTGCATCAGTCACTGAGCTATAGGTCACTCTGCTAGGGATGTAAACTCCCAGACAATTCCAGCTCTCCACATGTCTGAGTGAAGCGGCTCTAGTAGTTCAAGTTTAGTCCTCTGAAGAAAGTTACAAGTTGGTAGGGACAAAGTGTGCAGAAGCTGGAGGATGGATACACAGAAGTGGTCAAGTGGATCCAAAGGAATCTGGGTAGAACCAACAGAACCTTCTGTTTGTAAGGCACTGTACTGTACTGAGCATGTGAAGAAGCAAGATAAATGAGACTAATATGTTTGTCTTCAAAGAGTTTATATGTTGGTAGCAAAGCCAAGACATGCACCCTTTATACAGAATTGATGGCAGTAAATACTATAAGAGGGCAAACAAATTGCTAAGAAACTGGAGAAAAGAGACCATACAACAACTGTTTTATGCCCTGGCTGAGGGAATCATAAAAGATCACTGAAGAGGTAGCATTTGACCTGTGTGTTACAAATGGCAAGATCTGGGGAAAGCCGTCAAGATCAATCACGCTACATGTGCAGCCACACAGAGGTATGAAGGGACAGACAGTGCTCAGCAACACGGTACTTCCAGACATAATGCATTCCCAAAAAAGTGTTAGAAATGCAAAATCTCAGGCCCCACCCCAGACCTGCTTCATCAGACATTCAGGGATGGGGTCCAGCAGTCTGTTTTAATAAGACCAGCAGGCGACTCTGATGCACGCTCCCACTGGAGAGACACTGTTGTCCCACCCCCTGGACTACAGCCCGGGGAAAGCGCAACTAAGCTGCATGTGCACTAGGCCACCTGTGACCCTGCTGCCTGCCCAAACCATACCCTCCCACTCCCTCTCTGGAGTGAGTAACTGCAAGGCATGAAAGTGGACTCGATGAAGGGACAGCCATGCCGAAGAGCAGCCTTTTGTGATCAACAGGCTTAAGGCCCAGGTGATTCAGAGTTCCATGAGGCCCATTCAGTGAGAAAGAACATTACAGAGAGGAGCAATTTCACTGATCAGAGGGCAGAGTGTGGACCACCATGAGAGCCATCTTCCCCATCCATCTCCTGGAAGTTCTAGAAGTTCTTGCTCTTCCTCCTTCCTTGAGGACTGGGCCAGCTCCAGGGGCTCCCAAATACCCACCTTACTCCAGAAAATGATAGGCTAATGGTTTATGCCAATGGAGGATGAGGCCAGGCAGCACCACCAAAGTTTGAAATCACATATCAAACAGCATTTAGGAGACCAGGTCATTTCTACAGACATGAGGAAGTGATTCATTCGAAGAGACCGTGAATATGTAATATGTAAAAGTATAGTTTATGAAAGAATAGCATAGTTTAGTGGGACAGGACATACAGAAAGGAGTCATGGAAATATGATTTGGGAGGACAGGCATCCTAGGTCAAGGTGAGGAACCATTGGTCCTGGGAGTGAAACGAACAGAGACTGAGCTTTAGGTAAGTGTCCTGGAAGAAGAGGAATCTCTTAGGAGGCTCAGAAGCAGAACTATGGAAAGGTAGAAAAATTTACGAGAAATTGTCAAATATTTGGCTAAAGAAAGACAGGGGACAGTTTTCTGCAGACTGCAGTTATCAATAAATATGATAAACCTCTTCTACTGAAATCTGAATTTTTTTTTTTTTTTGGCTGAAACAGAAAATTTATCCTTACCCTCAAAACAATGGTCATTAAAATCATCCACCCACCAAAACACAGTACAGAGAAGCTGTAGCCATACATATGCTGATTAACTCTCATATTTATCATAGAAGAGTTCTAAAACATGGACAAGCTAAATGATTCCAGGTGTCTTTAAGACAAATACATGCAATCACACTTTTAGCTTAAACCTACAAATACACTCATTCCCTCACAAAGTTGGCAGGTTATAAATCAACAAAACGCTACTTGACATGCCACTAAACTCTCCAGATCTGTTGTTAGGATAGGTTTAGAGAAACCATTCCCCCTCGGAGTTAGACATGGTCTTATTGTTGGCTCATCATAAAAAAGTTAGCAACTGCATAGTGTTTATAATTTAACAATAAGAGCGAATATTTATTGAGTGCTTACTATGTGCCAGGCCCTATGCTCTTTACATGCTTTACATCATTTATTGCTGAGGCACAGAGAATTAATTGAAATGCACAAGGTTACACAGCTTTTACACAGGAGGGTCAGAATTCAAATCCACATCTGCTGACTCCAGAGCCAGAGTCCAAGGTACTAAGCAATGTCTCTTTACACGTGATCTCTTTTCATTTAATCTTCCTAAAAATGCTTTACGGTAGACATTATCACCATTCTACAGGTGAGGAAGATGAGACCCAAAGAAGTTAAGTGTCAAGTTCAACAAGAGTCCACCAGGAAGATCTAACCAGAGTTATCTATTCCCAGGGCATTCTGCTCTACTACCTGTGACAGGAGTTACTCTGATTGGGGGCGTCCTCAGTATTCCTAAAACATACCAATATTTTCTGAGAAAGAAGTAGAACATTTGAAATACAGCGTAGCTGAGAGCACTGAAGATGGACGTGCAGACACATACACATACACACACACACACACACACACACACAATGTGGCAGCTTACTAAAGGTAATAGTGGTGTGGGAAGAGTCTACACTTAGCTTTCCACCATCATTAATGTAAATATATATTTGTATAAATATATACAGCTATATATGTATATAGATATAGGTAAATATATAGATACCTGCTTTCAGAAAGAACTGAGTAATCACATGGACTAGCTGTGATTTCTAAAAATCCATGGAGGAATTATTATCTGTTATTATAAAACATAATCATCTTGATAAAGAAAACATTAAGCATTTACAATGGCTTTAAACAAGTGCTGCATCGTTCAGCCTCAGCTTTCCTGGTCTTATTCTATATGACGCAACATCTCAGAGACAACATCAATCTAGAGAACAACCATATAAATTTTGCTAACTAAATAAAGGCCTTTTGTATTACCTGAATGTAATTTTTCTAAAAGAATCATTCCTCATAGTTAACTCCTAGGTATTCCCTAACTTGAGGCCATTCCCCCAATCCGTATCTCCCTTTCTTTAAGGCACCGATATTCATTTTGAAGAGAAGTATAACATGCCAATAAACACTGCAAGGTATTCTTTAAAATCTGGAATACAAGCCCAAAGGTATTACCCATCCAATTACTTCCATAAACTATTGTTGCCATTATGAACACTGTTTGTCGATATTGTTTTAAACAAAATGCATTCCGAAAGTAAATTATCTCTGCTCCCAACACAAACAGAGATACTTCATCCCCACTCTTCAGAAGAAAATCCAGAGCCATCTCAAACCCTGAATACAGAATGACAGATGTGAGCGCAGGCAGGTACAAAGTCTGCAATCACAGCCATAGCTTCATATAAACAGTAATCAGTATTTCCCAAGTCCTGTGATTAGGTCAGGAAATCTCAAATCCCTGAACCAATTGATTAATACGACTATGATGGGTTCAGGAAACAAAGCAAGGGGGGTGGTTGGATGAGGCTGTGCAACAGAGGTCGTACTTAAACATAATTTGCCCTTTTCCTTCCGTGCCTTCGGGGAAAGTGTGATGGAAGACGTTACCCAGATAGCAGCCTCTGTGTCCGGGCAAAGTTCTAGGTTATCGTTTATGTATCCTTCTTGGACTTTGATCTGACAAAGAAAATGAGTGGAGCAAGCCGGGCAAACCCCCAATGCCTGGTAATCGTGACGGATGAACACAGGGTTGAACAGTTCCATCTGGCCTGGCAGGCCAGCACCAGGCCCCGCATGATCTATTCGCAGCGTGAGCCCAGGTGTAGGGACCAGGCTCCAGGCTCGCCGCGTGCAAGCCTGGCCGTTAACCGATGTGAGCATAGGGGAACTTATGAGAAAGCATGCAACATGAACGTCAGTCAGGAAATGGTTACAAATTAGAAAAAGAAAGAGGAATCCTGGGCAAAGGGGCCTCTTATGCCACAGTAATAAAAGTAACTTCCTCTTTTCCCTAGTTTCAGAACCACAGAGTAGAATTCTCTCCATATGAAATTCCTTACAAGTCACATGCTGCACTAAACCACTGCCTGTCCCCTTCAATGTACTCACAGGATAGTCACATAGAAACAGATGTTCTGGCTTTGCTATCATGCTGTGAAGGGAAACTGTCCCTGTGACATGGGAAACGGTGACCTATGTCCTCTCCAGAACAATTCTCAAGCACCTCAAAGATGCTTTTGGCCTCTAGACAATCTGCATCCTGAATGTTTGATAAAGCTCTCCAAGATCCTGTAGCTCAAGTTTAATGACTCTGATAAAGTATGTACGTGAGCTGAAAGTGGCCCCTCACAGCTGGCAAACCAGGGGTGACGCTGACCTGTGAAATAACAGTCTTTCTGTCATTCTCAGGCTGGCTAACTGAGCACCACTGCAGTGCATTAGCTTCCTGGGCTGGGTCATAAGTATTCACTCTCTTATCTGTGTTCTCAAGATTATTTGTATGTGCCTATATTATGGCACTCATCCTGTCCCACTGTAATCACCCATATTTATGTTTGTGTCTCCAACTAGACTATTACTTATTGTGGACAGAAAGTATGTCTTCTACTGTCTCGAATCCACAGAACCTAGCACATACAGTATCCCATTCATGTATGTTCAGTGAATGAATGAACATACTTCAGTCTGAATTGTCAATATTTATTATAACCTAGCAAAATATACATTTATTTCTCTTTCTATCTATTTTAGATTGTATACTTCCTTGTGATTTAACGAAACCATTTTTCTGTTTACAAACCTTGTGAGAGAAAACTTAAATATGTTTTAATGTTATATGTGAGTATAGGTTGAATATGTTTATACAGGTGATAGTATTCCTGGTAGCATTCAGCCCAGAAGTCAATTCTTTCCCTCCAAAGAGAGGGAATATTTGGAGGGAAAATAAAAAGGACTTCAAATTCAGCAGAAGCTGTGGGGAATAGGAGAGCAAGAAAGTTGTAATCCATAAAAACAAGAGTGGCCCAAGCGAACAATCAGGAGGGGGTCCTAGGAGTGCCTATTAGCCAAAGAGCATGCCCGCTTGAATGTAGAGGGGCCTGAGACAGCGGAGCGAGGGCCTCCAGGCAGCAAGCCACTGCAGAGACACAGGACACTGCAGCCTGATGAGATGGAGCAGGCTGCCACGGGAGGAAAAAAGCGCAGGGGAGGCAAGAAAAGGAAACAGGGCAAATGAGGAAAAGAGAAAGCAAGAGGAAGGGAAATGCTCCAGTGAGACTTTCAAGCCAGATCAGGAGAGCTCTAGTAACACAGTAAATAGGTCCTGAGGAAAAACAGGTGAAATGTATGGCAACCTTGCAAAACATCTAGAGCACCTTGCAGGACAGCAAGAGAGAGCATGAGGGTAACAGGGAACGGGAAAGGAACAACGACTCTTCTGGCTACAGTTGGGGGCCAAAGAGAAGTATGTTAGTATATGTGTATTCGTCTGTAATGCTCAAATAATCACTTAGTAAATTTAATGTTTTCTCCATAGCGTAAGATTATATGGTTCTCAACTGAATCTTTACTAGTTACAAGTCTCAGGGTAAGACCGCTGTTAGGATATTGTTATAACAAATGCCTCACTGTGAGGGCCACAATAGCCATCCTCTCTCCAAGCAGGAATAAACAGTTCTTGCCTGGATCTGCCTCTGCTCCTGCCTTCCTGCCCAAGAGTAGAAGAGGTGGAGTGGAACAGAATTTGTCCCCCAAAGCAAACACAACCTCATAAAAGATAGGTATTAAGAGAAGATGAAATCCAGACTGTTAGATATCAGGAATACGTAGTACCACTAGCCACACCTACCATACAAATACTCCCTTCTTATAAAAAGAGATGCAACCAATAGCAGAAGAGAAGATGTAAGACATTGATATCCCATAAAACTACTGGAAAACCCAAAGTCACAGATGAAATCCAGGACAGTTTAAACTCAATTAAAGTGTCCCTTCATCAGGCAATAGAGCCACTATTATAGATAACCATTTTTTCCAGTTTTATTGAGAAATAATTGACATACATCACTGTATAGTTTAAAGTGTACGGCACGAAGGTTTGACTTACATATATTGTGAAATGATTACCACAATAGGTTTGGTAAACATCCATCATCTCATACAGATACAGTAAAAAGAAAATTTTTTCCTTGTGATGAGAACTCTTAGGATCGACTCTCTTGGCAACTTTCTTATATATCATTAAGCAATGTTAAACTACAGTCATCAAACTGTACATTACATCCTTAGTAATTATGTATCTTATAAATAGAAGTTTGTACGTTTAACCACCTTCATTCAATGCACCCCCCTCCATGCCCTGCCTCTGGTAAACGCAAATCTGATCTCTTTTCTATGAGTTTGGCGGCATTGTTTTTGTTTCCTAGGTTCCACATATGTGAGATCATATAGTACTTGTCTATCTCTGTCTGACATTTCACTTAGCATAATGTCTTCAAGGCCCATCCATGTTGTCACAAATGGTAGGAGTTCCTTATTTTTTATGACTGAATAATATTCAATCGTATATATATTATATATACATCTCAAAACCTTTTTTTTTTTTTTTGCGGTACACGGGCCTCTCACTGTTGTGGCCTCTCCCGTTGCAGAGCACAGGCTCCAGAAGCGCAGGCTCAGCAGCCGTGGCTCACAGGGCCAGCCACTCCGCGGCATGTGGGATCTTCCCGGACTGGGGCACGAACCCGTGTCCCATGCATTGGCAGGCTCTCAACCACTGCGCCACCAGGGAAGCCCTCAGAACTTCTTTATCCATTTATCCATTAATGGACACTTAGGTTGCTTCCATGTCTTAGCTATTGTAAATAACGCTGCTATGAACATGGGGGTGCATATATCTTTTCAAGTTAGTATTTTCGTTTCCTTTGGATATATTCCCATAAGTGGAACCGCTGGATCGTACGGTAGTTCTATTTTTATTTTCTGAGGATCCTCCATACTGTTTTTCACAGTGGCTGCACCAATTTACGGTCTCACCAGCAGTGCACAAGGGTTCCCTTTTATCCATATTCATACGATCATTTGTTATCTCTTGTCTTTTTGGTGATGGCCATTCTAACAGGTGTGAAGGGATATCTCATTGTGGTTTCAAGCTGCATTTCCCTCATGAGTACTGATGTTGAGCATCTTTTCATGTACCTGTTGGCCATTTGTATATATTCTTTGGAAAAATGTCTATTCAGGTCCTGTGAGCATTTTTAGTTGGATTATTTGGGGCTTTTTGCTATCGAGTTATATGAGCTCTTTATTTATTTTGGAAGTTAACCCCTTATCAAATATATGGTTTGGAAATATTTTTTCCCATTCTGTAGGTTGTCTTTTCAATTTATGACTGTGGGTAGTCATCCTAAACTATTGTTTATAAAGACTCTCAACCGTTCTCTCACCTCAACTGTCTAGTCCTTGCAGTCTATCTTCTGTGACAAACTCAGAGTACATATCCTAAGAGAAACCCAATTATGCCATCCCCTGCTTAAAATCCTCTCCTCATTGCCTGCAATACCTATAGAATGAATTCTGAGCTACTTAGGGTGGCATTGAACATTCCTCAGAATCAGACTGCAGTCTACTTTTCCAGTTTTATCTTCTACCACTTTGCTCCTCCGTCATCCTCTTTTTTTTTTTCATACTAAACTAGACTCTTCAACATTGCAGGATCAAATATGTATTTTCAGATGTTCATACTGCCCCTTCATCCCATCTCCACACTTATAATTCACTTCCTACAACTCACACACCAAAATCCTACCTTTCAAGGTCCTGCTTAAATGTCTTTTCCTCAATGAATCTTTCCTCAGTCCTTTCAGTCACAATAATTGTTCTTGCCTATATCTGTGAATGACATTACATTAATGGCTAATTACATCCTCACAGGAAATTGACATACTAGAGAGCGGTGTGTGTCCAAACTTCCAGCTGGATGATACACTCCTTAGGCAGAAGTACACTAATGATGATCTTTACATTTTTCTCCTAAACAAAATTTCAGCCAGTTGCTTGCAGTTCTTTAATACTTGCTGTACTTTCATACTCAATTTAAATTTAGAGATCATTCCAAGGCTTATTAGGGTATATCCTTAGTTATTACAAAAAAGTGCTCTGTTTTTATTATTTTTATTTTTTATTATTATTTTTTTTTTTTGCAGTGCGCAGGCCTCTCTGTCATGGCCTCTCCTGTTGCGGAGCACAGGCTCTGGACACGCAGGCTCAGCGGCCATGGTTCACAGGCCCAGCCGCTCCGCGGCATGTGGGACCTTCCTGGACGGGGGCACAAATCTGTGTCCCCTGCATCGGCAGGCGGACTCTCAACCACTGTGCCACCAGGGAAGCCCTAGTGCTCTATTTTTAGAACTCAATATTTTCTATCCATAATTCATTAATCAAGTCTATAGAAAGTCTAGATCAGACCAAATATCGAGAAAAAGCCCAAACAATAAAATGACAGTGAATGTCTTATTTACAAAGGGTCACATCCATGTCATTAATTAAATGGAACAATTTTCTCACAGAACATCATACCAGGGCAAGCACAAGAGTTTCCCAAATAATTTTGTATCTATTGTATATGACCGGGATTGTTAGCTATATGTTTACATGTGGAAATAGTGTCTCTTGGGTTTCACTGCACTTTCAAACATAACCATTGCAATAATCTACACAAACTGCTCAATAACACGTGTTAGTTGACAGAAAGATTGAGAACTTTACTATTTACATTTAAATTGTCTTGTGAGCTATCAAATTTTCAAAGCTGATTAAAACCTATACAAGATAATTTCTTTAGGTTTTAGACCATGGAACTGAAAATAGTCTAACAATCCACAATAAATTTACTAAAAACTCAAATCAATTACTATATATTTGCTTATACATACACAAAAATATAAAATATGATTCTTCCCTTTAAGAAGCTGAGAGCTAATTTGAGGACTAAAATTCACACATGAAAAAAGAAAAGAATACAAGGCAATATAAAACTGAGGTCCCTGAAACAGATTTGTTTTAGAAACATGTAGAAATCATAGTTTGGATTAGAAAGTGAAAATGAGGCAAAAGAGTTCAGAGTTAGTAGGATAAAGAAAATTAAAATTCACCTGTAAGGATACAAAATTAATGCACGGAAATCTCTTGCATCCCTATACACTAATGATGAAAAATCTGAAAGTGAAATTAAGAAAACACTCCCATTTACCATTGCAACAAAAGGAATAAAATATCTAGGAATAAACCTACCTAAGGCGACAAAAGAACTCTAGGCAGAAAATTTTAAGACACTGATGAAAGAAATTAAAGATGATACAAATAGATGGAGAGATATACAATGTTCTTGGATTGGAAGAATGAACATTGTGAAAATGACTATACTACCCAAAGCAATCTACAGATTCAATGCAATCCCTATCAAACTACCAATGGCATTTTCCACAGAACTAGAACAGAACATTTCACAATTTGTATAGAAACACAAAAGACCCCAAATAGCCAGAGCAATGTTGAGAAAGAAAAACGGAGCTGGAGGAATCAGGCTCCCTGACTTCAGACTATACTACAAAGCTACAGCAATCAAGACAATATGGTACTGGCACAAAAACAGAAATATAGATCAATGGAACAGGATAGAAAGCCCAGAGATAAACCCATGCACATATGGTCACCTTATCTTTGATAAAGGAGGCAAAAAAACACAATGGAGGAAAGACAGCCTCTTCAATGAGTGGTGCTGGGAAATCTGGACAGCTACATGTAAAAGAATGAAATTAGAACACTCCCTAACACCATACACAAAAATAAACTCTAAATGGATTGAAGACCTAAATGTAAGGCCAGACACTATCAAACTCTTAGAGGAAAACATAGGTAGAACACTCTATGACATAAATCACAGCAAGATCTCTCCTAGAAAAATGGAAATAAAAACAAACACAAATGGGACCTAATGAAACTTCAAAGCTTTTGCACAGCAAAGGAAACCATAAACAGGACAAAAAGACGTCCTTCAGAATGGGAGAAAATATTTGCAAATGAAGCAACTGACAAAGGATTAATCTCCAAAATCTACAAGCAGCTCATGCAGCTCAATAACAAAAAAACAAACAATCCAATCCAAAAATGGACAGAAGACCTAAATAGACATTTCTCCAAAGAAGATATACAGACTGCCAACAAACACATGAAAGAATGCTCAACATCATTAATCATTAGAGAATTGCAAATCAAAACTACACTGAGATATCATCTCACAGAGGTCAGAATGGCCATCATCAAACAATCTAGAAACAATAAATTCTGGAGAGGGTGTGGAGAAAAGGGAACCCTCTTGCACTCTTGGTGGGAATGTAAATTAATACAGCCACTATGGAGAACAGTATGGAGGTTACTTAGAAAACTAAAAATAGAACTATATGACCTAGCAATCCCACTACTGGGCATATACCCTGAGAAAACCAAAATTCAAAAAGAGTCATGTACCACAATGTTCATTGTAGCTCTATTTACAATAGCCAGGACATGGAAGCAACCTAAGTGTATATCAACAGATGAATGGATAAAGAAGATGTGGCACATATATACAATGGAACATTACTCAGCCATAAAAAGAAACGAAATTGAGTTATTTGTAGTGAGGTGGATGGACCTAGAGTCTGTCATACAGAGTGAGGTCAGTCAGAAACAGAAAAACAAATACCATATGGTAACACATATATATGGAATCTTAAAAAAAAAAAAAAAACGGTCACCAAGAACTTAGGGGTGAGATGGGAATAAAGACACAGACCTACTAGAGAATGGACTTGAGGACACGGGGAGGGGGAAGGGTAAGCTGTGAGAAAGTGAGAGAGTGGCATGGACATATATACACTACCAAATGTAAAATCAGTAGCTAGTGGGAAGCAGCCACATAGCACAGGGAGATCAGCTCAGTGCTTTGTGACCACCTAGAGGGGTTGGATAGGGAGTGTGGGAGATGCAAGAGGGAAGAGATATGGGGATATACATATATGTATAACTGATTCACTATGTTATAAAGCAGAAACTAACACACCATTGTAAAGCAAATATACTCCAATAAAGATGTTTTAAAAAAATTCACCTGTAAGAGTTTTTTCTAAAAGAATAATTACACATGTGCACAAAGCTGCATGTGCAACGTTGTATCTCACCATAAAATGGAAATAATCTTGGTATCCAGGGGCTGAATTACTTAACAAATTATCAGACATCCATGAAACAAATAGAGTTGACACTTCAACAACTGGAGGGTTAGGGGCACCAGCCCACCCGCAATGTAAAATCCACATATAACATTACAGTTGGCCCTCCATGCCTGAGGTTCCACATCCACGGATTCAACTAACCACGGATTGTTTAGTACTGTAGTACATATTTATTGAAAAAAACTTACATGTAAGTGGACTCGTACAGTTCAAACTGGTGTTTTTCAATGGTCACCTGTACTATGAAATAATTTAAAATAACCCTTTCACAGGCATATGTGTATGTGAATGGAAAATGATAATATATCAGAATAAGCATTATATATAACATTTTATAAAGTTAATGACACACATGAAAGCCTAAAAAGCTATAAAAGAGGTTACCTCTGATCCTTGAATTAAGGAAAATATTTATTTCCTTCTTTTGTTGATCTCTATTATCTGCATTTTTATGGTAAACATGTATTTCTTTTATAATAAGAAAAATAAACACCAAAAGGGTTTCTCAGTACCTCAGAGCAATCTGGCACTGAAAGTCAGCATTCCCTCCTCTTTCTGTGTCCAAGAGAAGATCTAAAAAGATTAAAGTCCATGAGAAAGTTTTGAAATGAATTAAAATGCTCTACTAAAAAAAAAAAAGAAGACAGACATTTTAACTTCTTAAGGAAGGTACAATAGTTAGCTTTATGTGTCAACTTGACTGGACCACGAGGTGCCCAAATATTTGTTCAAACATTAATCTGAGCATGTCTCTGAGGAAGTTTTTGGATGATGTTAACATTTGAATCCATAGACTGAATAAAGCAGATTGCTCTCCTTAATGTGGGTGGCCCTCATCCAATCGAGACCTGAATTAAACAAAAAGGCTAAGCAGGTGGGAACTTCGCCTGCCTGACAGTCTTCTCTTGCCCTCAGACTAGAACTTACACTATTGTCTCTCCTGATTCTCAGGCCTTCAGACTCAGGCTGGAACTACATGACTGGACTTCTTAGGTCTCCAGCTTGCCAACTGCAGCCCCTGGGACTTCTCAGCCTCCATAATTATGTGAGTCAATTCCTTATTTATGTGTTTATTTATTTATTTATATCCGTCTATCTCCTACTGGTTCTGTTTCTCTGGAGAACCCTGAATAATGAAGATAAGGGATATTTAATTTTTAAATATGCTTAAAGAAGGTTAATCTTACAGTTGTGTGCAGGATGGACTAGAGTTGGGGAAGGCCAGAGGCAAGAATCCAGCTGGAAAGATGACTGCAGAAAATGGGTAAAAACGATGAGAGGATGGAAGACGGCCAGGGATGAAGCCAGTGAGAAAGGGAAGCTTTTGGTGCTCAGAGAATCAATAGGACTGAGTTCTAATTCTAGCTGGGCTATTATGCCCTGGAGTAAGTAAGTCACTTCCCCTCTCTAAGACTCTGATTCTCGCCATCTATAAAAGTGATTTGTTTACACCAGAAATCCTCCACGGTCCTTTTCTGTTCTATAAATCTAAGATTCTACTATGATAGGAAACAATATTTAGATGCTTTTATTCAAACCGTGAATACACTGGCTTAACTTTGTTCTTATACTGTACTGAATATTCCATCAGTGCTCAATAAATAATACATTAAGCAAGCTCTTTTGGACATCACGGTTTAATTGTAAGTAAGGCCTGGAAATGCCCTGCCTTTTGGCAAAGTCTTTGCAATATCAATTACTTTATTAACTTTGCAAACATATAATGGAAAAATGGGCACATTACTTTGAAACAGGCCTGTTTTAATCCAATCCTCTTTCTTAATCATGGAAAAAGCCAATTTAGAGGAATAACACATTTCATATCAGATAATTTATTTATAATGAAACATTAAGTCACTTTAGGACTTGATGCAATTTGAAGTTATTGCACAAGCATTAGGTGAGGTTCCAGTAGACCAGACAGTCATGCCAGTTTGATATGTGTGCATTCCCTTCCCATAGGTCTGCTCTGCTTAATGGCCTCCTATATCTGAGTCTAAGCTAGCCTAGGAGGAAAAAGCCTTAACTTTATTCCAAATAGAAATCTCATGTCAAAGTTGAGAAGCACCTGAGTACTGTATCTGAAGATTAGCTTCCTCGGATGTTGAAATTCATGTGATCCACATTACATATGAATCTTATATATAAAATAAGATTATATAAAATTCTTATATATGAAATTCTATCTATGAATTTTATAGATACTCATGGTTAAGCCCACCTGATCAAATTAGGACAATCTTACAAACAAATCACTAGGCCACAGAAGAAGTAATAAACCCACAGAGAGTGTACTGCCTCACCCACATTCACCAATACCACCTTCATCCAAATCATACAGTTTTCTGGGTATTTCCTGAGTCAGAAGTTTGAAAGAACGTACCCATGATTCTTCTGTGGCTAGCATACTACTTAGTTATTCTCCGTATGCCTGGAAAAATCAATAGAAAAAAAGAAAGACGGAAAAAGGGATGGCACACTAAATCTCTTTTCAGCCTGTTGCCTGATCTCTTAGAACGCGGACAAATGGACCAGTCCTTCCTTTCATAAAGTCCTTTTCCTTCCTTTGTCTTGGGTGCTTTTTTTTTTTTTTTTTTTAACAACTAAACCTGGATCTAACAGCATTTAATGTCCTGAAGCTTTCAGGTAAGGCCATATTTTACATCATATTTTATTTCTGGTCTTGGCAGAAAACTTGGAATTAAGCTATTAAGTCCGGATTTCTCATCTAGTCAACTCCAGGAAAAAGTACAATAGAGAAAGGAAGAAAGAGCCAGAGACCCTGACCAACAGGAACTATACTAAACCAGAAGAAAAGTATTCTACTTGTGATCCAATAGAAAAGAAAAAAGAGAGGCTCAACATTTCCATCATCAAATGAGGACTCCTTCCAGGGGAGGGGCTCCGTGGTGAACCTTTCCCTGACTTTTATCCAGTAATACTGAATATGTCATGACCCCTTTCAACTCTACCTCCTCATTCCATGCTATTAATTGAGGTTTATGTGCTCTAACCTATTATTTCTAAAGAGGGAGAAAAAGGAGAATTTCTTCCAAAACTCTGGTTCTCCATCCCCACCTGCCTTCATTTATAAAACAAGCCATCTAAATCTCTCAGGCTATTTTTCCACCAGCTTGTTTATAGTGTGGTAATGATTATGCTAATACCAGCTGGGAATACATCTATGTGGACCTGCTGTGTGAGTGTGTGGAGTGGGGCAGGGCTCTATAAGCGCCTGAGGAGAACAAATCAATAAAATTATAGTACATGTGTAGCCCTTTTCCCATATTTACTAGTTTGTTGTAAGCTCCTTCTCAAATGGGAAATAGACCATGTTTCCTTTGCAGAGGGATAGTTATTGAATAACCAAGACCATGTGTTCTGCTACATCTTATTCGTCTGAGCACTCTGTAGCTATTTTCTAAACCAAATTAATAACAGTATACTAAAGTTATTTCCCCAGTGAAAACTTCTGGCTACCAATGGTGTCCATATATGCACCTCACCGTCCCCAGGAGCACAGGTAATCACAATGCGACCAAGTCCATGGTGCATCCAAGCGAGGAGAATGCAGCTTTCATGGTATGCAAGGGAAAACGCCACCCTCTAATTAAATAATATCGTTTATACAAGCCATAGAGTATTACATCACTTTCGCTACAAAGAGAAGAGAATGTGAAATTTCAGAAAAGACAGATAGTTATTTAATGTGTAACTTGTCACCACGGTCAGCTTCAGCATAATAAAATGCACATGGAAAAATCGCTTGCAGCAAGCCCCTTGCATAGCAGATTCTTGCTTCGTCTGTGTTCGAGGGTGAGTGTGTGTCTCTGAAGGAAATGATACCTCTCCTTTGCTCACACACACACACTTGCTGCACAGTGAGCTTCAAATAGCATTTCAGAGATGTGTCTGCTGGATGCTGAGGGCACAGAGGCAAGAGGCTGGCAGTGAGCCTCCTGTGTGGTAGGAGAAGCAGCAAATACCTCCTTCCTGCAGATCAAGGAAATGCACATCCACATGACAGCTAAAAACTGGAGAAGCCAGTATGTGTACAAACTGCTCTTTTTTATTTTTACCCCCAAGAGCCAAGTAAATTGTAAGCAAAGACAATACAATTCTGGTAGCAAACTGATCACACAAGGGATTTCCAATTTTTCTACTACTTTATTCCAAATGACAGTACCTCCTTAGCCAGGATGATTTTTGCCACATCAATGCATTTTTCGGCACCCAAGCTTGGAAGAAAACAGAATCCTGTTCTTTCAACAAAACTTCCAATGAATGTTGCCACGGATGGAGGTTTTGTAACATGTTCCTATTTCAAATAGGGTGCTTTTGTTCCCAATCCAATATATAAGCATGTATGCTTATTATTCCAATGCACTCTATAAAATCCCGATTGGGGGGATTTTAGTTCCATTTGGACATCACAACTCAAACATTCAATTCATTCCACAGCACGTTCTCTCTCTCCAACTAAAAATTCTTTCTGTTGTTTCGGATGTAAACTTAAAATGTTAATTATAATTCACACATGAGAAATCTTTGTAACAGTTGGAATCAGAAATAGTAAGGGTTAATGGTTTAGTCCAGCAGATAAACTTTTGCAGGTTTCCATCTGAAAGTCATAACATAACCTTTTATTCTGTGTGTCATTGGTACAGAAGGTTTTTCAAGGCAGAGTTCTTCAAACTGCAAGATGTTAAACAGATGTACTGTAGAGTCTTCCAGGTCTAAACTATGAAGAGTCTGTTTTCAGTCTGTGTGTGGAGTCCTCCATTTGTTTTATTCTTTTATAAAGATCTTCAGATTTGGGTATCTCTTCTGTTATAATTATTTTGTTGCTATTGTTTCTTAAGCTGCATGTTTGTTTAGAACCAGATTTTAAAACATACTCTTTTTGAACTAAATAAGAAATATTAATTTAAATTCTGCCATTTAAGAGCATGTTTTAGCAGGAAAATTCTGCTTCCTATAGCAGGTGCTGGAAGCCCAATCCCAGATGTTGTGATGTGTAAATAGCAAAGGAAGAATTTGAGAAATGGGTAGAGATGCAAGAAAGAGGAAGGCATAAATGAAAAACAGACCTTTTGAAACTTCAGGTCTCATAGGCTATCACTAAAAGCCCCTTCTAAACATTTTGGCTTTTGTTTTCCATGGGTGGACTTCTATACATAACAGTTTCTCATGCTGCAAATGCCACTTTCCAAAATGTGGTAACAGTCACAGCCACTGGCCTGGCTATTCATTTCCAACAAACCAAATATATCCCTATATCGACCAGAATGAGATGTCCTATATTCCAGTTCAATAAGCTAAGGCAAGGAACCCTGTCTTATAGATGTGGCCATTTCTCCCATCTTTAACTGCATTGAAGTCTGGAGTTTAACAGTATCAAGGCAGCATGATAAATAGGGTTCTCTGTAGCCTAACCCTCTGTCTTTGTAGTTGAAAGGCCGTTTTGCCCCTTCTGTTCTTACCCATTTGTTACTTGGAGGGATTTCAGAAGGCATAGCTCTAACAGGGTTAGCAGGGCGCTTCTAAATGTTCTCTCCTGACGTAGCTTGATGTTGGCACTGGCCCCGCCATCGTTTCAATGAGAGACACATGAGCAGAAAGGCCTTTTTAAAAATACGGGCAGCTTCCTTCTCGAACATCCTTTTGCTATCAAATTAATCAGCAGTAAGGGATAATTAAAGCCATACATAGCATAGGGCTGAGTTTGGACTACTTTAACCACTTCACTACCCAGGCCCCTCTGCATCTACCCTGACGGAGGAATAGAGAGCATGGCCGTGAAAGGAAGTCTAGCATATGGGTTAAGAGCACAGGCTCTGGGGTCAAATATAACTGGCTTTTCGTCATGACCAGCACTTATAGGATGTGTGGCTGGAAGGTTACTTACCTCTTTAACACATGGTTTCCCCATCTGTAAAGATGGTGATGATGATGATGGTGGTGGTGGTGGTGGTGGTGGTGATGAGTAGATTACAGATGTGATATGGCCATTGTGAGGATTAATTAGGAAAGATGCATAAAGGACTCAGCAAACAGCCTCACACTTAGTCCTACACGTTAGCTATTATTGCATTGCCGCACCTGTACCCTATGTTCCAACCAAAGTGAACCCCTCTCTCCTCACTGAACCCTTGGCCCCCGCCACTGTATTGCCATGCATTTGCTGGTCCTGATGCTATTCCCTGGAAGGCTCTCATCATACGTCCCAATATGTACTACCTGTACCAGCATCCCATCTTTTCCAATCTCTGTCCAAATTTACCCATCCTTCAAGACACAGATCAAATGCCACTTCCTCATGAAATACTTCCTGAACTCTTCAAGTTCTGACCTTTTACTGCCTTGAATCCCCATGATTTTTGTTATTTCTGCAGTAGAGGGTTGAATTGAACATAATACTCATTTACTATCACAAATTATAATCATTGCTTCCTGAATAGTCCCTGAATTACATTTATTTTCCCTTTTATTCCCAATCCCCATTCCTAGTCTCCTCTTCCCATAGGAAAACATTCTAATATACTAAGTTTGTATCTTTTTATTAATAATTATTCTTGGAAAATATGTATTGTTTTTATGCACACACAAACTTATTTAAATGAATACTGTGATCGATTTCATTCTGGTTCCTCTACTTCTCCGTGCTCTTTTATGATCCTTCTGTGTTGCTATGGGTATTTCTAACTGCTGCATAATACTCTATGATGTGCATTGCCTACATTTTACCCACACTCTTGACAATGAACTCCTGGCCACCAGAAAAGAATATCTTCATACATGACCCCTCATGGACTTGTTTGGGAATTGTTATTGGGATATAACCAAACAGTAGATCATACATGACCCCTCATGGACTTGTCTGGGAATTGTTATTGGGATATAACCAAACAGTAGAATTGCAGGGTCACAGTAGTAAGTCCTCTACATACGAATGAGTTCTGTTCTGAGACCATGTTCATAAGTCCCATTTGTTCGTAAGTCCAGTTAAGTTAGCCCAGGTACCCAACTAACACAATCAGCTATATAGTACTGTACTGTAATAGGTTTGTAATACTTTTCACACAAATAATATGTAAAAAAACAAACACAAAAAATAAAACATTTTTAATCTTACAATACAGTACGTTGAAAAGTACAGCAGTGCAGTACAAAGCTGGCTACAGGGGCCGGCACCAAGTGAACAGGAAAGAAGCGTTACTGACTGGAGTGGGGAGAGGAGGTGGGAGATGGTAGAGCTGCAGGATCCTCAGCAATAGGAGATGGAGGGCAAGCTGCAATTTCACTCACGCCTGATGTTGATGGAACGCATGCTCGCATCTTTGAAAGTTTGCAACTTGAAGGTTCATGTGTAGGGGACTTACGTAATAGGTAAGTCTTATCGACCAAGTACCGTCAAACCATTCTCCAGAATGTCTGCACTAATATGCACTCTCAACAGAGGTGCACATCGGCCTCTACATACCCACATCTCTGCCAACATGTGGCTCTATCCAGCCTTCTAAGTCTTGCTACTTTATTCAGTGTAAACTGACATCTTATCATTGTTTTCCCTTGCACCTCTCTGCTTACTAATGCATTTACTCTTCATGGTTCTATTTTTCTTGGGCATTTGGCTTATATAGCCTGAAGATTTTTCATCCGAAACTCTTGTCTTTCCTCCTCGCTCTCTGCAGGATCATAAATTCCTTTAAGGTAGGAGTATAATTATTTTTCTAATTTTTGCACACAATAGAGAGGCTACCATAACACCTGAAGAAAGACATAAAACATGTACACAACAATAAACTGAAAGCATGGGAGTATGTGTGGATAGGAACAGTTACAGAGAAAAATGAGTGCTTTGAAATCTAAAATAAGAGGGATATGGTTCATCCTCTTCTTGCTAAAACCGTGATTTCCCTTGGTCAGCTGAACTGAAAATGACAGCACCCATTTACTACCTCAAACACCATAGTGAAGGGGAGGAAGAAGCTGCTAATATGCTGATTCTCAAGTGGAGATTCTACTGTGACATCTACAATCAGTCCCCCATGATCAGATGTGCAAGTGCATTCCCTTCATTACTCACTTTAAGGACCTAATGGAAATTACACTGGCAGCTTCATCTTAGGAACCCCCAAAGCCCTGCTCTTAAATACAAGATACAAAATCTGGTTAAGAAGATTCTCCTGCTTGCCAACATTAATTTGCCCTAGAGAGTAGGTAGGTATTTACCTAGTAGCCCATGCAGATAGCTATGCTTTCTATAACTTTCCTGATAAGGGTAGAGCAACAGTGGTCTCACACTTAATTAACTCTACCGTCATGCACACCGGCTTGATTAATATCATGAAAGCTGACAAGCCACACAGCATGATGATCAAGAACAAGGTCTGTGGAGTCGGCCTGACCTGGTTAGAATTCTGACTCTGTCACATGCCAGCTCTGTTACTTTTTTATTTCTTCTGCCATCAGTTTCTTCATTTGCAAAATGTGAACAATGAGACTGGCTTCATAGGTCTATTGTAATAACCAAATGAAACAATGGTACAGTACTTGATAAATGGAAGTGATTTTATTATGCTTATCATTCCCCCAACCTATTCTACACTATCAAGATGAAAGCAATCGATGAAAATATGCTACTAACATATGAAATAAGTCTTGGAAAGAAAGGTCTATGCGTGTGATAAATGATTTAAGTGAGAGGTTTTCCTTGCAAAATTGAATTGTATTTGCTGCAGTGGGGAAAATACACTATCTTAAGAAAGATTTGGTTCTAGTTTGAGTCCCAACTATACCACTTCCATGCTGTGTGAGATTAAGCAAGTAAGTCCCTTGACCTCAAACCAGTATGCAGACTGCTCTCAGTAGGGAAAATACTATCTACTCTGCAGACACACTGTAAAAATCTGATGTGATAATAAATGGGAAAGTACTTTGCAAACTGCAAAACAGCATCCATAAAACATGTTCAGTATCATTGGTTTCCAAAGTCTGACAGAACCTTGGTTATTATTGGCACTTAGTTGGTGCTCAAAACAATAATCTATTCCATGATTCAAAATGTCAGAAGCATTTTTCTAGGGATTAAATAATGTCGGTAAAATTTTTTATCTTTCACCTTATCGTTGAGAACTTTCATTTAGTACTTTGGAAATCAGAAGATTCTACATAACATTTGAGACAAAAGGAAAGAAACCACCATTTCCCTAACTCTATAAGGACCAACAAGAGAAATGTGTCTCTTTAGTGCCAGTGAAGAATTTTGCTTCTCTAGAACAATTGTTTACTTTAATCTTATGAAAATCCTGATGCTTGTAAGTGATCTGGTTTCCTTCTTTTTGCTGGCTGCTAGAAATCTCAGAATGAAATTTGAGATCACTTCTGAATGTGTCAGGCTACATAGCATTTTATATTTTGTGTTCTCACCTCTTTGCAGACATATTTTAGTATGCCTACACATACTCTTCTTTGCCCAGATTTTCCTACTTGCTCTTTCATCTTCTTGAGCAAGGAAATTAAAAATAAATAAACAGAATAATCTCAATGACTAGGGAGAAGTGAGTTTGGGGCTTCACTTTAGAGCTTTTTAAAGGAGAGCCATCTTTTATCTGTGTGTCTTGCTCCTACCCCTGGGCAGAAACAAAGCATCTCACTCAATCTTTCTTCATTTGCACACCCACTTTACAGAGACAGGGGTCTTATATATTCAGTCTTTGCTCAAGAAAATGTCCCTGGTGAAATTTTAATGCTTACTGCTTACCGTTCCTTTGTGTCTTCAGCACCTAGCCTTAATCTTTGCTTTGGTTTTTGTGGAGAAGCGTTTCTTGAAAACATTACCCAGACTATTAGCTTTCATATTCTAATCTTTAAGATTCTGAACTACCTTTAAAACTAAACCTACCTTGCCTACATGCAGTGCTTATATAACAGTGGTTCTTACTTTGTTTTACAGAGCTTCAACCTCTAACTAGGAACCTAGAGGGAAAAATGCCCTGCTCTAATTAAAAAACCAAAACCAAAAACAACTTTGGTGACCGGAACTGTAACCTTATCTAGTTAAGTGTATTTTAGGAAGGAGGGGAGAGAATATTTTGACTGTGAAGATCAGGTCATAAGCCTGCATTTTCTACTGTAGGTTGTACACAAATTCTAAACTTTTTATATTGTTTTATATCTTCCATACCAGGACATTTATTTGGTAATCAGTAATAATCCTAATGGTTTCATCCTTCAAACTGTTCTCAAACATACTCTCAAAATCCAAGCATTAAAAATTAATACTAAATGGATAAATATGTTCATTACCTTGATTGTGGTGATGGTTTCTTATGTCAAAAATGTCAATGCTAAATGATGCAAAAATAATAATAGTTATCACTGTCATTAATCATAGTGATAAATTTGAACTACCAAAGCACAGCATGGTGTGCTTTGCCACGGGTGTATTTTTTTACTTGACTTATTATAAGAGCAACATCAATAATACAATTAAACTGATCACCTACAGATGAATGCCGTTGAGGCTGTAAAGGGATTAAAGTAAACCAGGTAAAGGAAATGATATATTTTGTAGGTATCGTTGGTCATTAGTCTAACAACAGGAAGAAAAGAAATTCAAATATATGCAACAGGGCACATTAAATGACTCATGATGATTAATCATATAGGACATATATATTATTTTCCAAACTTCCCCAAATAGAAATTCCCTTGTTCATAACATAGTCTGAAGTTAGGCTTATGCTACTGTGTTTTGACTTTATAAAAATCTCTTTAAGAATATTAAATTTTTACTATCTGGTAGTTTCCCATTTATATTAAACATTATTAGAAAAAGTGTTTAATAGTCATTTGGATTATACTAAATTCAAAATCTTCAAGATCTCTGTTAAGAGGCCAGTACATTTGAATGTTAAAGGGACCCCACAATGAAGAATTTATAATGCTTTATCCATTCAGAGCTGTATAACCACAAAAATTATTTCTCAAACAAGCACATATGATTTAGTCTCCATCCACATCTGACATTCTAATGCATATTTGTTTTCTACTGTTTATAAATTACTCACTCTAAACACCAGAGCTGCACATGGTGTGTATTTAGAATTATATTGAAGTAGTTAGTGACTACTTGGTTAATCATAGTGAAGCTTTCAGAACTAATGAAAAAAGCCTTAAAAGTACTCAACTAATTCACAAGAAAAACTCCTGATAAGCTTTAATTGTAGATTTTATAGTTTTAATCCAAATTTTAACAAAAATATGAAGAATACCAGTTTTTGGTTTTGTTTTGTAATGGTAAGGCAAATATTTCCCATCAGATTCAGTGGCCAGATTCGATAGGAGATGTAGCTTTCCTGCACCTGGGGCTCAATAGTCTGCCACACTGCTTTGGCAAAAGAAAAGTACTATTCCCAAAGGGACACAGGCTTATAGGTAGGATGGTATGGAACTGCAGGAGAAAGAGGCTCCTTTCTCAAAAATGTAGAAAGACAAGGACCCTGGTGGCATTACTTGAACCCCTAAATGCAACCATTCCTGAAACCAGAGTGACTCCCAGACATTAGCAGTGGTGTGGATCTATAGCTTCATTCTTTTTTGTCTTTAATCTATTTTCAATTGGATTTTGGTTACTAACAACTGAAAGAGTCTAAGATGTCAGTGGGTTTTTTTAGGGTTTTTTTTTTTGGTTTTTTTAGATTTTGTGGTTTATGTCCTATTGTTCTGTCAGATGTCATCTAGTGCATAACTTAGACCTTTAGAATCTTCTGATGTTAATTTGCTTGAAAACTAGATAATCGTGTCTCAAATGAATAAAGTAAAGCTAAAAAGTAAAGTAAAGGTCTAGGAAAGTCTCCTTTAAGAGAAATTTATCAGCTTCTCTCTTCTCCCCAGGCTGAGAAAGACGTCCCTCCTCTCATCTCCCATAGCAGCACCACATGGAAACTAGTGACTTTCATATCTGTAAATTCCTTGGGGACCAAGACCAGGTCTTTCACCTCTGTATCCCCAGAGCCCAACCAGATACTTAACAGGTAGCATGCCTTCAGGAAATGCTAGTTAAATTAATGGGTCTCAGCATCACCCAGCTAACTACCTCCCTGGCCCTAGTTGGCTAGCTCACCTCCAATTCTGAGAACAGCCATCCCAAAACTTCCCATTCTCACATCCCTCACGATTGCCTTGCTTCTCCTCTGACCATTCCCAAATAATTTTTCCTCCTACTTAATTGAGAAAATGAACAAAGCAGGAATTCCCTCTGCTTCCTGTCCCTTCACCTTTAACCCACCCCTCTCTCTCCCTTCTTCCTGGCAGTCTCAGAGCATAAGGTACCTTTTCTCCTAGGTTCAGAATATAGCTCTTCCCATTTCCTTCATGTTCAAGATCTTACTCAATTTGTTATACTCTTTCTTTCTCTAGAATATGCAACCTCTTCCTCCTCATTGTTAATGCCTTCTCTGAAATGTGCAAGTCTCCCTATCTTTGGTCCAACATCCGCCTTTAATTATCCCTATGACCTTCCATTTACAGTCAAGCTTATGGAAAGATCAATGCAACTGGTTTCCTCACTCCTATGAACACTTAGACCCATTCCACTAGGGCTCTGCCTCTCCCATTCCACGGACACCCACACAAACAACATTTGTTGGCACCTGTACAATTTTGCAAACTTATCTCCTCCAAGAATTCGATCTTTCAATGATTTGGGGTTCTTATTAACTTTAGTTACTTGGCAATAATGTTAAAATAAAAGTCTGAGTTATACTGCTTCACAGAAATGGGGAAGTCAAGCCATAGTGCTAATGGCAATTGGGTGAAACAACTGTGTGTCTTCTTCATAGAGATCTGGCGTTAAGGTATTCATAGAGAACACTGCTGTTTTAAACCTGGATTCTGCATACAGCATGAAATTCAAAAAATTAAGTGATACTATATATAAGAATTTATCTCAAATAATTAAAATTTAAAGACAAATATATTTTAAAGCATTTTACTATTTAAATAGATAAATGATAATTGGGATACTACACTTTAAATCAATACAAATGTGTCCTGCCATCAAAAATTTAATCTACAGAAGAATATCACTCACAAATCATTGAAAATATTCATTAAGTACACAAATAAGGATATTTAAAATAACTGCAGTTTTGGAGTGAATTCCTTTGTGATCAACTGTCACCAATAAATTATAAAAATATGTTAAGAAAAACAGAGAGTAGGTGAAACTCATAGTTTGCAAACATCTTATTTCTCGAAAACATGTTTACCATTAACATGGCATAAATAATTTTTCAACTCTGACTAAAAGCTTTCAGAAATTATTGGAAAGAAAGATAAAGAAAATCATTTTAACTTAAGACTTAGTGATTGGATTCTTACAAATATGTCCAAATTCAATATGAAATCATTGGTATAACAAATTCTTATTGAATACTATTAATGAGATTAATGTCCTTCAGTTTATTCAATATCAGATATGACAACAGGTAGTCCACCACAAAAACAGAATCTAGTTGTGTAAGATACATTCAGTCAGCATCAGCAGCCATCTTAAACAGAAATTGTGGAGAACAGTGAAATTATCTTACATAGCTTTTTTTTAAATTGCACCAATTCAAAATTACTTTTCTAAAAATTTAAATCAGGCCTAACATCATACCATTAACACATGTAGACATTTTGCCTGAAAGTTAAGTGTATGTATTCTGTCATACATATCTTTTGGATTTAAAAGTGATAAAGTTTTCAGAGGAAATGGTAATTAAAGAACTGCAAACTGTCCCCAATATGATCAATTCTTTGTATGCATCTGCAAAATGATTAGCCGTTATCAAAATATCAAAAAATAGAGATTAATAATATGCAAGAAACACAGGTGAAAATTCCTCAACAAAATACTAGCAAGCAGAATCCAACAGCACATTAAAAGGATCATACACCATGATCAAGTGGGGTTTATCCCAGGAATGCAAGGATTCCTCAATATATGCAAACCAATCAACGTGACACACCATATTAACAAATTGAAGGAGAAAACCCGTAAGATCACCTCAATAGATGCAGAAAACGCTTTCAACAAAATTCAACACCCATTTATGGTAAAAACCCTCCAGAAAGCACACACAGACAGAACTTTCCTCAACATAATAAAGGTCACATATGACAAACCCACAGCCAACATTGTTCTCAATGGTGAAAAACTGAAACCATTTCCACTAAGATCAGGAACAAGACAAGGCTGCCCATTCTCACCACTATTATTCAACATAGTTCTGGAAGTCTTAGCCACAGCAATCAGAGAAGAAAAAGAAACAAAAGGAATCCAAATCAGAAAAGAAGAAGTAAAACTGTCACTGTTTGATACTATACATAGAGAATCCTAAAGATGCTACCAGAAAACTACTAGAGCTAATCAATGCATTTGGTAAAGTAGCAGGATCCAAAATTAATGCACAGAAATCTCTGGCATTCCTATACACTAATGATGAAAAATCTGAAAGAGAAATTAAGAAAACAGTCACATTTAGCACTGCAACAAAAAGAATAAAATACCTAGGAATAAACCTACCTAAGGAGACAAAGACCTGTATGCAGAAAACTATAAGACATGGATGAAAGAAATTAAAGATGATACAAACAGATGGAGAGATATACCATGTTCTTGGATTGGAAGAATCAACATTGTGAAAATGACTATACTGCCCAAAGCAATCTACAGATTCAATGCAATCCCTATCAAACTACCACTGGCATTTTTCACAGAACTAAAACAAAAAATTTCACCATTTACATGGAAATACAAAAGACTCCAAATAGCCAAAGCAATCCTGAGAAAGAAAAACAGAACTGGAGGAATCAGGCTCCCTGATTTCAGACTATACTACAAAGCTACAGTAATCAAGACAGTACAGAACTGGCACAAAAACAGAAATATAGATCAATGGAACAGGATAGAAAGCCCAGAGATAAACCCATGCACATATGGTCACCTTATCTTTGATAAAGGAGGCAAAAAAACACAATGGAGGAAAGACAGCCTCTTCAATAAGTGGTGCTGGGAAATCTGGACAGCTACATGTAAAAGAATGAAATTAGAACTCTCCCTAACACCATACACAAAAATAAACTCTAAATGGATTAAAGACCTAAAAGTAAGGCCAGACACTATCAAACTCTTAGAGGAAAACATAGGCAGAACACTTTATGACATAAATCACAGCAAGATCCGTTTTGACTCACCTCCTAGAGAAATGGAAATAAAAACAAAAATAAACAAATGGGACCTAATGAAACTTCAAAGCTTTTGCACAGCAAAGGAAACCATAAACAAGACCAATAGACAACCCTCAGAATGGGAGAAAATATTTGCAAATGAAGCAACTGACAAAGGATTAATCTCCAAAATTTACAAGCAGCTCATGCAGCTCAATATCAAAAAAACAAACAACCCAATCCAAAAATGGGCAGAAGACTTAAATAGACATTTCTCCAAAGAAGATATACAGATTGCCAACAAACACATGAAAGAATGCTCAACGACACTAATCATCAGAGAAATGCAAATCAAAACTACAACGAGGTATCACCTCACACCGGTCAGAATGGCCATCATCAAAATGTCTACAAACAATAAATGCTGGAGAGGGTGTGGAGAAAAGGGAACCCTTTTGCACTCTTGGTGGGAATGTAAATTGATACAGCCACTATGGAGAACAGTATGGAGGTTCCTTCAAAAACTAAAAATAGAACTGCCATACGACCCAGCAATCCCACTACTGGGCATATACCCTGAGAAAACCATAATTCAAAAAGAGTCATGTACCACAATGTTCATTGCAGCTCTATTTACAATAGCCAGAACATGGAAGCAACCTAAGTGTCCATCGACTGATGAATGGATAAAAAAGATGGATATATACAATGGAATATTGCTCAGCCATAAAAAGAAACGAAACAGAGTTATTTGTAGTGATGTGGATGGACCTAGAGTCTGTCATACAGACTGAAGTAAGTCAGAACAAGAAAAACAAATACCATATGCTAACACATATATGGAATCTTAAAAAAAAAAAAGAAACAAAATGGTTCTGAAGAACCTAGGTGCAGGACGGGAATAAAGACACAGATGTAGAAAACGGACTTGAGGACATGAGGAGGGGGAAGGGTAAGCTGGGACGAAGTGAGAGAGTGGCATGGACTAATATATAATACCAAATGTAAAACAGATAGCTAGTAGGAAGCAGCCGCATAGCACAGGGAGATCAGCTTGGTGCTTTATGACCACCTAGAGGGGTGGGATAGGGAGGGTGGGAGGGAGATGAAAGAGGGAGGAGATATGGTGATATATGTATACGCATAGCCGATTCACTCTGTTATAAAGCAGAAACTAACATACCATTGTAAAGCAATTATACTCCAATAAAGATGATTTAAAAATAAATAAATAAATAAATAATGTGCAAGAAGCTACATAATTTTTAAAAACATGTTAGACTTGCATGACGGTGCATTACTGGGTATGACTGAAATGTTTCCAAAGGTTATCGAAACAATGGATGTTGCAGAAAATGACTTTTCAATCAAATAAATAGGTGGCTGGTAAATCACAGGATTTGATGATACTACTTTGTAAATCTGAATTTACATTTGGTTTAAAAATTTTTTATCATATGCTAAGTTATAAGAATTCTTTCTAAAGAGATTAAACATAGAATTTTAGAATTTTCTTTACTCTTAAAAGTAGAAGTGGTTTCAAAATAGATTTGCCAAAGGGTGGAAAACATATCAAAAAATATTCTCCAAATGCATAAAAATCAATAAAACCTTCAGCTCAGAGAAGTTAAGATTATAAATTTTTTACTTATACCTTTCTCCATATCTTTCATAGAAAGATAAATACTGATATTTAAATGCTATTCTAAAACTGTATTGCTTAGATTAGATTCAATATTATTAAATTGAAATTTACATTTTGAGGTCAATAATTTGAGCAAAATAAAAGGAACTTCAGAGCTACTTTTTTGTTTGTTTAGTTTGTTATTTTTTTTGCCACGCCATGTGGCTTGAGGGGTTATTTGTTTCCCCACCAGGGATCAAACCCGGTCCCGGCAGTGAAAGTGCGGCGTCCTAACCACTGGACCATAAGGGAATTCCCCAGAGCTACTCTTTAAAAGAAATAAACACTTAAACAATTGAGGATGTGCAAAAATCTTATAGGTGATGCAAACATGATTCCCAGATTTTAATTTTATTGTTCAACATAAAATTAATTAATTTTTTTATGGTTGAATCATCTTTCTATACTTTGGCTCTTTATTTAATACAAACTTTATAACAATGCTCCTTGCATTTCATGGCTATTACGTGGTATATTACTTTAGCTTCTAGTGTTATTTAGTAACTCATGTTCTATTCTCAATTACCCAAAAACATTTTTGTAGTGGAAGGAAGGGTTTATCAAGAGATTTAGTAACCTTCACAAATTTTAAAAAGCAGGAACTGCTAACCTTAACCAACTAAACTGAACTAAAATACCACAGTTCTAGTCATCTGCACAAGCAGAGAGACTACTGATGTGGTACTGATTTAATTTCATCATAATTAAAATATTGTGTTTAAAATTCACATGTTAAACATTATAGGTCTGAAAGCTTTATTGTTCTGGAACAAAATGCTGATACTACCATTTGGATGACATGATGGAATCAGTATGTTACTTTATGAAAATCCTTCCTTAATATTTAAAAAAAAAAGTTGTCAAATGTTAACATGAAATGTCTTCTAAAACCTCTTGCATGCTTACTTAGGATCAACTTTGGAGAATTCAACACTACAGATTAAAAGTAATCTGAGGTCACCCACAAACACGCATAAACACACACACACATATACACACACACACACACTCAGTTTGTGGTGTCACACTGGAAATGTCTGTTAATTTTTCATGCTTTATTGGGTCCCTTTAAATAATCTTGTTACATATTAAAAAAAATAATAATATAAGGAATCCTATAGGTTCCCTCCCTCCATTTCAGATAAATTACATACACACATACACCTGGCTAAAGCCTAACATGGACCTCTCCTAAGGAGAATGGGCCCTAGGTTAATCAATTTGCCCTTAAAAAAGATTATTCCATATGTGTGGTCCCCAAAGGAGCATAAGACATGGGTGAATTTTGTCTTGTCTTGTTTTGTCTTGAGTTCTAAAATAAATTCTTTTAATGTTTCGCTGTTGTAAAGGCACTGTAAGACATTAAACCATTCAGTAGTATTGGATCCTTATTCCTGAAGAAATTAAGCAATGATTTTGACCAACCTCATATAATAAAAATCCACATGAGGCCACCCTTCCAGTCTGCCCTATCCTTTAGGCCTGTTCCCTCAGCTATCTGATCTCACCTTCCAGGCTTCTGGACAAGTGGGCATTCAGAAAGACTAAACTAAGTACTGTTTCATACATGTGGTAGAAACAGTTTTAAAATATCTCATGCTCAATACAAACTATAAGCATATGGCTATGGAGGTAGATAGGAACTTCTTACCTGTTACAATAAGAGCAAGAACTATTACTATTATTAATACATTTTTTATACATCTTTATTGGAGTATAATTGCTTCACAATGCTGTGCTAGTTTCTGTTTTATAACCAAGTGAATCACTATACGTATACATATATCCCCATATCTCCTCCCTCTTGTGTCTCCCTCCCACCCACCTATCCCACCCCTCTAAGTTCGCAAAGCACCGAGCTGATCTCCCTGTGCTATGCGGCTGCTTCCCACTAGCTATCTACTTTACATTTGGTAGTGTATATAGGTCGATGCTACTCTCACTTCACCCCAGCTTTTGAGTAGTTTATCTAAATAGCATTGTTCATAACCACAATGCAATTCTAATTCAATACTCGCTCACATTTTATGACTGATCATATTTTATGACTGATCATACTGTTAAAAACAAAAGTGGCCATTGAGAAGTCCAATAACTCCTTTGCTGTGGTAGTGAGAAAAGCACTGGATCTGTGGTCAGAAGATCCAACTCTGCTTACTGTGTGGCCATAGGCAAGATGCTTAAGCTCCCCAAGTCTGTTTCCTCATCTATAAAACAGGCATGACTCCACCTACCTGACAGAGTTCTTGTGACGTTAATCTTGAGATAGTTTATGATCTGGCTTCCACCCTACTTTTCAACTCTCATATCTAGCCACTTCCTCAACATGCGTCTTATGTTCTGATCACTTCAAAGTCTTTGAGATTCTCTAAAGGTGTCACCTTCATTCTTCCCCTTTGTTTGAATGCCTTCTTCCTCTGTTTACTTAGATAATACGGATTAATTCATTAACACTCAAGGAACCCTTCCCTGACCACCTCCAAGTTGAATCAGCTCATCCTCTAGGCCCCAGGATCAACCTGTATAAATCTTTAACCTAATATTTACCTGTTTATTGGTCCAACTCCCTGACTACTCTCTACACTGCTTGAATTCCTAAATTATGCCTTCCATCTCAACATGTGTACCTAGCACATGTAACCCACAGTGGGAAAGAAAACTGGATGATGATTAAATGAATGCATAACATAACACAGCAGAATTGAGCTTAGTTATTTGTGATAGAGTAGGAATTCAGTTTAGGTTAGCTGAGTCTGAAATGTAAGCCCTCAGAGATGATGGGTCCTATGGTTCACCACGATGTAACTTCATTTTCGTGACTTAAACTTCTGAAAAATCACCACCCGTGGTCCTGAGATAGGTTTTATAAAGAAAATGAAAAGCATCATCAAATGAATCCCACATATGGTCAGCACACTCTGTGAAGAATATTTTTTCTTGTTTGTATTAAGTTAGCATCAAGAACTTTCAGCTTACAAATCCCATGAAACAGGCAAACTGACGCACAAGACTTCTTCACTGTAAGCATGCTGTTCTCAAGTTTCAGTGTGGTCACTGAATGCGACTGCTCAGCAGTAGTAGTTGAAGGGTTATATACACTTCCTGCTTTGGTCAGCTTGATTCTTTATTAAAACAATTATATCTTCCTGTCAAAAAATACATACTATGATTCGAATAACAGTAAAGGCACAGGAAGAAAACTGATTCCAAATAGTCATCTTCTGTGGCTAAAAATTACAGAACAAACGACTCCCAACTTGCTATGTTATAATTAGAACTGTTCAAAAGGAACAAAAATTAGCAAGAAAGCAAGAAACAAATAAACCTTAAGAGTGAATCACAGTCCTTCTAGGTATAAACAAATGCATCTTTGAGCTTCTTGAATTAGGGAACTAGTTGACAAAAGAGGCAGACTGCAGGCAGATGATTATGTGGGCAGAAATATGCAGGATAGGATTTGAAGGAGAGAAATTGGAGTCAGGTGAACAATTAGGTTAAAAATCTCCAGACACTAGGGTTCTGGGGGCGTGTGGTCCACACTGGGCTGAATGAACCGTGTTTATAAACTGCCCCATTTCCAGACCTTGGAAAATGCAACCTTTTATGTACTTTTGAACACAGAATGATTATATTAACTAATACTTTCTGTAGTGGGGATGAAATTTATATTCTACAACTCACTTTACTTTCTATCCCTGATTATATTTTCTTTATAAGCCTCATTCTTACTGATGGCAAAACAAAAATTTTCTAACTTGACAATTAAAAGGAAATCATTCTTTTTCCTCTTCCTTCTTCCCCAGATGGTGTTGTCTGTGTGAAGAGGAGCAACTGGTTCCTTTATCCTCTGGGTTCCCTCTGGCTTCTGCTGAGATGTCCTGTAATTTGCCCAGTCTACTGGGAATCCTCTGCTAGTGACACTGATTTCCCTGGCTTGGATTTTTATGGTGTCAGGTTGGCACCCACTGTTGTTGACCATGGAACTTGCCACTGTGCCTTGGTGGTGAGGTCTCCACGTTCTGCATCCTCCTTTGGTCCACTGGTCCTCCCAGGATAGGGATAGTGGAGAAGGAATGGGGAAGAAGCCTTCAGCTGATCTCTCTGCTACACTGTGCAGGATGCAGGACTCCACCCACGAACCCTCAGCCTCTCCCATCAGTCATTGGTCCTCTACCATTCCAGTGTCATGTTGGACATTTTGCCACGACAAACGTTCTGCAACCTCCCAGGCTTTTCCCAAGTAAATGGGAGTACCGACTTTCAATGTTCTTGAACTCAGACACATCTACAAATATTTTACTTCTCCCCTCCCAGTTTCAAGATGCCACCTTAAGGTGGTAGGATACAGAGCTGAAGGTATTCTGTCAGCTTTCTTGAACTTCTTCTCTTGCAATGATTCTCTCCAGTACTGGGAGGTTTTGTCCTTCCCATGTTATGGGAACTTCCCATACGTTCTGACCTGTTCTCTGCTCTGCTCTGTTCTGCTCCATGATCCCTACTCCGAATTCTGATTTATAAGAAAATCATAACACACATCCGTTTTTTTTTTTCTTTCTCAAAAAAGAATGGCTTTTGCAAGCAAAAGGTGCTTACTTCAAGACTATCAACTTGCTATGGATGTGACCGATTCTATTTGAATGTTCAAAGCCGAATGATGACTGTATTACTCTCAGCTGGGTCACTCCTTCCCCAAAAGTAATGGATATTATTGATTTAATGAGTTGGAAGACCCAAGGAACAAGTAGAAACTTGGGTTTATAAGTAATCTAGACCCACTATTTTAGTCTTTCCAAAATATCTTCCATGTGCAACTCAAGTCCAAATATACAGTTCAGAAAAATTCCTTTATGTGAAGCTATATTTAACTTGAGCCATTCTTAACAGTTTCAATATAATTTAAAAATTACCCTTTTTCATACAAACTTTTCATTCATCAGAGAAAAGAGAACAAAAATAAAAATCACAGATCCTTTCTCATTAAGCAAAAGAATCTAAAATCTACCGGCCTGAAAGAATTTTCTGTTGTTAATGTATGAGGAAATTACTGTGATGGAACGGGGTTTCTAATATGTAGAAATATAACCCATGACCAAAATATCACATACTCAGTTTTCATAAACATGGGTCTGATTTTATAATATTTAAGCCAAGTCTGAACCATTCCCAAATGATATTCTAAATAGCAATTTACACTGAAGTTATCATAATCTTCTCTCTTTTGGGGAAATAGTCAACCAAGCAAGGAAGTCCACTCAAGGTAAATAGTAAAGGCTAACACTGATTATGCCTATTATGTGCCAGGAACTGTTCTAAGGGCATTAATGTACTATTCCTTCTCTTTCAAGAGAAGTATACTCATTATCTTGATTTTACAAACTAGGAAATGAAGGCACAGAAAGGCTTAGTCGGTTTCTCAACATCACTCAATGAATAAGCACTAGAGTCAGAATTTGAAGCCAGGCAAACTCACCCCTAGTCTTTACATCCAACCACCATTCTGTGCTGCCTCATAGGCAAAGGACATGTGGGGGGCATTGAGTTTAAACTGCAAAGAGGAGAGAACTAGGCACAAAAGACTCTGCTGTCTTTAAAAGGACAAAAGAAGGGACTAAGATTCCATATTTAGAGCTGGCATGCAAAATAACTCCCAGAACCATATGTTTCATATGACCCAATCATTGGGTCTTTCATTTCTGATCATTTGACATTTTTAAGCATGAATCATCTAATGAAAAAATTACAGGGCTTTCTTTTGAACACATTGTTTATTTGTCACCAAGAGATCTCAGATATACTTTAAACAAATTCCTGCTATAAAGGAAAGACTACATACCCTCATGAATGGCACAATCCAAAAAAAGAAATTATTTAAAACAGCTCTAACACCTTTTCTAAATTTCCTACATTGTGAAATGACAGCAGTGTCTCCCTTTCAACACTGCCTTCTAGTCAACGTAAAAAGAAATAAACCATCCCCACATGCTCATATTTGGTGTTTACTTTTCCGTCAGTCATCTAAAATGGGACGCGGGAAAAGGGATGTGTCTGTCTCTGTTAGAAAGAGAAGAAAAGTGAAGGAAAGAAAATCTAACGCAACAAGAGAGTTGCCAGATTTGAAACTGATTGAAAGAGTTTTGTGTCACCAAACATTTTTCAAAGACCTATCAATCTGCAACTCTTTTTATAAACCAACCTGTAATGACTGGTGTTTCCACACATTTTCTTCACACAGTTGCTTCTGCGTTTGGCAGTGCCTTTGATTTGAAAAGAATTTCAAACTTTAGATGATCACACAGAACCTTTTTGGCATCATGGAAAAGAATATTTAGATCATAATGACTTAAAGGAATGTAAGCTAGAGTTCCAAGTAGTTTAAACTTTCATTACAGAGATGCCGAAAGCCACATTGCTGTGCTTACAAGTATAAGTGATGCCACTTGTAACTCTGACTAATTAAATGAGAATTAAAAAGGGTGAGAAAAAAAGCACAGATTAAAATTACTATTAAATGACAAATATACATTCTACAGTATATCAAATACCAAGATAGACCCAAACACCATCATCATGTTCCTATTCACATCTTCTGGCATCAAGGGAAGTCCACCTTGGAAAAACCAACAAATCCTTAAAATAACAGAAAAGCGCCAGCACTAACAGTGGTACACTTAGTAACCCCTGGGAAAAGTCAAAGAAACTGGAGTAATGAAATTTGTCACCTGCCGACTGCTTTCTGCTGCTTCAGAAAACAAAGTGTACAGCAGACTGGGGTTCAGGATGTACAGCCAGAAGAGAATGGAATTCCTAACTGCAAAGTAACTGAATCCATTATGAATACAAATCTCATGCCCCTCTTCCCACCCCCAAAACCACTGGTTCTCAAAAATTCAGCCCGCAACCAGCAGCATCAACAATATCTGAGAACTTGTCAGAGTTCTCAGGCCCCAACTAAGACCAACTGAATAAAAAATGCTGGGGATGAGGCCCAGTAACCTGTGTTTTCATAAGCCCTAAAGATTATTTTAATGCACACTAAAGTTTGAGATCCACTGCCTTAAACATCACAACCTGATCAGTAGAAAAGTAGAGATGCCCTTCTTCAGTCTGAATCCTAATAGTAATAAAAATTACAATTATTGAGAGCTTACTATGAGCAAAGTACGCTTCATGACACATTACTTGTATCTGCTCATTTAATCCTTATGCAACCCTATTAACTACTATGCCCATACAACTCATTAGTTAGACAGGACACAGTGAAACTAAGTTACTGAGAAAAGACAGTGCTATTATAAGAAGAATGAGTTTCTTGAATGTACATTTATCAATAGCAAAGGAAGCATAAACACTAGGAAGCCTGAAAAGAAAATTCTTATGTAGCTTTAAAGCAACTTTCACTGGTAAAAAATCTTCATAAAAATTTGAAATTTCTCTTGATAGACGAACAGGTCGAGGTTTAGATTTTTTCATGAATTAACTTCTTGAAACGGTTCCAGTCTGATACCCTTCATTATGGTCCAGAATGGGAACTGGACTGAGTCCAGCTAGCCAGCTGCACTGAATAGTTTGGTCACAAGTAAGATGGAAGATATTTCAACCAGATTGTTCTCAGGTCTGACCAGCACAAAGTTCAAACACCATCTTTTATGACCCTGCTCTCATCCTCTCAGCCTTGTATAATCAATGGATATTCTTAGCATCAGCGGACAGGAAATATAAAGGAACTCAAGATATAAGACATGATTGTGTCTAAGTGTTTAAATGACAGCTAAAATCAGGAAATAAACAGCTGCCTCTTTTTTGTTTCCTTATTTAGTTCTATTACCTCTTCCAGTAACCCAGGCTTGAATCCTTGTGTGTCTCCTTGAGCACTCCTCTTTCTTCACTCTCTCATCCAAATCACTAAAGCCGAAAATTATTTGTTCAGACTCTTCTATATGTCACTTTCCTTCCATTCCAACCTCCCCTACTTTATCTCAGGCTCTTATCACCCCATGCTAAATTACCAAAATGTTCTCTTAATCTCTTTGTCCCTTATATTTATTATGGAGACCACTGTCAAATAAAGGCGCTTTGAACATGATGCTTCCTTCCTCAAAACCCATCAGAAATACTCCAGTACTGACAGGGTAAAGTCTAAACTCCTTAAACAGAAATATAAACATCTTCACAGCCTGGCTCCAGCTTTACCTCCAACTGTTTCCTTATGTGAATCCTAAACACGAATCACAGTTCTATGGTCACTGTCTCTAAAACACATCATGAATGTTCCAGCAACTCTTCTCCAGCCCCGGCCACAGTTTCAGACAAAAGATAATAGATGTAAAATGCCAAAGGGAGAATAGGCATTAAAGCAGAGAATAAAGTCTGTTTACTAGCCAGGATTTAATTATAGATCAGAGCTTCCAATTTGATTATTCTGCTATATGGAATTTACAACTGTTAGGAAAAAATAATAAGTGTCTAAAAGCCTAACAGAGGTCTTCGGTTAACCTACATAATAGCATTTGGATTAAATATTAAGCAAGTGCTATTCCAGATGCCAAGGATAAACACATTTATAAGGGAAGAGGCTCCAGAGGCTCACCGAAGCACCCTCCTTTCTCTCTCCATAAAACTGCTGCTAGAGCCACAGTTCCTGGGATTTGACCAAATTCACTGCTGAAGGAATAGGAATTCCTATTTGCCCTTAGGAAATAACCCTCCAACTATCAAAACCATTCAACTGAGTCCTTCAAATATAACTATTAAAAAACTAGGAAGAGAGGACCTTCAAGATGGTGGAGGAGTAAGACGCGGAGATCACCTTCCTCCCCACAGGTATACCAGAAATACATCTACACGTGGAACAACTCCTACAGAACACCTACTGAACGCTGGCAGGGGACCTCAGACCTCCCAAAAGGCAAGAAAGTCCCCATGCACCTGGGTAAGGCAAAAGAAAAAAGGAAAAACAGAGACAAAAGAATAGGGACGGGACCTACACCAATGGGAGGGAGCTGTGAAGGAGGAAAGGTTTCCACACACTAGGAAGCCCCTTCGCGGGCGGAGACTGCGGGTGGCAGAGGGGGTAAGCTTCGGAGCCGCAGAGAAGAGCACAGCCACAGGGGTGCGGAGGGCAAAGCGGAGAGATTCCCGCATAGAGGATCGGTGCCGACCGGCACTCATCAGCCCGAGGGGCTTGTCTGCTCACCCGCCGGGGCGGGCGGGGCTAGGAGCTGAGGCTCGGGCTTCGGTCGGAGCGCGGGGAGAGGACTGGGGTTGGCGGCTTCAACACAGCCTAAAGGGGGCTAGTGCGCCACAGCTAGCCGGGAGGGAATCCAGGAAAAGGTCTGGACCTGCCTAAGAGGCAAGAGACCATTGTTTCGGAGAGCATGAGGAGAGGGGATGCAAAGCACCGCCTAAACGAGCTCCAGAGACGGGCGTGAGCCGCGGCTATCAGCGCGGACCCCAGAGACGGGTATGAAACACTAAGGCTGCTGCTGCCGCCACCAAGAAGCCTGTATGCAAGCACAGGTCATTCTCCACACCTGCCCTCCCGGGAGCCTGTGCAGCCTGCCACTGCCAGGGCCCCGTGATCCAGGGACAACTTCCCCAGGAGAACACACAGCGCACCTCAAGCTGGTGCAACGTAACGCTGGCCTGTACTGCCGCAGGCTCGCCCCAGCTCCGTACCCCTCCCTCTCTCGGGCCTGAGTGAGCCAGAGCCCCCGAATCAGCTTCTCCTTTAACGCCCTCCTGTCTGGGTGAAAAACAGATGCCAGAGGGCAACCTACATGCAGAGGTGGGGCCAAATCAAAAGCTGAACCCCAGGAGAGCTGTGGGAACAAAGAAGAGAAAGGGGAATTTAACACTGCAGCCTCAGGAACAGCGGATTAAAACTCTACAATCAACTCAATGTACCCTGTGCATCTGTGGAATACCTGAATAGACAACAAATCATCCCAAAATTGAGGTAATGGACTTTGGGAGCAACTGTAGACTTGGAGTTTGCTGTATGAGACTGACCAGTTTCTGATTTTTATGTTTATCTTAGTTTAGTTTTTAGCGCTTGTTATCATTAGTGGACTTGATTATTGCTTTGGTTGCCTTCTTCCTTTTTTTAAAAAATTACTTTTTTCAATTTTAGTATTTTCTTAATTTTTTATTTTAATAAGTTTATTTTATTTTATTATTTTCTTACTTGCTTTCTTTTTTTCCCTCCCTTTTCTTCTGAGCCATGTGGCTGACAGGGTCTTGGTGCTCCAGCTGGCTGTCAGGCCTGAGCCTCTGAGGTGGGAGAGCTGAGTTCAGGACATTGGTCCACCAGAGACCTCCCAGCTCCACGTAATATCAAATGGCAAAAGCTCTCCCAGAGATCTCCATCTCAACACTAAGACCCAGATCCACTCAACGACCAGCAAGTTACAGTGATGGACACCTTATGCCAAACAACTAGCAAGACAGGAACACAACCACACCCATTAGCAGAGAGGCTGCCTAAAATCATAATAAGTTCACAGACACCCCAAAACACACCACCAGATGTGGTCCTGCCCACCAGAAAGACAAGATCCAGCCTCATCTACCAGAACACAGGCACCAGTCCCCTCCACCAGGAAGCTTACACAGCCCACTGAATCAACTTTACCCACTGGGGGCAGACACCATAAACAACAGGAACTACAAACCTTCAGCCTGCTAAAAGGAGAACCCAAACACAGTAAGTTAAGCAAAATGAGAAGGCAGAGAAATATGCAGGAGATGAAGGAGCAAGGTAAAAGCCCACCAGACCAAACAAATGAAGAGGAAATAGGCAGAATCCCTGAAAAAGAATTCAGAGTAATGATAGTAAAGATGATCCAAAATCTTGGAAATAGAATGGAGGAAATAGAAGAAACGTTTAATAAGGACCTAGAAGAACTAAAGAGCAAACAAACAATGATGAACACAATAAATGAAATTAAAAATTCTCTAGAAGGAATCAATAGCAGAATAACTGATGCAGAAGAACAGACAAGTGATCTGGAAGATAAAATAGTGGCAATAACCACCGCAAAGCAGAATAAAGAAAAAAGAATTAAAAGAATTGAGGAGAATCTCAGAGACCTCTGGGACAACATAAAACGTACCAACATTCAAATTATGGGGGTCCCAGAAGAAAAAGAGAAAAAGAAAGGAACTGAGAAAATATTTAAAGAGACTATACTTGAAAACTTCCCTAATATGGGAAAGGAAATAGTCTATCAATCCAGGAAGCACAGAGAGTCCCATACAGGATAAATCCAAGGAGAAACAAGCCAAGACACATCTTAATCAAACTATCAAAAATTAAATACAAAGAAAAAATATTGAAAGCAGCAAGGGAGAAGCAACAAATAACATACAAGGGAATCCCCATAATGTTAACAGCTGATCTTTCAGCAGAAAATCTACAAGCCAGAAGGGAGTGGCAAGAAATATATAAAGTGATGAAAGGGAAAAACCTACAACCAAGAATACTCTACCCAGCAAGGATCTCATTCAGATTCAATGGAGAAATTAAAAACTTTACGGACAAGCAAAAGTTAAAAGAATTCAGCACCACCAAACCAGCTTTACAACAAATTCTAAAGGAACTTCTCTAAGCAGGAAACACAAGAGAAGGAAAGACCTACAATGACAAACCCAATACAATTAAGAAAATGGTAATAGGAACATACATATCGATAATTACCTTAAATGCAGATGAATTAAATGCTCCAACAAAAAGAACAGACTGGCTGAATGGACACAAAAACTAGACTCGTATATATGCTGTCTACAAGAGACCCACTTCAGACCTAGGGACAAATACAGACTGAAAGTGAGGGAATGGAAAAAGATATTCCATGCAAATGGAAATCAAAAGAAAGCTGGAGTAGCAATTCTCATATCAAATAAAATAGATTTTAAAATAAAGACTATTACAAGAGACAAAGAAGGATACTACATAATGATCAAGGGATCAATCCAAGAAGAAGATAAATTTGTAAATATTTATGCACCCAACATAGGAGCACCTCAATACATAAGGCAAATGCTAACAGCCATAAAAGGGGAAATCAACAGTAACACCATAACAGTAGGGGACTTCAATACCCCACTTTTACCAGAAGACAGATCACCCAAAATGAAAATAAATAAGGAAATACAAGCTTTAAATGACACATTAAACAAGATGGATTTAATTGATATTTATGGGACATTCCACCCCAAAATAGCAGAATACACTTTCTTCTAAAGTGCTCATGGAACATTCTCCAGGATAGATCATATCTTGGATCACAAATCAAGCCTTGGTAAATTTAAGAAAACTGAAATCGTATCAAGTATCTTTTCCCACCACGACGCTATGAGACTAGGTATGAATTTCAGGAAAAAAACTGTAAAAAATACAAACACATGGAGGCTAAAAAATATGCTACTAAATAACCAAGAGATCACTGAAGCAATCAAAGAGGAAATCGAAAAAATCTAGAAACAAATGATAAAGAAAACACAATGACCCAAAATCTATGGGATGAAACAAAAGTAGTTCTAAGAGGGAAGTTTATAGCAATACAATCCTACCTAAAGAAACAAGAAAAATCTCAAATAAACAACTAACATTACACCTAAAGCAATTAGAGAAAGAAGAACAAAAAACCCCAAGATTAGCAGATGGAAATAAATCATAAAGAACAGATCAGAAATAAATCAAAAACAAATGAAGGAAACAATAGCAAAGATCAATAAAACTAAAGCTGGTTCTTTGAGTAGATAAACAAAATTGATAAACCATTAGCCAGACTCATCAAGAAAAAAAGGGAGAAGACAGATCAACAGAATTAGAAATGAAAAAGAAGCAACTGACACTGCAGAAATACAAAGGATCTTGAGAGATTACTACAAGCAAATATATGACAATAAAATGGACAACCTGGAAGAAATGGACCAATTCTTAGAAAAGCACAACCTTCTGAGACTGAATGAGGAAGAAATAGATAATATAAACAGACCATTCACAAGCACTGAAATTGAAACTGTGATTAAAAATCTTCCAGCAAACAAAAACACAGGACCAGATGGCTTCACAGGCGAATTCTATCAAACATTTAAAAAAGAGCTAACACCTATCCTTTTCAAACTCTTCCAAAATATAGCAGAGGGAGGAACACTTGCAAACTCATTCTGTGAGAACACCACCACCCTGATAAACAAACCAGACAAGACGCCACAAAAAAAGAAAACTACAGGCCAATATCACTAATGAACGCAGATGCAAAAATCCTCAACAAAATACTAGCAAACAGATCCAACAGCACATTAAAAGGATCATATAACATGATCAAGTGGGGTTTATCCCAGGAATGCAAGGATTCTTCAATATATGCAAATCAATCAATGTGACACACCATATTAACAAATTGAAGGAGAAAAACCATATGATCATCTCAATAGATGCAGAGAAAGCTTTTGACAAAATTCAACACCCATTTATGATAAAAACCCTCCAGAAAGTAGGCATAGAAGGAACTTACCTCAACATAATAAGGCCATATATGACAAACACACGGCCAACATCGTTCTCAATGGTGAAAAACTGAAAGCATTTCCACTAAGATCAGGACCAAGACAAGGCTGCCCACACTCACCACTATTATTCAACTTAGTTTTGGAAGTGTTAGCCACATCAATCAGAGAAGAAAAAGAAATAAAAGGAATCCACATCGAAAAAGAAGAAGTAAAACTGTCACTGTTTGCAGATGATATGATACTATACATAGAGAATCTTAAAGATGCTACCAGAAAACTACTAGAGCTAATCAATGAGTTTGATAAAGTAGCAGGATCCAAAATTAATGCACAGAAATCTCTTGCATTCCTATACACTAATGATGAAAAATCTGAAAGAGAAATTAAGGAAACAGTCAAGAAAAAGAATAAAATACCTAGGAATAAAGCTACCTAAGGAGACAAGAGAGTTGTATGCAGAAAACTATAAGACATGGATGAAAGAAATTAAGGATGAAACAAACAAATGGAGAGATATACCATGTTCTTGAATTGGAACAATCAACATTGTGAAAATGATTATACTACCCAAAGCAATCTACAGATTCAATGCAATCCCTATCAAACTACCACTGGCATTTTTCACAGAACTAGAACAAAAAATTTCACCATTTATATGGAAACACAAAAGACTCCAAATAGCCAAAGCAATCCTGAGAAAGAAAAACGGAACTGGAGGAATCAGGCTCCCTGACTTCAGACTATACTACAGAGCTACAGTAATCAAGACAGTATGGTACTGACACAAAAACAGAAATATGGATTAATGGAACGGGATAGAAAGCCCAGAGATAAACCTACACATATATGGTTACCTTATCTTTGATAAAGGAGATAAGAATGTACAATGGAGAAAAGACAGCCTCTTCAATAAGTAGTGCTGGGAATACTGCACAGCTACATGTAAAAGAATGAATTTAGAACACTCCCTAACACCATATACAAAAATACACTCAAAATGGATTAAAGACCTTACATAGGCCAGACACTATCAAACTCTTAGAGGAAAACATAGGCAGAACGCTTTATGACATAAATCACAGCAAGATTCTTTTTGACCCACCTCCTAGAGAAATGGAAATAAAAACAAAAATAAACAAATGGGACCTAATGAAACTTCAAAGCTTTTGCACAGCAAAGGAAACCATAAACAAGACAAAAAGACAACCCTCAGAATGGGAGAAAATATTTGCAAATGTAGCAAATGACAAAGGATTAATCTCCAAAATTTACAAGCAGCTCATGCAGTTCAATATGAAAAAGCAAACAACCCAATCCTAAAATGGGCAGAAGACCTAAATAGACATTTCTCCAAAGAAGATATACAGATTGCCAACAAACACATGAAAGGATGCTCAACATCACTAATCATTAGAGAAATGCAAATCAAAAGTACAATGAGGCATCACCTCACACCTGTCAGAATGGCCATCATCAAAAAATCTACAAACAATAAAATGCTGGAGAGGGTGTGGAGCAAAGGGAACCCTCTTACAATGCTGGTGGGAATGTAATCTGATACAGCCACTATGGATAACAGTATGGAGGTCCCTTAAAAAACTAAAAATAGAACTATCATATGACTCAGAAATTCCATTACTAGGCATATACCCTGAGAAAACCATAATTCAAAAAGAGTCATGTACCACAATACCTATTGCAGCACTATTTGCAATAGCCAGGACATGGAAGCAACCTAAGTGTCCATCAACAGATGAATGGATAAAGAAGATGTGGCACATATATACAATGGAATATTACTCAGCCATAAAAAAGAAACGAAATTGAGTTATTTGGAGTGAGGTTGGTGGACCTGGAGTCTGTCATACAGAGTGAAGTAAGTCACAAAGCAAAAAACAAATACCTTATTTTAACACATATATATGGAATCAAAAAAAAATGGTTCTGAAGAACCTACGGGTAGGACATGAATAAAGATGCAGACGTAAAGAATGGACTTAAGGACATAGGAAGAGGGAAGGGTTAGCTGGGACGAAGTGAGAGAGTGGCATTGATATATATACACTGCCAAATGTAAAATAGATAGCTAGTGGGAAGCAGGTACATAGCACAGGGAGATCAGCTCGGTGCTTTGTGACCGCCTGGAGGGGTGGGATAGGGAGGTTGGGAGGCAGACGCAAGAGGGAGGGGATATGGGGATATATGTATATGTATAGCTGATTCACTTTGTTATACAGCAGCAACTAACACAACAATGTAAACAATTATACTCCAATAAAAATGCTAGAAAGAAAACAAAACTAACAAGAATCACCAATATTTTAGGGAAACCAACAGAGTGATAAAAATTTTCCAAACAGAAGTAATCCCTCAGAAATAAGAATTTCTGAAACAGAAAGAACTTTTAAAAGGATTATAATTATTATAATCAGTCAATAAGACTAAAGAAAATATTTGCATGTTTCAAAAAAAACACTGTTAAAAGAAAGAAGAATAGAAAGAAAAGAGGAAGAGAAGGAAGACTAGGAAGAGAAGAAAGGAAAGAAATAATGAGTATATCTGAAAATTAAAACGACTGTGACTGAAATGAAACAAATCAACAGATAAGTAAACATTAATATAGATATGGATATGGATAAATATTCCATGAGTGATTTGGAAGATCATTAAGAACCCTCCCAGAGTGTAGTAAAAAGGACAAAAAGTAGGCATTAGCAAATACACTAAAATAAGAAAAAGACATAAGGAATCAGCATTTGGCATAGAAAACAAAATGAGCATTCTTTACCAACAATTCGATGTCCAGAGAAACATATAGAAAATTATTAAAATAAATGAGTTTAATCATCCATACAGAAACAATATCAACCTATAAAATCACTAGCCATCTTTCACGTGAGCAATCACAAATTAGAAGATGAAACCCTTAAAAATTTCATTCAGAATTCAAATAATACTCCCATGATAACTAAAAGTAATGATAAAGTACATGTACAAAACATATTTTTAGAAAAACTGCCAGTCTTAAATCCTTGCAAAACACCATACTCCTGGATGGGAAGATTCAATATTGTGAAAGTGTAAATTTGCCCCCAAATTAATCTGTAAATTAAGGAAAGTCACTAATGTCATTCTAAAATCTATGTATAGATTCATGAGATGGGCAAGAACATTTCTTAAAAAGAAAAGTTGGTCTAAATACCATGCAAATATAGTAATTAAAAACCAGCAACAAACTAATCCAGGGATTAGTTTATCTTGGCACAAGTAAACCAAGATAAATATGAAGATGTTCATCTTCTCACTATGTGTATTGTCAAATGTTTCAAGTCACACATGTACCATCTAAAGGAATTTCTCATTTCCATATACCAATGCACATTCTTTGAAAATGATTAGATATTTAAATAATTCGTAAAAATATAATTATAATATATAAATAATAATTTATGATTTTACAACAATTAAAGGTAATTCTTTAAAAAATGAGAATTGCTTACCATAGCATTGTTTACCACTGCACAATACCCTTAACCATTGCATAATAAATATTTACATGGAAATTTTTTGTCCCTACTTTTAGGTACAAAGTGCAACTTTATTGTGTCCATTGAGTCAATAGAGGAATGGATAAAGAAGATGTGGTACATATATACAATGGACTATTACTCAGCCATAAAAAGGAACGAAATTGGGTCATTTGTAGAGACATGGATGGATGTAGAGGCTGTCATACAGAGTGAAGTAAGTCAGAAAGAGAAAAACTAATATCATATATTAACGCATATATATGGAATCTAAAAAAATGGTATAGATGATCTTATTTGCAGAGTAGAAATAGAGACACAGACGTAGTGAACAAACATACGGATACCAAGGGGGTGGTGGGAGGAACTGGGAGATTGGGATTGACATACATATACTATTGATACTATATATAAAATAGATAACTGATGAGAACCTACTGTATAGCACAGGGAACTCTACTCAATGCTCTGCGGTGACCTAAATGGGAAGGAAATCCAAAAAAGAGGGGATATATGTATACGTATAGCTGATTCACTTTGTTGTACAGTAGAAACTAACACAACACTGTAAAGCCACTATACTCCAATAAAAAATTTTTTAAATTTAAAAAAATAATAATATTGGTTCTCTGTTATAGACCAGTACAGCAGGCAGAATAATAACCCCTCAAAGATGTCCACATCCTAATCCCCAGAACCTATGAATGTGTTATTTTACACAGCAAAAGGAGTTTCCATGTGTGATGGGGTCAAGGAGATTAACCTGGATAATCCTGGTGTTATCACAAGGGTCCTTACAAGAGAAAAAGGGAGGCAGCAGAACCAAAGTGATGTAGTATGAGAAAGACCCAACTGGCCATTGCTGGCTTTAAAAGATGGAAGGAGGTCGTGAGCCAAGGAATGTGGGCACTTTATAGAAACTGGATAAGGCAAGGAAAAGGATTCTCCTTTAGAGCCTCCAACTGATTGGGACCTATTTCAGACTTCAGACCTCCAGGATTATAAGATAATATATTTGTATTGTTTTAATCCATTATGTGAAAATTTGTTTTAGCAATAATAGAAAACTAATACAATCAGATACTGTAGTAGGTTATAAAAATACTAAGATAGCTTTTTGCCTTTGAGATCACAGTTCTTTCAGTGGAGAAAATAGACAGAAATTATAATTCTTAAGATAGATGTTAAATGTCAAGGTATAAGACTTCCTGATTCTTTTCAATCATGCATAATTTCATTATATCTGCTGATAGTCTCACGTTAGAAATCTGTAGATGTTCTAGATGTCTGCGTGTTAAATAAAATTGACTTGGGGGGTTTGGTATTATTGATTGAAGGAAATAAAACTTACAACTTTGTTCTAAATATCTCAGTCATTCTATTAGAACATTCTTCATGTCCTTCTGAATTCTACTGATAATGTTATAAATTATTTATTATTGACATAGGGATAAAAAGGGACATATTTTCTATATTTCATTGTCAGCTTCACTTAACAGTTTGGCAGACATTAATTATGACACATCACTGAGCATTTATGCATAAAATAGTTTATGGAATAGATTTTGAATCCTGAAATTTTTAGAAAGTAAGCAAAATGTTTGTGTCAGTTGGAATTTCTTAAATGGGATTTAATCAATAAACAACATGGGAATTTACTACTGAGGAAGAGAATTGCTGGCATTGCCCACAGGTATTTAGAGCCTCACAACAATAGTGTGAACCAGTAGGCAGCAGAGACAGAAGATGACTTGTAAATATGCAAATAGGAAGAACTGTTTTAGCTTGTAATTTGGGGGTTATTCCTACAGCACCAGCAAGTAGGTCTACTCATCAACCAAAACTAAGAGGGAATAGGGCAGCTCAGTCTAGACACTCCCTTGATGGAAAATTTCAAATATTTATGAGATGTTTTCCTTCGTGGTACATTTAAAATTTCCTACACCAAGTTTTCTCCAAATTAAATTGTTTCCGTAAGACTTTCAATATCAGTTAGGGTCAAGTCAGAAGTCAGAAATCATACTGTTTCTCTTTTCAGAGACAATCTAATTAGAATAATTCTCCACCGAAGTTGTTAGCTAGGTAACTGAACAGATATAAGGGAACTCTAAGGCGTTCCAAAGGTAGCAACTACAGGAAGCAGTTACCCACTTCTAGGACTAGAGGAAACAATAGTTATAAATTGTGAGGGATTGACATATATACACAATTGATACTATGTATAAAACAGATAATTAATGAGACCCTACTCTATAGCACAGGGAACTCTACTCAGTGCTCTGTGGTGACCTAAATGGAAAGGCAATCCAAAAAAGAGGGGATGTATGTACACGTACAGCTGATTCACTTCGCTGTACAGCAGAAACTAACATAACATTGTAAAGCAACTATGCTCCAATAAAATTTTTTTTAAAAAATTAGAAAAAAGAAAAGAAATTGTTAGAATTATCAAACTTAGAACCTGAAAGGATGGGGCCATGGAGCTAAAACTCAGATCTCTGAGCAGTGCTGGCAAATTACAGCTGGTTTCTCTGAGACAGGACATTTTGAAGTTAATTCTGCAAGTGTTGGGAAAACCTCAAGCTTAATTCAGCTGCTGCCACCTGGAAGAACTGCTGCTGCCAGGGTGAAGAAGTGCTGTTGGGGTGATCATGGGGAACCACAAATGAACGGGAGTCCCTGGAAAGAAAGCAGAAAAAAAATAGGAAAGAGAAGGTCTTTCCTTCCTCTCTCTACCTTGCTGACTCCCTCTAGTGCCTCCTCTAAGAGTCCAACAGGGAGTCAGGTTGCAAAGTAGAAATGTGGTTTAGAATCCCAACTCCAGCATCACCAAGCAGTATATATAGAAGGGCGGATATGCAGCTGAGAAACGACTTAGTAACTGGTCCACTACTTTTGACAACTCCTATCCCTGAATACCTTTTCAAAAACAAGAACAACTCTACTCAATGTTTCCAGTTAAAAATCTGGATGCAAATGAAGACATGCTTTCTCCAAACTCCGTGGAGACAAAAATCTCAAAAATCATGGTATCCATCCCTGCGCAACGTTTATTCCCTAAAATGAGTCAATCCCCTTTGAATTTTCTCTTACCTAGCATTAAATGGAAAATAATCTCTGAAAAGCTATAAAATAAGAAAAAGAAAGAGACAGAAGAAACTTAATATATACAAATATATATGTATATTCATACAAACATGAAAAATAAGCAAAGAGGAAAATACACATAGCTGCTACAGTCACACTTATGTAACTGGTCAGGAGCCTGTCACTGATGTTTATAACTTCCTTTTTTCACTATCTATTGAACATGGAAGTACTAAGAGGCTCCTAAGAGAATGCCCTGGGTTTCAGACATAGTTTTCCCTGCCCCCATTCTGTGGTACCAACTCTATTTTCCCTTGGTATTCAGGATCAATTACCCCTGCCAGCACTAACCACATTGGTTCAGCGAAGCCTGTTGCTTCAGTGGGATTCAGAGAATCCCCAAATAGTCAGGTGGAAGTCTCATCTTCCATTCAATGAATTATTACTGCATCACCTGGTAGAGGCATTCTTTCCTTAGGAAACAAGACCATCAAAACAGCAGGGCTTAAAGTGATGGAGAGAGCAGCAAAAATTCTGAGAATGTATATTATTAGTTATTATAGTAATTTATAATGCTATCTACTTACAGAACTCCATGGATTATTCAAAGATATGTGAACTCACCCAGCGACAGTGAGTGGTACATAGGAGACACTAAACAAATAGTAATTAGTGGTAGTGACAATAGTAGTAAGTATAATAATAGCTTACATTTATTAGGCCTTATTGTGTACCAGATACTGGACTAAGAAATATTTATGTTATCTCATTTAATCATCCCAACAACCCTACGATTGCCAAGATTATAGTCACCATTTTACAAATGAGGAAACCAAGGCTTAGAGAAGAGTGACTTGTTCAAGATTACACAACTAGTGACAGAGACAGCTACTGATTCCAAAAGCCATGTGCTTGATTAGTAAGGAAAGAGACGGGAGAAAGGGAGGGAGGGAAGGAGGGTGAAAACAAGAGACAGAAGTCCTTGAAATTAAATTGTTCAATTAGTAATGGCAATACTTTTGATCTTAAAGACTGTGCGACAATAAATGCACATGTACCCCCCACTTAAATGCAGAACAAGTGAAACAAGAGAATTGCTTCTATCCTGACCACTCCCAGTTTTACTTTTATCATAATTTTCCCTGATCTAGGTTTTTCACCTGTATTCCTCAGAGCATGAGAATTCCAGGTATTTTAAATCCTTTATCCACTCTTGCAAAAAAATTATTTACTACTTCTGGGTTGAAATCTTGTTTTAGAACCAAAATATTAGCAATTATAACTGAAGTTATCCAATCTGAAGGATAACTATAAGAGAATGTGTTGCCTTTATACTTTTCCATCCTTTCTCCTGCAATGTAAATTGTGGTAATAAACACCTCCTTCAGCGACTCTGCCGCGGCACAGGAGTGAGGTGTCAACTTCTGAAGGCAAAATGATACCCTTGATTCAAGTTATTTTACCTGGGATACTTTGGTCCACAAACCGGAAGTACTACAGAAGTGAGAGCACAGACGTGGCGGCGAGTTCCTCATCTCAAATTTGGTTTGTCCAGGCCAGGAATTTGTTCTGTTCTCCTTCCTACTGAGCAAATGACTTGAAAGAGTCCTAGTTGTTTAAATTTTGTAACATTTTCTTAAAAATATAATGACTGATATTTTTCCAGAGTCCTTTCATATCCATTATTTCACTTGATCTCATGATAACCTTGGGAGATCAATATTATCACCGTTTCACAAATCACAAAGCTGAGGTTTACAGGGGTAAACTTACTCCAGATTGTAGGACCGAAACTCAGATTTTCTCACCCACATTTCTTCCAAACCATGAAAGCCCCTGGAAAGTTTAACTTTAATTGGCACCAGAATTTCTTCAACCTGTCTCATCTCTAGCCTTTCTAATTATATCCACACTATATGCTGACAGTTACAGGCATTTTAGTGTTGTAAGAATATTATGTCTCTTTTTAGTACTTTGTTTTTATTCCACATGTCTAGGAAACTTGCTATTGCTATCCCTCCCTAAATACGAATTGGCTGACAATCCTAATTTGGACTTTTCTTTTTCTTCTAGCTCAAGAAAAAAATTCCTTTTGATTATTCTTTCTGTCTATATTAAGTAAGCCGATTTCCCACTTTTTATTCCCAAACTTTAAAATTAGAAGCTATTCAGCTTCCTTTTCAAAAAATTAGTCTAAATTCTAAAGCATCATATAGTATAACAGAGTCACATGCTATTGGTAACTGTCATTTTCTCAGTACCTGGAATGAATGAACAGTTGAATGAGTTTTTCAACAAAGTTGAAGTTTGTTGGACACCTTTACAAATCATCCTAATTCTGCACTAGAGTTTCATCAAATTCACACTGCCTCTGTCTTGGCAATGTAAGCCTCCCCTACTGGAAGGAAAATCCATTTGTATTATTAAGCAAAATAATTTGTTATTATAAGCGAATAAAATTTATCAATAGCCTGTCATCATTTATGGATTGACCCCATTATAACACTTTTTATTATAAATTCTACTCTTCTAACAATTTATTTAAGAGATTTAACTCAGACATATGCTGTCAGGATTTTCTCAACCTTTTCCTATCCTCAGCTCAAAGAATTTTTTGTATCTACTCTCCATATAGCATCTTATGACACGTCTTACACAGTGTCGTTTCATTGTATTTTTGTTTAATTATTTAAATTATCTACTTTGAAATAATTTCAGACATATAGAAGAGTTGTTACAAAGTTACAAAATAGTTACAAAGTTTCTGTGTACTCTTCACCTAGCTCCTTCTAATGCTAACCTCTTACATAACCATGGTACAATTGTCAAAACTAAGAAACTAATATTGGTACGATACTATTAAGTGAACTATAGATTTTATTCAGATTTCACCAACTTTCCCACTAATGTCTTTTCCTATACCAGAATCTAATTCCACATTACTAAATTACTATTACTGTTATTATTACTACTGGTGATGCTACTGGGACTACAGAGTTAACGTGTGTCTTCCAGTTCTTTCTGCTGTGAAGTTATTACTCTTCATATTGTAATTAATGAATATTTGGAGGGGAGAATGGTGATGCATTGCAAATATCATGTTTCTCATTAAACACTTACCCACTAACTTAAGCACTCACTTGTGGATTTTGCCTACAGTAATCATTACTGTGATGTTCTAATGGTGATTTTCTATTTCCTTCATTCCTTCTACACTTATTAACTGGACTACTTTTGTAAAGAAGACTTGTCCCTTATCACCAATTTATTTATTTAGTTACTCATTTATTACGCCAATATAAAAAATGGATATTTATTTTATTATTTGAGCTGTAATTCAAATAATTTTGCGTTTTTTGCTGTTGTTTGAATCATTTCTTGTTCAATTTGTTCTAACTTTGGCTGCTGGGAGTTCTTTCAGGTTAGCCCCTATATCCTTTCGATGTCCCCATACTTTTTTTTTTTTTTTTTTAGCATTTCCTTATTTTCTGGCATCACCAGACGACCAAGCTTATCTTAGATTTTTTCCTGTGCAAGCCCTGGAATCAACTACTACTCCAAGAAGCTCTGATACTTTTTAATAGGAGAATGATATTTAGAAAGCAAGACCGGGAAGTTAAGTATGTTCATGACTACTGGGGAATCACTGCTTCTAGGACATCATGTGTATGCATATTAACCAATGCATGCACACATATCTATATTTACTTCTGTATCTATGCATCTGTGTATATTAAGAACACATGGATTGATACTGATATCTCTGATTTCAATCCAGCACCATATGTCATTCTATTATTCCTACCATGGTTAATGATAACCTCTTTTACAACATAAAAAAATCTGGCTTTCATTATCTACAATATATTTACTTATTTGTTCAACCCTAATATACATGTAAAGGAGTTTGAGAATCGCTAACCCATGCTCATTTGAAAAACAAATTTACCAACTACATAGAGTACATAGTTTGTATGTGGTAATTTTTGTCTTTACCCTTACAGTATCCAGTCAAAACACCGTTTCCCGAAGTTTTAGGTCAGCTCCTTTCCTCCCTACCCCTTTCAGTGTAGTTATGTCATTCACTTGTCACAGTCTAGATTGCATCTTGGGTTTTTCTGACATCCTGGTTGATTTTTTATTAACGCACATACTCTTTACAGTGTAGAGTTGAATGGATTTTGACAAATGCATAAAGTCCTGTATTGACCATCGTAGTACCATACAAAACAGTTCAATAACCTCCAAAATTCCCTTGTGCTGCCCCTTTGTAATCAATCTCTACCCCACTCTTAACCATTAATCTGTTTCCCAAATCTATACTTTTGCTTTTCCTGGGATGCTATATAAGTAGAATTATATAATATGCAGCCTTTTGTGCCTGGCTTCCTTCACATAGCAACACGCACTTAAACTTTGGCAGGTATGTTGGGGAGGGTGGAGGGTGGTATTTGGTGACTTCCAGGATGATGACATGAGGAGCTCCACAGATCCACTCCTCAGTGAAACAACCATAGCTGGTGAAAATCATTACCAAAAACAAGCACTGAAAGTTTCTATAAATTATACTAAAAACATAGAGCAAAGGAAGAAATATTTATTCAATTAAATCTACTAAATCTCAGTAAGAACAGAAAAATTCTGTGGCACTTGAACCACAACTTCCCAACTCCCCTCTCTTAGTGGCTCCTGAAATCAGCAAGAGAGAAGCTCTACTCTGAGTGGGTGCATTCAACAATATGGGGTTCCTGATCCACCCACCCAGCTCCCAGTGAAGGGCTAAGGTGTCTCTTCAGAAAAATGCATGCCAACAGCACTTCTCACCTCCTACTCCATCCCCCAGCTCAGTATTGCAGAGTCTCTGCTTCAGGCAAGAACTTTAGAGGTCCAGAGCTGGCTTCTTCCACCCAGCAAAGACCCATAGACCAGAGGCTCTACCTCAGGTACGACAGGCCAAGGATATTGAGATCCCAGTTACTCTTTTCATAACTTGATCATAGAATAGAGGTTCCACACTGGGAAAGGCAAACAAAGAAGACCAGAAGCTACCACTCCCACCCAGTGCCCCGCTCACAAAGCAGGGGTGTCACTCTGAGAGAAGTGACCACTGTCCCTGTCTCCAACTCCAGAGCAGTGTCTCAGAGACTTTACCTGACAAGAGAAGAAGGCAATAAGAACAGAAAGCTCAAGAGTTCTCCCAAAGGCACTGACTGTATTTGGCAAGAGAATGGGGAAGTTCATGAGTAAGGATGCTCTCCAAAACAATAGAGATGTGCTGGTAGGCAATTAATAGGAGGCTAGTAGCTACATGAAAGAAAAAAAAAAAAGTAAACTGAAAGCCAGATTATTTACCAGCAAGTACCAGGGAAAAAGAAAGCTAAGTAGATCCCTCCTGTGATCAGGACAAACCACAAAGACTGGCCTCAAAAACCATCCCTGCAAAGGGGGACCAATTTAATTGGATCATACTGTGGAGTTATTTATGCTCAAGGGCATTGCTAAAAACAATACAGGAACAACCTGGAAATTAATGGAGCCTAACAGCAGGCTGGGGATGTGATAGCAACAGAGGCTTTTGAAGAGATTAAGGAGAGGCAAAGAGAGCTCTGCTAAAACCACTGTAATCCCAGGGTGACTCTATACATGTCTGAGGCTATACCTTCTGAATGGAAACATTAGAGGCCAACTCTTTTGGGGAGGGGGGCAGGGCAGGGGGAAGACCTCAATAAAATCAGTCCAGGAAAGTCATTAAACAACTAAACAAGAAGCATTGCAGAGGGCTGGTGGGGGACTCCATATCCAAAGTTGCTACAATACATTATCTTAAATGTCTAGTTTTCAACAAAAATAATGAGACATGCAAAGAAACATGAAAATATGACTCATACACAAGAAAAAGGGCAGGTAACAGAAACTGCTTGTGAGAGTATTCAATTGTAAAAACTTAATGGATAAAGACTTCAAAATAGCCTTATAAGTATATTCAGAAAACTAAAGGAAACCATGCTTAACGAATTATAGGAAAGAATGATGAAAACATCTTGCCAAATAGAGAATATCAATAAAGAAAAAGAAATTATTTTAAAAGGACCAAATAAAAATTGTGGAGTTGAAAAGTAAAATAACTAAAATAAAATATTCACTAGAGGGGCTAAAAAGTAAATTTGAATTGGGAGAAGAAAGAATCAGCAAACTTGAAGATAGGTTGATAGAGATTATGCAATCTGAGAAACAGTGAAAAAATAATGGAAAAAAAAGACAGTAAGAAGTGCAATACTATTAAGTTCACTAATTAAAAAAAAAATTATACCTATACATATATAAGGCCAACTCATTATATAAGTTTTCAACTCATTATATGAGTATTACCCTGAAACCAACACCAGACAAGACATAACAGGAAAACTACAGACTCTTATGAATATATAAGCTACATCTCTTATGAATATAGACAAAACAAATTCTCAACAAAATACTAGCAAACCAAACATAGCAACACATAAAAAGGATTATATACCATGACTAAGTTCAATTTATCCCAGGAATGCAAGTTTGGTTTGACAGCTGAAAAATCAATTAATGTGATACCACATGTCAATTAAAAAAAAAAAAAAAGATCATTTCGACAGATACAGAAAACCAACACATCTTTATGATAAAAGCATTCAACAACAAATTCAAAGTAACTGCCTCATCCTAATAATAGGCATCTATGAAAAGACCACAGCAAATGTTATACCTAATGGTGAAAGACTGAACGCTTTGCCCCTTAGATCAGGAACAGACAAGGATGCCTGCTCTTGCCACTTCTATTCAACATTGTACCAGAGGTTCCATCCAGGGAATTCTAGCAAAAATTGAGAAGGAAACCATCCAGATTGGACTGGAAGATGACATAATCTCATATATAGAAAAATCCCAAAGAATCCCCATCCTTCCAAAAAGAAATGGTATTAAAACTGATAAATGCATTCAGCAAGATTGAAGGATACAGATGAATATACAAAAGTCTTTTTTATCTCCATGTGATAGTAATTAAAAATACGAAAGTAAAATTAAGAAACCAATTACATTTACAATATCATCAAAAAGAATACGATACTCAAGTAAAATTTAACAAAGAAATACAAGTCTCATACAACAAAAACTACAAAATATTTTTGAAATAAAGAAGACTAAATAAATGGAAAGACATCCATCTTCATGAATCAGAAGATTTAATATTACTAAAATGGCAATACTACCAAATTGATCTGCAGATTTAACACAATTCCTTTCAAAATCCCAACAGACTAGGAGAAATTGGCAAGATACTCCTAAAATTTATATGAAAATGCAAAGGGCCTGGAAAAACAAAACAACCTTCTAAAAGAAAACCATAGTTGGAGTACTCACACTTCTTCTTTTCAAAACTATGACAAAACTACAGTTCAAGACAGCGTGGTAACGGCAAAAGGATAGATATACAGACCAATGCAACATAAATAAAGCCTCACATTTACTGTGAAATAATTCTCAACAAGGGTGCCAGAAAATTCAATGAGACAAAGAGCAGTCTTTCAACAACTGGTTTTGTACCATTGGTTATCCATATGCAAACGAAAAGAGTTAGACTCCTACCTCACCCTATATGCAAAAATCAACTCAAAATAGATCATAGAATTAAATATAAAAGAAGAAACTATAAAATTTTTAGAAGAAAATATAATCATAAATATTTATGTACTTGGATTAGGCAATGGTTTCTTTGATATGACACCCAAAATAAAAACAAAAGAAAAAACAGATAAATGAGACCTCACCAGAATTAAAAGCATTTGTGCTTTAAAGAACACCATCAAGAAAATAAAAAGACAACTCACAGAATGAAAGAAAATATTTGCAAGTCATATATTTGATTAAGAATTTGTATCCAGAAGATGTAAAGAACTCTTTGAACTCAATAATAATAGACAAATAACCCAATTTTTAAACAGGCAAAATATGTAAATGGACATTTATCCAAAGTAGACATACAAATGGCCAATAATCACTTTAGAATATTTTTAACATCGTTTTCCTTAGTGAGATGCAAATCAAAACTACAATGAGATACCACTTCATACCCAGTAATGTGGCTGTAAAAAGAAGGAAGGAAGGAACAAAAGAATGAAGGAAGGAAGGAGGGAGGGAGGGGGGAGGGAGGAAAAGAAGGAAGGAAATAAATAAGGAAGGATAGATAATAAGTGTTGGCAAGAATGTGGAGAAATTGGAACCTTCACACATTGCTTGTGGGATTGTAAAAGAGGACAGCCACTTTGGAAAAAAATTTAGCAGTTCCTCAAAAAGCTAAACATAGAGTTACCATATGATCCAGCAATTCCACTACTTGGTATATACCCAATGATATAAAGCCTTATGTCTTCACAAAGCTTATATATGAATTTACAATAAAAGCAATATTCAAATGTGGATATAACCCAAATGCCTATCAACTGACGAACGGATAAGTAAAATGTGGTATACCTATACAATGGAATACTATTCAGCCATATAAAGCAATGAAGTACTGACACATACTACAGCATGGAAGAACCTTGAAAACATTATGCTAAGTAAAATAAACCACTCAAATAAGGACACACGTCAAATGATTCCATTTATATGAAATGTACAGAAAGGCAAATCCATAGACACAGAAAGTATATTAGTGGTTACCAGGGGCTGGGGGAAGGAAAAATGGGGAGTGAATGCTAATGTGTTTTCTACTAGGGGTTACGAAAATGTCCTGAAATTAGAGCCTGGTGATGGTTGCACAATTCTGTGAATGGGCTAAAAGACATGGATTTATACTATAAAAGGGTAATTTTACAGTATGTGAACAATATTTCAATAAAACTGTCATTTTTTTTAAAGTCACATACTGTATGGTTCCATTTATATAACATTCTTGAAAGGACAAAATTATAGTGATGGAAGACAAATTAGGAATGAGGCAGTTGTGGTAGCATAACAGAGATCTTTATGGTTATGGAACAGTTCGGTGTCTTGACTGTGTTCATGGTTACATAAATCTATGTACTTGTGTATTAAAATGGCATAGAACTGTATACATACACTGTACTAAAGTCAGACTCCTGGTTTTGTTATTATACTATAATTATGCAATCATTGGGAGAAACTAAGTGAGGAGTCCACAGGACCTCTCTGTACCATCTTCGCAACTCCCTGTGAATCTAACTACTTCAAAATAAAAAGTGGAAAAAAATTCTGAACTCCAGTGATCTTCAAATCTCATCTTTATCAACAATAGCCTAATTATTAACTTAGCTCCCCATGAGTTCCTTAACACCCAAAAATTATACCCTGGGAAGTAGGTATAACATATTAAAGGCTTTGAAGCAAATACATTTCTCATAGCAAAGAAATAACTTGGTCTTCCTGTTTATTAATTAGCCTTATATTTGCTTAGAGTCAACCAAGTATTGCTATTCTTTCTCTCCATTGTTTAGCACACTAATTTGCACACAGTTGGCACTCATGAAATATTTGATCATGAATGAATTCTGAATCTTCAGGTCTCAGACAACAAACTGAGCTCCATTTCAATACTATAAAGCCTAGTCTAAAGGTAACATCAACATTGTTTAGGGAATCTTCCTTTTTCCATATTCAAAGGCTTCATTTTTTAGAGTAGTTTTATGTTTACAGTAAAATTGAGAGGCAAACAGAGTTCCTAGGTACCCCAACTCCCACACATGCATAGTCTTCCCCATTATCAACATCTGCCACCAGAGTCCCACTGCTGCAACTGAAGAACTGACAATGACACATCATCATCATAACCATCTAAGGCATCTTCTTTTCCAAGTCCAAGTTTCTCAGACTCTGAAAAAATATAGTCCTTATTTAATTGTACTTCTAATATAGTTTGTATATACTTCTCTGAGCCTCTATACCTTGCAGCCACCACTATCTGTGTGAGAATTTTCTAATTTAAATAAACCCTAGACGCATTCATAAACTTTTACGGGATAAAAGTTAACTTTTTCAATGACATGATGGCACTGTGTGCCTTGGGTCAGAGGATCCCAGAGTACAGAATGGCATCACGCTTAGCCTGTGTCTGCCCCTGCATACGGGTGTCCCCACGCAGTCAGGTCCTGGCTTCCCCCTGCTTTAGTGACAATCTGAGGATAAGTAAAATGGAGCTCCATGGGACTAGGAACTGAATCTTATCTTGGGGAAAGCTCTTTAAAACAAATTTCACAATCCAAGATGGCTAGGAGTAGAGCTTAGAATGGGATATGACAGTCCAGCTGCAGTTCAATAAATACCATTCCCCAACATGCCTGCACACATCTATATATTAACGTAGCTGACTTCCTGTAACCTGGGGTGTACTTCTTCCCAGTGCTCGTTCACTGGTCATATATAGTTTGATTAATACCCGAATTAGAGTTGATGAGAGGTTCAGTCCCAGATTTATGGCTGACAAGGTATAAAACAAAGAATGAACAGCTATAATGATTAAGTTCCCATTAACTCTGACAATGTATTTTTTTTGGTAGGCTGTGTCAAATATGGCTTGGACCTTAGAACTTCTACTTTCTACACTGAATCTCTACTCTGGGACTAATAGACACGACATATGTCATATATAGGTGTACACAGGCATACCTACATCCTACATTCTCCTGGGCTTCATAGCTACCCAGGACCACCAGAATACACTGCTGCTGGTATGAGTACATCTGCTGCACTTCCAGGAGCTGGCATCATACTACATGTTCTGACAAACAGTTTGGATACAGATCAAACTCTTCAGCATGGCATAAAGTATTCCATAAAACGACTCTTGGGTTCTCCATTTTCACCTCCTACCATATCTCATCCACACTCTATGCTCCAGCCATAACACACCACCTGCCCTTCTCACATTTCCCCAGGCATTTTTCACATATCCCGTTCCCTTGCTTGGTTGCTGCTTCTGCCTGAAATACCTTCCCTTCCACTATGGCATTTTCCAGAAAACATCTAATCATCTTAAAAAACTCATCAATAAAAATTGCCTTCATTTTAAACACTTTATATGCACTATCTTCTCTCATTGAAATATTTTAAAAAAAGATGAGGTCAAAATCATTAAAACATCTATTTTATAGAGGAAGAAACTGAGGCATATGAGGGTTGAGTAATGCCCAAAGTCATCCAGTGAGTAAGTGGCAGAGCCCAAATAAAAGTCAGGTCTGCTTATCTAACAATATAAACTGCATACACCTTTTTTTCAGTTTGGTAGGAGTTTTCTGTCTTATCCTTTGCCCATTTTTGTCATGTTTCTAAATTAAATTCATGATTTATTTGTGGAAAAAAAAAAAGTCAGGTCTGTCGCAACTAGAAAGACCATGTTCATAACCATGACACTCTCCCTTCTCCAAAGCATTCTACATTTCTACAGTACAAGCCTTGGGGAATCTTCTAAAACTCCAGATATCCTTAACTCCATACTGACTTGTGTTATCAGAATCCCTGATGCTAGAGCTCCAGGAACTAGACTTTGGAAAAGTTCCCCAGGTGACTCTAATGCACATCCTGTTTGAGAATCACTGCCTGATGATATAAAAGGGCTTACAACAACTATTGACACTTAGTGTACCACTAAGAAACTGGATAGCTTCTGAAACCAATTGTGAAAATTTAACCATTTTTCATAAAAGTTAAAAGAGACATATCTATTTTGCAAAAATGAGAATCTGTAGAGAAGTATTTCCAAGAGTAACTGCATTCTGGTAACATTTTAATTACATTTTATAAATTAGCAAAAATCTGTTTTCTAAAGAAAAATGAATTTAAATTATCTTTCATTTAAATTCTTGACAAGGGATCAACTACAGTTGTGTGAAAAAGATCTGAACATTTGATTGCGTGCGTTGCTGTCTTAGTGGTCCTCAGGCATCAGAAATAAAATCTCAACTATGATGCAGAAATATCAGTAATAGTTTAGGCTTCATACTACTCAGAGTCTCATGTCCCTGAACAGCAAAGAGAGAATTATTATAATCAGTCAATTTGAAATGTGAGAAAAACAAATGCAATGGCATATAAGAGCCCTCTGATATTTTGATAAGCATTGTTTTTAAATGATGGACACCTGAGAAGCAATAAAACTTGAAATTTTATTTTGCATCTTCTATAGAGGACTCCCCTTTGACACTTCACACTTTCATTTTTTTAATGCAAGGCTCTTTACCTTTGTATTTATACAATGTGAGGTGTTTGAAATAAAATTTCTGTGTTCTTTTTTTTTACTTTTTATTTTGAAATAATTTTAGGTGGACAGAAAAGTTGCAAAGCACGGTTCTCAAATACTCATCACCCACCTTCTGCTATTAACATATAAGATGTTAATAGCAGATGTTTGGTTATCAAAAGCAAAAAATTAAAATTGAAACAATATCACTAACTAATCTCGAGACTTGGAATTTTGACAAGTGTCACACTAATGCCCTTTTCTCTGGACCAGGATACAATCTAGTATCCCACATTGCAAATAATTGTCATATTTTTTTTTTAGCATTCTCCAATCTAGGACAGCTCCTCAGTCTTTGTCTTGCATAACCTTGACACTTTTGAAGATCACTGGTCAGGCATTTTATAGAATTTCTCAATTTGAGTTGGTCAGATATTTTCCCACAATTAAATTTGGGGCAAGAAAGCGATGCTATGCATCATAAGGAAAGATTCATGATGTTGTCAGATCTTATTACTGGTGCTACTAACTTGAATCACTTGGTTAAGCTGATGTCAGTAAGAGTTCCCCACGGTGAAGTTCCTAGTTTTTCTTTATAACTGAGAAGATAAAGAGATACACTGAGATTATACAAATATCCTCTTGTCCACCATAGTTTTAGTACCCTTCAACAGTTCTTTGTTGCAATAATTATTACTGTGATGCTTACCTAAAGATAATTTCCTATTTCCCTGATTCTTTTATGTTTATTAGTTGAAATTCTACAATCTAAAGAGTTCTTTGCATTCTTCCACATTTACTGACTGATTCAATTATTTATTTATATCAGTATGGAGTCATGGATATTTATTTTATTCTGTGGATTATAGTCCATTATTATAATTATCTTATATTTGTTTTGTTATTCAAATTGTCCTGCGTTGGCTACTGGAGCCTCTCTGAACTTGGCTCGTTTGTATTAATGCCTTTGCCACACGTTCCCATCATTTTGTGGGCACTGCCTTACTTCCTAGCACCACAGGAGGTCCCAGCTTTGTATTATATTTGCCGTGAAAATTGGTGAATGATTTAGTACTGCTCAGAAACAAGAAAACAGACTCTTTCTTAAAAAAACTTTTGCCCTGTCTCCCTGATCATTGCAGGCTCTGATACCTTACTCCTCTTTCTGAGAATTCTGTTTTCCTTCAGACTCCAAAACACTGCATTTGCCAGAGAATGCTGAATAAGTGCTAGGTAACTGTCAGATGACCAACATAGAAAATTGACATTTAAGGAAAATAGTTTAAGGACAACCTAACCACTCATTCCCATAGGTCAGAAGACGTTCTTTCTTTCCTGTAGCAGGAAACACTTTACTTTAACAAAAAACTAAACAAAATCCCAATATATGAAGAATTCAAAAGCAATAATGTATTAATCTAAATATATTCATATAAATGTTCAAAACTATAACATCTGCTTACCCGACAATCAGTATAAAAGTTGGAGTCCACTGTAGTTCCAGTTATTTATTAACCTCTTCATTCAATTTATTTCTATATTTTGTTTTGATTAGACATTTCCTAAAAATTCTAATTTGCATGAAAAAGTAGTTGCAAAGTACATGAACTTTTTGAGTTACTTTAACTTAACAACTGTGTTAGGATTCTCTTCAAGAAAAATGATCTAGAAACTTTTTTTTAAATATTAAGAAATGTTTGCTTTAAAGTTGAAATGTTCAGGTTCCAGGTACTATGAAGCAATAAGTATACTCTACATTGTCTCCCACTGAATGCAGCTATAAAACCTGGACAGAATAAATGAAGCAGCTTTTTAAGGACTCAAAAGTCAACAGCAGCAGACAGAGAGGGGAAGAACAGAATTCAAACACTACCATATAAGTGGAAAGTTTATCAGTTTTTTTTTTTACTGTTGTATCCCCAGGTCTGAACCCAATCACATAGGAAACAAACTGAGCACTGGGACGCTGCTATAGATAAATGTTTGTGCACCTCTGGCCAAATTCATACATTGAAACCTAGTCCTCCAGTGGGATAGTATTTGGAGATGGAGTCCTGGGGAGGTGATTAGTTCAAGAGAATGGAGCCCTCAAGAATGGGATTAACATCCTTATAAAAGAGACCTCAGAGAGCTCCCTCACCCCTTCCACCATGAGAGGATCAAGTGAAAAAAATGGCCGCCTATGAACCAAGAAGTGGGTTCAGATAGTGAATATGCCAGTGCCTTGATCTTGGGTTTCCCAGCTTCCAGAAATGTGACAAATAAATTTCTGTTGTTTATTAGTAACCCTGTCAATGGTATTTTTGTTATAGCAGCCGAATGAAAATAGGTGCAGACAAAGAAAGCTCCAGGAGAAGCCTCCTAGTTCTGGCTCAAGGAATAGGAAAGGGAATGCATAACACTCAAAGAGAGCGTGGAAATCTCCTGGTTTTTGCTTTCTTTTATCCATTTCCCTACCCCAGCTCTCAGGCAGTACTGAGGTGAGAGTGGTAGCAGCAGCTTTGACTAGAAGAGGCAATGGGAACCAGCAAAAGCCAAAATCCAAAGAAAGGGGAACGTCCCTTTAAGTTTGATGGAACAGCAGTTTCAAAAAAGTGGAGTTAAATCCATTGTTCTTTTCCTATCTCTGTCCGGCTGCCACCTGGTCCCAAAGACAGGAGCAGTTATGGAAGTGCACAGGAGAACAGGATAACTAAAGCCATAGCATTCTGGCCAGAAGACCAAAAAGAGGCACCCCAGGAAACTGGAAATTACCAAGGAGGTCAAGAGAAAGGAGCTTGGGAATATAACTGCATAAGGCTGTTTATGAATTTCTGGGCATACGCACATACTGAATTCAACAAACCACACTTTGAGAACTGAACTAACAGATACAACACCACCCAGATCTCAGGCTGGCTATTAGGTGGTGAATACACATCACAGATTTGGATAGCTCTACAGAAGTTTGGAAAACTGAAGTGACATTAGAACCATGGCCCGCAGAAAGCTAATCAGAACATGCAGCCTGAGCCCAATCACCTTGAAACCGCCAAGTGTGATATTCTGACTCAACGGCTTATGCCTGCCCAGGAGTGATCACTAGGTAAAAGATAAAAACAAGTGGAACCAATCTGAGCTGGGACATCAGAAGCTGTGAACTGCAGATAAAAAAGACTTCACAGAATTAGCACAGCCAAATCACTGTTGTTTGACCTAGTAAGCAACAAACAAAACAACCTCTGGGGTAGGAGGATCTAAAATGTCCAGATATCAACCAAAAATTATGACACGTGCAAAGGAACAGTAAACTGTGTCCAATACACAGAAAGAAAGAGCTGGCAATAGAAACTGCCTTTGAAGAGGCCCAGATGGTGGACGTAGCAGAAAAAAACTTCAAAGCAGCTATTATATACATGATTGAAGAGCAAAAGGAAACCATGCTTAAAGAATTAAAGGAAGATATGAAGACAATGTCTCATCAAAGAGATAATATCAATAAAGAGATAGAAATATTCAAATTATTAAAAGGAATCAAATGGATATTCTGGAGTTGAAAAGTACAATAACTGAAATGAAAAATTCACTTGAGGGGCTCAACCATATATTTGAATTATCAGAAGAAAGAATCAGCAAACTCAAACTCAGAGGTAGACTAATAGAAATTATTCAATCTGAATTTCAGAAAGAAAAAATAATTAAGAAAACTAAACAAAGTTTCAGAGAAATGTGAGACACCTTTAAGTGCACCAACATATACATAATTGGGGTACCAGAAGAAGAAACAGATGAATCAAAGAAATAAAACTTTACAAATTTTATGAAAAACATTAATTTACCATCCAAGAAGCTCAATGAACTCTAAGTAGGATAAATGTAAAGAGATCAACACACACCCAGACACATCATACTCAAAATGCTCAAAGACAAAGAGAAAATCCTGAAAAGAGCAAAAGAAAAATTACATCACATAAAGGGAACCTAATAAGATTAACATATAACATCTCATTAGACACCATGGAAATTAGAAGGCAGTGAAGCAACATACTCAAAATGCTGAAAGTAAAAACTATCAAACAAGAATATTGTATCCAGCAAAACTATCTTTCACAAATGAAGGCAAACTAAAGATAATCCCAGATAAACAGAAGCTGAGAGAATTTGTTGGCAGCAGACTTACATTACACTGAACACCAAAGAAAATTCTTTAGGATGAAAGTAAATGACCCATACAGCACTACAAATCCACACACTAACATACATAAAGCATACCAGTTAGATAATCATGTAGGCATTTACAAACAACAGTGCAATTGCATATTTCTTCTCCTTTCTTCTCTTGACTTATTCAAAATGCTACTGCAATAAACAACATGTATAAAAGTGTACTTTTGAATGCATAACATACAGAAATGTAATCTATTTGACAATAAAGAGCACAAGGGAAGTGAATAAGAGCAAAAAACATGTGTTGGAGTAAGGAAAGGACATCAAATCCAACTTAAATCTAGAACTCAGGTCAATGAGAAGAAATTAAGAGGGCAAAATAGCATACATAAAATTAATATTAAAAATTCTATAAATATAAATTAGCTCTCATTTTTTTCATCAGCTTCCTTGAAAGACTTAATATTACATAACATTTGTAGAGTAACAATTATAACTGTATTGCTGAGTTTATAATATACATACATATCTATAAGACTTATATAGGAGTAAAGTTTCCATATTTCACTGTAACTAAGTTGGTATAAAACTGAAGTCAAACCTGATAAGTTAAGATATACATTATAGGCCTAGAGAAACTAATTAAAAAAATCACCAAAAATCACTAAAAGAATTTAAATGTTACATTAGAAAATACCCACTTAATGCAAATGAAAGCAATGAAAAAGAAATAGAAAAATAAACACATGAAACAGAGAGCAAATGTTGGCTGGAAATCCTATCAATAATAAAAGTGAGTGTGAACGGCTTAAACAATTCAATCAGGTTCTTTGAGAAAATAAACAAAACTGATAAACCATTAGCCAGACTCATTAAGAAAAAAAGGGAAAAGACTCAAATCAATAGAATTAGAAGTGAAAAAGGAGAAGTAACAACTAACACTACAGAAATACAAAGGATCATGAGAGATTACTACAAGCAACTCTATGCCAATAAAATGGACAACCTGGAAGAAATGGACAAATTCTTAGAAAAGCACAACCTTCTGAGACTGAACCAGGAAGAAATAGAAAATATAAACAGACCAATCACAAGCACTGAAATTGAAACTGTGATTAAAAATCTTCCAAAACCAAAAGCCCAGGACCAGATGGCTTCACAGGTGAATTCTATCAAACATTTAGAGAAGAGCTAACATCTACCCTTCTCAAACTCTTCCAAAATATAGCAGAGGGAGGACCACTCCCAAACTCATTCTACGAGGCCATCATCACCCTGATACCAAAACCAGACAAGGATGTCACCAAAAAAGAAACCAACAGGCCAATATCACTGATGAAAATAGATGCAAAAATACTCAACAAAACACTAGCAAACAGAATCCAACAGCACATTAAATGGATCATACACCATCATCAAGTGGGGTTTATCCCAGGAATGCAAGCGGATTCTTCAATATATGCAAATCAATCAATGTGATACACCATATTAACAAATTGAAGGAGAAAAACCACATGATCATCTCAATAGATGCAGAGAAAGCTTTCAACAAAATTCACACCCATTTATGATAAAAAAACCTCCAGAAAGAAGGCATAGAGGGAACTTACCTCAACATAATAAAGGCCATATATGACAAACACACAGCCAACATCATTCTCAATGGTGAAAAACTGAAATCATTTCGACTAAGATCATGAACAAGACAAGGTTGCCCACTCTCACCACTATTATTCAACATAGTTTTGGAAGTTTCAGCCACAGCAATCAGAGAAGAAAAATAAATAAAAGGAATCTAAATCAGAAAAGAAGAAGTAAAACTGTCACTGTTTGCAGATGACATGACACTATACATAGAGAATCCTAAAGATGCTACCAGAAAACTACTAGAGCTAATCAATGCATTTGGTAAAGTAGCAGGATCCAAAATTAATGCACAGAAATCTCTGGCATTCCTATACACTAATGATGAAAAATCTGAAAGAGAAATTAAGAAAACAGTCACATTTAGCACTGCAACAAAAAGAATAAAATACCTAGGAATAAACCTACCTAAGGAGACAAAGACCTGTATGCAGAAAACTATAAGACATGGATGAAAGATATTAAAGATGATACAAACAGATGGAGAGATATACCATGTTCTTGGATTGGAAGAATCAGCATTGTGAAAATGACTATACTGCCCAAAGCAATCTACAGATTCAATGCAATCCCTATCAAACTACCACTGGCATTTTTCACAGAACTAGAACAAAAAATTTCACAATTTGTATGGAAACACAAAAGACCCCGAATAGCCAAAGCAATCTTGAGAAAGAAAAACGGAGCTGGAGGAATCAGGCTCCCTGACTTCAGACTATACTACAAACCTACAGCAATCAACAAACTATGGTACTGGCACAAAAACAGAAAGATAGATCAATGGAACAGGATAGAAAGCCCAGAGATAAACCCACGCATATATGGTCACCTTATCTTTGATAAAGGAGGCAAGAATACACAATGGAGAAAAGACAGCCTCTTCAGTAAGTGGTGCTGGGAAATCTGGACAGCTATATTTAAAGGAATGAAATTAGAACTCTACCTAACATCATACACAAAAATACACTCAAAATGGATTAAAGACCTAAATGTAAGGCCAGACACTATCAAACTCTTAGAGGAAAATATAGGCAGAACACTCTATGACATAAAGCACAGCAAGATCCTTTTTGACCCGTCTCCTAGAGAAATGGAAATAAAAACAAAAATAAACAAATGGGATCTAATGAAACTTTAAAGCTTTTGCACAGCAAAGGAAACCATAAACAAGACCAAAAGACAACCCTCAGAATGGGAGAAAATATTTGCAAACGGAGCAACTGACAAAGGATTAATCTCCAAAATATTCAAGCAGCTCAAGATCAAAAAAACAAACAACCCAATTCAAAAATGGGCAGAATACCTAAATAGACATTTCTCCAAAGAAGATATACAGCTTGCCAACAAACACATGAAAGAATCGTCAATGTCACTAATTATTAGAGAAATGCAAATCAAAACTACAATGAGGTATCACCTCACACCAGTCAGAATGGCCATTATCAAAATGTCTACAAACAGTAAGTGCTGGAGACGGTGTGGAAAAAAGGGAACCCTCTTGCACTCCTGGTGGGAATGTGAATTGATACAGCCACTATGGAGAGCAGCATAGAGGTTCCTTAAAAAACTAAAAACAGAGCTACCATATGACTTAGCAATTCCACTACTGGGCATATGCCCTGAGAAAACCATAATTCAAGAAGAGTCACGTACCACAATGTTCACTGCAGCTCTACTTACAATAGCCAAGACATGGAAGCAACCTAAGTGCCCATCGACAGATGAATGGATAAAGAAGATGTGGCACATATATACAATGGAATATTACTCAGCCATAAACAGAAATGAAATTGAGTTATTTGTAGTGAGGTGGATGGACCTAGAGTCTGTCATACAGAGTGAAGTAAGTCAGAAAGAGAAAAACAAATACCGTATGCTAACACATACATATGGAATCTAAAAAAAAAAAAAAGTGGTTCTGAAAAACCTAGGGGTATGACAGGAATAAATACATAGACGTAGAGAATGGACTTGAGGACATGGGGAGGGTGAAGGGTAAGCTGGGACGAAGTGAGAGAGTGGCATGGACATATATACACTACCAAATGTAAAACAGGTAGCTAGTGGGAAGCAGCCGCATAGCACAGGGAGATCAGCTCGGTGCTTTGTGTCCACCTATAGGGGTGGGATTGGGAGGGTCGGAGGGAGACCTAAGAGGGAGGGGATATCGAGATATACGTATACGTATAGCTGATTCACCCTTTTTTTTTTTTGCGGTACACGGGCCTCTCACTGTCGTGGCCTCTTTTGTTGTGGAGCACAGGCTCCAGACGCGCAGGCTCAGCGGCCGTGGCTCACGGGCCTAGCCGCTCCACGGCATGTGGGATCTTCCCAGACCGGGGCACGAACACATGTCCCCTGCATCAGCAGGCGGACTCTCAACCACTGTGCCACCAGGAAAGCCCTGATTCACTCTTTTATACTAACATACCATTGGAAAGCAATTATACTCCAATAAAGATGTGAAAAAAAATAAAATTCAATCAAAAAGCAGATATTTGCAAATTGGATTTTAAAAAAACAGGACCCAACTATATACTATCTATGTGAGAGATACTTTAGATTCAAATATGCAAACAGGCTGAAAATAAAGGGATGGAAAAAGATATACAATGCAAACCACAACCATAAAAGAGAGTGGGTGGTTATATTAAAAAATATATATATATATATAAAAATATCAGAAATATCGAAAATAGATATTAAAAGAAAACATGTTATAGAAGTAAAGAGAGAGACATGATGATAAAAGGGACAATCCATCAGGAAGATATAACCATGATAAGCATATATGCACATAACAACAGAGCCCAAAAATACATGAAGCAAAAACTGACTGAAAGGTTAGACAGACAATGCAACAGTATGAGGTGGAGAAGTCAACACCCAACTTTCCAAAATGGATATAATGACTAGGCAGAAGATCAGCAAGGAAATACAAGAGTTAAACAATGGTATAAACAAGACCTAATAGACATCTACAGAATACTTCAACAAAATATACATTCTTCTTAAGAACATATGGAACATTCTGCAGATCGATTCTATGATAGGGCATAACATAAGCCTCCATAAATTTGAAGAACTTGAAATCACACAAAGTATGTTTTTTAAACACAGTGAATACAATTAGAAATCAAACTTAGAAAGTTTGAGAAATTCACACAAATATGAAAATTAATCAAGACACTCTTAAATAATCAAACTTCTGAAATTAACCTTTCTTTAATAGCCAATGGATTTTGAACAAGAGTGCCAAGAAAATTCAATGGGAAAAGAATAATCTTTTCAACAAACGATGCTGGAACAATGAGATAAATTCATACACACACACACACACACACACACACACACACACACACTCAAAATGGATCATAGACCTGAATATAAGACTTAAAAATTGTAAAACTCTTATAAGAAAATATAGATGTAAATATTCATGTCCTTAGGTTAGTCAGTGGTTTCTTAGTACAACACCTAAAGCACACTGACAAAAATAAAAGAGATAAATTGCAAGTTCAGGGTGCATTTTTAACTGCTGAGTTCTCAAAAAACGTAGAACTCCATTCCAAGCTCCCTTTAGGTGACAAATACACCATTTTGTATCTATTCCTCCTTCATTATTAATCATTTTAGAAAAGTTCTTAAAATATCAATAGTGCTCAGTCCTTGTCAATCATTGTTCATGTTCAGTACTACCAATAGGACAACTAGAATGTTTCTAATGTATGTAAATAACTACAATAAATGATACTTAAAAGTATCTTTATGCGCAAAGGGAGTCAAAAAGTACAAACTTCCAGCTATAAAATAAATAAGTCATGGAGATGTAATGTACAGCATGGGGACTATAGTTAATAAGCTATATATTTGAAAGTTGCTGAAAAAGTAGATCTTAAAAGCTCTCATCATAAGAAAAAAAATTTTTAACTATGGATGGTGATGGATTTTAAATTGATTTATTGTGGTGATCATTTCATGCTATATACAAATATCTAATCATTACGTTGTACACTTGAAACTAATATAATGTTATATGCCAAGTACACCTCAATAAAAAATATTTGAATACATATATGAAATCATAGCATTCCATATTGGCATCTGTTTTAACTATTTAAAAAAAACAAAAATTCATTTTAAATTTCCACTTAAGAAACTATTTAAGCTATGGGAATATTTAAACCCATTATTTTCCTGATTACAAAGTAACATACGATTGTTTTCAAGAGAATAGTTTTACAAAATTGAGATCATACAATATACACAATTTTGTATGCTGCATTTTTATTTTTATAAATGAACACTTTCCATGTCATTCCTCAAAACCATGAGATAAAGGCAATATATTGTTCCACTGTATTGATAAACTTCAAATTATTTAATGTATACTTCTATTAAAAATGGGCAAAGGACTTGAATAGACATTTTTCCAAAGTAGACACACAAATGGCCAACAGGTACATGAAAAAGTACACATCACTAATCATCAGACAAATGCAAATCAAAACCACAGTGAGATATCACTTCACACCTGTTAGGATGTCTATCATGAAAAAGACAAGAGAGAACAAATGCTGACATGGATGTGGAGAAAAGGGAACCCTGTGCTCTGTTGATGGGAAGGTACATTTGTACAGCCACTACGGAAAACAGCATGGAAGCTCCTCACTGTGATTTTTATTGGCACTTTCCTGAGATTACTCTTTCTTGATTCCTATTTTTTACTCATCAAAATAATAAATTATGTCTTTGGCTTGAAAGTTCAAGGCTCGGTAAAAGTCAGTGCTTATACTATGAATCTCTACTCTGAAATAGGAGATAAGTGGAGCCTGATGAATAAACTGTGAGAAAGAGGAGAGACAGAGAAAATAACTTTTGCCAAAAATAAAAAAGCCTTCAGACTTTCTCAGATCACAAATATCTTCAAAATTACTCAATAGAATTGAAACCCTCCATTAAATTCCGCTTAATCATTGAGAAGGAATTTATTAGTAATATGATAAGCTAATTACAAAGAGTATTTAAAAGGATAAAGAGTTCTTTGGTAAATTTCATGATTAAGACATTTTGCAAGTCTTTGTCAGATTTTAAGCTTTTGTTAATTAATTAAATAGGAGAATCTCATGATGCTTTATACCTATCATTTCTTGCTACTAAAAATACCCAGAGCATTTTTGTGTAACTCTTCTGTGACACTGGACACTTTCTACCTTAAACTGGACTGTACAACCTTCCTGAATGCTTAATAGCTTCATCTTTGTCCTATTGCTTCACTGTTTTCCTTCATCCCTCCCCTGGCCAAATACCTAACACAAGATCATACAGGACTTCCCTGGTGGCACAGTAGTTAAGAATCCACCTACCAATACAGGGGACAGGGTTCGATCCGTGGTCCGGGAAGATCCCACATGCCGTGGAGCAACTAAGCCCGTGCACCACAACTACTGAGCCTGCGCTCTAGAGCCCACGTGCCACAACTACTGAGCCCACGTGCTGCAACTACTGAAGCCCGCGGGCCTGGAGCCCGTGCTCCGCAACAAGAGAAGCCACCGCAGTGAGAAGCCCGCGCACCGCAAAGAAGAGTAGCCCCCACTCGCCGCAACTAGAGAACGCCCGTGTGCAGCCACAAGACCCATCGCAGCCAAAAATAAAAAAAATTAAAAGACCATACATATATAGCAGGCCAGAAATTACTATTTGCTGAACAAATAACTGAGTGACTGACTGAATAAAAAAGTGACTACAGTCTCCTCTGCCCTGAACCACGCCTTTCATGAAAATAACAAAAAGAGAGACTTTTTTCTTTAACATAAATTCTATTACCTTTTTTCCATCAATGTCAATCAGGTAATGTCCAAGGCATTCCAGTTAGATATCTAAATATGTAAGTGTGATAGCTTAAAAAAACCCAATGCATCCAAATTTCCTAGGTATACATAAAGAATGAACATAAAATGCCAGTAATGTAATACTAAGACCTTAACTTTTATTTGACATTTCAATAGGTTTCCTCTTACATGATAATGCATGAGGGTTTTTTGTATTACGATTCTTTTCAACACAACAAAATAAAATTGGATATCACTGTCTTATATTTTAATATAAAATTGAATCCTTAGGGCTTCCCTGGTGGCGCAGTGGTTGAGAGTCCGCCTGCCGATGCAGGGGACGCGGGTTCGTGCCCCGGTCTGGGAAGATCCCACGTGCCGCGGAGCGGCTGGGCCCGTGAGCCATGGCCGCTGAGCCTGCGCGTCCGGAGCCTGTCCTCCGCAACGGGAGAGGCCACAACAGTGAGAGGCCCGCGTAACGCATAAAAAAAAAAAAAAAAAAAAAAAAAAAAAAAAAATTGAATCCTTAAACTTTCAATTTTTATTTCATTTGATCACTTACGTATGAAACATTATTTTTTCCAAAACTGAAAACATTATACCCAGGTATCACAGAACAAAATGTCTGAATTTGTTCACTATCTGAAATGTGTCATATATACTCAGAGATATGCATACATTTTATTTTTGTATCTCTTTTGTCTACTAGGAATTATTTCCAGACATACTGTTTTACCTCAGATCTTCATCAACTGTTTTCCAGTTACAGGGAGCACTGTATGTATGTATTTCCCAGCAGTATTAGAAACAAGGATATAATTTTGCTTGATTTGTATAACCCTCCCAGGGCTATGCAACTGCATTTCAATAAATATTAACTAATGTCACTCAAAAGGCAATCTTTAAAATGCATCAGTAGTGCATGTGTGTATGTATGTGTGTGCATGTGTGCACATGCGTGTCTGCATGTATAAGGTAGAAAGGACTTGAAAAACAGCTCTGTATTTTGGGGAGCTTCTGACACTTACTATATGAATCCTGAAGGCTTTTTTCCCCCAGATGCTCAGATATTTTGCCAAAATGTGCTAAAACAAAGTCACTTGGAGAATATGAGCTAGCCTAGAGATTAATAAAGCCTCCAACTTCACAGGCTTCCACAAATAATGATATGAAAACAACAGATAATTTTAAGCTATCAAATATTTCAAGACTTCACTCTGTTTCTATGACATATTTATCCCATACGAAAGATTGGCTACAGGAGTTATAATGGCCTTCTGGGACAGGAAGAATAAGGTTTCTGTAGAAAATGTTAAATTAATCTTGATGGTGATGCAAAGTTAAGGAAGGGTTGTTAAGGGCTGGCTTGCTGCCACAGGGTGGGGTTTTATTTTGGTATCCTTTTAGAGTCTGCAGGTGTTTGGCACCAGTTAAAATCAGGGCCAGCTGTGATATTTCAGTTCTGATATTTCCCTCCCAATAGTTCTCAGAAGTGATGCTTCAGGGTGATGTCTTACACCTGATGGATTCAACTTGTGTGGTATAAATGTGAAGACTCTGTTAAATAACACCAGTTTTCCTTTGCCCTCTCTTCCCCACCCACAGGTCATGGCATCAAGGAGAAAGAGAAACATTAATCAGAGGTTCAGTCATTCATGTACACATATATTTTTTAACTGAGCATTTCATTCAAAAATGATGATACACTAGAACCGCCAAATTTACCGTCTTGAGCAAAATAGAAAAAGCAGGATAACACATTCTCTTTTGATTCTCATGGTAGATAATGATGCTTTTAAACCCTCTCAGTGGTGAGATCCATACCTATTTTCGCAGGAATTTGAATAGTTTCTATTAAAAGCTGCATTTTCTTTTAAGTCTGTTTGGGTTGGAAAACCTCAAACCACAATGTATTTCATGCACATGTTCCCAAGGGTATGTTAAATAGGACCATACTGAGGTCATCTAGTACGTTTTTTAAACTTTTTAAGAATTCCTTTAATGTACTACACAATCTTGGCCTGATTAAAAGAAGATATTTTAAGAAAGCACTTGGAAACATGACTGTTAAAATCTACATGCAGATAATCTATATTATACTTCTACAATGCACAGAGTTTTCCACAGATAATTTATCATTGAGGGAGAAAAAACAATAAAACTACCACTAAAAGGGTTTTGGATCAAAATTTCTCAGAGATAGCAGTAAATACAGACCAAAATCTCCTGTAGTATTGCTGATTGACTTAACAGTGGATGCCTGCAGGATCATTTTAACTGTGCAAAGGTCTGTAGCATATAATCAGAGGATAAAAGGTAGACACCCTTGCATCTATCCAAGAAAAAAAAGAATCATTTGTTGTTTCAGTTGAGTCAAAAAGGCAAGTTTTCTCAGAACATGAGACTATGAGGAAATTATTTTGGTTAGGAACAGTTTTGACCATCAAGCAAATTTTGTTGTCTACCACATTCAAACCACAGATGAAACATAAATGGTCCACTTGATAAGTAGGCCCACAGAAAATTATCTCCTGCTCTTTGATGCTTCTAATTTTTTTTCTTCTTTCTTTTTTTGGTTAGACATACCCCTTTCCACTTCATCAAAGTCTCACTTCCTGCGCCATGTTCCAGGCCTTGTACTTCACCCAAATCAATTTTCAGTTGAACTAGCAGCTGTGCTGGCACGGCGCACATGGAGAGCTGGGCCACAGGCGCCAGCGGTGAGGTCCCACATCTGAACAGAAGTGGCCGGTTCCATGTACCCAGGGCCAAGAAACTCCACAGCTCGTCAGGGGAAAAACAAGGGAGGACACCTTGAATGGAAATCAGACTTTTACGGAAAACAAAAAGATTTTCAGTAATCAGAAAAATTACTGAAGGGCTGAGAACTTCTTGGCACAAAGTCTGCAGACGGATTTTCTTAAAAGGATATTAGTTAGACCTTGATTTTAAGCTAATGATCCCCATCCCTGCAGCTACACTGGATTTGCCTCTATCCACTAAATAATAAGTAAAAGAAAGTGTTTTCTAATAAAAATATAACCATAAAGGGCACCATAACCAGAGCTATTACCATTTACTAAACTTTTACCATCTAGCAATCCCTACTATGTGCCTTTGATAAACATTGTCACATTTAACACTTACAATATAGAGAAAAGATTCTATTTCATCACTTTACTATTGAGGAAACCAAAGCCTAGAAAACATAAAACTGCCCAACACTTCTGACTCCGTGGTCTTACTACTGTATTTATTTTATACAAATTTTTTTAACTCCCTGATTTTTTCAGCTTCTACATTCCTTTCAAAATACATAATGATAGGGAATTCCTTCTAAAAGAGCCAAACACTTCCAGGCATAGAGGAAAGATGGTGCCCTTACGTCTTGTGCCAAACAGTCCTACGTACAATTGCCATAGTCATCTTTGCTTATTTTTACTTTTTTCAACTTTTTATTTTATATTGGAGTACAGTTGATTAACAATGTTGTGTTACTTTCAGGTGTACAACAAAGTGATTCAGTTATACATACACATGTATCTATTCCTTTTCAAATTCTTTTCCTCATTAGGTTGTTACAGAATATTGAGCAGAGTTCCCTGTGCCATACAGTAGGTCCTTGTACTAATATTACACTGCTCTCTAGTCTTTCTAAAAATCCAGATAATTTTATACACACATTTTGGTGTTTAAATTCCAAAGAAGAATGAAATGGTATACGAGACCAACTCTACGCTATTGTCAATAACTATCACTGTATGATTAAGAATGTTTGATATTAGAATTGTAACAATTAGAATCTACTTTTTGGTGGATAAGAAGGCAGTTTTCAAAGACTTTTGGGGTAGTAGGAAAAGTTGGTATCCTGACTTAGAATATCACTATTCTCCATTTGAAAAATTGTTTAAGAACTAAAATAAGCCATAGACCAATAATAGAAACTTCCTGCAGGTCCGAAAGAGTTGAGATACAAAAATTAAAGTGAGCTACAAGGGAAAATTGGGAATGAAAATCCTAATTACCCAACATTCAATCCGAACCAGCCCATAAAGTGAACAATTTTAAGGATGGGACCTTGGATCCTTGTTTATCAAAGCCTAAAAAATAAGTAACACTTGAATATATCTAATAATTTTTAAAATAACATTTTTTGCTTTGGTGCCTTTATTCCTGACGAAACACAGATGGAGCCAACAGAAGTGCTGATGGAAAAACCCTCAGGAATTCTCTCTAGAGAAATGTGCCCTCAAACTGAGTTAAACAGGAAGTCCTACACACCTTGGTTCTACTTTTAAGCAGGAAAATAATGGTGAAACCCACCCCTTCCCCTACAGCAGCTTAAAGCCAAAGCTTGAAGTGAGAAAACTGGCCCTCTGGTCTACATTCAGGGTGCACAAACTGCTACCTCATCACAAGGAATCACCAGCATTAATCACTGATGTAGTGGGGACCCTTTCACAAAGACTCAGTCCATATCAAGTGGGCACCCTTTTCTCCAATTCCTATTGACCATTCTTTCATTAGGAACAAAGTGTTGCCATACTCACAATCTTGGCAGAAAAAAATAGCACAGAGCAGAATTCCTGCATTCATTCACCTTTTTTTCTCCAGGAAATATTATAATCATTGAATTGAACACAGTTCAATTATCCTTTAAACAGATATTCATGTAACATGAAGGTACCAAAGTTAGAATTAGGTCAGTTTGCTCCCTTAAAAAAGTATATTCCATTTTCAACAATTCATTTCAAAGAAAAATCTACCACTATAAAAAATGAAAAGAATAAAGAGAAAAACTATAATTTTGAAATGACAGAAGCTGACAGACACATGAATAATCACGGCGAAAGTTTCATAGAAAAAGGCAGTTCCTCTACATTGTGGGATTAATATGTGAATCTGAGAAATGGTAAATTGCTTGCAGTGATACTCATTAAAGTAATAAAATCAAAACTTATTATTTTGACATTATCTAAAAAAAATCATTTGAACAATGTTATAGAAGAAATATTTTTTCAGATGATCCTTATTTCTGTACCCCAAGAAGGAGTCTGTAAGCAATGTATAGCACAAATCTCTATTCAAGTACATTTATTCTCCACGAGTAATGCACATTAATCAAAGCATGTAGAAAGCCTCGCATCAGCAGAACTAATGATGACTTGCTTTGTACATTTTAAGACAGCCATACGATGAGAGGGGGACTACAGCTGTGAAGGTCCTCCCATTTCTTTCTGCAGAGAATGATCTCTGCGTGCCTGACTCCAACCTTTCAATTGTCTATATTTCTATTTTTCAGCGAAAACACATGCCCTGACCTTGGATACTTTATGGCTGCTGAAGAAATATGTTCGATCAGATACATATAAAAGTATGATTGTAGGCTGCCAGTGCTAAATTCTGATTATTTTTATTTCAGACCCACCCTTTAACGTAAGAGTAAAAAATCAGGTGATGTGACTTAAGCTCAAGATCAATGGCTAATGTACACTTATATGAATCAGTCTGGATAGAAAAGAGAGGCAAATTCTTGTGGTTTTAACCGAAACATACTAAAAATTTCAAAAAGCAAACCTGGGGTTCTGCAAACACATTCTTCATGTTGTTAATCGGGCCATACGGGACTGCACTGCCTTCGAAGAGGTGTAACCACTTGCTGGTCATTTCTTCTTCAAACCTAGGAAGAGACCAAAAAGGGATGCACTTTTATACTCTAAAGACTGTACACAACCTGTTTTCTCCTGTGGCCCTCTTTGAAAGCAACTGATAATGACAAAAACATGTTTCTTTAACTTTCCTTGTGCCTAGTTTTGAGAGAATGTTGCCAATATGAAACAACCTGAGTTGCCCTGTAAGTTATAAGAATAGCCACTCCCATCCCCTTGTTTGCAAATCCACCATTAGAGTTGAAATTCCTCCCATTTCTGACCCTATGAACTTTTTGACAGAAAGACCCTTGGAGAAGAGAGATTATGTAGAAAATGGTATTAACTGAGCTTCAAATGTGGTATTGAGCACTTGATGAATTTAATGATGATAATATAATGTTACTGAAGTTTTGAGCATAACGTCATTGTGCAGTGTTTTTTAGGTCTCAGGCAATAGTACATGAGGTTAAGATAGACACAGATATGCTAAATTATTCCTCAAAACAAAAAATAAACTAATGAATTGGTTTTAAAAGAAAGCTGTATGTTTTACCTCCATTACTCTTAAAGCACACCAGAATTAACAGCCACAACCACTGGCCTAAAAAAAAACCTTAATTACTTATTTACTTGCACTGTGGTTTACCAATTAGAACAAATGGAGACATGTAAAGACTAATACCTCAATTTAGCCAACAACCCTCAAATTCATCCAAGTCCTTTACCTCTGTTTTATTTTTACTATAATTTAAAATTGGACTTCACAGACACAAAAGCTTATTTGATTTCCTTTCTTTTCTCTATTAGGTCTTAAGGAAAGGAGACCTAATTCATTAATGAGATTTACTGTTTTTTAGTTCTCTGGTAAGACAGTGAGCACAGAAACAAAATCTTGGATCCTAAAAGACAAATAAACACTCATAGTTTGTAATATATGAAGAATTTGACAACTGTTAATTGTTAAAATAGCAAACTATTTTTAGTTAAGTAATAATCTAGGTTAAAAGAAATTTTTAAAAAGCGTTAGCTATAGTAAATTATTGGCAGCAAGTAAAATGCTTCACGAATATGGGAGGGCTAGTGGAAGTGTAGTAGAGATAGTTAATATTCATGGGCTTCTATTCAGCTCTCTCAGACATAGCTAAAATTAATTTCAGATCAGCAGATTCTATGGGAATTATGTCAGAGAAATGCACTTTTTCCACTATTTAAAAAAAAGATTAAAAAGTGTCAATACTTTGAGAACACTTCTCTAATTGCCATCTAATAGATAAAAAGAAAAGAGAAGTTTGAATTAACATACTCTAAAAGACAGACTACTATATGAACAACTATGTTCAATCATATAAATTTTTTTACATAAGAATCTGATAAAAATTTTTAATGAGGTAGTATGCATTTCACTAGGAATATAATTAATCCTATTCACACATCCACTTATTCTACAACCACCTAAGGAGCGTCTACTCTACACCAGGCATTGACTTTTGTCTTTAAAAATAATGCCTTCCCCCTTTTCTTTCCATTATGATAAAGATTTTTCATTATACACATTAATTATGGCCCAGTAATGTTAACTATCCCTATTTAGTACACTGTAAAAGACTTCACTTCTAAATACTGAAAAATATTCTTTCATGGGAACGCCACAATGCAAGATTATATGTTTTGAATTAGTCAATTCTTCGCATCCACATTTTCTTTTCAATGACTATTAAAGTCATCTCCTGGCGGAGACTTGCTAAGATATATATAGGATATATATCACCAGAATGATATATGTTGAAAGAATAAAAGAGGTACTTTGAACCTGGAGCCTTTTAAATCAGGGTGTTAATTATTTAAGTTTTCATAAACAGAGTGTTATAATGGTTACTCTGATGAATTTTCAAGACATAAATTTATCACCACTGGACTCACCCAAGTGGCCTGAAAGATCTGCACAGAAAATGCATGTCAATATCTCAACAAACCCATAGCTGCAGGCTTGCCAACAGAAAACTCAGGGGAATAGTTGAAGTTTTAGTATTTATATAAGCTTTTCACCACTGGGCAAAAGGGAGGGATTTATTTCATGTTATGGAAAACAACGGATGCACTTTGGATATGAGACTGGGGAGAGAGGCAGTGTCTGGAGCTGCAGTTGTGACCACTGTTTGTGTATTTGAGTGGGTGTGGGCGTGGAAGTGTTCACAAATGCCTTAAACTCAATCAGTCAGAGACGAACATCACTGCATTCCGTTACTCCCAGAGGACACATCCATCATTTTCTTCTGAAAATCTATCTCTTGATCTAAATCTGATGTAGAATCCTTTCCTTTATCTATGCAAGAAAATCTGTAAGTGCTTGTTTTTATGAACCACAAAAATTCTGCTAAAAAAAAAAATGGAAAGAGCTGATTTAACTCACTCAGGGCAACACAATCCTGAAGATAAGACAAGAAGGGTGTCCCTGGATCCAGTGTAGTAAGCCTCGAAGCTAGGGCCTCCTCTGGGAAGTTCCTTGGAGATTCATAAAACAATTCAGACTTAATTGTAAACTTACTAAATCAACCCATATATTTAATTCTAGATTTTTGTTGAATTCACTTGATGCCGAATGGTTACTATTAATCAGATTACATCATTTAGGCAGATGAAACACTGCTGCTTAAAGATAGACTCGAGTTTCAATTTCTTAACATGAAAATTTAACTTAGAAAACGAACCAAAAATTCTTCTCTTTTGAGAATGGATTAAAGTTGCAGCCAAATCCAAGGCCAGAGAGCAACTAATAAGAGATCCATGCCATGAAGGTGGGAGTTGAAAATAATTATAACATTAATGATTAATAAATGCTGGTCATTAATTGTTTGATCTATATTTTGTAGATTTTATCCTCATAAGCACATTATAAGGTAAGTATTATCCTCCTTTGACCAATAGGAAACTCAGGTTTGGAGAAATTAACTTGCTCAAATTCATATAGCTTCCCCCACCCCAACTTTTTTGAGGTACGATTGACAAATAAAAGTCATATGTATTTAATTTGAACAACATGATTTTTTAAGGTGAGCAATGTGATGATTTAACATACGTATACATTGTGAAATGATTACCACTATCACAGTTACCATTTGTGTGTGTGTGGTGAGAACACTTAGCAACTCCTCTCAGCAAACTTTAAGTATTTGATACAGTATTATTACCTATAATCACAACACTGTACATTCGATCCTCAGAACTTTTCATCTGACAGCTGAAAGTTTGTACCCTTTGACCAACATCTCCCAATCTCCCGCATACCCTAGCCCCTGGCAACCGCCGTTCTACACTCTCGTTCTATGAGTTTGACTTTTTTTAGATTCCACACATAAGTGAGATCATGCAGTATCTGTATTCCTGTGTCTGGCTTATTTCGCTTAGCACTAAGATGCTTCTTCACTTTCATCCTATATACCTCATGATATATCTCTTTACATTAATACTCACTCATTCATTCCTGATGCTTTTAGCAAGAGTTTTTTTTTGCGCCAGTCATGGGGATTACAATGATAAAAAAGAGACAGTCATCGTATTCAGAGATCATATAGTCTAATGGAGAACAGAGCTATCGAAATTTATGAATTGCAGTGCAGGATGCTGAGACAAAAATATGAATGAACAACTTGCAGTCGAAGCACCAAAGAGGGAGACCTGCACTGGGCCTGGGGAGTCAGGAAAGCATTCAAAAATGAGGTGACATTTGAGCCAGGTGTTGAAGGATGAGTTAGAATTTTCCACGTGAAAGGTGGGAAGAAGGATCTTCCAGGCAGAAAAAGCAATGTGTACAAAGACTCAATCTGGAAAGAATGTGAAATCTCCTGTGCCTTGAGCGGCAAAAGAGGAAATGGAAAAGGGAGGTTAGAACCAAGAGTGTGAGGCATCTGGTGAGCTATGCTAAGGATATTGGATTTCCACTGGCAATGAGGAACCCAGAGAGGTCTTTCAGTAGGGGACTGACATAATCAGCATTGATACAGAGAAGGCAAGGATATCGATGAGACTAGAGAAAAAGAAACTTGACAGGAGGCACCATGTTTTCTCCCTCTGATGCTTCTTAAACCTGCCTCTCCATCAATATCTTCCATATTACTGTCAACCAGAAATAATAAGTTTTTGTTTGAAAAAATAAGTTTTCCAGGCATTCTTACCCTTTTTTGTTACTATCCTATTTATGTTTCCAATCTATCATTACTGCTTGAGCCTCTGATATATAACTTGGCCACCAACACCTTTTCTTACCCAGTCTCCAAGGGTCTCCAGTGACCACTTGGGTCTGCCAATATTCTGTTCACAGTCCGAATCCCACCTGCTTTCTGTGCAGTATTTGACACTGTTGACTATCTTATCTTTAGATCCTATGATACCTTCTTGGATTTTTAATACCTCTTTGGCCATTTCTGGTTTTTTTTTAATTAATTCTTTTACCTTTTCCTTCCAGTCCCAATATTCTTCATTTTCTTTTAAGCACTTAAGTAATCCTGTCATCTCTATGCAGATGATACCCAAATCTATTGTTTCTAGCCCTGACCTTTCCTCAGTTCCCCTTTTCTAGTTACCATAGAATATTTCCACTCAGATGTAGTATCATCCCCATAAACACGACTTGCCCATGGATGATTAAAATTTCCATTTGCCCCATAAACCTAATATTCTCCCTTGCCTGAACTCAAACCCTTGGCTAAATCTGGAACTCCTTCTTCTCATCATTTATCATTTATACATAATTGCCCTGTAGAAACAACTTTTCAAAAGTTAAGTTTTATTCCTCTATTCCCACTATTACTATCACAGTTCAAGCCCTTGATTCGTCACACATGGACTATGGCAATAGTTGATTAAAAACTTACTGCCTCCAATTTTCCCCCTTTCCATAAATCACTCATTTTAGATATGTCTCAAATCTGTCCAACTATTTCCTTCCCCAAGATCATTACCTTCTCTCGCACTAGAGAAACAGACGATTTCTTGACTGTTATAGCCCCATAATTTAAAATACAGTTGGCATTCAATATTTGCTAAATGAATGAACATATGACTATTTGGGAAGAATAAGAGGGTCTTGTTTGTTTGCCTGGTGCGCCGCAAGCCAAACGCTGAGACGATGAGGTTTGCAGCATAGAAAGGGTTTATTCCTGAGGCATCCAAGTCAGGAGACGGGAAAAGTCTCAAATCTGTCTCCCTGAAGGCGAGGGGTTGGGGATATTTATGGTATAAAAACTGAGGCAGGGGGAGCATGGAGAAAGGTAATTTGAGATAAGGAAAAGGAGAGGCAATCGTTGCTCTGTGCAGATGCAATCAAGCTACAGGT